>NC_139217.1:43469652-44069652 GCF_055691185.1 Crinia signifera
AGATGCTATGATGGGCCAGTGGCGCCTTAGGCTGTTCTGGATCCTGTGTGAGGTATGGTCATATGTATTAAAAAAAGATCATCCAATCCTTCTACTGTTTATCAGGGTTCTCGTGGTGCCATCATCAATGTTACTTTTCCTTATGTTGGTCCTTGCCTTGTGGAGGCAGCGATCTATTGTATCAATGTCATATCCTCGTTGTTGGAATTTTAAGGACATTGCCTTAAGTTGTATCTCCATTTTCATCGGGTCCGTGTTGTTACGTATGAGCCTCATAAATTGGGAGACCGGGAGGTTTTCCTTAAGGGTGGGTGGGTGTTGGCTGGAGTTTAATAGCAATGTGTTGCGATCAGTCTTAATGTGGAATAGGCATGTTTGTAATTTCCCATCAGCAATGTTGATGTTTATGTAAAAAAAAATTGATGGACACAGCATCAACTTGGTAAGTGAACCTCACTGGGTGCCCCATTTGGTTGAGATGATTTACCATTGATTCGAATTCCATCCCGGATTAATTCCAGAGCACAAAGACCTCGTCAATATAACAATTATATAGCAAGAGATGATGTTGATATGCAGGGTAAATGTGCGTTGTCTCGTAGTCTGTCATATATAGGCACGCATAGGACGGGGCCAAGTTTGACCCCATTGTGGTACCAATTTATTTTTAATCCTACTTTCATTTCTTGATTGTACTTCTATGTACACCTATATTTTTTCATGATTTATTGAGTAAATTGTACACTTTAACATGGCAAATCTTTATCTCAGTCTTATTCTTCAACTTCTTACACTCCAAACCTTATCAATGCACCCATTGATGATTGTGATGGCTGGATCGGTGAATTGGCCCGGCGGTGTAGGGAAAAATTTAGCCCATTGCACCTGTTCCCAGTGGTGCATTACAGTGGTGCGGGTAGCATGCGTCTCGTCATGACATCATGTGGCCAGGCCAGTGGACCTGCTCCCACACTCAGGGGCTGCCCCACTTTTTGGTAGAGATGCCCGGTGCATGTGATTTACAGATCTCCAGACCTCAGAGACTGCTGCAGGCAGGATCGGTGAGGGTAGCGGCAGTGGCAGGGAGCTGTGAATTTTTAATTAATTATGGCACGGTAAGCAATGCCCACCCCGCTCTCCACGCACTCAGCGCCTGTAATTACACACCCTAGAAACTGTACCATTGAAAGTATAAAAATGAAGGTGTGGCCACGTCCCTTTCTGATTTTGTACCGATTTCTGACCCTCAGATGTTGGAGGGTATGTCATAGGTGCTAAATCTCAGGAGTGGATGTGGAATTCATCAACACATACAAGTTATCAACTAAGGAGCATTGTGCTCCAAACAACAACACCACACCTGATTTCATTGCCGTCATTGAGTATTAATGCAAACACATTCTAACATTATGGTGGAATCTTTAACAAATTATAATCTTAGGTCTTTGGCACAGCATACTGTAAGATGATATTTTTCAGCAATTTTGGAAATAATAAAACCCCAAGGTTTTCCCGGGCAAAGCCGGGCGGGTCAGCTATATATATATATATATATGTGCTGAGGGAAATTACCCGTGGGTCAACATTTTTCCCCAGTTTCACTGGGCCCAAAGCCACGCCTGCATTTCAGACTTCAGGGATAAGATCAGCCATTACAGTCAGCTATCTTGTGGATTTTTTTATCACCACGCACCTTGACAAAGGGGGACCACCCCCGAAACATTGGTTGCTTTTGTTGCCACTTAATACAGCACATTTTATTGAAGACCCCGGAGTGCCAGCCTTTTCTTTTTGATCATATATATATATATATATATATATATATATATATATATATATATATATATATATATATATATATATATATATATATATATATATATAAAACAATAAAATTATAGGTGCGCTGACACTTTTTCTGTCCTTATAGAAACACTTTAAAAGTGATCCTTATCCACACTCAGTCAGATGGGTTAACTTGTTTAGGGCAGCAGCTCCCCTCTGGTGAACCCGATTCCCACGGGAACTTCAGAACATTTCCACCTAAAACAAATAGAGGGGGCGCTTCATAGTGTAATACAGTTTATTTAAAACAGGTGGACAATGCTAACAGCAAATCTCCTATTATGAAGGTAGAACCCGTACCGAGGTGTTCCTCCGGTGTGGGCTGGCTACCACAAGATATATATCAAATAACCACTGACACAAACTGCAGGCACTTGTAGCTCACTCACGGGACCTCTCACTGCTCCAGGAGCACAATGTCAATTCCGGAACCCGGCGCCTCAGCGTCTTTGAGCAAGAGCAGCCACACAGCTCGATCTCCAGTGGCACACAGTGCGTCACACAGGCCACGGCCCTACGCGTTTCGTCATAGGACTTCGTCATTGGGGAATTATAATTAATTGTATTATTATTATTATAGATTATTTATTATTATTTATTGTCTGACATTTCTTTTTTCATATTAGGTGATGTGGGTTACCCCAACATGTCTTGGCTCTTGACCGAATTGTCTAATCACCTAGGTGAAGCCCAAGAACTGTACCAAGAGACAAATATTACATCAAGGAGAGTAATTGATCATGCTATTGGTGTACTTAAAAGCCGGTTTAAAAGTTTCGATTTCTACGGTGGTGCTTTTTTAAACTTTTTTTTGGTGCTTTTTTGTACTCTCCAGCAAAGGTTTGCAGCATATTTAATGCATGTTGTATCCTATACAATGGAAGTTATTCTGATTGAGTCGGTCCCCCATGCAATGTTTTGTGGATGCTGGGTGCAAGCATTTGCACATAGCAGTGCAGGAGGGGGAGGTTCCCATGAAAATGCTGGGTGTTCCCATGGTAATTTGGTAATGACTATGGTTTGGGGGGGCGGGCAGCTGATATCAGCAGATGTCAGCTGCCCGCCTGCTTCCCGCACAGGTAGCTCATAGATGTGAGACGCCAGAGAGGTGTCATACATCTCCAAGTGCTGAAAAATCATTCAATGTTCAGCGACAATCAAATGGTTTCCTCCCCGCATGCAAGCTGCAAATTAATGTTGGGGAACTCACCGTGCAGGGGGGCAGGCGGCCATGTGGACGACTCACAAGGCTGCGAAGTCCACGAGTTTACCAGAATAAGGTCCAATATTTGTGTTACAAACCGTTTGCTGGTGAGACTTCGGCACAGTGCTTTATGAGCCAGGAACCATTCTTCTGCTCCACCTGTTGGTATGGGTAAAGGAGATGATGAAGCGAGAAGGTAGCTAATCCAGGCGCTATTTTCGTTCTTTGAGTATAAATATAAAGTTTGTGTTTCTAATTTGTTTACATCATCATTTAAAAAATCTATATATTTATTTTTTTATTTTTCCAGAGTTCCGCCATGTTGACAAGTTTCCACCTGTTGGGTGTGTTTACCCCTAAGAAGCCTGATCTGTTTAACGCTATGAAATGTACATTTCAAGGGGAGTCTTGATGTACATATACATCAAGACTGCCCCCTCTAACTGGGCGGCCTACTTCTGATGTGTCCTAACCCTCCACTGTCATGTTGTAAAGAGGCCTTCAGGTAAGATGGTGAACCCCTACCTGTGTAATGTATGTGACTTCAACCATGCTAATGTTTGTGTTACCTGTCCCACTTCTTTTTTTTTTTGTAAATCTTTTTCCGGCCTATCATGTGTGGAAAATATCACTAACAGTCCACCTTTACCTGGACGGCCTACTTCTGAGGGTGACCTCCCCCACTAAAATGTACCAAATACATCCATCTGCTAGATCTACAGTACCTCCATAAATTAGAACCCCTCTGAAGTTGAAATTTTTGCTAACACCACTACCTCTACCTGGATGGCCTACTTCAGAGGAGGAACTTCCCCACTGCAATGTTACTAATAATAAGTGTATCAACTGAAAAACACTTCTACAGTGAACATTGGTTCTAAAACCCTACCCCCTCTACCTGGCCGGCCTGCCTTGAAAACAAGAATGCCCCACATTCTTTAAATAACTTACAATTATATTTAACTTAACTATTAAAGTAATACAGACAATCTCATTGAAAAATGTTATAAAAAGTAACAAAGTTTAATTTTTATTGTTTTAAAAATGAAAATATTGTTAATATTATTTAAATTAAATTAAATTCTTGCTCTTCTGGATAATTCCTTGTTCTGTTGTGTAAATCTGAATTATACTGCTTTCAGATCGCAAATGCAGGGTTGCACCAGGACTTTAAAAAGGATTAGTCCCTGCATGTGTGACCCTGCATGTGAGGTCTGTTCAGATCACCTCTGCAACCAAGCAATATTGCAGGTTCACTGATGTCATGTGGGGGCGTGGTGGAGCATCAAAGCATCATTAGGGGTGGGGGAGGAGGCAGCGCTTAGAGCTGGCACTGCTCCAAGCACTGCCTCTTCCATAGTGTGAATGGGAAATGGTTTTTATTCAGTTTAGATTGCCGTGTTGCTACCGGTTAGCTGTAACTGGTAAGCCTTTTCACGTTGCACTAATTACCAGGTCGAACCGGCAAGAAACCGGCTTGTACCCGATAATTAGGTACAATGTGAAAGGGGTATTACCTTGTTGTTTTGAATCTGAAACAAATAAAAAAAAATTAGTAAAGGACAGTAATGATGTCATTGTTTCATATCCAATGAACACTTGTGGAACCAAAAAGTCTTGCAATGGCGATTGCTGGGCTGTGTGGTTGCCCAAGAGAGGGTGACCCAAGTTGGTAAAGTATTACAAGGGCATAACTTCAGGCACCTGTGTGGTTGCATAAGAAAAGGTGGATCGAGGTTTGTAAAAGTGTGTGTAGCGTGAAACATGTAAATACTAACCATTATAAGCACTTCTGATACAACGCTGTCCATGATTCTTTAACGACCATTCCTATGAAAAATCCAAAAATGACACATGATTGGTCAGGTTACAAACCACATTTATAAACGCCCAAGCATGTATACCTATATGATCGGGTAGTACCCGATCATGGCAAAGGGTTGGGAAGGGTATAAATAACAATTAAAAACAATGTAAAGAGAATAACCAGACAAAAACATTAACAAATGAAAAATTACAACCGGGCGCTGTCATGTGTGTTGGCTGTCCTTATTCTTCCTCTGGCTGCGGAGATGGTGTCCTTGGCATCTGCTGTCTTCTCCTTAGGGGCCTTGGTGCTCTGGCTGCATCGGTAGTGGAGGCATCTGATAGGTGGGGTACATCCCTGTATACGATTGGTACTGCTGTGACTGACCGTACCAGGGTCCTGGTGCAGCAATGACAGTTAGCGCCTGTAAGGCTGATGGAGGCGGATGCGGTGGTTGGGTTTGGGCATTTTGTCGACCTGTCCCTTGGAGTTTTTTACAGATCAACTGCAGAGCACTTGCTATGAGACATGAGCTAGCAACAAACTGTTGCTGGCTCTCTGAAATGTTCTGGAAGTTTTGAGACTGACATGCCAAAATATCCACTAGCCTGTTCATGGATGTCGCCATAATATTGAGTACTTCCAGAATTACCATTTTGTCTTGGCTTTTTCATCTTCAATGCTTTTTGCATTTCTACCAGAGTGTTGGCCATCTTCTCCAATGTCTTGTCCATGGCATGCAATCTGGTGTTGACAACATCATAGAAGGAGTCCTGGCGCTGTTGAATCTGAGCTGCTAGGTTGACCACCCTTTGAATTATTCAGGGTTCCCGTCCTTCCTGGACTTGTCACAACAATTGCACTTATGCAGCTGGAAAAAAGTAAGAAAGTTTGCACATGTGTGGCGGAGGAGCAATGGGTGATTAGTGCAGCAATGCAATAGCTGCAAAGGGATGGAACCTTCTGACCACAGGCAACAACCAGCCGAGGATCAGTGGGTGATTGCTGCAGCACTGAGTTGGTCTGTGAGTGTGCTGTGCTGTGTATCTGTTTTTAGCAGTTTAATATCTAATAAGACCACTATCTGGCTATATCGTGTTGTTTACCACCAGCCGAGGAGCAGCCTTCTGCAGGCAGTGGCAGAAACGCTCCTGTCACTTAGGCCATCTTCCAACGGCATCTGGTTGTGTGATGCAGGATGAGAGTGGCAGCGACAGACTCCTGGAATAATGCAGGGTGAGAGCGGAAGCGACGGACAACCATAATAATGCATGGTGAGAGCGGCATCGTCAGACTCTTGGAATAATACAAGGTGAGAGCAGCAGCGACAGACTCCTGGAATAATGCAGGGTGAGAGTGGCAGCGACTGACTCCCGGAATAATATAGGGAATACCATCTGCATTACATGTTTCAGTTATCTGTGATTAAGGTACAGTGCCCACATTGATGACACTGCAGAATGGCTTCCTGGAGACACCTGTAACACCCTATCTGACCACAGGCGGCGACCAGCCGAGGAGCAGTGGGCGATTGGTGCAGCAATCAATTACTCTCATTAGTGGAATGCAAACAGTTGTTCCTCGCAGGCACAGGTTTGGGAGAAAATGCATATATTTAATGCATGTTGTATCCTATACAATGGAAGTTATTCTGATCGAGTCGGTCTCCCATGCGATGTTTTGCGGATGCTGGGTGCGAGCATTCGCACATAGCAGTGCAGGAGGGGGAGGTTCCCATGAAAATGCTGGGTGTTCCCATGGTAATTTGGTAATGACTATGGTTTGGGGGGGGGGGGGGCGGGCAGCTGATATCAGCAGATGTCAGCTGCCCGCCTGCTTCCCGCACAGGTAGCTCATAGATGTGAGACGCCAGAGAGGTGTCATACATCTCCAAGTGCTGAAAAATCATTCAATGTTCAGCGACAATCAAATGGTTTCCTCCCCGCATGCAAGCTGCAAATTAATGTTGGGGAACTCACTGTGCAGGGGGGCAGGCGGCCATGTGGACGACTCACAAGGCTGCGAAGTCCATGAGTTTACCAGAATAAGGTCCAATATTTGTGTTACAAACCGTTTGCTGGTGAGACTTCGGCACAGTGCTTTTTGAGCCAGGAACCATTCTTCTGCTCAACCTGTTGATATGGATGAAGGAGATGATGAAGCGAGAAGGTAGCTAATCCAGGCGCTATTTTTGTTCTGTGAGTATAAATATAAAGTTTGTGTTTCTAATTTGTTTACATCATCATTTAAAAAAAATATATATTTATTTTTTATTTTTCCAGAGTTCCGCCATGTTGACAAGTTTCCACCTGTTGGGTGTGTTTACCTCTAAGAAGCCTGATCTGTTTAACGCTATGAAATGTACATTTCAAAGGGAGTCTTGATGTACATATACATCAAGACTGCCCCCTCTAACTGGGCGGCCTACTTCTGATGTGTCCTAACCCTCCACTGTCATGTTGTAAAGAGGCCTTCAGGTAAGATGGTGAACCCCTACCTGTGTAATGTATGTGACTCCAACCATGCTAATGTTTGTGTTACCTGTCCCACTTCTTTTTTTTTTCCGGCCTATCATGTGTGGAAAATATCACTAACAGTCCACCTTTATCTGGACGGCCTACTTCTGAAGGTGACCTCCCCCACTAAAATGTACCAAATACATCCATCTGCTGCATCTACAGTACCTCCATAAACTAGAACCCCTCTGAAGTTGAAATTTTTGCTAACACCACTACCTCTACCTGGATGGCCTACTTCAGAGGAGGAACTTCCCCACTGCAATGTTACTAATAATAAGTGTATCAACTGAAAAACACTTCTAAAGTGAACATTGGTTCTAAGACCCTACCCCCTCTACCTGGCCGGCCTGCCTTGAAAACAAGAATGCCCCACATTCTTTAAATAACTTACAATTATATTTAACTTAACTATTAAAGTAATACAGACAATCTCATTGAAAAATGTTATAAAAAGTAACAAAGTTTAATTTTTATTGTTTTAAAAATGAAAATATTGTTAATATTATTTAAATTAAATTAAATTCTTGCTCTTCTGGATAATTCCTTGTTCTGTTGTGTAAATCTGAATTATACTGCTTTCAGATCGCAAATGCAGGGTTGCACCAGGACTTTTAAAAAAGGTTTAGTCCCTGCATGTGTGACCCTGCATGTGAGGTCTGTTCAGATCACCTCTGCAACCCGGCAATATTGCAGGTTCACTGATGTCATGTGGGGGCGTGGTGGAGCATCAAAGCATCATTAGGGGTGGGGGAGGAGGCAGCGCTTAAAGCTGGCACTGCTCCAAGCACTGCCTCTTCCATAGTGTGAATGGGAAACGGGAAATGGTTTTTATTCAGTTTAGATTGCCGTGTTGCTACCGGTTAGCTGTAACCGGTAAGCCTTTTCACATTGCACTAATTACCAGGTCGAACTGGCAAGAAACCGGCTTGTACCCGATAATTAGGTACAATGTGAAAGGGGTATTACCTTGTTGTTTTGAATCTGAAACAAATAAAAAAAATATATATATATTAAAGGACAGTAATGATGTCATTGTTTCATATCCAATGAACACTTGTGGAACCAAAAAGTCTTGCAATGGCGATTGCTGGGCTGTGTGGTTGCCCAAGAGAGGGTGACCCAAGTTGGTAAAGTATTACAAGGGCATAACTTCAGGCATCTGTGTGGTTGCATAAGAAAAGGTGGATCGAGGTTTGTAAAAGTGTGTGTAGCGTGAAACATGTAAATACTAACCATTATAAGCACTTCTGATACAACGCTGTCCATGATTCTTTAACGACCATTCCTATGAAAAATCCAAAAATGACACATGATTGGTCAGGTTACAAACCACATTTATAAACGCCCATGCATGTATACCTATATGATCGGGTAGTACCCGATCATGGCAAAGGGTTGGGAAGGGTATAAATAATAATTAAAAACAATGTAAAGAGAATAACCAGAAAAAAAAATTAACAAATGAAAAATTACAAACCGGGCGCTGTCATGTGTGTTGGCTGTCCTTATCTTCCTCTGGCTGCGGTGATGGTGTCCTTGGCATCTGCTGTCTTCTCCTTAGGGGCCTTAGTGCTCTGGCTGCATCGGTAGTGGAGGCATCTGATAGGTGGGGTACATCCCTGTATACGCTTGGTACTGCTGTGACTGACCGTACCAGGGTCCTGGTGCAGCAATGACAGTTAGCGCCTGTAAGGCTGGTGGAGGCGGATGCGGTGGTTGGGTTTGGGCATTTTGTCGACCTGTCCCTTGGAGTTTTTTACAGATCAACTGGAGAGCACTTGCTATGAGACATGAGCTAGCAACAATCTGTTGCTGGCTCTCTGACATGTTCTGGAAGTTTTAAAACTGACATGCCAAAATATCCACTAGCCTGTTCATGGATGTCGCCATAATGTTGAGTACTTCCAGAATTACCATTTTGTCTTGGCTTTTTCATCTTCAATGCAGGCTTTTTGCATTTCTACCAGAGTGTTGGCCATCTTCTCCAATGTCTTGTCCATGGCATGCAATCTGGTGTTGACAACATCATAGAAGGAGTCCTGGCGCTGTTGAATCTGAGCTGCTAGGTTGACCACCCTTTGAATTCTTCAGGGTTCCCGTCCTTCCTGGACTTGTCTCAACAATTGCACTTATGCAGCTGGAAAAAAGTAAGAAAATTAGCAAGTTTGCACATGTGTGGCGGAGGAGCAATGGGTGATTAGTGCAGCAATGCAATAGCTGCAAAGGGATGGAACCTTCTGACCACAGGAAACAACCAGCCGAGGATCAGTGGGTGATTGCTGCAGCACTGAGTTGGTCTGTGAGTGTGCTGTGCTGTGTATCTGTTTTTAGCAGTTTAATATCTAATAAGACCACTATCTGGCTATATCGTGTTGTTTACCACCAGCCGAGGAGCAGCCTTCTGCAGGCAGTGGCAGAAACGCTCCTGTCACTTAGGCCATCTTCCAACGGCATCTGGTTGTGTGATGCAGGGTGAGAGCGGCAGCGACAGACTCCTGGAATAATGCAGGGTGAGAGCGGAAGCGACGGACTCCCATAATAATGCATGGTGAGAGCGGCATCGACAGACTCTTGGAATAATACAAGGTGAGAGCAGCAGCGACAGACTCCCGGAATAATGCAGGGTGAGAGCGGCAGCGACGGACTCCCGGAATAATATAGGGAATACCATCTGCATTACATGTTTCAGTTATTTGTGATTAAGGTACAGTGCCCACATTAATGACACTGCAGAATGGCTTCCTGGAGACACCTGTAACACCCTATCTGACCACAGGCGGCGACCAGCCAAGGAGCAGTGGGCGATTGGTGCAGCAATCAATTACTCTCATTAGTGGAATGCAAACAGTTGTTCCTCGCAGGCACAGGTTTGGGAGAAAATGAAGGAGGAGCTGGGGCTGTGTCACAATCCCCTTCAGATAACAATCTCCTGACCATCAGGTCGTTGCACCTTTGTAGACTTGTGTCCGCCGGAAACAGAGACACAACATACGCTTTAAACCGAGGATCGAGCACGTTGGCCAGAATGTATTCCTTTGACTTTAACA
The DNA here is from genome assembly GCF_055691185.1 of Crinia signifera. Lineage (NCBI taxonomy): Eukaryota > Metazoa > Chordata > Amphibia > Anura > Myobatrachidae > Crinia > Crinia signifera. The sequence continues at coordinate 43,480,075 of NC_139217.1, forward strand.
GACTGACCACCCTCGTATCCTGGCAAAGCGTATGGAGGGCTTCATTCACAAGAGCGACATGCTTTGCGGAATTGCAATGCTTTAACTCCTCCTTAACTTGCTCCAGCTGCTTCTGCAACAGCCTGATCAGGGGAATCACCTGACTAATGCTGGCAGTGTCAGAACTGACTTCACGTGTGGCTAGTTCAAATGGCTGGAGAACCTTGCAGAACACGGAAATCAGCCTCCACTGCGCTTGAGTCAGGTGCAGCCCCGCTCCTTCCATTGTCGTAGGTGGCCGTGTAGGCTTGAATGGCCTTTTAGCTGCTTCTCCAGCATGGTGATGGCAGGGCAGGTTGAGGAGATTTTGCTGCAGCTCCAGCCTTTGGCAGGCAGTGTCAGAATGCCGAAAGTGTCTGCAAATTTTGTGGGCCACCGCAAGCATCTCCTGCACGCTCCTGTCACTTCTGATGAAATGCTACACCACCAAATTTTTTGTGTGGGCAAAACATGGCACGTGCTGGAAATTGCCCATATTTAATGCCCCCACAATGTTTCTGGCATTATCTGACACCACAAATTCCCAGGAGAGTCTAAGGGGGGTAAGCAACTGGGAGATAATTTCTGTCAGTTTCTCTAAGAGTTTGACAGCATTGTGCCTCTTCCTGAAACCAGTGATACACAGTGTAGCCTGTCTTGGAAGGAACTGGCGTGCAGGAGATGCTGCTGCTGCAGACGGCGATGCATCTACCCAGTGGGCTGTCACAGTCATATAGTCCTTAGTTTGCCCTGATCCACTTGTCCACATGTCCATAGTTAAGTGGACAGTGAGTACAGCCGCATTTTTCACAGCACTGAGGACACTTTTTCTGACGTCCCTGTACATTGTCGGTATCACCTTCCTAGTGAAGTGGAATCTAGACAGGATTTGGTACCGGGGACACAATACCTCCATCAACCATCTAAATCCCATTACACTGATGATGGACACCGGACGCATGTCTAACACCAACATAGCTGTCAAGGCCGCAGTTATCGACTTTGCCATAGGATGACATATTTCATCCTCATGGCAAATGACTGTTGGATGGTCAATTGCTTAGTGAAAGACGTAGTGGTCTTTCGACTTCCCCTCTGGGATGATGACCGACTCCCCGCAGAAGCAACAGTAGCAGCGGCAGTAGTAGGCGTAGCGCTGCAGTATCCTCTGGAGGAATATCGGATAGAAGAGGAGTCAGTCATGCTGGTGACATGGCCTGCAGGACTCCCCCCAATCTGGATCAAGGAGGACATTGATGAGGAGGGAGTTGGTGGTGTGCTTTTAAGGCACTTGGCTGCAACAGGAGGACCAAGGGATTTAGGTGTCCCTGGACTGCTAGCCACAGTTCCCGAACTAAACACTGAAGGGTCTTCAGGTGATGTATAAGGGTGGATAGCCCTAGGTTGGCAAGATCCTTACCCCTGCTTATTGGAGCTTTGCATAAGCTACATATGGCAATACATTTGTTGTCCAGATTCGGATAAAAAAAAAATCCAGACCGTAGAGGGTGGTTTATTGGTCCTCTGCCCAGGCATGACGATGGGCTTTTTCATCCCATGGACAACAACTGTTGGTGCCTCATTTAAGCAGACCACCTCAGCATCCTCATGTTGACTTCCTCCTCAGGGCCAGCTACATCAATATCCTCCTTTTGGTCTACAACATTGACACCTTCATTATCTAAATCAGGAACTGCACTGAGGGTGATCCTTCCAGCATATGCAGAGGGAGTGCTAAAAATGGTGGAAGCATCCACCTCTTCCCGTACAGCGATGGGAAGGTCAGGCATCGCAACCACCAACATCCTTGGACTCTCCTTGGGGGTTTGTGATAACATGTCTTCTTTAGTAGGCAGAGATGTTTGCTGTGTTTTTGATGATAGCTGAAATCTCTTCAAATTTCTAAAGGGGGGAGTAGGAGGGCTTGCATCGTCATGTGTAGTTGAACCACCAGTCATGACTACAGGCCAGGGCTTTAACTGTTCCTTGCCACTCCGTGTCATAAATGGCACATTGCAAATTTTACGTTTCTCTTCCAATAATTTTAATTAATTTTTTTGGGTCCTCCTTTTGATCAACTTTGGCTTTTTGGATTTTACGTGCCCCGTACTTTGACACTAGATATCGGCCTTGGCAGACGACATTGATGGCATATCATCTTGTATGTCATCATTACTACTTGCAGTTGCAGCAGATTCTGAAGTAGGAGGAAGCGGAACTTAATCTGTCCCTAATTGATTCTCCGTATTTTGCATCTCCATTATTTTTGTGGAGTTATGCAATATAATATTACACCACATGACAGCACCACTGGATTGCAATTTCTCTTTCTTTGTTCTATATTTTAAAGAGTTTGACTAGCCCTTCTTGCAGCAGCTCATATTGAGTAAACAGCCCTGATTAAGCGCTCTATACAGTTTACTGTAAATCCACCTCTTCAGTCTGGAGTTTTTTTTTTCCAAAGCCATACAACAAATATATTTTACAATATGTAGCTTATGTAAAGCTACAATAGGCAGGGGTAAAGATCTTGCCCACCTAAGTACATCCTCCATGACACTGTACATCACCTGAAGACCCTTCATAATTCTGTGTTTAGTTCAGGAATTGTAAATAGGACCGTCAGCAGTCCATGGACACCTAAATCCCTTGGTCCTCCTATTGTATCCAAGATCCTGAAATGCACACCAGCAACTCATTCCTCATGAAGTTCCTCCTCAATCTTGATCAGTGGGAGTCCTGCAGGCTATCTCACCAGCATGACTGACTCCACTTCCATCCGGGATGCCTCCAGAGGATCCTGCATCGATACACCTACTACTGCCACTGCTGCTGTTGCGAGTCGGTCTTCATCCCACAGTGGAAGTCGTAAGACCACTACGTCTTTCACTAAGCAAATGACCATCCAACAGTTGTTTCCCATGAGGACAATGTACGACAGCAGTCACTCTATGGCAAACTAGATAACTGCGGCCTTGACAGCTATGTTGGTGTTAGATGTGTGTCTGGTGTCCACCATCAGTGGAGTGGGATTTAGACAGTTGATGGAGGTATTGTGTCCACGTTACCATATCCCATCTAGATTCCACTTCACTAGGCAGGCAATACCCGGGATGTACAGAGACATACGAATAGTGTCCTCCGTGCCCTGAAATTGCGACCATTCCCACTGTCCACTTAACCACGGACATGTGGATCAGGGCAAATTAAGGACTATATGACTGTGACAGCCCACTGAGTAGATGCATCGTCTTCTGCAGCAGCAGCATTTCCGAAACGCCAGCTCCTTCCAAGGCAGGCTATGCTGTGTATCAACAGTTTCAGTGAGAGCCACAATGCCGGCAAACTCTTAGAGAAACTGAGGGAAATGATCACGCAGTGGCTTACCCCCTTAGATTCTCCAGGGAATTTGTGGTGTCGGATAACGTTAGTAACATTGTGCGGGCATTACACATGGGCAATTTCCATCATTTGCCATGTTTTGACCACACAATAAATTTGGTGGTGCAGCATTTGCTCAGAAGCGACAGGAGCATGCAAGAGATGCTTGTGATGGCCCAGAAAATTGCCTGACACTTTCGCCATTCTGCCACTGCCTGCCAAAGGTTGGAGCGGCATCAAAAAATCCTCAACCTGCACTGCCATTACCTCAAACAAGAGGATGTGACACGCTGGAACTCCACACTCTATATGCTGCAGAGGATGGAGAAGCAGCAAAAGGCCATTCAAGCCTACACAGCCACCTTTGACATAGGCAGAGGAGCGGGGCTGCACCTGACTCAAGCACAGTGGAGGCTGATTTCGGTGTTATGCAAGGTTCTCCAGCCGTTTAAACTTGCCACATGTGAAGTCAGTTCCAACACTGCCAGCTTGAGTCAGGTGATTCCCCTGATCAGGTTGTTCCAGAAGCAGCTGAAGAAAGTGGAGGAGGAGCTAAAATGTGATTACACCAAGCATGTAGCTCTTGTGGATGAAGCACTACATACGCTCTCCAGGATACAAGGGTGGTCAGTCTGTTATAGTCAGAGAAATACATTCTGGCCACTGTGCTCGATCCTCAAATTAAAGATTATCCTGTGTCTCTGTTTCCAGCGGACACTAGTCTACAAAGGTGCATAGACCTGCTGGTCAGGAGATTTTCATCTGAAGTGGACCATGACATGGCCACAGCTCCTCCTTAATTTTCTCCCACGCCTGTGGCTACGAGGAAACAGCTGAACTTTCCACATAGCCAGTGGCAGGTGCTCAATTAGTTTAGTAATACCATTCAGGTGCATGGGAGGAAGGGTAATACTGAGTTATACCCCTTTCAGACATACTACCTGGGATTTTAGACCCATTTCAAACCCGAGTTTTTAAAAATCCCGGGTCCATTGCAGGTGCGCAGGACCTGGGATTTTTGAGGACTAAAATCCCGGGTAGAGCCTTTCAGACATACCCTAGTCCTGGGATTGTGCGCGTGCATGTGAAAATTCCCAGGATTTTGCAGTATGTCTGAAAGGGGTATAAGTAACAATACATGGTTTCTCCCAGCTCACTGATTGGCATTAGTAACCAGTCTAGAACACTACATGATAATAGAATTCAGAGATATTGGTTACATATATTTGCGCCAATTTATGTGTAAACCCCCAAGCTGTCGTCAAGGCTTCTCTGTATATTGGGGGTCCCTAGCGCTATATCTAGGCGCAGAGTGCGGCACCCCAAAAACTAGCACAAGCCAAAATGCCCAGAGCAGCACACCAGTGAAAATACTATAGTGTTAATAAGGATTAGTGATAAGAACCGAAGCTATATATAGATAGTGAGAGAGGGAGAAAAAAAAATGAAATGTAATTAAAATATTAAAGAAAGGGTACTCTTTACCTAGCACGGCGCCCACGATTTTGATCGTGGGCATCGCAGGTAAAAAAATCGCGGGCATCGCGGGCATTGAATGCACTAAAAATCGGGTGCGACGCGACCGACGCGATGCCCGCGATTTCCCATAGGGAACAATGTTAAATGTCTCAATTGACCCGATTTTCATGTTCAATGCCTCAATTGACCCGATTTTTCCATAGGAAACAATGTTAAATGGCCCACAGAGGCCAAATAGCCACCCTGAAGTGTGAAATGGCCCCCACAATTGTTAACGCCACCCCACGATCAACGTCAACCCGAAGCGTGGCGAGCGCAGCGGTACGCGTCCTACGACCTTTTCATACCCCCACTATCCACGTCGGCGTGGAGTTGAGAATAGAATAGTGTGGCGAGCGCAGCGAGCCACCGAGCCCGAAGCGTGGCGAGCGCAGCGAGCCCCGCGTGGGGACGCGGATACCTTCACAGGTAAACGCGTCCCTTCGCGGGCTTCACAGGTATCCGCGTCCCCTCGCGGAGCTCGCTGCGCTCGCCTCGCTGCGCTCGCCACACTATTTTATTCTCAACTCCACGCCGACGTGGATAGTGGGGGTATGAAAAGGTCGTAGGACGCGTACCGCCGCCCCTCGCGGGCTCGCTGTGCTCGCCACGCTTCGGGTTCACGTTGATCGTGGGGTGGCGTTAACAATTGTGGGGGCCATTTCACACTTCAGGGTGCCTATTTGGCCTCTGTGGGCCATTTAACATTGTTTCCTATGGAAAAATCTGGTCAATTGAGGCATTGAACAAGAAAATCGGGTCAATTGAGACATTTAACATTGTTCCCTATGGGAAATCGCGGGCATCGCATCGGTCGCGTCGCACCCGATTTTTTAGTGCATTCAATGCCCGCGATGGCCGCGATGGGCGCCGTGATAAGTAAAGAGTACCAAAGAAAGTGTTAGTGAGAAAAAAAATAGTGCAGAGTGTTAATAGAATGTAAAGGTGTGCCACACTAGAGCCACAAAGCCAAACCAGTCCAGGGGCACCGCACCCCACTGTGCTTGTTTTTGGGGTGCTGCATCCTGCACCTACATATAGCGCTAGGCAGGGGCGTAAGGAGGGTGGAGACGGAGGAGCACAAGCTCTGTGTGCCATCACATCAGGATCCGTGCAGCCCGCACCCCCATTCCCCAGTCCCTGCTCTGCCCAGCGTCTTGGGGGCGCAGAGTGGTGATGCAACCTCACTGCACGTGATCTGTGAAAGCCAGAAGTAGCCTGTGGCTGCTCTTACTACAGTATGTTGCCGCTCTGCTCCAGAGTCCCTCCTGCACAGGCAGCCGAGTGTCAGCAGTACAGACAAGGCTAGGGTTGCCACCTCTTCCGGATTTCCGGTATTCTCCCGGATCTGGTGGCAACCCACAAGGAGGCTTTTTCAGTTTCCCGGATTCCGGGATTCTCCCGGAATTCGGGTGTTTAAAAAAGCCTCCTACTGCCCGTGCCTTTGTGCTGCCGCCGCGTACAGACGGTTTCTGCGGGGAAGCAGTGCGGTCGGAGTGTGAGGGGCTCCTTTACCATTGATGGTCAGCAGGGCATACGATTGACTAGTGCCACTGCTACAGGTGGCTCTGCTCCTACATTTCTGAGCTAAGCCGCCCGCCAGTCTGCATGCCTGCAGGGCTAGCGCTGGATCGGGAACCCGGGAACAGATGCGGTGCGTGCTGCTGGTGGGGCTGTATATTAACGTCCCATCTGCCCCTAAGGAAAATGGCCGCTGGTCAAGGAGGAGGGCTGCTGCAGCAGCTCCTCCTCCCAAGGTCCTTAGCGGAATCGTTCTGACTCCAGGCGATACCACCCTCTTTCTTCCAAAGTCCCACTGGTACTGACTCACTGACTGAGAGAGACATAAACAAAGTTTGGGGGTGGACCGAGGCCCAGCCCAGCACTAGCTCTGTATAACCAGTAGTAAGTAGCACATGCATACCTGTACAACATATTTGTAACACATACAGTACATCAGTGCATACTGTACATGCATGGTTGTATATATATATATATATATATATATATATATATATATATATATATATATATATATATATATAGCAAGAGAATAAAGCAGTGTCACTCCAGGGGTCTTTTCAATGAATTTTAGTAGAGCATATCAAAGCATAGAAACGATGTGACAGGTTACACGAAAAACATCAACGTTTCGATGCCCGCAGCATCGTTGTCAAGACGACATGCAGCCTGTCGATATACATACAGTGCTCCACTGAGCATAAATCCTTTAAATAGCCACTTACCCCGCCATGCGAGACATCCCAGCAGCCGGGTGCCGCACGCGTCCCAGCGTCAGAGACGGGACAGGGCGCATGCTGCTGACGTCAGACCACTACCGCTGCTAGGCAACGCAGCTGTGTTGAATGCCGTCCCCGGCCGCTGTGATGTCGAGCCTGCAACAGGGAGACAAGAACGAGCTTCATATTACCACATATCAATGCTTGCAAAAAAATGACTTATAATAAAGCTGAAGCTGTTTGTCTACAATGATTAAGCACCATATTATGCCAAGGGTTTTCACTTTTAAATGCTTCCTTCATACACATATGCAGACTTCCATATGCAGTGATCAAGGGATGATAATGGGGGACCACCATACTAGAAATAAAAAATAAAGATAAAAATAAAAATAAAAGATAAAAAAGCTGTGTGAAAAGAAAAAAATAAGAAAAAAATAAGAAAAAAATAAAAATAACAAATAAATATAAAATTATAATATTGTGTGTGTGTATATATATATATATATATATATATATATATATATTAGTGCTGGGCACGTTAACGCGTTAATATCGCGTTAACGAGCCGGCACATTAACTGTGATTAAAATATTTAACGCAGTTAACGCGGGGAGGGGGGTGCGCGGGTGCACGGGGGGGGGGGGCGATGTGGCAGCAGGGAACAGGAAAACGGGGCTGGCGGGCACGGGAAACGAATGGTCGATGGGGCTGCACCGCAGGGGTGCAGAGCGCCCCTCCAAATATGGCCACCGCTGTGTAGTAGAGAGACGCTAGAGGTGCTCCTTTACCTCTAGCGTCTGTCAGGGAAGTTCAGAGTGCACACACAGCGCTACCCAGAAGTGCGGATTCCGGGAGCGCTGTGGACCTGCAACCCCTGGCATGGAGCAAGTTAACCCCACTGGCATGGAGCAAGAAAACACCCCCTGGCAACGAGCAAGAAACCCCTTACCTGGCAACGAGCAAGAAACCCCCCTGGCAACGAGCAAGTAAACCTCCCTGGCAACAAGCAAGTAACCCTCCCCTGGCAACAAGCAGGGAACCCACTTTGGCAACATGCATGCAATCCCCCTTAGCAACACGCATGTAATCCCACCTGGCAACGAGCACGGAACCTCTGGCAACAAGATTTTAGGTAAGCAGCGCGTATGTGCCTATCAGTGCTATTAATCGCAGTTAATCGCAAAAATTTAATGCGATTAATCGCGATTAAAATTTTAATCGTTGCCCACCACTAATATATATATATATATATATATATATATATATATATATATATATATATATATATATATAGTGTGTGCATATATATATATATATATATATATATATATATATATATATATATATATATAGTTTGGATATCTGGTCCAGACTAAAGGACCTGCCAATGATTACAGACGTGTTTACTGTCGCTGCATTGGATGCTGTCACCACAGAAAATATGGCAGAGGATTACTTTGCTGACAGCATCCAAGTAGACATGTCAGATAGTCCATACCTGTACTGGCAGGGGAAAAAAAGGAAGTTTGGAAGCCCCTGTCCAAACTGGCTCTATTTTACCTGAGTTGTTCCCACTCCAGTGTGTACTCCGAAAGAGATTGATTTTAGTGCAGCGGGGAACCTGGTCAGTGAGCAGTCATAAAAATGAATTATCAATTCTTCAATGAAGACCAGCAATTGACTCCAGAAACTACAGAGGGTCCCGTGATTGGGCACAAAAGTGGGGACGAATTAATAATCTGTGAGGATGAGGAAGTACACACTGAAGGGGGCGAGGAATCAGAGAAGGAGGAGGACGATGAATAGCTTTTTTTGGTGTAGGGGCCCAAACAAACCAATAATTTCAGCCACAGTAGTTTGGTAGTCCCTGTAGCTGAAATAATTGGTTTGTTAAAGTGTGCATGTCCTATTTACGCAAAATAGGGTTTGTGGGAGACAATTCCATCTTGCGCCTCTTTTTTGGCACTAAGGGCCTTATTCTAGTTCACTCTTTCTGACAAAATCCTTCTTAGATGGACAAAACCATGTGCACTGCAGGGGGGCAGATGTAAAATGTGCAGAGAGAATTAGATTTGGGTGAGTTATTTTATTTCTGTGCAGGGAAAATACTGCTTGCTTTATATTTACACTGCAATATAGATCTCACTTTGAAGTAAAACCCCACCCAAATCTAATTCTCTCTGCACAAGTAACATCTGCCCCACCTGCAGTGCACATGGTTTTGTCCATCTAAGAAGGATTTTGTCAGAAAGAGTGAACTAGAATAAGGCCCTAAGTGCTCTTTGGGGCCTAGTTTTTCAAACTGCCATCCTGTCTGCCGCTGCAGTGCCACTCCAAGATGAGCCACGTTATTGTGCCGCACACTTGTGTGGCTTAGCATAATTATCCATCTACCTCGGTGCAACCTTTTGACCTAAAAACAATATTTTGAGGTGTGAGGTGTTCAGAATAGACTGCGATTTTTACAGTTTTTATGCCTTTAAAAAAAAAATCATCCAAAAACCCAAAACGTTGAGGCAGACGTTATTCTAGAAAGTAAGAGACACTTTTGAACCAGTGACGTGCGGTGAGATCAGTGGTTGGTGAGGCACTGGCAGCAGCATGACTTGGTGCAGGGGAGTGGCGGGTCCTACAAACATCAATGGTGCCATAGCAGCTGAATCCCCTGCACCTGTGGTAGTAATGCCACTGCACTCAACCTCCACAGTGGTACCCTTATACGCAGTACATAACAGTAATACACCTTATACACAGAATGCCTCACACTAGTAATGTCCTTATACACATATTGCCAAACAATAAAGCCCTTACACATATGGCACACCTTATTAATGCATTTTTTCACATTATGTCACACTTTATTAATCCCCTAATACAAATAATTCCCCCATACACAAACTGTTTGCTACACATTATTAATGCTCTTTCTCACATAATGCACCTTACAGATATGCCCCACATTATTTATGCCCTTATACACATAATGGGCGGGATGTATTAATATACATCGCCACCCTTCGCTTGACAGCCGCCGCGATGCTGCCGCATATGTACTAACATATGTGGCTAGCATCGGGTTGCGGTGACGGAGACCCCGCGATACCTGTGATGTGGTCTGCGGGGGTCTCCGTCACATCCCGGCGGCTGCCAGTGTCCCCCTGCGTCTCCTCCTCCCCCCTGCAGCCAGATGTCCTGCCGGCTGTGACACCTGCTGGGGGAGGAGGAGATCAAAGGTGGATGGGAGGGGGGGGGGGCACGCGGACGGCGGGCGGTGATAAAAGCCCACAGGCTTCTGGCAAAAACGGGGCGGACGGGTATTGGTACATAGGAAAATGCGGTAAAACCCCCGTTTTACCGCATTTTCCCTTTAGTACATCCCGCCCAATGCCTGTTAAACCTAATGTATGCCCCACATTTTTAATAGCCTGTACACAAAATTGCCCTGTACACATATGCCCCACATTATTATTACCCTTATACACATGACACATAATGCCCCATACACATATGCCCCACATTATTAATGCCCTTATGCACATGACACATAATGCCCCATACACATATGCCCCACATTATTAATGCCCTTATGCACATGACACATAATGCCCCATACACATATGCCCCACATTATTAATGCCCTTATGCACATGACACATAATGCACTGCCTCCCCTGCCTCCCCTGACTGCACGTCCCTGTTTTGAACCTTATTGAGTGACATTAGCTTTACTAATTATAACCAATTTCCCCTTCTATAAGGGTTAAATAAAAAAAAAAAAAGTTTTAATACTTTATGCACATATATGCAGGGTTGCCTACCCTTCCAAGATGAGAGGGAGAGTCCTGGAAATCAGGCCCCCTTCCCAGCCCACTGGAAAGAGGGGCAAGCCTCCTGGATTGGGGAGGTCTCCTGCAACCCTCCTTAGCAGGGTGGGGGTGGGGATCCGTGGAAGCAGATGGCGCAAATCACATAATTGAAGGGCCCCCCACTGTGCAATGCCTAAAATACCTCCATTGCACAGCAAGGGGATTGGCCATGCCCCCACACATGATGATCCACTGGCCACCCCTTCCGTGGCCCATCAGCAGCCCTGCCCCCTGCCTTTGAAAAAGTCATCTGTGGATGACGAAACGCATCAGGCCTACACACCCTATTGGACCCTTGTGAATTAAAAAAATTTGTATCCCACTTGGACCAGCTCTCCAATCCAACTGTAATACTGGACTTTGAAAAGGGAAACCACCACCTGCTGAACATTTGGAGCCCTCCATTCCGTGAGACGTGATCCATCTTTCCTCATGACGGGAGATACTAACATCAGGCTTCCAGTCAGGTATATGGACACCCGCTATCAATTAACATCTGATACCTCCTAACTGAGAGAGCAGTACTAGGAACAAGTGAGACTTCATACATCCACAATCCCACACTTTGGTCCATCTATATAGGGGTGATTATTGCCCAATATATACTATATATACAGATGTATCGGGATTCATCTTTGCAGGTGATGGCGATGGCGTCGCCATCGCCATCACCTGCATCCCCGCCATCTGTATGCCGACGGTGCTGCCCTCGGTCGCCCGGTGCCCACACCGGGCGGCCGCACCCCCCAGCAGCCTCCTCGGGTCCCCCCCAGCACTATCGAGCGGGCGGCGGACAGTATTGCGTCTGCCTCACCACCCCGCCGCCCGGATACTGAGACGCGCGTGCGTGGGGGACGCACGCGCGTCTCAGTCAGATGGAGCGCCGAGTTGCTGGCGGATCTGTACCATATATTAGTATGTTTTTTATTGTGTATATTATATACGGTCTTATATAAAAATTGAGTTTTTATGGCATTTAAGTGCTAATGATATATTAAAATTGTTTATTTGTAATACCCAATTGGTCAGAAACACTAATTTTTTGAAAATTGACAGCGCTCCCCCATCCATTTTTATTTTTCTCTACTTTTAGTATATATAGGGGTCTAACCACCCCCTAGGTGTGAGCAGCTCGGCAAACATACACTCACCTCACCAAGCGCCTTCTATATCCCCTGCCATCTAGGTGGCAGAGTATATATCTCCCCTTTTTTTCTGCCCCCTGCCTCACTGATCTGGCTGCCTGCTCCCAGAGAGGGCAGCCAGAAAGTAGGAAACTATGCATATATGTCAGTCTCACTGATTACACCCATCAGTGATTGCAAGCAAACCCATTAGCAAGCTGCTCACCATCGGATGATCCTATCACTGTGCACAGTCTGAGCATAGCCAGGACTTACTCGGCAGGTGCGATAGAAGCCGTCAGATCAGGGCCGGAACTGGCATCACAAAACTTCCCTTTATACACCTCAAATGCGTTTTCCATGATCGTCACAGAAAACTGCCGTTATCCCCCCAAATGCCAGCTTTATGTTTGAGTTAGGCCAGCGATTAATGATGAGCAAGATTTTATAACAGAACAGTCTATTAATAATTGCCCTCTCTGTGAATTTGGGGGGGGGGGACACAACAAATGACTGCCTTGCCCCTGGCGCCTGAGGCTGAGCGGACCCTGCGCCCACATACCGTTGTGCAGCGGGGTCCCGGGATGGGCAGCGGGGTCCGGGGACAGGCAGCGGGGGTTCCGGTCCAGGCAGCAGGGGGACAGGCAGCGGGGTCCAGGGACGGGCAGCGCCGCGGTGGCTTTATTCCATGTAGTGAGCTACGCTACTTGCCTGGCGGCAGGAAGCGCTGCTGATTTTGACTTGCCGGACGCTGATTGGCTGAGAGAATTCAGCCAATCAGCGTCCGGAAAGTCTTTTCAAAATCTGCTTCCCGCCGGGCAAATAGCGTAGCTTGCTTTCAGCTGCCACTACGCCCGTCACCCGGATGCCCGCTACCCACTCTCGGACTTCCACTGCCTGTCCCAGGTCCCCCGCTGCCCGTCCCCGGACCCCCCGCTGCCCGGCTCGCCCCCCACATGCAGCGCCCGGTGCGTATGACCCCCCCATAGTTACGGCCCTGTCATGTGTACTTCTATCCTACTGCAAATATCTCATAAGATGCACAAAGCTAATCACAGAATGGCTGCAGACTTCAGTGCTTATTATTAGTAAGGGGGACTGTGAGCTGACTCCTGTGTATCAAACTCCAAACCCCACAGCTCCATGCAAGTTACATTTAGTACATTGCAGGCATATGGACTGATTATTTCACTGCCACCATTATTAATACATATGCCCTTTCTTATTTTGTACTAGATGATTTCATATTTCTGTGTAATGTACAACATCTGGGGCGAAATATAATACGGTGCGATATTTGGACATGTGCGATTTTCTTTGGTCAAAAATGTCCGAAATCGCACATTTACCACAAATTTTATATATAGTAGCGTGCAATTTGCAGTAAAAATCACACCTTCAAAAATCAAAATCGCATCCAGATATTTTCTCATAGAAAACATTAAAATCACAACTGTAGTAGGGTGTGATTCCTAAAATAGCACTATAAACATTACCAAAAAATTGGAAAGGGTTGGAATTGTTTAGTCAACCATAACTCGGTCGACAAGCATTGGGTCGACACCACTAGGTCGACATGTGACAAGGTCGACATGGGTCTAGGTCGACGTGACATTAGGTCGGCACTAGCGTTAGGTTGACATGGGCTAGGTCGACATGGTTTTTTTTACAGTTTTTTTACCCGAATGTCGACACAGTCAACATGGACACAGTTTGAAGTGCACCACATCCCCTCGCATCCATCGCTTAGCTCACAATGCTTCGGGCACGGTGCCTCGCTACCCTCAGCACACTATTTTATTCTCCCACCACGCCCTAGTGGATGGTAGGGCATGAAATACATGTCGACTCAAAAAACAGTGAAAAACCCGTCAACCTTTTGACTGTCGACCTAGCCCATGTCGACCTAACGCTAGTGTCGACCTAACGTCATGTCGACCTAGATCTAGGTCAACCTAGATCTATGTCGACCTTGACCCATGTCGACCTTAACCCATGTCGACCTTGCTGCATGTCAACCTAGTGGTGTCGACCCAATCTTGTCGACCTAGTTACAGGAGACCTAATGACCGTATCCCATAGGAAATATAATCTTTTTTTTACACATTTTTTATTTGTATTTATTTAACAAATGTGAGTGACGCCAGCATTTTTTTTGTGGATATTTTGCATATCTCTCAAAGAGATGTTGGCACTTACAGGGTTAAATTCGGGGGGGCACCATCACTTCCCACCTATTTTGTAAACCTAGACTTTACAGAGTAGCTTAATGAGCCTGACCTGCTTATGCTCAGTGCATACCTCCCAACTTTGGCACTTCAGTAGGCGGGACAGTGCTGCTGCGCGCCTGAGGCGCGCCAAAATTTTGGGGGGAGTGGCCTAATTTGGGGGCGTGGCATATACTTGCGGCTCTTTCGCGAGGCCACGCCCCCATTTTGCAGCTATGGGGGCATGACCCAGAGGCTCTGTGAGCCTCTAGCCATGCCCCCTGGCTGCGGGAATAGACGCTGTGCGCATGCGCACAGCGTTTATTCCCCGCTGCTTAGCAGCTGACAGGGGGGGACTCCCAACAGCCCGGGACTGTTGTAAAATCGGGACTGTTGGGAGGTATGTCAGTGTAAGGGGACCCTATGCCATTTTTCTTACATTTTAAAATAGGCAGCACACTCCTGTTACTAAAAATTGCACATTCCCTTTACTACGTTTCTGAGTTTTTGCACCCTATTATATGTGCGATTTTCGGCTGAAAATGGCACATGTGACATGTGCGATATGGTGCGATTCTTGAGTTGTCTAATAAATTGCAATCTATTACATCTCGCACCTGATGTTCCCTCCCTGACATTGCTGTAATTTAGCTTAGATCTTGTGACTGCAGATCCTCAGAACAGATCCCTAGGACTTATCCTTCTGTACACTGAGCATGGAAAGGGAACTCTGCATAATGGGAATATGCTTCTGTCATCTAATAACATTCTGCAGATCGTCAGATCAGATCAGTGTGAGATGTCTGGGACTAATCCTTCTGTACGCTGAGCATGGAAAGGGAACACTGTATATACTGTATGCTTCTATCATCCCCTAATAATAACATTCTGCAGATCACTAGATCAGAGTGAAATGTCTGGGACTAATCCTTCTGTACGCTGAGCATGGAAAGGGAACACTGTACATTGGGAATATGCTATTGTCATCCCCTAATAATAACATTCTGCAGATCCCTAGATCAGATCAGTGTGAGATATCTGGGACTAATCCTTCTGTACGCTGAGCATGGAAAGGGAACACTGTATATACTGTATGCTTCTGTTATCCCCTAATAATAACATTCTGCAGATCCCTAGATCAGATCAGTGTGAGATGTGTGGGACTAATCCTTCTGTACGCTGAGCATGAAAAGGGAACACTGTATATACTGTATGCTTCTGTCATCTCCTAATAATAACATTCTGCAGATCCCTAGATCAGATCAGTGTGAGATGTCTGGGACTAATCCTTCTGTACGCTGAGCATGGAAAGGGAACACTGTATATACTGTATGCTTCTGTAATTCCCTAATAATAACATTCTGCAGATCCCTAGAACAGATCAGAGTGAGATGTCTGGGACTAATCTTTCTGTACGCTGAGCATGGAAAGGGAACACTGTATATACTGTATGCTTCTGTCATCTCCTAATAATAACATTCTGCAGATCCCTAGAACAGATCAGAGTGAGATGTCTGGGACTAATCCTTCTGTACGCTGAGCATGGAAATGGAACACTGTATATACTGTATGCTTCTGTCATCCCCTAATAATAACATTCTGCAGATCCCTAGATCAGATCAGTGTGAGATGTCTGGGACTAATCCTTCTGTACGCTGAGCATGGAAAGGGAACACTGTATACACTGTATACTTCTATCATCCCCTAATAATAACATTCTGCAGATCACTAGAACAGATCAGTGTGAGATGTCTGGGACTAATCCTTCTGTACGCTGAGCATGGAAAGGGAACACTGTATATACTGTATGCTTCTGTCATCCCCTAATAATAACATTCTGCAGATCACTAGAACAGATCAGTGTGAGATGTGTGTGACTAATCCTTCTGTACGCTGAGCATGGAAAGGGAACACTGTATATACTGTATGCTTCTATCATCCCCTAATAATAACATTCTGCAGATCCCTAGAACAGATCAGTGTAAGATGTGTGTGACTAATCCTTCTGTACGCTGAGCATGGAAAGGGAACACTGTATACACTGTATGCTTCTGTCATCTCCTAATAATAACATTCTGCAGATCCCTAGAACAGATCAGTGTAAGATGTGTGTGACTAATCCTTTTGTACGCTGAGCATGGAAAGGGAACACTGTATACACTGTATGCTTCTGTCATATCCTAATAATAACATTCTGCAGATCCCTAGAACAGATCAGTGTGAGATGTCTGGGACTAATCCTTCTGTACGCTGAGCATGGAAAGGGAACACTGTATACACTGTATGCTTCTATCATTCCCTAATAATAACATTCTGCAGATCCCTAGAACAGATCAGAGTGAGATGTCTGGGACTAATCCTTCTGTACGCTGAGCATGGAAATGGAACACTGTATATACTGTATGCTTCTGTCATCCCCTAATAATAACATTCTGCAGATCCCTAGATCAGATCAGTGTGAGATGTCTGGGACTAATCCTTCTGTACGCTGAGCATGGAAAGGGAACACTGTATATACTGTATGCTTCTGTCATCCCCTAATAATAACATTCTGCAGATCACTAGAACAGATCAGTGTGAGATGTCTGGGACTAATCCTTCTGTACGCTGAGCATGGAAATGGAACACTGTATACACTGTATGCTTCTATCATCCCCTAATAATAACATTCTGCAGATCCCTAGATCAGATCAGTGTGAGATGTCTGGGACTAATCCTTCTGTACGCTGAGCATGGAAAGGGAACACTGTATATACTGTATGCTTCTATCATCCCCTAATAATAACATTCTGCAGATCACTAGAACAGATCAGTGTGAGATGTCTGGGACTAATCCTTCTGTACGCTGAGCATGGAAAGGGAACACTGTATACACTGTATGCTTCTATCATCCCCTAATAATAACATTCTGCAGATCACTAGAACAGATCAGTGTGAGATGTCTGGGACTAATCCTTCTGTACGCTGAGCATGGAAAGGGAACACTGTATATACTGTATGCTTCTGTCATCCCCTAATAATAACATTCTGCAGATCCCTAGATCAGATCAGTGTAAGATGTGTGTGACTAATCCTTCTGTACGCTGAGCATGGAAAGGGAACACTGTATATACTGTATGCTTCTATCATCCCCTAATAATAACATTCTGCAGATCACTAGAACAGATCAGTGTGAGATGTCTGGGACTAATCCTTCTGTACGCTGAGCATGGAAAGGGAACACTGTATATACTGTATGCTTCTGTCATCCCCTAATAATAACATTCTGCAGATCACTAGAACAGATCAGTGTGAGATGTGTGTGACTAATCCTTCTGTACGCTGAGCATGGAAAGGGAACACTGTATATACTGTATGCTTCTATCATCCCCTAATAATAACATTCTGCAGATCCCTAGAACAGATCAGTGTAAGATGTGTGTGACTAATCCTTCTGTACGCTGAGCATGGAAAGGGAACACTGTATACACTGTATGCTTCTGTCATCTCCTAATAATAACATTCTGCAGATCCCTAGAACAGATCAGTGTAAGATGTGTGTGACTAATCCTTCTGTACGCTGAGCATGGAAAGGGAACACTGTATACACTGTATGCTTCTGTCATCTCCTAATAATAACATTCTGCAGATCCCTAGAACAGATCAGTGTGAGATGTCTGGGACTAATCCTTCTGTACGCTGAGCATGGAAAGGGAACACTGTATACACTGTATGCTTCTATCATTTCCTAATAATAACATTCTGCAGATCCCTAGAACAGATCAGAGTGAGATGTCTGGGACTAATCCTTCTGTACGCTGAGCATGGAAATGGAACACTGTATATACTGTATGCTTCTGTCATCCCCTAATAATAACATTCTGCAGATCACTAGAACAGATCAGTGTGAGATGTCTGGGACTAATCCTTCTGTACGCTGAGCATGGAAATGGAACACTGTATATACTGTATGCTTCTATCATCCCCTAATAATAACATTCTGCAGATCCCTAGATCAGATCAGTGTGAGATGTCTGGGACTAATCCTTCTGTACGCTGAGCATGGAAAGGGAACACTGTATATACTGTATGCTTCTGTCATCCCCTAATAATAACATTCTGCAGATCACTAGAACAGATCAGTGTGAGATGTCTGGGACTGATCTTTCTGTACGCTGCGCATGGAAAGGGAACACTGTATATACTGTATGCTTCTATCATCCCCTAATAATAACATTCTGCAGATCCCAGTCCTACAGAAAACATGATGGACCCAATACATTATATGGATGTATGTAATCAGCGAGTTGCCTGAGATCACCTGTAAGGGTTATGTAGCATCTACTGTACTTACATTATACAGATGACATTAAAGACAATGTTCCCTCCACACCTCCCTGGATACGTCCCTGAAGTCTGTGTGAATATCCTGTCACTGCTGATACCTTCAGGGTGACTGCGAGGTGCAGAGTTCTTTGTGTCAGAGCTGCAGGGTGTCACACATAGGACCAGCAACAGAAACAGTGTAAGTAAGAGATCAGATACAGTGTAACAGATCCTCCGGGGCATTCTAAGGAGTTCTCTTTTCCCAGCCTGATCACTGACAGGCTCAGCTGCACCAATGTGTAATAGAACATTCAGTGAGCAGGTAAAAGAGGAGATACTGGGAGCCTTATATTCCTTCTAAACCATTCTCTTACCACAGGCCAATAAAAATAGAGGAATGTTAATAGAATGATGTATTTTTAAAGTCTATAAGAAAAGAAAAGAAAAAAGACAAATGCAAGACATGGGATCACTATACATAGAACTTGGCTTCTCAAAGAACAAAGATAATAATAATAATTTTATTTATATAGCGCTCTTGCTCCAATAGGTCTCACAGTGCTTAACAGATCGAATAAATGTAATACATTACAGAAACAATGAAGTATAGAAAAGCTTTTCATAAACAATATTTAAAGGACTGAACTGAAGTAAATGCTTGAGTAAACAGGAAAGTCTTAAGTCTGTTTTTGAAGCATTTCAGAGTGGGGGCCTCTCGCACTGTGCATGCAAGTGAGTTTCGTAAAGTTGGAGCTGAATGGCTAAAAGCTCAACCCCAAGATGAATTACGGGAGATCCTATGTACTGCTAAAAGTCCTTCATCTACAGATCGCAGTAATTGGGTGGGACAGTATGGAATCAAAGCTGCTTCAGGTACCTTGGGCAGGGCCGTAACTAGGGGGGCTGGGGGGTCACGCGCACCGGGTGCTGGAGGGGGGGGCGCTGTTAGGTCCGGGGACAGCCAGCGGAGGTCCCGTGACAGGCAGCGGGGTTCCGGGTAGCCGCTGTAGCGGCAGCTTGACTCCGAGTCCGTCCGTCTCTACTCTCTCCTACTAGCGCGGCGGCGGGAAGCGCTGGTGATGACTTTGAAAAGACTTGCCGGATGCTGATTGGATCACCAGCGCTTCCCGCCGCCACGCTAGACGGACGGAGTCAAGCTGCCGCTACAGCGGCTACCCGGAACCCCGCTGCCTGTCACCGGACCCCCGCTGGCTGCACACAGGAGACAGGAGGTACATACCTTCCAACATTTAATACATCAAAATCGGTACAAATTGGGGGGAGAGGGCGTGGTCAGGTGTACAGGGTGTGTGGCTATTGTACAGTTGGAGGCTTTTCTGGTGCGGCATACTGTATGAGTATGATCCATTTTCACATTAGTGTGAACAGGAGACTGTGGTGTATATTATACACACTAAGTGCCCCCCACCGGCTGTTACTGTCAGTAGCTTGGGTCACTGAGAAACCGCAATAGCCGACGCAGAAACTCTCGGTGAGCAGCCTATCAGCGATAGCACTGAGGTTCTGCGACAGCTCAGTCCAGTCCTAGATTTGGCATCCCGACCTGCTCCCTATCAGGGCCCCCAAGCCTGGTCACACGCCGCTGGTACCTTATGGCTCGCTCCCGGGCCTCCGCGTACTGACACTGACAGTATGCATAGATATCTGTCCCATGCATCCAGCAGCCAATCACTGCGCACCCCCCCCCCCTAAGCACCTCCATTGGCCGAGGCTGCCCTCCGCTCCCACCCTCTCCCCAGCCGAGCCCCTCTGTTACCGTCGCCGACCGTATGCAATCCTCCAGTCCCTGTGTGTGCCGTCACAAATATGCATGTCCCTTGCTGGGAGGCTGCTGATGGGAGACCTGTACTGCGGCTAAAAACCGGTACAACCGGTGCATGGGCTTTTTGCTGGTACAGACCTATAAAAAACGGTACTGTACCGGCTAAATCGGTATAGTTGGAGGCTATGGAGGTATGTATGTTGTCAGCGGGGAGGGGGGGGTCTCCGACGCCAGGGCCAAGGCGGTCATTTGGTCGTCCCCCCCCCCCGTCAGGGGAGGAGGGGGGGTGCACCAAATGACTGCCTTGGCCCGGGCGCTGGGGGGAAACCCAAGTTTCGGCCCTGCCTTGGGCTTTGGTCATGTAGGGCTTTGAAACTCAGTAAGTTGATCTTGAAAATTATTTGCCATTTTATGGGGCAGCCATTGAAGGAAGTAGAGAATGGGAGTTATGTGGCTAGAACAGGACTGGTTGGTTAACAGCCTGGCAGCTGTGTTTTGTACCAGCTGTAATCGGTGCAGTTCTTTTGCTGGGTGACCAAGGTAAAGGGCATGACATAGTTACATAGTTACATAGTAGGTAAGGCTGAATAAAGACTTGCGTCCATCTAGTTCAACCTACGTTTTAATAGCTTATCCCTTGTAAAAGACAGAATATGGTTCTTATTAGTACCCCTGGATATTTTTATCCAATAAATGCTTGTCCAACCTTATTATGAACGTGTTTATTGTATCTGCCGACACCACCACTCCAGGAAGAGAGTTCCAAAGTTTGACTGCTCTGACCGTAAAGAATTTTTTTTGAGGGAACGAAATTTTCTTTCCTCTAATCTAAATTCGTGCCCTCGCGTCCTAGATTCCTTTCTTGCAGTAAAAAGGGTGCTTGAGAGTTCCTTATATTTGCCCCTGATATATTTGTACATGTTGAGCATGTCCCCCCTTAAACATCTCTTCTCTAGTGTAAATAGTCCCAGCTATAGGCATTGGCATTGCAGTAATCCAAACAAGATAATACAAATGCATGTATGGCTTTTGGCAGATCTTCGGAGGGATTAAGTGTTTGATTCTAGCTATGTTCCTCAGATGAAAGAATGAGGATTTGATTGTGGATGATAATTGATGCTTATGTGTCAATCCAGTTCTGCACATGATCAGAGATTTGAAATTCTGTACCCCAAGTGTCAGTCCAGTTGGGTGGCTGTGCTGCAGTCTTGTCCTTTGATGCTGAGGTCCTATCATAAGGACCTCTGTTTTATCAGGATTTAGTGTCAGCCAACTGGCACTCATCCACTCCTGGAGCTCAACGAGGCAGCCATTTAGGGTTGCTATTAGGTTTTCGGTGCCTGGAGAACAGTGCCCACAGGTTTTCAGTGCCCAAAGGACAAGTACAGTTGCAAGCAGTTGTGTATCATCTGCAGAGCAGTGGTAGACAAGGCCATGGCACCTAATTATTTCACCCAGTGGCAGCATGTACACTGCAAAAAGCATGGGGGATAATATAGAACCTTGTGGGACACCGCATGGCAATGTCATGGATGAAGATAAGTATACTCCCGATGACACTCTCTGTAACCTGGGAGCAAGAAATTATTTGAACCAGCTTAGTACTGTGCCATCCAGTCCACAGAAATTTTTCAGGTGCTCAATCAGAAGCCCATGGACCACAGTATGAAATGCTGCAGAGAGATTCAGAAGAATTAATATTGAACAATCATCTCTGTCTCTAGCCATCAGACAGTCAATTAGCACATACAGTATGTGGCACCCGGCAGCGGGTACCACTGGGGGAGACAGTGAGGATTGACACACCAGCGGAGAGGGGGTTAAGTCCTCTCACAATGCGCTGGACTGTGCCGGTCAGAGGTAGCGGGGGCGGAGGAGAGGCCAGAAGCTGCAGGGGTCAGAGGTCCCGCAAGCATGTAGAGCAGGGAGGAAGGAGCCGATGTGAAGGCAGGAAGAGGGGGACATCAGCGGCTGAAGAAACGGCCTGCGTCCTGTCAGAGTGGGCGACGTGGGAGCAGCAGCATGCTGTGCAGAGGGGGCAGAAGCCGCCGGGCGTTGGAAGGAGATGGCAGCAGCAGCCGCAGTGTCTGGAGAGGCCAGCGCGTCTCTCTTCTCCTGAAGTGACTTGCGGGTCCCCCTCCACTTGCGTGGTGGTGTGACAGCGGGAGCATCAAGGCAGCACAAGTCCCGGCGGCATATGACAGAGGCTGCAGCAGCCCAACCAATTTACCAGACCCACAGAGGAACGGCTCTCCTGCCCAGTTGCACCAAAACGTGAGTCCGGCCCTAGTGGCCATATATGAAGAGGGGGCAGCCATTTTATGACAAGTCCCCGGGAGCTAGTGGGGCTCTGTAAGGATCGGGCCAAGTGAAGAGGGGGCAAACATAGCTAAGTCCTGAGGGTTGTAAGAGGGTACTGACACCCCCCTCCATTGTCACCAGCCGAGGACCAGCGTTCACCAGCCATAGTGCCAATCCAGTTAGAACCTCCTGGCCCTTATAGTCTAACGTCGCCAACGGGTCAAAGACAGATCAGGCCCAATGCCAAAATTGTCACTCAGGCTACTTATCTGAAGGAAGGCCAGATACCAATGGTGACCCTCAGGCTATTTATCCGTAGGAAGGCCTACTACAGTAAATGCGAGACCCTTACTATTGATCCATAGGAAGGTCGGGTCGTTTCATTAGTGACACGTGCCCTGGGGGTCATATATAAATTCCTGTGCACAGGCCGAGTACTAGATTCGGGTCCAGGACAGTAAAGTGTATTGCTAATGCTGTTTGAAGGTAAAGTGTATTGCTAATGCTGTTTGAAAGTAAAGTGTATTGCTAATGCTGTTTGAAAGTAAAGTGTATTGCTAATACCGTTTAAAAGTAAAGTGCACGGTTATTACCGTTTTGAAGAAGATCGTAAAATTGACATTGCGGTAACAGCACAGTCACCGGTATCAAGCTATTACCATTGTTTGGAAGGTTGTGTGAAATAAATCTAAACCCGTTGAATTTAACCCGCTTCGCTAAATCTGTGTCTAACTATTGTCTTCCCATACCCTGGAATGAACGAACCCAATCGTCCCGAGAGTTCCACACATACACCAGGGCTGTTTTAGTGCTATGTCTTCTCTTGAATCCTGATTGGAATGGATCATACATATCATAAGTTACCAGGTTGGTTACCAGTCGATTTTCAACTACTTTTTCAATGACTTTTCCTAGAAAAATTCCTGTCTGCAAAGAGCATTGAACAATCTTTGCAAAGACAGGGCCAATTATATCCATATGCCGTATTAGAAGCTTGGTTTGAGACGTTGTATATGCATTGGGGCTATAATATCAATTGCAGCCATTATATTCCTATTATACAGTTATTACAGACTAGGGAACAGGGAGCTTCACAAGCTCCCAGTAATGCAGAGAGATCCAGATTTGCTGCAAGAGCCTGTGGAGTCATACCCCTCCTTGGACAATACCTGGTCAGCTCCATTGGCAAATATATATTTTGAGGGGTTGCAATTGAGAACCAAACGGAGTGATGGTCTGATTACATGACTGGGTTTATTTTTAGGTCAGTGCAGCGGCGTAGCTACGGTGGAGCCGGAGGAGCACAAGGCGCAGAGATATCACATGGTGCCAGAGCCAAGCACTCTGCCCTGCTCGCCCGCTTGTCCGCTCCCCCAGCTCACCCCGCCGGCGCCGCAGTATTGTTGGTCTCTAACTGCCTGCAGTGGCCACTCCAAAGATGGCCACCGCCTTGCAGGAGACAGAAAATAGAGGTGAACATGACCTCTAGTGTCTGTCAGAGGAGCTCAGCGCGTCCAGAGCCATCGCTGCTCAGCTGGAGCACTGATTAAAGTGTCTGTATCAATAGTTCCCTCGCACTATTTTAAGCATGGCAGCGCTGTGGCACAGAGACAGATCCCCTGGCACCCTGCAACTCCCCCACAGATTGGTGAGTACCCAAGGATCGCTGTACCAACCAACCCCTCTTATGTGTGTGTGACCCCCCCTTCCTTTTTATGTGACCTTCTGTACACTATCTGTTTGTGTTTGTGTGTGACCCTCTCTAGCCCAACTCATCCCTGGTGTTTGACCCCCCTGTACCCCCTTCCTCTGTGACCCCATCTACCCCAACTTTACTAGTGTCTGATCACCTCTTACCCCCCTCCTCTATGTGTGTGACTCTGCTCAACCCCCTATCCATGTGTGTGTGAGACACCGTTCCCATATCCTCGCCCCTCTACCCCCCTTATCCCTAGGGTATGACCCCTGTACCCCCACCCCAATGTCTGCGGCATTACAGTGTTTGGTATAATGTGTAATGAGCATTACGGTTTGTTATGTGTTCATGTGTGGCCTTACGTGTAATTGGCATTACGGCATGTGGCTTTATGTATAATGGGTATTACAAAGTTTTCAGAAATGTACAATGGGCATTACAGTGTGTGGTATAATGTTAGGCCGTGCCCCCTTTTCGCTGCGCAAGAGCCCCACCTACTACAAATCAGGGGGGGGGGCGCAAAACATGCCCTTGCTCCGGGCACCGTGGGACTTGGTTACACCACTGGGTCAGTGACTTGTAATCCAACTTGAAAGACAAGATCTAGCGTGTGATCACTTTTATGTGTGGCAGAAAGAAGGATTTGTGTGAAGCCCATGCTTCACAGAAGCATGTCCATTGTGCACAGAAGGTCTTGGCCAAGGTGTGAGAGCTCGTCATCAAACCATGCATTGAAATCCCAGAGGATGAGCTATCTTTGGTCCTCCAGAACTAGACCAGCAACAGTGTCTGCAAGTTCTTGTAGAAACAAGTTTCCATCTCCAGGGGGGGCGATTATTGAGGCGTAGTCTGAAACCTAATCCTGTCAAAATCTGGGCAGAGTGCTTTCCCTAGGGTGGAGCCTAAATTTGAGTGTTTTTTTTTTAAGCAGAAAGCCACCTTGCCTCTGTCACACGCAGCCGCGACGATGCGCGGTGGGCATATTACTCACCCGTTCATGCCCGCCGTTGGCTAGCGTGTAGTGGTCTCCGGGTCAGCGGCAGCAGGCAGCGGCAGTCTGGTGGGCAGCAGGCAGTGTGGGATGCCGGCAGGTGTAGCAGTGTGTGCTGTAGTGGTGCCGGAAGGCCGGCGCCGCCATCTTGGTTATGGGCAAATAGCAGATTGGCCCAGGTCTGCGGTTTCCACCCATACTGACGTGACAGCCAATGACAGCCGCCCTCTATGGATATAGGGGATCTGCCTAGGGCTGTTCAGTGTCAGTACAAAGAGTCTCCAGAGGCGTTCACAGCTCCCAGCTGACTCCGGCTCTCTGACTCACCTCTCCTGACTTTTTTGCCTTGCTTCCTGTGCTCTGTGGCTGGTCTAGGCTACTGCTTAACCCCATCGCTGCCAGTCCTGTCCGCAGTCTGGTCTCTGCCCTGGGCCTTATTCTGATCGGAGCGGCCAAACGTGCGTACGTTCGCTATTAACGTACGCTAGCCGTACGCGGCCGTTAGGGTTAAGTCCACCCACAAATCAGCCGCTTACGTACGGGCAGAAATACCGTGGAAGGGGAGTGGCGTACAAATGAGCGTACGGCAACGTACGCGGACGGCCCAGCCCTTGCACTCCGACAACTGGCGTACAACTGAGCGTACGGCGCCGTTTACGGACGTCTTTCGTCCGTCTTCCCACCGACTTCTTGCGGAGATCTGAGCGTACGCCAGCTTGCACGGACGGGTCCCTATTGTTTTCAATGGAAAACTCAGCTTATGTCACCGCTCGTGAGAGTGAGCGTACGTCCGTGCACGCTGGCATACCCTTCACATATATGGACCTGCAAATCTTGCCACTCAACTACTAATCTGACAATTGATTAATTAATCTATTTGTTATTCAATTATTGTTTTCTATTAACTCAATTGTCTACCTTAATAAAGACCTAATAAAACTACATTTGAACCCTCATTACATGTATATTTGTTATGTTCTAATGTGGCATTTTAATCACTATCTATGTGTCCCCATATTGCTGTTACTTTTACATCAAGTTATGTTGGTGTTTCTGTATATGTACTAAATTATGTCCATAATTACTTTGTCCACAATGTGTAACATGTATACCTACCCTGATGTTATGTGTGATGTTTTAATCTAACAACATTAAACATGCATGCATTTTCACTATGTGTTATTTTACTCAAAAACACACACATTCACACATCAATCATTACCCCTCACCTCAAATTACAAGTATAACGTACAGTACACATCTGTATGTACCTACCCTTACAAGCCCTCTAACATATTTATTAGTAAAAACACAGGCAATTTCGAACTGTACATAAACGTTTATTTTGGGCAAAAATAATAAGGGGGGGGGGGGGGATAAAAAAAAATTAAATGAGGTCGTCCAGTTGGGCAAAAAGAATAAATAAATATAGCAGGGTCAGGAATATTTCCCTCCGGATCCGTGCCACCTCCTCCTGCTGCTGTTCAGTGTCTGTAGTGAAGGGATAAAAAAATAAAAATTAATATATAACATACACAAAAGTTTGTTGTATTTGTACACTAGCTGACCCGCCCGGCGTTGCCCGGGAAAACCTTGGGGTTTCTTTATTTCCAAAATTGCTGAAAAATGTCATCTTATAGTATGCTGTGACAAAGACCTAAGATTGTAATTTGTTATAGATTCCACCATAATGTTAGAATGTGTTTGCATTGATACTCAATGATGGCAATGAAATCAGGTGTGGTGTTGTTGTTTGAAACACAATGCTCCTGAGTTGAAAACTTGTATGTGTTGAGGAATTCCACATCCACTCCTGAGATTTAGCACCTACTGTATGACATATCCTCCAACATCTGAGGGTCAGAAATCGGTACAAAATCAGAAAGGGACATGTCCACATCTCAATTTCTATACTTTCATTGGTACAGTTTCTAGGGTGTGTAATTACAGGCGTGGAGTGCTTGGGGTCCAGGGTGGGCGTTACTTACCGTGCCATAATTAATTAAAAATTCACTGCTCCCTGCCACTCCCCTCACCGAACCTGCCTGCAGCAGTCTCTGAGGTCTGGGGATCTGTAAAGCACATGCACCGAGCATCTCTACCAAACAGTGGGGCAGCCCCTGAGTGTGGGAGCAGGTCCGCGGGCCTGGCCACATGATGTCATGACGCGACGCACACTATCCGCACCACTGTAATGCACCACTGGGAATGGGTGCAATGGGCCAAATTCTTCCCTACACCCGCTGGGCCAATCCACTGATCCAGCCATCACAATCATCAATGGATGCATTGATAAGGTTTGGAGTTTAAGAAGTTGAAGAATAAGACTGAGAAAAAGAATTGCCATGTTACAAAGTGTACAATTTACTCAATAAATCGTGAAAAAAATAGAAGTACAAACAAGAAATGAAAGTAGGATTAAAAAATAATTTAATCTATAGGTGGGGGTATGGATATTGTGGGCATAATTGGTGTTTGTTACACCTACAGGGGGCCCTCAATTGATGGGATTTTCACTACAGTGTCACGGTCACAGTGTCACCATAGGGGGATTCCCAATTGGGGTCCAGGTGGTCTTTTAGGGACCCTTTACAATCCTGTAGGTCTCTTCTCCTTGAGCTTACAGTCTCCCTTAATGATATTCAATCACTGAGGGAGACCGTAGGCTCCAGGAGAAGAGACCAACACGCTTGTAAAGGGGTCCCTAAAAGACCACCTGAACCCCAATTGAAAATCCCCCTACGGTGACACTGTAGTGAGAATTTCTCATCAACTGGGGACCCCCTGTAGGTGTACCAAACACCAATTATGCCCACAATATCCATACCCCATCCACCTATAGATTGTTTTGCAACCCACCACCATTCAAACAATTATCAGTTTGAATGAGAATTTATTTTTTAATCCTACTTTCATTTCTTGATTGTACTGTACTTCTATGTACGCATATTTTTTTCACGATGTATTGAGTAAATTGTACACTATAACGTGACAAATCTTCATCTCAGTCTTATTCTTCAACTTCTTACACTCATAACATTCAAACAAATGCATGCAGCGCTCATGCCTATCGACCAAACATTATCTATGAACCAAAAGAGTCTGGGAAACCCTTAAGGCAGAGCAGTGCCTGATATCCAACTGACTAACAGGGTGAGTGCAGTGTACCCACTTTGTATTGATCAATGGGTGCATTGGCCAGGACAAAGATTTCTCAGTGCAACTGGCCGGGGAGCGCAGTGACAGGCTCGAGGACTGGAGAGACGGATATGGGGAACAAAGTAGAAACGGTACATTAGGTACAGTTTTTATTTGCCGGTACAGAGGGTTAAATAAACGGCAAATTATTTTTTCTATGTTTTTGTGTGTTTGTGTGTGTTGTACTGTTTTTGTGTGTGTGTTGTAGTGTATGTGGTTGTGTGTGTTGTAGTGTATGTATCTGTCCAATGTGTAAGTGTGTGAAGTGTGCTACGTATATACAGTATGTGTGTGTGTTGTGTCTTTGTGTATCTGTGCAATGTTTAAGTGTGTGTTTTGTGTGTGTCGTACTGTTTTTTGGGTGTGTGTGGTGAATGTGGGTTTGTGTTGTGCTGTTAGAGGTATGTTATGTGTGTGTTGTGTGTATTTGCCCTATGTGTAAGTGCGTAAGGTGTGCTATGTATAAATCTGTGTGTGTGTGTAGTGTGCTGTGTGTATCTGTGCAATGTTTAAGTGTGTGTTTTGTGTATTGTACTGTTTTTGGGTGTGTGTTGTAGTGAATGTGGGTGTGTGTTGTACTGTGAGTGTTGTGTTGTGTGTATCTGCCGAATGTGTAAGTTTGTGATGTGTGCTACGTATATATGTGTGTGTAGTGTGCTTTGCGTATCTTGGCAATGTTTAAGTGTGTGTGTTCTGTGTGTTTGTTGTACTGTTTTTGGGTGTGTGTTGTAGTGTGTATGGATTTGTATTGTACTGCATGTGGTGTGTATTGTGTGTGTGTATCTGTCCAATGTGTAAGTGTGTGAGGTGCTCTACGTATAAATGTGTGTGTTGTGTGCTATGTGTGCGTATGTGGTGTTGTGTGTGTGTGCGTGTGTGCAATGTGTATGTGTATGTGTGTGTGTGTGTGTGTTGTGTGGTCTATGTATATCCTCAATTCTTTCCTAATTGTTTAAAGCCTTCACCATAATGTTAGAATGTGTCATTCATACTCAATGACAGCAATGAAATCAGGTGTGGAGTTGTTTCTTCGCAAACGGTTTCCCAGATCATCAAGCTTTTCCCCAGAACATCAATGAAGGAAAATTACAACTTGGTTTTTTTTAAATTTCTAAGTGAAATTTCCCAAAAATGGCTTCGAGGTGCACACCACCGGGTCCAGAGGTATCTTGTTGCTGAATTTGGTGTCTCTGAGTGCCACGGTGTGTCCGCAATGCGACGGACACGCACACACACACGCACGCACACACACACGCACGCACACAGACTCTTCAACTTATTATATAGATAATAAAAAGTTCAGAGTTATGTGTGAAGGCCACATACATTTGTAAACTACATTGAAGATGGGTCTGCTGTAAACACAGTACTAAAAAATAATATGTTAACACACACATACTGTACATAGTAAATAACATTAATTCAATTACTCCTTCATCAATGAATGTATGCTGTATCCCAATTGGTACTTTGGTTTTGGGGGACTGTCCTCTAACCTCACAATTAGCCTGTGCTATTTAAGGGTTATGACATTGTTGTGGCTTAAGCACTCCTTAGTATTTTAAATTTAGGACATTGCTGTACAAATTATAGGCCTACAGCTATGTTTGTAAAGCATGCATCCGCATGGCCTCACACACTATTACCAAAACAATCTCTACATTTAAGTTGCACCAGTGGCAGATTAAGCCTTTGGGGGGCCCGGGGTACTTTAGAGCGGGGGGCCCCCTTGCACTTGTCATTACTGGCCGCACACTGCATGGGCGAATATTATACTGTCAAAACACAGAGTAAAGGCAGAATAAACTTGGTCAATGGTTACCTGCAGGGGATATATATATATATATATATATATATATATATATATATATACACACACCACATGAAAAGCCTGTGTTTGTCCCTCTGCCCCTTACTCTGGAGGAGACCTCACAGTCCTAGTGCTGCCTCTGATTAAAAACCCTCCTATGACTAAGCTGCTGCTGCTGCTGTTCTCCATGGACCTGAGAAGCATGTAATGAGCTCCACCAATCAGAGCTCAGCACAAACTTCTCAGCCTCTGTCCTCTGGTGCAAAGTGTCATGGGACTTAGTCAACTCCCAGAAATGCACTGCACACTTGTGCAATCAGTGTGCCTTGGCTCCCGATGCTCAGCACCATAAATCATTGTCACATTGGCAGATAGGTGAAGCTGCAGCACTACCCCACCCATGCACAAAACATTTAGCTAAAAAAAAAAAACATAACTTAAACATTTTATTTTAAAAAAATACATGACAACCACAGGGGGCCCCTAGCTAGAGGGGGGCCCAGGGGCACTGACCCCTTGCGCCTCCATTATAATCCGGCCCTGTGTTGCACATCATGCTGGGAACTGGAGTTACCCAACACCTGGAGCCACATAACTACCACACCACTAATGTCGGATATCTCATTGGATGTACTGTTATGTCAATTATTCAAGGGGTGAGGCATGGCCACACTCAAAAAAACCACCAAGGGGAGCCTTGTTCCTGGAGAAGGACAGGACACACCTCATGGTCGGCCTGCAGTGATATGTTGCAACTAATGTTGATGTTGGATACACATATGTGGTTGTTGTGATTGTTTATGTGTAGAAATGTGTAGGTCAACATTAGACACATTATTTACTTACGGCTACTTGAGCCATCCTGGTCGCCGCTGGTTGGCTGTGCAGTGGTTGGGGGGGTCAGGAGCAAGGGGGATGGTCCTGGAGTTTGGACCGAGGTAGTGGGTGTGAGTGGGGAGTGGAGAGGTTTGGGGGTGGGTGGTGGAGAGGTGTAGGGGGGTTGGAAATGGGGTGGGGAGGGGGGGGTGGGGGTTGGGGAGGGGGGGTTGTGGAGGGGGTGGGGGTTGTGGAGGTGGTGGGGGTTGTGGAGGGGGAAGGGGATGGGGAAATTGTGTGGGTCCAAGCTGCACCCAGTGTCTCCAGTGTTGGGGAGGGGGAGGGGGTGTGGGTTGGGGAGGGGGTTGTGGAGGGGGTGGGGGTTGTGGAGGGGGTGGGGGTTGTGGAGGGGGTGGGGGTTGTGGAGGGGGAAGGGGATGGGGAAATTGTGTGGGTCCAAGCTGCACCCAGTGTCTCCTCTTCTTCCTCCTCCTCTTCTTCCTCCTCCTCTTCTTCCTCCTCCTCCTCTTCCTCCTCCTCTTTCTTCTCCTCCTCCTCTTCCTCCTCCTCCTCTTCCTCCTCCTCCTCTTCCTCTTCCTCCTCTTCCTCCTCCTCCTCTTCCGGCTGCTCCTGGGCTGCCTGGTCCCGGCGTGCCTGCTCCCGGGCTTCTCTGGCGGCTCTTGCCCGTGCTGAAATGTTCATGTTGATGGCATAGAAATCGAAGATTGGGTTTCATAAAAAAGGGGGAAAGAAAAATTCACATTAGTCATGCTCATAACCTTCAAAATTATCATTGCTGTGATATTTCAGACATTTATCATGCAAACTAATTGATATCCTACACCCAAAAACTGAGCAACTACTTAAACCCCCCCCTATACACCCCCTATACACCCATATACACCCCATATACCCCCCATATACACCCCATATACCCCCCATATACACCCCATATACCCCCCATATACACCCCATATACCCCCCATATACACCCCATATACACCCCATATACCCCCCATATACACCCATATACACCCCCATATACCCCCATATACACCCCATATACCCCCCATATACACCCATATACACCCCCATATACCCCCATATACACCCCATATACCCCCCATATACACCCCATATACACCCCCATATACACCCCCATACTCAGGAACATATTTATAAAAAGTACACAAAACATTGCTAAAAAACGCTGACATACTAGTAATCAAAACTTACAATATGGCGGCGAAGGCTGCTGAGTAACACTGGCTGCCGCCTGCGCAGGTCTGACCAGCGCCGCTCAACCTGCCCCAGGCTTCTGCGGACGCCGGTCGTCGAGAAGATCAGGCGGCGGGCAGCAGTATACGCCCGCCGCTTGTCCGCATTACTGACATATGGGCCCCTGGGCCCCAGGTGACGGTCCATAACTTCGACCAGGGCCAAAAGCTCAGAGGTGGAAAAGGGCCTAGCTCGAGGACAAGTCATAGTGGCAATGGCGCAGTTATTAATTGCAGGTACATATATCACTTTTGGTGCTTGCTGATTGGTCGAAAAAATTGTTTGTTTGGTATTAACTTTATTAATCCCTCTTACATTAACAAACTGGATGCGAATAGAAACTTACGCGGACCGTTCCGATATACACACACCACAACCAACAGCATGCATTCAATGAAGAGAGAAGTACTGTATTTACAGTGTGCGGAAAATAATACACGCAACCCTCTACTTATAACTACGCTGCTTAAAGGGGGCACGATACACCGATATGCATGGAGAGGAGTACTGTATTTACAGTGTGCGGAAAATAATACACGCAACCCTCTAGTCATAACTACGCTGCTTAAAGGGCCACAATGCGACATGTTGCTGTATGACAATTTCATACACATTACATATGTAATGAAAGCATTGTAACGTGATGTTTTGAAATGTGACTCACAAGGCATACACGAACTCCAACAGATACCAGCTGACAACACTCATCATTGGAATGACAGGTGCACACATTTCACGATGTAGCCCACAATGCTCCACAACCTGTGTATGTGCATATACAGGTGATTGATCAGGTGCGTTGAGACCTGCGTAATTTAAGCGGGAATTATCGGCGGGAAATATCGGCGTAAATTTGCATCTACATTGCGGGAAAAAATATACGCCCCCTTGTTCATGGCGGGAGATTAACATATAAATATTCAGTCAGATGCAGCCCACAATTGCTGCAAACATGTCTGACTCAGACGATTCCGCAGCTGAGGACGCTCTGCAGAGAGCTACAGCACAATCCCTGCTTGATGCACTGAACAAGAGGGAACAGGAGCGGAGAAGGAGGGCCCAAGAGAGGAGTAGCCTGCAAGATCAAGCGGGCCCCTCAGTAACAGTCCCTGGTGAACCTCCACCAGCTCCACAAGGGCCAAGCAACCAGCCAGAACAAGAGGTTGCATCTCTCCAAACAGGTGTGACCCAGCAGGTGCATGGTGAGAGAACTGGGGCCACCAGAAAACGAGCTGCAACATCTAGGGTGAGGACTGAGCAGGATACCACCACCAGAAAGAGAAACCCTGCATTTGTAGAGGCCGAAATGCGAATTCTAGTGCCCAGGGCACGCGAATGGATTGAATTGGCAACCAGGAAGCCGGGTGCCAGTCCCTTTGGGAGAAGATCACAGAGGAAGTGAACCAGGTGTCACCAGTGGTCAGAAATTGGGACGCGGTGAAGAAAAGGTTAGTGTGTTTGTCAGGGCAATTTTTCAGCAGTCTCCAGCAGGAACTGAGGCCCTTATTCTAGTTCACTCTTTCTGGCCAAATATTTCTTAGATGGACAAAACCATGTGCACTGCAGGTGAGGCAGGTGTTACTTGTGCAGAGATAATCAGATTTGGGTGGGGTTTTACACCTGCCTCACCTGCAGTGCACATGGTTTTGTCCATCAAAGAAATATTTGGCCAGAAAGAGTGAACTAGAATAAGGGCCTCAGTTCCTGCTGGAGACTGCTGAAAAATTGCCCTGGTCTTTGTCCCCCTGATGTCATATGTGTGTACATATGTTACATGTATGTTTTGAGACTAATAGAAAGGTGTGTTTGTAGATAGTGCTACACTTCAATGTCACATGTGAACACAACCATGTCTAATAACCCACATTGATATATGAAACATGCACCATTGGTGTGATGTGAGGTTATGGGCACAGTTCTGCTCATGTGAAGTATGTGATGGGACAAGAGAAAGTGTGTTTTTGAAAGAGTTGTTGTAACATGTTCCATATGATGCTACTGAAACAAGAATGAGCAAACTGTGCACATGTAGCTGGTGAGAAACTACACATCCCAGTATGCCATTCCATAGTTAAATTACTCCATAATAACCACATTGTCAAGCTATGGTGGAATGTGTAGTTTCACACCAGGTGGAGGTGCCTAATTTGGCCATGGATGATGTCATTTCTGCATAGTGATGTATGTATGTGCATTTAGTGGCCTAATGAATGAGATGAGACACTGAAATGCCTCCTAATTTAGACATGAATGTGTGTGTGGGACACATATGGCAAAAAAACATAAGAGCACCCACACTAGGAAATGTCACGTAGCTAGGGGTACCACATAGTCCCTTTAATTCCGGACACATATTAATTACACAGGTTCTGTGGCTGGCTGACTTCAAGACTCCACTTCACCTAATTTTAAACTGCCACAGAACCTGTGTAATTAACATGTGTCCGGAATTGAAGGGACTAGGTGGTAACCCTACACGTAGCACAGTGGTGCACATATCTCATGGTGATATTTGTATTTTTAAACTTGTAGGTGGACTGACTTCAAAAGTACACTGAAGAGGAAGATGACTGACCGGTACAACCACAGCATGTCCACCGGGAGCGGTCCTATGCCTGACCATTTGGAGTATACCCCCCTGGAGCAGGACTCCGTGGACGTGATTGATGTGGGGGAGATCAGGGGGATCTCCAATATGGACAGTGAGCTCCCGGCGGAGGTCTTTGATGCTCCTTTTGATGGTAAGTCACAGTAATGCATTGTATTTAGAAAGATATTTTTTATTGCGTATGTGATGGTGACATTGTTTTCAATTCTTATCCTAGCAGAAGCAGAAAGCCAGGATGTACCGGCAGCATCTTCCTCTGCAGAGCCACAGGTGGAGCAAGTGGTCCAGCCTCCACCAAGACGTCGCCCCCAGCCCCAGCCACAGGAGACATGGGATGAGAGCCTGTTGGTGATGCTGGAGAGGATCGAGCAGCAAGGGGTGGATGCTGCGATCCGTCAGCAGCAGGTGGCGGATTTTCTGGCGGAGTGGAAGGCCACAAACAACCTGCAGGTTGAGGCCTTGAACCGCATTAATGAAACTCTGGCGGCTGGCATAGTAAGCATTGGCCAACACCTCAGCCGCCAGAATGAACTTCTTGCGGAGCAGCTGTCCACCGCCAGGTCCCTAAGGGACAATCCCCCATCTGCTGCCCCACCCCAAGCTGCTCCCCAACCTTCCACCTCGGCTGACCCTCCTGTGTCGACTAGGGGAAGACGCCGAAAGCCAGCTGAGCCAAAGGCCCCTGTCCCCAAGGCCCCATCTAAAAGGGGCAAAAAAGGGCCCAAATGAGACCTGGTTCACTTCCTCTGTGGTTGGAGCCCAAAGGTTTAAATTGCACTGGACATCCGCTTCCTGAGTTGGCCATCGATCCATTTGCGTGCCATGGGCATGAAAGTTCGTATTTTGACCTCTACAAATGCAGGATATTTTTTTTTGGTGGTGTGTATCTTGCTTAGTATTCACCCTGGTTGTTGCAGTACGTAATCTGGTGTCCCCATTTCTTTCACCATTGCATTTGCAGGGTAACACATGTATGGAGATATGCAACCTCTTGTTCTGGCTGTTTTATTATTTGTGTGTCTATTTTATTTGTTTATTTGATTTCTCACATTAAAGTGTCAAGCTGTGATGCTGAACAGCAAATAAATTTATTTTACAAATTAAATCTAAATTGTGGTATGTGTCATTTCTTGTGTGAAACAAATACTAGATTTATGTGTACTTACTGACCAGGGTATTTTTGAACATTTGTTGAAGTGTGGTCGAAGTTTCCCATGTGTAACCCTCTCCATGGCCATTCCCATGTTCCTATCCAACTTTTCCCTGCTAATTAGTTTGTGTCAGCACATGTGCAGAGCAACTTAATAGGTGAGAAAGCAGTTTGTGTGCAGGTGAGGTAGCTCCTACAGTAGTAGGTAAAAGCAGGTCCAGAACAATGCTTTCCTCATGGAGTGGGTGAGGCAGACAAACAAGGGTGAAAAGGTACATTTGTGTAGGAATGCATATGTGTCCTCCCTAAAAAAAGATGTGTGAATGGGCCAAACATGATAAATTAGCTTGTGAACAAACATGCATAACTTTTTAAATATATATGATTTTACAGTGTCATAAGCAGATGTAGGAATCCTTTGTTAGAGAGATGAGAGTGCAATAATGTGATTAGTAGCATCTTACATCCAGAGTGTAGTCAAATCCAAATCATAGCAGATGAGATAGTGGTACAGGTCATTATTTTGGGTACTATACAAAGATTGTGTGGAAAATAGTGGTCATGGGCTTCAAACATTGCTGAAACATCCTTTGTAGGTGTTAGATGTGGTTTATGTTATTCTATCCTAAATACAAAACCTATGTTAGTATTAGAGTGAACACAATGACACATGTCGACTTGTGTAGATTGAGTGTGCTACTGCGTAAAGTCTATGAAAGCACGTAGTGAATGTGTCTAACTGTTTAGCAAATACCTAGCGTATAAAAAGATTCTTACCTTAAATTAAACAAACCTTTAAATGTGGAGAAGTATAGAAACATAAGCTTCCAATGTGTTTGCGTGCTGTGTGTGTGGCTTGCAGGCAGTGAAATCATGGTTTGGACTTAATAGACTGCAGCATTGCTTATTACATTCAGGTGTATGTGTTTGAGTAGTAATCAGCGTTAATTAGCCAACTCAGCCGCACGCTGGCATGCGGTATCTGTAGGGGTGGTTTGAGATGGCGGCTGGTAGCCGCCTGTTTTGTGTCCGAAATGAACGGTGCCTTAGTCGATCGTGCGGTAGTAGCACCGCTCATTTTTGGTGCACACCCCCGTGTACGCCCATATTTACGCCCATTTTCCCTCATTATTTCGGCTGCTCCCATCAGCACGCCCCTATGCCGCCCCATTACCCGTACACTCGCGTACAGGTTTTTTCGCACGTTGAGACCCCGGCCGTAAGCGTTGTGGAGTGTTCGCGCCGGCGCATTAGCGTATCTGCACATGCGCAGATCATGAAAAACCCCGGGACGTACGCGTACGGCCCGGCCGCTCCAACCAGAATAAGGCCCTCTATCCCTGAGCTTCCTGGTCTAGCTCTTCAAGTCTCCTGCTCCAAAGCGATTCTTCATTCATCATTCATCTTCTTCCAGTCTTCAAGGATCCTTCATTTACCATCAAGTACATTCTCTTTCCGGATCCTTTTATTCTTCAAGAACCCAGCCTATCGTCCTCAGTATGGCAAATATAATTTGTGATAGACCCAATAGCGCTATCCCAGTGCGGACACCACAATGATATGGTCAGATAATACTTCCCTTCCTTTAATATAGGGCTTCTTTGTTCTTCTCGGACTGTGGTTACTTGGGTTGGTATAGTTTTTCTCCCGGTGAGATCATATAAGAAAAAGACAGGAACAAACGTTGTCTTATATACTTATTACCTCCTTTTCAATATTATGTAGTGAGGCTTAAGTGGATGCATACCTCACTTACATAATTATAGGCAGAATCACACATATAAAGGTATCTTTCTTAAAGGTGGGTAGCGTACCCGTACTCACGGTGTGGTGGTGTATTCAACTCGTATAAAGGTATCTTTTCCAGCCTTGATTTCCAAAAGGTTTTATTGATAAAAAACAATGTATAAAATAAGGTGCAGGAGAGTGGCAGGTAACTGAGGTGGCTGATCAAATAACAAAACAGTACCCCGATCCGGACGAGATACAGCTGTTCCAAAAATCAGGCACTCTGCAATTCCTACCTTTAATCCTCACCTACAGGGTATAAAAATCAATAACAGGCTCTCAGACCAACATGTTTCGGGACGATATGTCCCTTTTTCAAGGTGAGAGCTTGTGTTTGTGCTTGCTGTATAAATACCCTATCCTAATATGACTTCCGGTTTCGGAAGGTCCTACTTCCGGTGGGCTGCGTCTTGGATAATTCAGGGATTGTACATATAATACACAATACATTAATGTCATATGGTTTTATAGTTAACAAGATGCTTTTAGGGATTAATAGAGGGTTTAGTAATGTAGATAGCGCGTCCGTATGATCTCTATCTTTCTCCCGGAAGTGCGGCTGCGATATAACCGGAAGTCTTCTTACGTGTGGAACGCATCGCTTGCGTTCCATATCTCCTTCACTGTGTCCGGAAGTGAGGCTATTGCATCATCCGGAAGTCTTCACGCGTATGGAGCGCATCGCTTGCGTTCCATATCCCGGATGTGATGCCTCTCAGCGTGTAGTCTGATTATCTTCTGTGCGTCGTATTGAACGGCAGCTGAAGTTGTCATGGGAACCATGATGTCTCCTTCAAGAGTCGTAACACATCGCCTGTATCATTCAAATAGGCTGAATTCTTAATTACCAGAGGCTGTAACAATGTGTCTACAATTTCAGATAGATTGGATGTCATGGAATTGGTGCCCGTGATGATTGGTCTTCCCGGTGGTTTTGAGGAGTTCTTATGAACTTTAGGAAGTGCATAACAAGTGCTGAATCTAAAACAACTTCTATATGCATTAATGGGACGGAAGTAAAGATACAAGAATTCATTACCTGCCAAACCTCAAACGTAATATATGCCATAGAGTGCTCATGTGGCCTCTATTACATAGGACGCACGACAAGAGCTTTGAAAATTCGCATAGGAGAGCATCTAAGGAATATTAGACGGGGCCTTCAAGTTCACCACCTTTCTAATCACTTCAAAGAAACTCACTCATGTTCTACGAAACATATAAAACGATTTATAGGAATCAAAAAAATAGTAGTCACATGGAAAGATCGCAATGTAGAGACCAATCTGGCAAAATCTGAGATGAAATTGATCCACACATTAAAAACTCTACATCCAGGTGGACTGAACCAAGATTTCGAGCTAAAGTGGTTCCTATGAAATCTCCCCGTACCACCAAAACACTCATCCCCATTCTTATATGTGTATAATGCAATTAATTGTATATCAGGCACCAGTCACTTTCAAATGTCCAATTTTTATCATACAATTTTTATTATAAATTTTATTTTTTATATTTTTTATTTATTATTCTATTTTCTATAACAAAAATCATTTTTATCGTTTTTTTCACTAAGGAATAAAATGAAAATGAAAATGGAGAAATTTCCTAATCAACCATAACCTTTTAAAAACCAAAGACATGTCCCTATTAACAAACTGAGAACATCCATCATACCTGTTTAATAACAGGATGGATGGACATAAACATTACGGTTCCCATGACAACTTCAGCTGCCGTTCAATACGACGCACAGAAGATAATCAGACTACACGCTGAGAGGCATCACATCCGGGATATGGAATGCAAGCGATGCGCTCCATACGCGTGAAGACTTCCGGATGATGCAATAGCCTCACTTCTGGACACAGTGAAGGAGATATGGAATGCAAGCGATGCGTTCCACACGTAAGAAGACTTCCGGTTATATCGCAGCCGCACTTCCGGGAGAAAGATAGAGATCATACGGACGCGCTATCTACATTACTAAACCCTCTATTAATCCCTAAAAGCATCTTGTTAACTATGAAACCATATGACATTAATGTATTGTGTATTATATGTACAATCCCTGAATTATCCAAGACGCAGCCCACCGGAAGTAGGACCTTCCGAAACCGGAAGTCATATTAGGATAGGGTATTTATACAGCAAGCACAAACACAAGCTCTCACCTTGAAAAAGGGACAAATTGTCCCGAAACATGTTGGTCTGAGAGCCTGTTATTGATTTTTATACCCTGTAGGTGAGGATTAAAGGTAGGAATTGCAGAGTGCCTGATTTTTGGAACAGCTGTATCTCGTCCGGATCGGGGTACTGTTTTGTTATTTGATCAGCCACCTCAGTTACCTGCCACTCTCCTGCACCTTATTTTATACATTGTTTTTTATCAATAAAACCTTTTGGAAATCAAGGCTGGAAAAGATACCTTTATACGAGTTGAATACACCACCACACCGTGAGTACGGGTACGCTACCCACCTTTAATAAAGATACCTTTATATGTGTGATTCTGCCTATAATTATGTAAGTGAGGTATGCATCCACTTAAGCCTCACTACATAATATTGAAAAGGAGGTAATAAGTATATAAGACAATGTTTGTTCCTGTCTTTTTCTTATATGATCTCACCGGGAGAAAAACTATACCAACCCAAGTAACCACAGTCCGAGAAGAACAAAGAAGCCCTATATTAAAGGAAGGGAAGTATTATCTGACCATATCATTGTGGTGTCCGCACTGGGATAGCGCTATTGGGTCTATCACAAATTATATTTGTCACATACAGTCTTTTCAGGTCCTAAAGGTTTGACCTATTGATATACCCCAGCTGCCATCCCCTAAGAGCGCCTGAGATAGAGCCCAAATCCTCTTTTATCATCCTCAGTGCTTTTGAACTGTCATTATTTAAATGAACTTTCTTCTTCCAAAGTGCCATGCTGGCTCAAGTATTATTTACCACTAACTGTCACTTAAAGAAAGTATTCAAGTGTGTATTGTTTTCCATTTATGAATTCTATTATTAAACCTGCACGATTTAATCCTTCCTCCTCTGGTCCGCCTCCAGTTGCTACACACCACACGACTTCATCCAGCCCTTCAGTTGTGACAGTTTGTACTGACCCGATGGAGTCGGGTGAAGAGCAGGCTTCCATGGCGGACGTATTTCAAGGCATCGTGGCTCGTCTTGAACAAGTGGAGACTACCCAACGCCAAGTGGCTCAATTTCTTCAGGCCTTGTCCCCGCCTCAGGCGGCTCCCTCAGTTTCTGTGGCTACAGCACCAAAGGTTCCAGTCCCTGTTCCTACACCAGGACCCGTAGTTCCTCATCACATGCAATTACCAACCCCGAGCAAGTATGATGGTTCGCCAAAGGGATGCCGTGGGTTCCTGAACCAATGCGATGTTCATTTCACCTTGCAGTCGTCTCACTTCCCAACCTCCAAGGCAAAGGTGGCATATATTGTGTCTCTCCTGGCAGGGCCAGCTCTGGACTGGGTGTCCCCTCTCTGGGAACGCTCTGACCCCCTGCTCAATGACTATGAAGCTTTCATTACCTCTTTCCGTCGCATCTTCGAC
This sequence comes from Crinia signifera, assembly GCF_055691185.1. Lineage (NCBI taxonomy): Eukaryota > Metazoa > Chordata > Amphibia > Anura > Myobatrachidae > Crinia > Crinia signifera. Next base: position 43,521,736 of record NC_139217.1, read on the forward strand.
GAACCTGGCAGAGTGTCTTCCGCAGCCACTGAGATCTTGAGGATTCGCCAGGGTAGCCGATCAGTGGGACAATATGTTGTGCAGTTCCAGACCCTGGCCTCAGAATTAAAATGGAACGAAGAGGCTCTTGTCTCCGCCTTCTGGAATGGGCTGGCGGGTCGTATCAAGGACGAATTAGCTACTCGTGACTCTCCTGCTACTTTGGTCGAGCTCATCTCTTTGTGCAATAAAGTAGATCTACGGATGCAGGAGCGCCAACTAGAGAGAAATCGCTCCGATCGCCTCCGCCCTCGTTTCACCACCAATGCTGTTTCTGTTCCTAGACCAGGCCCTTCCACATCTACACCACCAGATGAACCCATGCAGATCAACCGCTCTCGGCTCTCCTTGGAAGAAAAATCCCGTAGACGACGAGAGAATCTTTGCATGTACTCCGGTTCTTCCGCCCATTTGCTGTCCTCCTGTAAATTGCGTCTGGGAAACGACCGCTCCTAACCTCCCCGAGGGAGGCCCGGTTAGAAGTCCTGCTTTCATCTCCCTCCTCAACTGTTTCCACCATTCCCGTTACCCTTGTGTGCCCTCAGGGGAAAATCAAGATCCAGGCCCTATTGGATTCTGGAGCGGCAGGAAACTTTCTTTCATCTTCTTTCGTCTTTCAACATTCCTTGGCAGTACAAACTTTGGCCCATCCCTTGGTTCTCACAGCAGTTGATGGGAGTCGCATCTGTAGTGGGCAAATCACCCTTCAAACCAATCCAGTGACAGTGCTTGTGGGTGCTTTACATCAAGAGGCTCTAGAGTTTTGGTCCTTCCTCAGTCGTCACACCAGATGGTCCTGGACCTACCATGGCTCGCTAAACACAATCCTCATATTGATTGGACCAGTATGGAGATCAAAGCCTGGGGTACGAACTGTCTAACCACTTGCATGCCTCATATCATTACACTCCATCAAACTAATCCTCAAGAAGAAGGAGGTTCCAGTCTTCCGTCTTCACCAGCTTCACCCTTGTCTATACCCACACCATATCATTCTTTTTCTGACGTCTTCAGCAAGGGAGGTGCCGATACCCTGCCTCCTCATCGACCTTGGGACTGTCCGATTGAGTTGATGCCTGGGAAATTTCCACCTCTGGGCTGCATCTACCCCTTGTCTCTACCTGAGACCAAGGCTATGTCTGACTACATTTGTGAGAACTTGAATAAAGGGTTCATTCGTCCATCAACTTCGCCAGCCGGAGCGGGGTTTTTCTTCGTAAAAAAAAAAGATGGAACTCTCCGGCCATGTATCAACTATAGGGGCCTGAACGATATCACTATTAAGAACCGCTATCCATTACCCCACATCACCGAACTATTCGATAAGATCAGAGGGGCTTCTATTTTTACTAAACTGGACCTGAGAGGGGCGTACAACTTGATCCGAATCCGTTCCGGAGACGAGTGGAAGACGGCTTTCAACACCCGAGACGGCCACTACGAATACCTGGTGATGCCATTTGGCCTTTGCAATGCCCCGGCCGTCTTCCAACAATTTGTAAACGACATATTTCGGGATTTACTGTATCATGCCATCGTGGTGTATCTCGATGATATCCTCATTTTCTCCTCTAACCTCCATCTCCATCGTCAAACAGTATCTGAAGCCTTCGCCAAAATCAATTGTTCTGCAAGCTACACAAGTGCGTCTTCAAGGCCACTTCCATTCCATTCCTTGGTCACATCCTCTCCAGCACTGGGATAGAGATGGACCCAGAAAAAGTAAGAGCCATCCTAGACTGGACAGCGCCCACCACGCTCAAAGGCATCCAGAGGTTCTTGGGCTTCTCAAATTATTATCGTTGCTTCATCCGGAACTTCTCTACCCTTGCTGCACCCCTTACTGCTCTAACCCGTAAGGGAGCAGACCCAAGTCAGTGGTCATCCGAGGCCTCTCTAGCTTTCCAACAACTAAAGAATGCTTTTGTCTCCGCTCCAATCCTTCTTCAGCCAAACCTCGACAAACCCTTCATTCTCGAGGTGGACGCATCCTCAGAGGGAGTAGGGGCAATCTTGTCACAGAGAGGGGAGGACCAGGAACTTCACCCATGTGCCTTCTTCTCCAAGAAGTTTCTTTCAGCGGAGAAGAATTACCCCATTGGGGAGCAGGAGTTACTGGCGGTCAAGTCAGCGTTGGAGGAGTGGCGGTACCTCCTGGAGGGGGCACGACATAAGATCACTGTGTACTCTGACCATCAGAATCTCTCAATCCTCAAGTACGCCCAATGTCTTACTGCTCGTCAAGCCCGCTGGGCCATGTTCTTCGAACGTTTTGATTTTCAAATCAGATTCAGACCCGGGACGATGAATGCCAAGGCCGATGCTCTTTCACGCTCTTTTGAGACTCCGGCAGACCTTGAGACTCCTCCTCGACCAATCCTCGATCCCCTGGTCTTTGCTCAAGTAATGGTCCAGTCTTCACCCCCACCTGGCAAGACCTTCGTTCCCCTCAATCTCCGCAAGAGAGTGCTGTCCTGGGCACACACTTCCCGTTTCGCAGGACATACTGGTGCACAGAAGACCCTAATGTTCTTGTTACTTTCATACTGGTGGCCCACCATTCGTCGTGATGTAACCAGCTTTGTCGCCTCCTGTGTAAAGTGCGCCCAGCATAAGTCTTCCAGAACATCTCCCGCCTGTCCTCTTCTGCCTCTAGCCATACCAACGGAACCATGGTCCCACTTGTCTATGGACTTTATTTGCGAACTTCCTTCCTCCAAAGGGCATACAGTAATCTGGGTGGTAGTTGACCGGTTCTCAAAAATGGTGCACTTCTTTCCATTGAAAGGCCTCCCATCCGCTCCAGTTTTGGCTCAGCTCTTCATTTCCACAATCTTCAAACTCCATGTGTTGCCCAAAGAGATTATTTCTGACCGTGGAGTGCAGTTCGTTGCAAAGTTTTGGAGGGCTCTCTGTTCCGCTGTACAAGTCAAGCTCAAGTTCTCCACTGCTTTCCACCCACAAACCAACGGGCAGATGGAACGTGTCAACCAGGACTTGGAAGCCTTCATTCATTTATTCATCTCTTCTTCTCAAGATGACTGGGTGGACCTTCTGCCTTGGGCGGAATTTGCACACAATAACTCCTATCATTCATCCTCCGGCACCACTCCCTTTTTTACTATTTTTGGCAAACAACCCCGATCTCCAGAGTTCTCAGACTTATCTCCGTCCGATGTCCCTGCAGCTGCTTCTTCCTTACAACGGTTTGCAAAAATCTGGTCAGACGTTCATACCGCTCTCCTCAAAGCATCCGCTCGATACAAAAGGATGGTGGACAGGAAAAGAAGAGCGGCTCCTAAATTAAAGGTTGGGGATCGAGTGTGGCTGTCTACCCGCCATATACGCCTTCGGTTACCGTCTATGAAGCTGGCTCCCCGGTTCATCGGGCCGTTCCCAATTACTCAAGTTATTAACCCGGTTGCCTACAGACTACAACTTCCTTCTTCCTGAAGATCTCAAATTCTTTCCATGTGTCTCTTCTAAAACCCTTGAGATTGAAATTATATCAGAAGAGGGTTCCCAAACCACCCAAAATTGGCTCAGAGAGAGAGACAGAGTTCGAGGTGAGGCGCATCATCGACTCACATTGTCGTAATACCCATCTTCAGTATCTGGTAGAGTGGCTTGGATTCGGTCCTGAAGAGAATTCCTGTGTTGATGCTGCAGATCTCCGACTGGTGAGACAATTCATCCAAAGGAACCCACACAAGGTGCGTAGGTGCCCTTGGGTCACCCAGAAAGGGGGGGTACTGTCACACGCAGCCGCGGCGGTGCGCAGCGGGCATATTACTCACCCGTTCGCGCCCGCCGTCGGCTAGCGTGTAGTGGTCTCTGGGTCAGCGGCAGCAGGCAGCGGCAGTCTGGTGGGCAGCAGGCAGCGTGGGATGCCGGCAGGTGTAGCAGTGTGTGCTGTAGTGGCGCTGGGAGGCCGGCGCCGCCATCTTGGTTAAGGGCAAATAGCAGATTGGCCCAGGTCTGAGGTTTCCGCCCATACTGATCTAACAGCCAATGGCAGCCGCCCTCTAGGGATATAGGGGATCTGCCTAGGGCTGTTCAGTGTCAGTACAAAGAGTCTCCAGAGGCGTTCACAGCTCCCAGCTGACTCCGGCTCTCTGACTCACCTCTCCTGACTTTGGTGCCTTGCTTCCTGTGCTCTGTGGCTGGTCTAGGTTACTGCTTAACCCCATTGCTGCCAGTCCTGTCCACAGTCTGGTCTCTGCCTGTATCCCTGAGCTTCCTGGTCTAGCTCTTCAAGTCTCCTGCTCCAAAGCGATTCTTCATTCTTTATTCATCATTCATCTTCTTCCAGTCTTTAAGGATCCTTCATTTACCATCAAGTACATTCTCTTTCCGGATCCTTTTATTCTTCAAGAACCCAGCCTATCGTCCTCAGTGCTTTTGAACTGTCATTATTTAAATGAACTTTCTTCTTCCAAAGTGCCGTGCTGGCTCAAGTATTATTTACCACTAACTGCCACTTAAAGAAAGTATTCAAGTGTGTATTGTTTTCCATTTATGAATTCTATTATTAAACCTGCACGATTTAATCCTTCCTCCTCTGGTCCGCCTCCGGTTGCTACACACCACACGACTTCATCCAGCCCTTCAGTTGTGACAGCCTCCCCTGTGTTCCAGTCTTGGGTTGTGTATGACAGAAAAGTTTGTTGGGACTGCCACTTCCAAGATAGGCCCTGCATTTTCGTCTAGCCAAGTCACTATAATACAGGCTAGATCTGAAGCTTCAATAAGGTCAGCAATTGCTCCAGTCTTGTTTCTTATAGATTTGACATTACAAAGGACAGATCTAATTGGGCATACCAGAGGGTCTGCAGTTTTCTTTATGTTAAGCACAGGGGCTCTAGGTATGGGAGTCACAAAGTGAGGATTGACAGTTCTGTCCTTCCAAGTGCAGGACCATCTGTTGGGTACCACTTCTATTTGTTTTCTCTTTGGAACTACGGGTGCACAGGTGCGTAAGGGACCTTGGTGATTACAAGAAGAAAAACATTTCCGGCCTGCTCGCTTCCCACAACTGCGTCTGTGTTCTTTTTTTTTTAAATGCCAAGGTCTTGGAGAAAAGAAGCCTGTGCTGGAGTAATAGGAACTGCAGCACATTGTGGGCGGAGTGAAACAATGAAGCTGGAGGTATACTTATACATTGGTTCATCAGTGATGGGCTTACAATAAGTATGGAATCAGGGGCTGGCTGGCAACTTTTAGCCTGGGGGGCAAGTCCAGAGCACTGGCCCATAAGTAACAGCGCATCGTTAAATGGAGGTTTTTAGTTTAAAAAATATGGATTTTCTGTGATCCACTCTGTTTAAACCCCACGCTGCGGCATTGAATACATGCCATAGTTGCAACTCCAAGATGGAACAAGCTGTAAACAGCGCCCTAGACATTGGCCATCATAGTTAAAAGAAATACCACAACCTTACTTATTGCAAGCACAGGAGTAGTACAGTAGACCACAATATATAGGAAACACTTTCCACAACAAATGAAGAGGCCACCATATATTACAAGTTTATAGAGTCCTGGGCTGTACTGGACATTTCTCACTGCTCAATAAAGGTGGTTCCAAAATCACATCTCTCATACCGCTTTCAGACCGCACTCCGAACACGGCTTATTGCCGTGTTCGCGGGGCCTAAACACAGGTCACGGTGCGGTCTGAAAAGGCCACCACGGGTCGAGCAACACGGGTGTTCAACCCTGGTAATGACCAGGGTTGAACACGGCTATGACCCGTGTCAAGTGCAGTGTGAACGGGTGCCTGGGTCGAGCGACCCGCGTCCCGTTCACAGTATGGAGGAGGCAGCACTGTCAGCTCCAAGTACTGCCTCCTCCCGAGCCCCCGATGACGCGCCGCCGCCCAGCACCGCCCCATGTGACGTCACCGACTCGGCAATATGCCGTGTCGGAACTTTCAGACCACATTGCCGTGTTGCTCTGGGGATGGGACCCGTGTCCTAATCCCGTGTGCAACACGGCATTTGCGGTCTGAAAGTAGTATCACTCAGAGACACACACACCTCTCACTCACATGCACGCACACACACACACCTCTCACTCACATGCATGCACACACACACACACCTCTTTCACATGCATGCACACACACCTCACACACACCTCTCACTCACATGCATGCACACACACACACCTCTCACTCACATGCATGCACACACCTCTCACTCACATGCATGCACACACCTCACACACACACACCTCTCACTCAGACACACACACACCTCTCACTCAGTGACACACACACACACACCTCTCACTCAGAGACACACACACCTCTCACTCACATGCATGCACACACACACACCTCACTCACATGCATGCGCACACACACACACACACACCTCTCACATGCATGCACACACACCTCACACACACACCTCTCACTCAGAGACACACACCCACCTCTCACTCAGATGCACACACCTGTTTTATTAAACACACACTCCTATTTCAACTAAATAAACAAAACTTCCCCTAAGAAAACAAACACACACACTGTAACATGAACCAGATGGCTGTCAGTGCCCCTACCTGGCTATATTCCCCACACGGTGCAGGAGAGCACTCCAGCAAGCCAGCTAATGCAGCATTGGAGCCCGAAGGAGCTGTGCGCAGCAGCTCCCCCTAGTGTCAGTCGGCTGCCAGCTCATTCTCTATGTGAGAAAAGAAGGCGTCACCTGCACTGAGGCTATGTCCTCAGAGCAGGGGGCTGGCGGCCATGTTTGTGTAGCCGCGGCTAGGAGGATGAATAAAGGAAGAGGAGGACAATGCACGGATCACCAGGCTGGCGGCCCGCATTAGTAACTGGTAAAGCGGCCCGGGGGGCACATGGCACCCTGCCCCCCGGCCCAGCCCGCCCCTGTATGGAATGCATTTCATGATGAAATAGGGAGAGAAAGCAGTTATGAGGCGAAATGTAATAGGGTGCGATTTTTTAGACAAAAAAAAATCGCACCAAATCGCACCTTTAAAAATCGCATTTTTGCCGCAAATTCGCATATGTAATGAGATGCGAATTTGTGGCAAAAAAGTGCGATATGGTGCGATTTCGGGCGATTTTTAAGTCCTGAAAATGTGCGATTTTCAGTCATGAAAATCGGCACATTTTCAGTACAGTGCGCTGTGTTGAAAAAATAAAAAAAGAAAAAAACGGCGTGCGGTCCCCCTCCTAAGCATAACCAGCCCCGGGCTCAAAAGGCGGTGCAGGTATCATAAAATCTGAGGGACAAACAAATAGGGGTTCCCTTGATTTAATGAAACCAGCACCAGGCTCAAGGTCCAGTGCTGGTTCCCAAAATACGGGGGACAAAATGACTAGGGTTCCCCCGTATTTTAAGAACCAGCACCAGACCCAACCAGCCAGCAGGGTAATGCCACAGCCGGGGGACACTTATTATATAAGGTCCCGCAGCCAAAGCATTATCCCCGTGGCTGGTCAGCATGGGCAGGGGTCCTGGGGAAGTGGGGACCCCCCCAATGAAGGGGTCCCCCCCTCCAGGATTTCCTTCCTTAGGTACCCCTTTTGGACTACTTCGGATCCTGGACCCCGGAGACACCAGCCCTGGAGCCCAGGACCCCGGACCAGCCCCGGAACCAGGACCAAGGCCCCGGAACCGGACTCTTCTGCCCTGGAGCCCCGGACCAGCCCCGGAACCAGGACCAAGGCCCCGGAACCGGACTCTTCTGCCCTGGAGCCCCGGACCCCGGACCCAGGATCCAGAGACCGACCTACGGGTTCAAGGTAGGTAAGTATCAGTATGTGTGTGTTATGTACAGTATGTATTAAACTTTTATTTTTCAGGGTGTCAGTGTGTTTTATTTAACTATTTTTGTACTGTAGAACTACAAGTGCCAGCGGGCCCTTTAATGCCCCGCATGCTGGGACTTGTGGTTCTCCAAGTCCCAGCATGCGGGGTAGGCTTGCTGGAACTCATAGTTCTACAGTAGAAGACAATAGTTTTTATTCTTTTTTTTACACTTTGCATCAGCCCGATGCCCACCGCCCAGGGGCATCGGGGACAGCCCCGGACTTTCAGCATGGGCTGGTAAGTACTGGAGGGGGGGACCCCTTCATTGGGGGGGTCCCCACTTCCCCAGGACCCCTGCCCATGCTGACCAGCCACGGGGATAATGCTTTGGCCGCGGGACCTTATATAATAAGTGTCCCCCGGCTGTGGCATTACCCTGCTGGCTGGTTGGGTCTGGTACTGGTTCTTAAAATACGGGGGACCCCTAGTCATTTTGTCCCCAGTATTTTGGGAACCAGCGCTGGACCTTGAGCCTGGTGCTGGTTTCATTAAATCAAGGGAACCCCTATTTGTTTGATACCAGCAATGGCTTTTTGAGCCCGGGGCTGATTATGCTTAGAAGGGGGACCGCACGCCGTTTTTTTTCTTTTTTTTTTTTTTTTTACTATTTTTTTACAACAGAACCATGCACAGATCTCAATGATCTGTGCATGTTTCTGATAAAATCGCCAGGCAGAACCTGGTCTATTTTCTTTGCGATTTTTAGTAACCTTTACTAAAAATCGCAACCCATTAAATATGCGAGTTCTATCCTTTTTAATGGGAAAACATCTGGATGCGATTTTTAGTCTAACTAAAAATCGCACCTTTAAAAAATGCGATTTTTGCCGCAAACCGCCCCTATAAAATATGCGATTTTCGGGAAATGCCCGAAAACTGCATATTTTGCTGAAAAAATCGCAAAAAAAGCCTCCCATTTAGAGATGTGTGGGCTCGGATTCCTCAGATCCGAGCCAGCACGGACGTCAGCAATCCGGGCCCAGATACGAGCAGCGCTCGACGCTTCCAGCCTTACTCGAATCCGGGCGCACGGGCAAAACGTCATCGCCCGGCGTCGGATTCTCGCGAGATCACGGAACCCTTAAATTCCGCAACATTGCGCCGCCATCTTCACTCCAATCTCGGAGTAGGGTAGGGAAGGGTGTGCTGCTGCTGTGTGTGGTCTCTGCTGGGGCCTGTGCTGCTGTGTACTGTGTCTCTGCTCAGTGATCAAGACATCACCATTGCAAGGATGACTGGTGCTGTGTTCTGTCTCTCCTTTGTGCTGGGGTCTGCCTCTGCTGAGTCTGCTCCTGTATAGTCAGTCACAGTGTGATAGTCCACTGGTGCTGCTAGTGCCACTGCCTGCCCTGCACTGCCTAGTGTCTGCTGCAGTCTGCTCTCTGCTGTTGCCACTGGCTAGTGCCTACCAGTACCTATTGCAGTATATAATTCCAGTGTGCTGTTGCCCCTGGCTATCAGTACCTATCACAGTATATAATTCCAGTTTGCTGTTGCCACTGGCAGTGGCTACCAGTATTTTATTTATTGCAGTATATAATTCTAGTCTGCTGTTGCCACTGGCTACCAGTATTTATCGCAGTATATAATTCCAGTCTGCTGTTGCCGCTGGCTACCAGTATTATTTATCACAGTATATAAATCCAGTCTGCTGTTTCCACTGGCTACCAGTATTTATCGCAGTATATAATTCCAGTCTGCTGTTGCCGCTGGCTACCAGTATTATTTATCACAGTATATAAAAATCCAGTCTGCTGTTTCCACTGGCTACCAGTATTTATCGCAGTATATAATTCCAGTCTGTTGCCACTGGCTACCAGTATTTTATTGCAGTATATAATTCCAATCTGCTGTTTCCACTGGCTACCAGTACTATCAGTCCAGGGGTGCCCACATGTGTGCTATATCCATCCAGGGGTGCCCACATGTGTGCTGTATTTGTCCAGGGGTGCCCCCATGTGTCCTGTATCAGTCCTAGGGTGCCCGCATGTGTGCCGTATAATTCCAGGGGTGCCCCATGTGTCCCATATCAGACCAGGGGAGCTGCCCTTTTTTTTAATGAAAATAAAATTAAGGTGTTTTTTTTGTTTTTTTTTTTTACTGCAAGGGCTGTTAAATGCACTGTAGTCCAGAGGTGAGCCAAGAGTGCTGTATAATTCATGGGGTGTTGCTAAGTAAGGTGTGCTGCTCTTTTTTATAATTAAAAGAATACACATTTTTATTTTTACTGCAGGAATTTGTCTGCCATATAATTCCATGCCTGCCGCCATGTGTGCCGTAACAGTCCAGGGGTGCCGCCATCTGTGCCGTATAATTCCATGTGTGCTGTATCAGGTCAGGGGTGCCACCATCTGTGCTGTATAATTCCTGGGGTAAGCCAAGTCTGCCGTATAATTCATGGGGTGCTGCCAAGTGTGCTGTATTAGTCCAGGGGTGATGCTAAGCGTGCCATATCAGTCCAGGGGTGATGCTAGGTGTGCCGTATCAGACTAGGGGAGATGCTAAGTGTGCCATATCAGTCCAGGGGTGATGCTAAATGTGCCGTATCAGTCCAGGAGTGATGCTACCTGTGCCATATCAGTCCAGGGGTGATGCTAGGTGTGCCGTATCAGACTAGGGGGGATGCTAAGTGTGCCATATCAGTCCAGGGGAGATGCTAAATGTGCCGTATCAGTCCAGGGGTGATGCTACCTGTGCCATATCAGTCCAGGGGTAATTCTAGGTGTGCAGTATCAGCCTAGAGGGTATGCTAAGTGTGCCATATCAGTCTAGTGTTTGTGCCGCACACTTGTGTGGCTTATCATAGTTATCCAGCTACCTCGGTGCAACCTTTTGCCCTAAAAACAATATTGTAAGGTGTGAGCTGTTCAGAATAGACTGTAAATGAGTGGAAATGAATGTTATTGAGGTTAATATAGCGTAGGAGCAAAACAAATAAAAAATTCTGCGATTTTAGCAGTTTTTATGCTTTTTTAACAAAAAAATCAGAACCCAAAACCCAAGAAATCCAAACACAAAACACTTAGGAGGTGTTTTGGCAAAACCCATTAGAACCCAAAACCTCAAGGTAATCAGAACCCAAAACCCAAAACCCGAAAAGTGGCCGGTGCACATCTCTACTCCCATTACATTTCGCCCCATGGTGTTTTTTCTAATTCAGTGTGTGATCCAGAGATTATTATGGGTTCTTGAACAGAGCCTAAATTGTCTCAGTCATTGATATAACCTATAGCTACTCTTTAATCCCATGGATATATTAAACTCTGCTGCTGAATTAGTCAGTTTTTCCAGGACAAAGCAGGCTTGTCAAAAATTGTTACAGTCAAATTCCTAATTCTGTAGGTGTGAAAATCTCAGTGAGAGGCCTTAGAGGTAGACTCCTTGTGCTGATAGAGATAACATGTACAGTATCCTGGCTGGGGGATGGTTGGGGGTCTGCTAATTGAAATGAACAGTGATCCTTAAGCAATTAAGTAATTGAGCTTATTAATGCAAAAAATGATGGAGTTATCTGTTGCTCAAAGCATAGAGGTGAATGAAGTCTAAGGAAGGTCCTGGATGGGACTAAATATATATTGTAGTTCACAGTACCTTATTTGGGGTACCCAATGCAGAGTACAGGAGATGCCAAACAGGTGTGGTATAGCATACCAACAGTCGGGATTACAACAGTCATTAGCCCAATATCAGAATCCCGACTGGCCGGACTCAGACAGCAGGGGGAGTGCAAAGAAGCCCCTTGCAGGATCGCTGCACTCAACACGCTGCGGTCACAGTGGCTTGCTGCGCTCGCCACCTATTCTATTCTCCCTTATGGGGGTTGTGGACCCCCACAAGGGAGAATAGCCGATGTCCATCGGGATCCCGAGTGTCTGGGTTTTAACAATCAGGATTCCGACGTCAGTGTAATGACTGTCGGAATACCGACTGTGTGTCAGTCATCCGGCATCCATACCAAACTGGAGGAGTTCTCAGTGGAGAGATGCAGAGGTTTCAATCCAGTGTTTATCTTAAGGTCCCCGTGCACTATGCGATTTGGGCCCGATTTCACCCAATTCGGATGGATCGGGCAGTGAAATTGGGCCAAATCGCATGTCTAGACACCTCGTCCGATCCAATGCGCGGTCCTGTGCGCATCGGATTGGAGTTGGGAGGTCGGACCGGCTGCACATAAGATTTGTTAAATCTTATGTGCAGCCTCTGGGAGGGGGACACTGCAAGGTGGGTGGGGGAAGTTGGGAGGCAGGCAGGGGCAGCGGGCAGGGGATGCTGTGTGGCAGGCTGGGGACACAGAGGCGGTGGACGCCGGTGAGAAGTACAGAGAGCCGGACAGGAGGAGCAGCAAGAAAAAAAATGCACTACAAATGGGTAGCCAGTGATTGGCTGATTGGCTCTGAGAGCGTTCAGCGAATCACTGGCTGCCCATTAATTTGTATGGGCTTTTTTTCTTGCAGCACTGTGACTAACAGCTTCCACTCCCCCTGCCTATCTCAGCTGCCACCCCCCCCCCCCTGCTCCCCGGGAGTTGCATAGGATAAATTGAAACTCAAATGCCACACATGTGTCCACCCCCCCGAGGAGCTGCCAGGGGAAATCAGGTCCAATTTGTCCTTTGGACAAGTCATACTAATGTATGAGGGCCTTTACTGTAGGAATGCAATCTGTTGATTTTGATGAGATGTCCACAGAGAGAAGTACAAGTTGGAGGTAAGTTCTTGGATATTCATGACTAGCTGACCGGCTCCGTCGTTGCCCAGGAAAACCTTGGGGTTTCTTTATTTCCAAAATTGCTGAAAAATGTCATCTTACAGTATGCTGTGCCAAAGACCTAAGATTGTAATTTGTTATCGATTCCAACATAATGTTAGAATGTGTTTGCATTGATACTCAATGACGGCAATGAAATCAGGTGTGGTGTTGTTGTTTGAAACACAACGCTCCTGAGTTGATAACTTGTATGTGTTGATGAATTCCACATCCACTCCTGATATTTAGCACCTACTGTATGACATATCCTCCAACATCTGAGGGTCAGAAATCGGTACAAAATCAGAAAGGGACGTGGCCACACCTCCATTTCTATATTTTCAATGGTACAGTTTCTCGGGTGTGTAATTACAGGCGCTGAGTGCGTGGGGACCGGGGTGGGCGTTACTTACCGTGCCATAATTAATTAAAAATTCACTGCTCCCTGCCACTGCCACTCTCCTCACCGATCCTGCCTGCAGCAGTCTCTGAGGTCTGGGGATCTGTAAAGCACATGCACCGGTCATCTCTACCAAATAGAGGGGCAGCCCCTGAGTGTGGGAGCAGGTCCATGGGCCTGGCCACATGATGTCATGACGCGACGCACGCTACCCGCACCACTGTAATGCCCCACTGGGAATGGGTGCAATGGGCCAAATTCTTCCCTACACCCGCCGGGCCAATCCACTGATCCAGCCATCACAATCATCAATGGGTGCATTGATAAGGTTTGAGTGTAAAAAGTTGAAGAATAAGACTGAGAAAAAGAATTACCATGTTACAAAGTGTACAATTTACTCAATGAATCATGAAAAAAATGTATGTGTACATAGAAGTACAATCAAGAAATGAAAGTAGGATTAAAAAATAAGTTCTGATTCAAACTGATAATTGTTTGGATGGGGTGGGTTGTTAAACAAATCTATAGGTGGGGGGGTATGGATATTGTGGGCATAATTGGTGTTTGTTACACCTACAGGGGGCCCTCAATTGATGGGATTTTCACTACAGTGTCACGGTCACAGTGTCACCATAGGGGGATTCCCAATTGGGGTCCAGGTGGTCTTTTAGGGACCCTTTACAATCCTGTAGGTCTCTTCTCCTTGAGCTTATGGTCTCCCTTAATGATAGTCAATCACTGAGGGAGACCGTAGGCTCCAGGAGAAGAGACCAACGGGATTGTAAAGGGGTCCCTAAAAGACCACCTGAACCCCAATTGGAAATCCCCCTACGGTGACACTGTAGTGAAAATTTCTCATCAACTGGGGACCCTCTGTAGGTGTACCAAACACTAATTATGCCCACAATATCCATACCCCCTCCACCTATAGATTTGTTTCGCAACTCACCCCCATCTAAACAATTATCAGTTTGAATCAGAATTTATTTTTTAATCCTACTTTCATTTCTTGATTGTACTTCTATGTACACATATTTTTTTCACAATTTATTGAGTAAATTGTACACTATAACGTGACAAATCTTCATCTCAGTCTTATTCTTCAACTTTTTACACTCATAACATTCAAACAAATGCATGCAGCGCTCATGTCCATCGACCAAACATTATCTATGAACCAAAAGAGTCTGGGAAACCCTTAAGGCAGAGCAGCGCCTAACATCCAACTGACTAACAGGGTGAGTGCAGTGTACCCACTTTGTATTGATCAATGGGTGCATTGGCCAGGACAAAGATTTCTCAGTGCAACCGGCCGTGGAGCGCAGTGACAGGCTGGGGGACTGGAGAGACGGATATGGGGGACAAAGTAGAAACAGTACATTAGGTACAGTTTTTATTTGCCGGTACAGACTGTTAAATAAACGGCAGATTATTTGTTCTGTGTGTTTGTGTGTGTTGTACTGTTTTTGTGTGTGTGTTGTAGTGTATGTGGTTGTGTGTGTTGTATTGTACCTAATGACCTAATGTATTGTGCGTAAGTGTGTGAGGTGTGCTATGTATATACAGTATGTGTGTGTTGAGTCTCTGTGTCTTGGTGTATCTGTGCAATGTTTAAGTGTGTGTTTTGTGTGTGTTGTACTGTTTTTTTGGGTGTGTGTGGTGAATGTGGGTGTGTTGTGCTGTTAGAGGTATGATATGTGTGTGTGTGTATCTGCCCTATGTGTAAGTGCGTAAGGTGTGCTATGTATAAATCTGTGTGTGTGAAGTGTGCTGTGTGTGTTCTGTGTATTGTACTGTTTTTGGGTGTGTGTTGTAGTGAATGTGGGTGTGTGTTGTACTGTGAGTGGTGTGTTATGTGTGTGTGTGTTTTGTGTATCTACCGAATGTGTAAGTTTGTGAGGTGTGCTACGTCTATATGTGTGTGTGATGTTCTGTGCGTATCCTGGCAATGTTTAAGTGTGTGTGTTCTGTGTGTTTGTTGTACTGTTTTTGGGTGTGTGTTGTAGTGTGTATGGATTTGTATTGTACTGCATGTGGTGTGTTGTGTGTGTGTGTATCTGTTCAATGTGTAAGTGTGTGAGGTGCTCTACGTATAAATGTGTGTGTTGTGTACTATGTGTGCGAATGTGGTGTACTGTGTGTGTGTGCGTGCGTGTACAATGTGTACGTGTGTGTGTGTGTGTGTGTGTGTGATATGTAGTCTATGTATATCCTCAATTATTCCTAATTGTTTAAAGCCTTCACCATAATGTTAGAATGTGTCATTCATACTCAATGACAGCAATGAAATCAGGTGTGAAGTTGTTTCTTCGTCCACGGTTTCCCAGATCGTCGATTTTTCCCCCAGAACATCAATGAAGGAAAATTAAAACTTGGTATTTTTAAATTTCTAAGTGAAATTTCCCAAAAACGGCTTCGAGGTGCACACCACCGGGTCCAGAGGTATCTTGTTGCTGAATTTGGTGTCTCTGAGTGCCACGGTGTGTCCGCAATGCGACGGACACGCACACACACACACGCACACAGACTCTTCAACTTATTATATAGACTAGCTGACCCGCCCGGCGTTGCCCGGGAAAACCTTGGGGTTTCTTTATTTCCAAAATTGCTGAAAAATGTCATCTTATAGTATGCTGTGACAAAGACCTAAGATTGTAATTTGTTATAGATTCCACCATAATGTTAGAATGTGTTTGCATTGATACTCAATGATGGCAATGAAATCAGGTGTGGTGTTGTTGTTTGAAACACAATGCTCCTGAGTTGAAAACTTGTATGTGTTGAGGAATTCCACATCCACTCCTGAGATTTAGCACCTACTGTATGACATATCCTCCAACATCTGAGGGTCAGAAATCGGTACAAAATCAGAAAGGGACATGTCCACATCTCAATTTCTATACTTTCATTGGTACAGTTTCTAGGGTGTGTAATTACAGGCGTGGAGTGCTTGGGGTCCAGGGTGGGCGTTACTTACCGTGCCATAATTAATTAAAAATTCACTGCTCCCTGCCACTCCCCTCACCGAACCTGCCTGCAGCAGTCTCTGAGGTCTGGGGATCTGTAAAGCACATGCACCGAGCATCTCTACCAAACAGTGGGGCAGCCCCTGAGTGTGGGAGCAGGTCCGCGGGCCTGGCCACATGATGTCATGACGCGACGCACACTATCCGCACCACTGTAATGCACCACTGGGAATGGGTGCAATGGGCCAAATTCTTCCCTACACCCGCTGGGCCAATCCACTGATCCAGCCATCACAATCATCAATGGATGCATTGATAAGGTTTGGAGTTTAAGAAGTTGAAGAATAAGACTGAGAAAAAGAATTGCCATGTTACAAAGTGTACAATTTACTCAATAAATCGTGAAAAAAATAGAAGTACAATCAAGAAATGAAAGTAGGATTAAAAAATAATTTAATCTATAGGTGGGGGTATGGATATTGTGGGCATAATTGGTGTTTGTTACACCTACAGGGGGCCCTCAATTGATGGGATTTTCACTACAGTGTCATGGTCACAGTGTCACCATAGGGGGATTCCCAATTGGGGTCCAGGTGGTCTTTTAGGGACCCTTTACAATCCTGTAGGTCTCTTCTCCTTGAGCTTACAGTCTCCCTTAATGATATTCAATCACTGAGGGAGACCGTAGGCTCCAGGAGAAGAGACCAACACGCTTGTAAAGGGGTCCCTAAAAGACCACCTGAACCCCAATTGAAAATCCCCCTACGGTGACACTGTAGTGAGAATTTCTCATCAACTGGGGACCCCCTGTAGGTGTACCAAACACCAATTATGCCCACAATATCCATACCCCATCCACCTATAGATTGTTTTGCAACCCACCACCATTCAAACAATTATCAGTTTGAATGAGAATTTATTTTTTAATCCTACTTTCATTTCTTGATTGTACTGTACTTCTATGTACGCATATTTTTTTCACGATGTATTGAGTAAATTGTACACTATAACGTGACAAATCTTCATCTCAGTCTTATTCTTCAACTTCTTACACTCATAACATTCAAACAAATGCATGCAGCGCTCATGCCTATCGACCAAACATTATCTATGAACCAAAAGAGTCTGGGAAACCCTTAAGGCAGAGCAGTGCCTGATATCCAACTGACTAACAGGGTGAGTGCAGTGTACCCACTTTGTATTGATCAATGGGTGCATTGGCCAGGACAAAGATTTCTCAGTGCAACTGGCCGGGGAGCGCAGTGACAGGCTCGAGGACTGGAGAGACGGATATGGGGAACAAAGTAGAAACGGTACATTAGGTACAGTTTTTATTTGCCGGTACAGAGGGTTAAATAAACGGCAAATTATTTTTTCTATGTTTTTGTGTGTTTGTGTGTGTTGTACTGTTTTTGTGTGTGTGTTGTAGTGTATGTGGTTGTGTGTGTTGTAGTGTATGTATCTGTCCAATGTGTTAGTGTGTGAAGTGTGCTACGTATATACAGTATGTGTGTGTGTTGTGTCTTTGTGTATCTGTGCAATGTTTAAGTGTGTGTTTTGTGTGTGTCGTACTGTTTTTTGGGTGTGTGTGGTGAATGTGGGTTTGTGTTGTGCTGTTAGAGGTATGTTATGTGTGTGTTGTGTGTATTTGCCCTATGTGTAAGTGCGTAAGGTGTGCTATGTATAAATCTGTGTGTGTGTAGTGTGCTGTGTGTATCTGTGCAATGTTTAAGTGTGTGTTTTGTGTATTGTACTGTTTTTGGGTGTGTGTTGTAGTGAATGTGGGTGTGTGTTGTACTGTGAGTGTTGTGTTGTGTGTATCTGCCGAATGTGTAAGTTTGTGATGTGTGCTACGTATATATGTGTGTGTAGTGTGCTTTGCGTATCTTGGCAATGTTTAAGTGTGTGTGTTCTGTGTGTTTGTTGTACTGTTTTTGGGTGTGTGTTGTAGTGTGTATGGATTTGTATTGTACTGCATGTGGTGTGTATTGTGTGTGTGTATCTGTCCAATGTGTAAGTGTGTGAGGTGCTCTACGTATAAATGTGTGTGTTGTGTGCTATGTGTGCGTATGTGGTGTTGTGTGTGTGTGCGTGTGTGCAATGTGTATGTGTATGTGTGTGTGTGTGTGTGTTGTGTGGTCTATGTATATCCTCAATTCTTTCCTAATTGTTTAAAGCCTTCACCATAATGTTAGAATGTGTCATTCATACTCAATGACAGCAATGAAATCAGGTGTGGAGTTGTTTCTTCGCAAACGGTTTCCCAGATCATCAAGCTTTTCCCCAGAACATCAATGAAGGAAAATTACAACTTGGTTTTTTTTAAATTTCTAAGTGAAATTTCCCAAAAATGGCTTCGAGGTGCACACCACCGGGTCCAGAGGTATCTTGTTGCTGAATTTGGTGTCTCTGAGTGCCACGGTGTGTCCGCAATGCGACGGACACGCACACACACACGCACGCACACACACACGCACGCACACAGACTCTTCAACTTATTATATAGATGATTTAGAGGTTGGTTATGTTGAATTTAAGCTGAGTTAAGTTCAGTAGTTCAGTAGCATGCTAAAGGTGAGGCAGCCATTTTGGGTGCCAGACAGATACCCTGATGGTGGCAAGGTTTAGCAGTGTCTTATGTACGGTATATTTTGGATATGTTTTTTAAGACGTATTCAATATGATTTTGAGAAAGATTTAATGTGGGGAACAAAGGGCAATTCAGAGTCAAGGGTGACACCTAGGCAGTGAGCCTGTGCGTAGGTTTAACACCTTAGAAGTATGAAACCTGGGAGCACCTCATAACTGCCCACACACACACCATCTTTGTAACATGATGGAATATGGGCCCTTATATTAAGGCTGAAGCTAAGGCAATTCTTAGGTTACAGCAATGCAGCTCTCAGGTTAGAGCAATGGCAGATATTACCCCCCCCCCCAGCCTATGGCCCCAACACTAAAAGGGTACGAATCAAAGTGAAAAACTTGATTTAACTTACAAATGTCATTGCATGGTAAGCTCACTGCCATAGTTCACTAGTGCCCAGATTTCCCGACCTTCAAACTGTACCAGAACATGGAACAGGGTGGACTTTGTTTTTTATATAATTCAATCAGCCATGCTGATCAGTGACCGAGCTGTTTTCCCCACACTGCAATCCATCAGCTCTTCCATTCAAAGCACATAGTGGGAGGTGGGACATTTAGCTTAACCACTGGAACCCTGTGTTCTGGGGTTTGTTACTGGCACAAATCCTGCCCTTGTTTAATTTAATTTGCTCAATTTACTACAGGTCAGGCACCACACAATTACCACTGCTAACTCCTCAAAAGTCTGGGGATCAGCCGAAAGGACCTACTTCTGTACTGTGCAGTCTAACACCCACATAGCCTGGTTGTGTGCGACTATTTTCACAATTTGCAGTGCATCATTTTTATCCGGATGCAACCAGGCCCTAGAGTCACATCCCTTCAGGTTACTTACCTGGTCTGGAGACATTGGGGGCTTCGGGCAGTGGTAGCAGGGTCTCGGGCTGGCATCATTGCAAAGACCCCGGGCAGCAGTGATAGCCAAGCAGGCAGGCAACCTGCAGCCCTGTGGTATCGTACAGCAGCAGAAGAGATGTGCAATGTGTTGGTGAGCACAGGGGCATGCGCGCTTCCTAGGGGCGTGCCTGCCAAAGGAAAGGCTTTCTTAAAGGGCCAGTGTGCGAGTAATTTAAATTGATCCCTCCAAATATAAGTAACTTCATGGCATGTATTCCCTGCCAAAGTAAAGGTTCTCACACCTGCTCCGGCATCCTAGTGTTTTCTGTTACCCCTGATTATTTGAGACTGATCCCATATTTGACTTCTCTCCTGCCTTATCTCTGTGTACTGCATAAAGTGATCTACTGTGTATGACCCAGCCTGAACTTGAACCTGTCTCCATTTACTCCTTTGATACTTGCATTGACCATTAGATTTTGACCTGGCGTGATCCCACGACTACGAGTATTCCAGAGCCCATTCTGTTACTGTCAGAGTTTACAAGCTCCTTGAGGGGGAAACTGAAGAGGGGACCACGACCAGCATGTCAGTGTTAAGGATGCCAAAGGTGGTATACAGTAGGTGCCTCTGTTGCACTTACCCAGGAATCCTTAAAGCCTCCTGCAAGCTAAGGCTTTCCATATAGCAGCCACTTTTTCCCGGCACAAAAATGCAGTATAACCAGCTCAGAGGTTAGGGCAGGCATGGTAATATAGGGACCAATATCCAATCAGAACAGGTGGAAAGGACAAGCCCCCTAAATGAGGAAGTGCAGGTGAGCAGCCTGACACAAAAGGCAGAGTGCTAATTACCTCATTTTGTGACAGGTGAACTGCACACAAAACAAATTCATGAGTCAGGATGCATTTACACAGACCCACCAGTGGCAGCTTGGAACATTCAGTTACAGCAAAGCCCAAATCCCACTCGGAGGAGTAACTGGCGAAAACCGCCAACATGGTAAGGTTTCACACCCATGTGCCAGGCTTCGGCAACCCCTGGTCTGGTAGACTAATATGAGTCTGAATTTCTGACAGAATACTCTGGCCCAAGAATGGGCAGGATCAAGCCCAGATCATGCGTTGTTTTCATACCCTGATTGATGTAGCTCCACCGGCAGCAGTGACACCAGTCCATCAGGCAGCAGCTCCGCTCCATATCCCAAACCATTCAAAATTTGATGGAAATCCCGAGGAGTGTTGCGGGTTCCTGAAACAATGTTTGATACAGTTCAAAATACAGACAGCAAACTTCACAACAGAAGGGTAGAAGGTGGCCTATATTATCTCCCTTCTGACTGGATGTCTCCTCTCCGGACGAAGAATGATCCCTTGGTGAATCATTGTGATAACTTCCTGAGCACCTTCAGGAAGGTTTTTGATGAACCCGGTGGAGTCTCCTTGTCATGCTTCAGTGATCCTTCAGTTAAAACAGGGGATGCAGAAAATGGTGCAGTACACAGTACAGTTCAGAACCTTGGCATTTGAGGTCAGATGGAATTATGAGGCTCTGATAGCAGCCTTCACTCAAGAGCTCTCAGAGCATATCAAGCATGAGCTGGTGTCTCAGGATCCTTGGATAGTTTGATCTCCCATGTTCACCTGAGTTGACCTGCCTCATAGGGAGCGGTTACAAGAGCTCCCCATTTCACAGCTCCAGATCATTTCCTGGAAGAGCCTATGCTAATTGGTAAGTCTAGATTCCCTGCTGAAGAGGGAGAAAGGAGATTTAAGAATTGCTTATGTCTCTACTGTGGAAAATCCATAAATCTTCTTTACTCCTGTCCTAAGCATCTGGGATAGGGAAAGTTTTACTGATTGAGGAGTGGTCAGTTTAGGTGTATCACTACACATCACAAACAGAGTCTCTGCAGTGGCATTCACCATTGAAGTACAGTTACTAGATCAGCAGCCACCAGTCATTCTCAGGGCCTTGTTGGAATCTGGGAGCTTATGGCAATTTGATTATGGCAGAAGTCATACTATTTTGGGGAATCCAGTGTGAAAATCTCTCAACTCTATTGCATGTCATTGGTTTGGTTGAAAACAGGTTGCCTTTAACCATTATACAGTTTTGTACAGCTGATGTTCCCATTTGGGTAGGCACACTTTTTTTTGCCTTGGCTACGGCTGACTGCACCATCAATGGACTGATATAAGCCAAAAATTCTCTCCTGGGGCTCACACTGCCATGGCAGGTGTCCATCAGAGATTAAACTACCTACCCATGTTGTCCCTATGGCTAATTTATCCTCTAGTGTAATTGTGCCAGCACCCTACAGTACTATGCCTTCACTGGTATGTTCAGTAAAAAGGAAGCATAGAAATGTCCTGCCCATAGGGACTGAGACTGTGCTATTGATTTAGTACCATGGAAAATACCTCCTCATGAAAGCGTATTTCCTTTATCCTTAAATGAGTCTCCAGCTATTTCCAATTACAGTATATCAAGGATAATTTGGAATGGGGATACATCAGATAATCTAAATCTCCAGCTGGTGTCTGTTTCTCTTTAAAAAGGCTGGAGGACTTAGGTCATGTGTAGACTACCAGGCTTCGAATGCCATTACTATTAATGATAGGTTCCTACTTCCTATAATCTCTAAGGGCCTTATTCTGATCGGTGCGGATATTCCCGCATGCGGACGGACCGCCGATGTTGATCGTCTGCGCATGTGCAGAGGTCACTCTGCGCATGTGCAGGCGAATTCGCCGCACGGATTCTTTATACGCCGCACAGGGGGCGTAGAGGGGCGTGAGGGGCTACTTAGCCTCATTACCCTATGCATACGCCCCGCGTTTCATGGGCGTTCCCATGCAAACGCGGGGCGTATGCATGGTAATGAGGCCGTGACGCGTGGGTACGGGGCGGGCATCTGACATCGCCGGATGTCAGCTGCCCGCCCCCATACATGATTTCACACGGACAAGTGTCCGTGTGGTCTTGTGTTGCGGGACCTGGTGGAGCGTGCGGCCCTGCATTCGATGTTCGGCGACCATCGAATGCAGGGGCTGCTCCCAAGACGGAGGAGGCGTATCCCCGTCCTATTTCATGCGGATCGCCACATATCCGCGTACGGACGGCAGGTGGCGATCCGTATGGAAGGCGGGGATTCGCCTGCACGGTTGCGCACCGATCAGAATAAGGCCCTGAGTTATTTGATGGGATCAAAGAGGCACATATACTTACTAAGCTGGATCTGCTTGTTTAATACTCGAGACAGGCATTTTGAGAATTTTGTTATGTCCTTTGGCCTGAGTAATGCACCTGCTGTGTTCCAGAGATACTGTATATGAATCATTTTTTGTGCTTTATTAAACAAATTCATAGTAGTCTATTTGCATGACCTTTTGGTCTTCTCCAAAGACATCAAGACCCACCCAGTGCTGTCTCGTCTTCTCATTTGCGTATGGACCAAGAAAAGCTTTCTGCCATAACCAACTGTCCGCAGCCAATGGGTCTCTAGTCTATTCAGAGGTTCTTGGGGACCTGCAACTTGTAATTATTACATATTACTCTTGGGTTGTAGCTCCTATAAACTAAACTTACTCAGAAAGGGGAAGATACTAAGAACTGACCACCAGAAGCGAAACAAGTCTTTTCTCAGTTAAAACAACTTTTTGTTTCTGCTCCCATTCTCAGACATCCTGATCCTGCTGTTCTTTCTTGAAGTGGCTTCTTCTGTCAGGCATGCGTCCCAGCTGTTGTCTAGCAACAGGCAGACCAGGAAGGATTAGGGCTGCTGCAGCTGCACTCAGCTGTAATCAGTTGCTCATTAGCTGCCTGGCCTTTTCAGTCTCTGGCTGCCACTCCCAAAATTGCTGGTGATAGTTCCAGTTTCTGTGAACCTGTCAGTTCTGGTGTCCCTGCATGTCTGAGGACCTTGCCTTGTGCTCCAGTTTGTACCAGCTACCCTTCAGCCTAGATCCTGTGAAGCTACTATTCAGGCCGGTTCTAACCTTTCTCTCTGGTTTAGCATTATTGCACCTTTGTTTGCAAATACTCTCCAGCTTTAGCTATTATAACATGTTATGCATTGCTGTACCTGTCTTTGCAAACAATCTATTGCCTATGTTATTTTTAACACCGTATGCATTGTTGCATCTGTTCTTACAAACAGTATATATTATTAGTTGCTTATAACATCATATGCATTGTTGTTTATGTAATTTCATTGCTTATAACATCATATGCAATGTTGCTTCTGTTTAGTTGCTTACAACATCATAAGCATTGTTGCTTCTGCCATTACAAACAGTATTCTATTTGGTTGCTTATTATAGATTTTGCATTGTTGCACTCTGCCTTGTGATTACTTTACTAACACACCTGGTGCACCATGGCACCACTGCCCAGCCTCTAATAGTCACTTTGTCTTTGTGTAAGACCTGGGGTCATCTGAGTACGGGGTGGACCTAATTCACCCTGGAAAGGAGGCTGCTAAAGGGGAAGTTTTTGGGTGCAGGAGACTAGAGGATTGATGGGCAGGGTGGAAATGGCATTGTCAGAGGCTGTTCAGTCATTTCAGCCCTGTGTACTGGTGTGACAGCTTCTTTAGTTGGAGTCAGGGCAGTCCTCTCTCAAAGTGATGCATCTGAAAAGTGGTATTCTTGCAGATTATTTTTGAAGAAATTCCAGCCACCTGAACAAAACTATGCAGCTATCATGGTCCGCAGTAGAGCACCAGTGTACTCACCTGTTTGCCGTCTTTGATCACTGCACTGTATCGGCGTGTGGCTGAAGTACTCAGTTGGGTAGGTATAGATGCTGAGGCTCTGTGGGTCCGGACTGTCCATCACCAGCTCCAGGTATGGGTGCCACCATCTTACTTCTGACAAGGGGCGCTGACATCCTCCTCTCTTCTGACCTCTGCTGGAGGCCAGAGGTCAGTCATTCTGGAGGGATATAGGTCTGCTCACTGCAGTTCCTGATGCTGCTAGAGCTGCATGCTGTTATCCCCAGACCCTATCTCTTTAGGATTTGCCATGCTTCCAGTCGCTGGATCTGTGTTTTCGTGGTACCATCTTTGGAAATCCTATGACATCAAGAGGGCTATCTTCAGTTTCGTTACTACACCAAGTGGACTATCTTCAGTTTTGTTATTATGCCAAGAGGGCAATCTTCAGTTTTGTTATTATGCCAAGTGGGCTATTTTCAGTTTTGTTATTACTTCAAGTGGGCTATCTTCAGTTGCAGGATTGGCACACATAGTCTATTAGACTTTCTCCTGGTAAAACAGCCAGTAAGCAGTATCTTCACCATTAACCTACGGTGCCTGCTACTTCCACAACCACCAATATACTTCCTTTGGAGGGCCGTGACCTGTCGTGCGGATGCCATGAAGTCTAAACCTCCTTGCAGGGGTCCCTGGTGAAAGTTATCAATCGCTTAGACTCCGTGCCTTCGTTTGGAAGTTAAGCTAACCTTTATGGTTCTGTCTATGCAAAGGCAGTACATCTGACCAGCTAAATACACATCAGCCATTTTACCTGTGTCAGAACAACCGCCTGGAGCAGTTCCACAACCTCAGTCCATGACAGTTTATTCCAGCCACATGGAGTTCGCTCCAGATGCTGACTGGTTCAGAGATGTTACAGAGAATTGTTTCCAGACTCAAAGACTTGAAGTGTCTCAAAGACAATTAGCACTTGCATCTTTTATTACCTAGCAATTTGATGGAACCCTGAAACTGTGCCATGGGTTTCTCAACCAGTGCGATCTTAATTTTTCCCTACTAGCTAATAGATTTTCTGTCAGATACAGTAAGTTCAGAATGGCGTATAAAGGGCCTTATTCTGGTCTGTGCGTCCTAAACCCCGCCTTTCGTACGGATCGCTCACTCCGTCCGAATGCGGTAAGAAGCAGTCCGAACGGACCGCAAGTGTAATTCTCATGAATACACCTCCTCCATCTCAGGGAACCTCCCCCATCATTCGATGGTCTTAGACCATCGAATGCAGGACCGAGTGGTCCGGCAGCTCCCGCAACCTCAGACCACATGGGCATTTCTCCGTGCAAAAGCAGGGATCTGGGTGGGCAGCTGATCCGGCAATGTCATATGTCCGCCCCCTACACGTGTGTCACGACCACATTACCATACGTACGCCCAGCGTTTTCATGGGAACACCCATGAAACGCGGTGTGTAAACATATGGTAATGAGCCCAAACAGCCCTTTATGCCCCTCTCCACCCCCTGTTCGTAGTGTACACATTTCATGCTGAATTTGGATGTGCGTCCCGTTCGCACATGCGCAGAGACGCCTCTGCACATGCGCAGACACAAAACATCGGTGGACCAACCGCACTCGGACATTACCGCACCAACCAGAATAAAGGCCATAGTCTCACTTCTATCTGGTCCTTTTTTCGATTGGGTATCGCCCCTTTGGAAAATAAATGATCCCCTTTTGTCCAGTTACGACAATTTCATAACTCAGGTCAAGAGAAAATTTGACAAACCCGAGCACTCATCCTCTGCAGCACAAGAGATTATGCAAATCAAACAATGGAACCGTTCAGTAGCACAATACGTGGTTCATTTTCAGACATTCACTTTGGAAGTTTGTGGGAATGAGGAGGCATTACTCACTGCCTTCTGGAGTGGCCTGTCTGATAAACTAAAGGATGGAGAAAAGAAACCTAAAGGATGATCTGGTCACTCGCAATCTTCCTTCTAAATTGGACAAATTGATTACTTTATGTAACAAAGTTGACTTAAAACACAGAGAAAGGTAATTAGAAAGGGCAAACAGTGACCAGCCCCGAAGCTTTGTTCCATCAGTCCCCGGGTTCTGTCTCCACCAGAAGCAGAGGAGCCCATGCAAATAAACCAGGCGAAACTCACTTCGCAAGAGCAACAATGTCACTATCAAGAGAAGCTTTGTATGTACTATGGAGAGCCGGGTCCTCAAGTTGCTCAATGCCCTTTATTGTCTGGGAAATGGTCGGTCCTAGTAGGAGCTGAGTTGGTAAGAATAGGACAGTTTCCTCATCTCCCACAGTGTCTGACTCAGTGATTCAAGTACAGTTTCTGGTTACAGGCAGGGCCGGTGTAAGGCTTCTCAGCACCCTAGGCAAAACTTCAGCCTACTGCGCAGGCACCCAAAAAATGGGTGGTCTACCCAGCAACAAGTGGGCAAGTCCCCTGGAGGTCCCCTTTGCCATCCACAATAGAATACAAGAATACTTCCGGGGTTCCCTTCATTAGTATGACGCACTTCCTGTCCTTGGAGCGCACGCGGTTTCCGGCTATCGGACCGCACTCCTCCCGGAACGCAAGTTCTTCCGGTCTTTTTGTTTGGACTCATATTGTGTGTTTACAGGCTGTGGAACGCAGGCGGCTTCCGGTCATCGGACCGCACTGCTTCCGATAGCTGGAGTCACCTGTATATCAATAATGTATATAATGGAGTCACCTGTATATCAATAATGTAGACAACATTCTGAGATACCATGGAGATACCATGGATACCGTGCGCAGACGCTGCTATCAGGTTTTGGACCATTTTAAATCTCTCGTTACAGTTTGTGAGTTCTGGTTAGTCAAAAAATGAAATTTTCTATAACCCATATAAAGGATTGGCTTTTTTAATATTATTGAATTTTTTTTTTTTATATAAAAAAAATTAAAAAAAATCAATATTGCAGCTAATGGGCAGGTATCCTGGTCTCTCTCCAACATTTATAATTGGATTTTATTGCTGGAATAGTTATATTTTATACAAATCAACAGAGAAAATATATATAGATGATACAAATATATAAATATATAATAGGGATTTCTTTATCAATTATAAGTTTCCATGCCATTTATGACCATTGATGATATTATGTCACAATTCTATAATCTGTTAGTGTATCATAAGCATTAACATACATTTAGATTACCACCAATTTAACTTCTATATATATGATTTGATAACTATTTTTATATACAATAATTATGTGTAAAATTACAGCGGTTAAGCTTAATCTAAATATATTCTACAGGAATAGAGGCAGTTTAGAATAATATTTTAGTTACTGGACTAAGATGTGTACCGTATTTCATAGTCTAAAAAGTTTTCATAGTGATATTCACAGTATTATTGTACATTTACACGATGTTATTTAATTCTACTGCTTCGTTCAGACCCTCTGGGTATATTGAGTTCATTTTGAACATCCACAGGGCCTCCTGTTTGCATAGTTTCAGATATCTATCACCCCCTTGTTTTGTGTGAGGAATGTGTTCAAGACCAGTTATGTTAATTTCTTTAGGGTTACCATTATGGTGAAGTGAGAAGTGTCGAGAGACACTGTGGGTTTGTAATCGATTTATTATGTTTCTTCGATGTTCTAGGAACCTCTGCTTTAAGGGTCTTGTCGTTCACCCTACATATTTTAAGTTGCAGCTGCATGAAAGTAAATATACAACGTAGGGGATGTCACAGTTTATAAAGCTTCTTATTTTGTATGGAGTTTCGTTTTGTTCGGCTTTAATTATGGTCACTCTATTATTTATGTATTCACAAGTAATGCATCTACTTTTCCCACATTTATAGCATCCTGTTGTTTTCATATCATCTAACCAGTTATTTTCCTTCTTTTCCCCAGATTTTTCAGTTTTCAGGCAACTCGGTGCCAGAAGATTTTTCAAAGATTTGTTTTTCTTGAATATAAATTTTGGTTCGGGAGGAATAACAGTATTTAATATAGTGTCCTGTTTCAAGATACCATAGTTCTTATTAATAATTGTTTTAATTTCAGTAGAATAATCATTGTATGTAGAAATAAAGGATATATATCTTCTCTAATTGTGTTGTGTTTTTTCTGAGGTTCCTTCAGAAGTAGGTCTCTATCTCAGTTTTTGGATATCTCACATGCTTCAGTTACTAATGAGGATGGATATCCTCTATCGAAAAATGCAGTTTTCATAAAAAATGTTGAAGAGAGACCAGGATACCTGCCCATTAGTTGCAATATTGATTTTTTATTTTTATTTGTATTTTATATATATATATATATATATATATATATATATATATATATATATATATATATATATAAAATTCAATAATATTTAAAGAGCCAATCCTTTATATGGGTTATAGAAAATTTCAAACTTTATTATATATAACTTCTCTGACTAACCAGAACTCACAAACTGTAACGAGAGATTTAAAATGGTCCAAAACAAGATAGCAGCTTCTGCGCACGGTATCTATGGTAACTCAGAATGTTGTCTATATTATTGATAGATACAGGTGACTCCAGCTATCGGAAGCAGTGCAGTCCGATGACCGGAAGCCGCCTGCATTCCACAGCCTGTAAACACACAATATGAGTCCAATCAAAAAGACTGGAAGAACTTGAGTTCCGCGAGGAGTGCGGTCCGATAGCTGGAAACCGCATGCGCTCCAAGGACAGGAAGTGCGTCATACTAATGACGCAAACCCCGGAAGTAAAGCGGAAGTACTGCTCTTTCCGGACTTACCAGTTTTTAAGGAAATCTATTCATTTACACTGCCCGTTTCTAATAAATATTTGGAGAAATAATTTAAGGTCGGTCTTCTGTTTCTAATTTTATATTCGAATATGTGTTTTGTTCAATTTATATGCTAAACAATGGGATTATCGGCACAGCTGATTACCATCACTTATCAGATATGAGTATATATACCCCAAGCAATGAGACAACAACATCACCTTGAAAAAGCTGATGTAATTCAGCGAAACGCGTTGGGGTTGAGCTCCTAATTACCCTTCACTCGTCACTCATACTTGGCACGATTCCTGGCAACCTCCTTTCTAAGGAAAAAACCTCCAAAAAAGGCTACCATTCACGGACAATTGAAAAAGTTTCCCTTGGATTCAAATACACCCAAGGACACCGCCTACAATCTCGGTAAATCCTACAAGGTCCTGGCATTCCTACAGCTGCGATTTACTACCAGTGCACACCCGCAACATAGAGAGGACAATTGGACATATTTGGACATATTTGGAAACCCGGTCATTCATCTGTGGTGAGATATTATCAACCATACAAACTATGCCCAAAATACAGCCCTTATAAGAGGACTTCCAGCCAGCCAAGCCATAATAGCAAGAGTGAGGGTATTTTATAAGTCAACATTTATGCTAAATTGCCTATGATTTTAGCTGTTCATTTTAATGTTTTTTAATAAATGTGTTACATTTTCCGATTTAATCCATTGTAATTAGAGTTTATATACAAGCGCTGCTTCTCTGTTTGTTTTTTCTTGTTGTACCCAATTCTAGTGGTCCACTATAACCACTAATAAGCAGCTGCTACTAGGAAATTGAGAAGCGACCTATATCACGCGCCTAGTTCACCACAAAATTGGTAACACCTCTCTCCGCTTCCACACATAGCTCAACTGGGCTGCAGATATGAGTTGCTTCTCCAATTTTAACGATCGTCAGAACAGAAGTCAGACCTATTTCTCCAAATGGGAAAAACCCATAAATAATGGAATAGATCCAGAAAATAATTTGAGAGAGGACTTTCTGAAATTAGAAAAACTGATGAAAACCGAACTCAAACACTGGCTAGACAGTGCTAATCTACAAAAATATATTAATAAACAAATGATTCCAAGAGGGTTGAGGATCTTTAAACCCTTAACCTTCCAAGAAAACTCAGAATTCCAAAAGAGATGGGAGAAGCTTTTAGATAAATGCTCTCTCTCTCTCTCTCTCTCTCTCTCTCTCTCTCTCTCTCTCATGGAATGGGTGATAGAGTATAGAAAAAATAGAGTCACAAAAAATAGAAAAATAAATAGATATCATCAAAAATAAACTAGATCCCATGAGTACTATAAAGGAATTCAAAGAAAGAGACAAGGATCTGACAGAGAAAATAATGAATTTTGAAAAATTTGTAATAGACAACAAAGGGAAAAAGTTCCAATGAGATCTCTCTGACTACCAACAAGGGCATGTGAGGACATATAAAAATATCAATAGGGGGGAGCACAACCTAGACATATACAGCAGCCCAGCTGCCTCACCTGCCCCTTCCGAACGGAGGTTGAGTGTGCTGCGGAGCCGGGGGAAGGAGACATCCGACCCTGCAGGTTGCGGCCCTCTCCTCACTGAAAGCCGCGGCCTCAATTAGACACCGGAGCCCGGAAGCTGAGCTCCACAGCCGCATCGCGCCGGAATTCGGCACCCGGAGGCGGCATTTCAGGCAGCCCTTCAAGCGGGAGGTAAGCGGTGAGAGCCCCTACCCCTCCTGGTGTTTCTGCCCTGCTCCCCTGGCTGTAATCGGGAGAAGGGAGCCAGGCATCTATATTCAATCCCAGATGCGGCGGCCATTTTGGATTCGGCAGCAGTGCGTATACACTGATCTCCCTGCTTGCACCCGCTGCGGAGGGGGAGAGTGCACCCCACACCTGCCCCCCAGCCTGTCTGTCCCACAGATATCTCCACAACCTGCCACATACCAGAATAAGGGCAGACAAGGGAGGGACGACTGGTCCCCTTCTCGCGGATTGCGACACGTGGCACTGCCTGTAGCCGCATCCGCCATCTTGCGGCCTTCATCTGAACGAAGAGGAGAGGCTCTCCGCTCAGTGTTCCCCAGCTCCCTCCCACACGAACAGCAAGCCACCCGGAGCCGCCGCACATCAATCACCACCCGCCGAGTCAGAGTTCCGACGAGCGGCGAGCCCCGCCGTCGCTTAACCCGCACCCCGCCGACGGACAGACACAGTCCTACACCGCTCCCAAGAACCAGGAACCAAATTGGCCCAGTCGGGATCTTCTACCTGACTCCTCGAGAGTATACTTACTGTCTAGCCTAAATCTGCTATACCCCTGACTCCAGCATAGCTATGCAACATGAGTGAAGCGGGGGAGACTGGGAGGGTGCAATCATACAAAGAGATGCGCACTAACATGTAGTGAACACCCACCGAGAGCTACCACTACCGACCCCTGCTACCCAAGGGACACCTGACCCCCGCTTCCTTCCTCCCAATTTACTATCCTTACTAAGATATCACTGAGACCTGAAAACCCTGAAGCAGTAATATGTCACAGAAAAGCCGTAAAGGCTCAAACAGCGCAAAACCAAACATCTTAAAAGCCTGGGAAAAATCTGCTGCTCTTTCAAAGCAATCGCCCAGACCTGAACCAACATCCGATACAGAAAAGTCCCCACCATCCGAGATGGCCCTCACTCCAAAAGACATTGTGGAGATTGTCACTAAGACAATCCAAGCAGAAATGAGAACAGTCCTCGCTGAATTCAGAACGGACATTGCAAATCTTGGTACCCGCACCGACACCCTTGAACAAAAACTTGATGAGGTATGCACCTACCAAACTGTTGTGAAACAGGAGATCTCCGAGATCAAATCTGAATTTGAATCCTTCAAAGACCACCTGGAGGATCTCGAAAACAGGAATAGAAGAAATAATATTCGGATCCGCAACATTCCTGAAACAATCTCCAACGAGGACCTACACCCTTATCTGGAGGCTCTTTTCCTACACCTGGTTCCAGGTATCCCCAAGTCTGAGCTCTTACTAGATCGCGCTCACCGAGCCCTGAGAGCAAAACCCCAACCTTCTCAACCACCCAGAGACATAATCCTGAGATTCCACTACTACACCACTAAAGAGAGAATAATGACGGCAGTGCGTGGAACACCCTCGATCACTTATGCAGAATCCCAACTGCTAATTTTTCAAGATCTGTCCCCTGTCACCCTGAAGAAAAGAAGAGACCTGATTAACGTCACTAAGGCCCTCAGGAACCACTCAATCAGATACAGATGGGGATTCCCATTCCAACTGATAGTCACGAAAGACGGAAATACCTATTCAATCAAGACTCCCCAACAAGGCTTTGAACTGCTGCACAAATTTGGTATCATTGAAAACATGCCAAACTCCACTCATCCTCCAGCTCCACCAGACCGTCTCACCGCTCAAGCCCCCTCCCCAGAGTGGACGAAGAAATGACCACCTTCACTATATCATACCCACCTTCTCCTACGAGCACTGCCTTAAGCCACTCCCACTATACGATAAGTATCACATGCTATCTTTAAAACAAGCTGTACTATGTATGTTTTTTGAATCTAAAATAATTCTATACTGTACTGTTTCAGCACCAATATGCTTAGTTTATAGTTAGTTTAATAAGTTTGGATATATGCTTTCATACTTTGCCGCTACAAGCACCTCGTTCAGGAGAAGATGCTTCAATAATGGACACTAACCACAGACTTTCCAATAGTCTTAATTTTTCTGTTAGTTATAATGTTTTAATGATGCCTATACAAGCTCTGTAAGACCTTATGGACTGGTATCCACTCTCTCACTTTTCCTTCAATGACCCATTCGCACCCCATTTATCCTTCCATCCCTTGGGTGTCCCACCCCCCCCCCTAACTGCTCTCCCTTCTTAGCTCCACATGAAATACATCTATCTCATTCTTCATTTCACAACCAAGAATAGCACCCCCCCATTCAGTCTCCTGACTGTTCTCCCCGATGCAACTTATACAATCCCAACTCCTATCCACCCGACGCCATGCCCCCCCTCACGGACACAGCCTAGTTGGCATTGTCCCTCTAAACCCTGAGTCTTCCCCAACCCTTGAGGGAGCTCGACCTCCCCGCTTTCCCATTTCCTCTCTCCTTCACTCCCACTTCCCCTCCATCTTCCTTTCACTGGGACGGGGGGGGAGACCGGCACCCTCTCTAACAACTACAGTAGCTCTACTCAATTCGATCCACCATGAATCTTAAAATCATCTCCCTTAATGTCAACGGCCTCAACTCACCCACGAAGAGGGCCATGGCCATACAATTTCTAAATAGACGTAACCCAGACATTGTAATGTTGCAGGAAACCCATTTAAAACCGCCACATCCATCAATTTCTTCCAGAAAATACCCCCATACATTCTACTCTTCAATGTCCGCTAAACGTAGAGGTACTGCTATCCTCATCCACCGAGATCTCCCATTTGACATTGAAAAGGTCATATCAGACGATAAAGGTAGATTCATAATCTTAGCGGGTAAACTCAACCAATCACCTATTCTTCTTGCTTCTGTCTATGCCCCCAACACGCAACAGAACTCCCTCTATTCCATCTTTTTCTCCAAGCTAGCGCAATTCTCTCCATGCCTCACAATTATTGGAGGAGATTTTAACGCCACCCTACAGCCCTCCATAGATAGAACCCACTCTAACCGAACATTTCCCAACCACGCCAAACTTTCTAAACGCCTCCTCACTCACCTAATAAGACACAACCTCTACGACACCTGGAGAGTCCTTTATCCTTCAGCGACTGGCTTCACCCATTTTCCCCCCCACACAATCTGCATACCCGAATCGATTACATATTTGCAGACACTACGTCCGCTCAAAATTTGATAGACGCACAAACGATCCCAATTACCTGGTCAGACCACCTGGCCATAGAACTAAACATCCGGGCCTCGCTACAACCCCCTGCAAGACACTGGCGTATTAATGACTCCCTTCTTCTAAAACCGGATATCCTGCTAGACCTCACCTCGTTCATCTCAGAATTTTACTCCCTAAACAACACCCCTGACATCTCCCCGTCCATTCTATGGGAGGCCCACAAAGCCACAATTAGAGGCAAATTAATCAGTTTATCTAGTGCACAAAATATAGCCAAGCGTAAAAAAATTCAAGAGCTGGAGGCTTCTCTCACTTCTCTCACACAAGAACATCAGCAGCACCCGAATCAACAAACATACTTGAGAATCATTACACTTAAAGGCCAATTAAACCAACTCCTTTCATCTAGGGCAGCCCAAGCCTTACTATGGGCAAAGCAGAGATTTTATGAAAAATCTAATAAAGCTGACTCACTATTAGCTAACCAACTTAGGTCCAAACGAACAAAAAACAGAATTATGTCCTTAAAATGTATGGATGGATCCATTACCTATAACTCCGATACAATGGCGGCCCAATTCCGCTCTTTCTACGAGAAGCTATACAATATGGACCCCCCTGACTCCTCTACGTCCTCCAGCCGAGAGGATTTGGACGAGTACTTGACCTCATGCCAGCTCCCCAAACTCACCACATCTCAGGCAGAGTCATTGAACACTCCCATCACCACTGACGAGATCCTTGAAGCTATCAAATCTCTTCGTCGCTCGGCCGCTCCCGGCCCCGACGGTTTCACTAACCTTTATTACAAAAAACTGGCCCTTCCTCTCGCCCCTATGCTTACTGCCTTATTTAACTCCCTACTGCAGGGACATCCGATCGATGCAGCCACCACCAGGGCTAACATAATAGTTATCCCCAAACCCGATAAAGACCCGACAGACATGGGCAACTATCGCCCTATATCCTTACTAAATGCAGATCTAAAACTATATGCTAAAGTTTTAGCTAACCGCTTGGCCCCACTGCTACCTGCACTGGTCCATCCAGACCAGGTAGGTTTCATCCCCAACCGTCAAGCCTCAGATAACACCAGACGTCTAATTGATCTTATTCACGTCGCTAAAGAAAAAACAACGGGGGCCCTGGTGGTGGCTCTCGATGCGGAAAAGGCCTTCGATAGGGTGGCTTGGCCTTTCATCCGTGGCACCCTGTCTCACATGGGTTTCGGAGGTCCATTTCTAGAGGGCATACTGGCCCTCTACAACAACCCCTCGGCCTCTGTTCTAGTAAATGGACTTAAATCAGCTCAATTTAACATCAAAAATGGCACACGCCAAGGGTGTCCACTCTCACCCCTCCTATTTGCGCTAATCATGGAACCACTCGCCTCCCGGATCCGCAACAACCCAAACATCCACGGTATAAAAATAGGTCCTGCACATCACAAGATAGCTCTCTATGCCGACAATGTCATCCTAACTCTGACCAACCCTCTGACCTCGCTGCCCTCCATTTTTCTCGAAACCAAAGCATATAACAGTTTCTCCAATTACAAATTAAATACTTCTAAATCAGAAGCCTTAGCTATTAATATCGCTCCATCCGACCTTTCCACCATCCAAGCAAAATTCCCTCTCCATTGGCAGCCTGATAAAATCAAATATCTTGGGATTTATCTGTCCAGCTCATACAAGGACCTCTACTCGATTAACTTCCCAAGATTATTTACTTCTATTAGATCAGATATGTCTGCCTGGAAATCGCAATTTATCTCATGGACTGGTCGGATGGCGGCGATTAAAATGATGATTCTACCCCGTTTACTCTATCTCTGGCAAACCCTCCCCGTGCATATCCCAGTCAAGATACTTAAACACCTCCAAAGAGACATCAGCGCTTTCGTTTGGGCGGGGAAAAAACCTAGAGTTAAACTGCGCCTCCTACAGAAACCATGCGGGACAGGTGGCCTCGGCCTCCCAGATATCCTTAAATACTATAGGGCGGTGCACATGGCCTCCTCAATTCTATGGCACGCTCCCCCCTCTCATAGAGTTTGGACACATATTGAAACCTCCTTCATCGCCCATTTCTCACTATCCTCCCTTCTATGGATACCTCCTACCTCCCGCCCCACCCCTATCAGCCTTATGCTTTCTACTCACCACACACTAAGGGTCTGGGATCTTTCCACCAAACTCTACAAATTACGCTCTCATCACCCATCGTTAACCCCACTTTGGAATAACCCGGCCTTCCCCCCAGGGATGTCTATTAATGCGTACAAATACTGGACGAAACATAACATCCTTTTCCCCGCGGATATAGCCCCTACACTGCTCTTTCCGGATTTTGAATCCCTCCGGTCTAAATTTTCGTTCCCACATTCTATTTTTTATCAATATTTACAGCTACGCCACTTTTATAATTCTCTCCCCCGGGCACAGTCATCCTTGAAAAAAACGCCCCTCGAAACCCTGTGCAGACAAACTCAAAACACAAAAAAACTCATTTCAACTATCTATCAAATACTAGTATCTGTCAACCAACCCCAGAAAGAAAAACACGAGTCTGACTGGGAAGCCGACCTGGGAGAAGAGCTAAACCTAAACACGTGGTCCAATATCAGAATGGCGATCGCAAAATGTTCTATTTCAACTCGTATTAAAGAAAACGCTTATAAGATCTACTATCGGTGGTATATGGTGCCTACCAAATTACACTCTATATATCCTGCCTCCTCTTCCCAATGCTGGAGATCATGTGGCCAAGAAGGCTCTTTCATTCATATTTGGTGGAGTTGCCCAATCATTCAACCCTTCTGGGTAGAGACCCATGAACTAATTAATTTGATTCTGAATATACAAATGCCCTCCTCTCCCTCATTCTCCCTTTTACTAAGACCAATCCCACGCTCCCAACCTGCAACTCAAAAATTGATTAACCACATTCTTAATACAACCAAATGTTTGATAGCTAAAAATTGGAAAAGCCCTACACCCCCGTCCAAAACCGCCTTAATTAATGCCATTTGGTCCACTTACAAAGTGGAGAAGATCTCCGCATTTCTACACGACTCTATGCCCACTTTTATCAAAACCTGGTCTCCATGGACAACCCACTTCCAAACTGAGGCTCCGTTGACATTTGTGTAATATTCTGATTTATCTTCCCTAGATGCTTTGCTTGAGTCTGCCGGCCCCTCCCCCCCCTCCCCTCCCCCCCTCCCCTCTTCCTCTCCGCCGAGATTTGATCGCTTTCTGTCCCTTCTTGCTCACAGCCCCCCCTCACTACTTCTATTTCTACCCCACCTTTTTCCCTCCTCCTGCTTCCTCTCCCATCTCACTCTCCATCTTGGCTTATTCCCTTTCCCCTCCCTCTCCTGTATATCCTTTTGGTTTTCAGTCACGACGAGGTCTATGTCGCTTATTAGAGAATTGTATTCCCTCAGACCTCTGTCAAATAACAAACCGCACGCAGAATCATTCAATCAACATGTCTATTTTAATGGTTTGTACTGTCTTTTTGGATTTTTGAAAATGTACCTTGAAAAACTTAATAAAAATTTTTCTCAAAAAAAAAAAAAAAATATCAATAGGGGACAAAGAGGGAGACTTTACTCTAAAAGAGACTATATAAAGAATCAGGAAACAGAGATAAATGGCGATCGCCCCTTTAGAACATATAGAAATAGGAATACCAGCTATAGAGGAAGATCTAGAGCAGGCATGTCCAAAGTCAGGCCTGGGGGCCAATTGCGGCCCGTGCTATCATTTCAAGTGGCTCACAGCCTCCAGCTGTAAGCAGGCAGAGCATCAGATATGGGAAGCACAGCACAGGACACTAAAGGTGGGGCCCCGGCGAGCACGCCTTTACCTTGCTGTCTGCTGCAGTGAGGAGGTGCCGGCCAGCACAGTCAGATGTGTTTGGCGTCCTACCCCTGCTGCTGCAATCATATATCACCCTACTCCACAATCACAGTGACAGCAGAGGGGGGCAGCAAGGGGGAAGCTTTCTCCCATAACATGAAGAGCGGAGGAGGACAGCAGCGGGAGCCCAAGCATCTCCTGTCCTTACAATGCCTGCTTTGCCTCTCCTTACTCTAGCTCACACAAGGGGCTGGGAAATATACAGAGAAGGAAGGGGGCAGAGTGGGGGACATACAGTGAAGGAGGGTCAGGCTGGGGGACATACAGTGAATGGAGGCAGTGATGGCCATTCAGAGAAGGGGGGGGGCAGGCTGCGGGACATACAGTGAATGGGGGCAGAGTGGGGTACATAGTGAGTTTGGGTCATACAGTGAATGGGAGTCATACAGTGAAGGAGGGTCAGGCTTGGGAACATACAATGAATGGAGGCACTGATGGACATTAAGAGAACGGGGGACAGGCTGGGGGACAGAGTGATTGAGTGCAGAATGGGGAACATACAGTGAATGGGGGACATACAGTGAAGGAGGGGCAGGCTGGGGGACATACAGTGAATGGGGGCAGGCTGGGGGAAATACAGTAAAGGGGCAGGCTGAGGGACATAGAGTGAATGTGGGCAGAGTGGGGGACCATTCTGATGTGATTAATGATTCAAAGAATGTCAGGCCGAATGGTCGGCCCCCACACATTTACACTTCACCAAATCTGGCCCTCGTCGCAAAAAGTTTGGACACCCCTGATCTAAAGGATATTCTAATACGGATAGATATCAAGATCACAAAAATTATAACAGAATGCCCTCCCCAGCAAGGGACCAAACACTAGGAGCCCAACCCAAAGATAGGACTACAATTAAAACCTCTGAAAACCATACAGAGGTTTTTTTAGAACCTCGCATAAGAACTCAAAAGTCCCCAACACAACAATCAGAGTGGCAACTAGGGACCAAAAGAAGAAGAAACATCAGCTCAGAGGAAAGAGAGAGGGAAAAAAGGAGAGACAAAAGGAACTAAAATTGGAGAAAGGTAAACATTCAAAAAAGTATATTTTTTAACCTCTCTTCATGAAAATTAAGCGAAAGCGAAATAAGTGTTCTGAATAGAGGTTTAAAGTTCTCTCCATCGTCTAAACCCAACATATATGATCTATTTGTGGAAGTAAATCGATTTATACTGACTTTATGTAGGAAAAAATACTTTGCAAAACAGACACTTATAAAAAGAAACGATGAATCAACCCCTATTCTGTTAGACATAGGTGATCAACCAGCCATAGATATCCTGGAAACACTCTGGGAAGAAATTCAAGTAATTTATAATCTGGAAAAAAGAAGAGGGAGATTTAAAGAAAAATCAGAATTCTTCCCCATTAAGTCCAAAGGCTCCAGTATCAAATCCTTCTACAAGGTAACCTTAGAGGACCTAAAAAAACTATGCAAAGACATTAAACCCCCACAAGATTCAACCGTAATGTTAGATAAGGACAAAAATAAAAGCAAAAACAATAATAACAAAAAAAGAAATAATATAAAAAAATGGGAAATGAGAGCACTTAATAAACTATCTAAGGATCATAATATAATAATAAGAGAAGCCGACAAGGGGGGGTCTCATTATTCAGGATCGTAGAGACTATATACAGGAAGCAAAAAGACAATTAAAAGACACAAATTTTTACAGTACACTCACGAAGGATCCCACTACACTCTACATGAGAGATTTAAAACTACTATTAGATGAAGCACTTACATTAGGCACACTCACTAAAGAAGAATTCAAATTCCTTTTCCCTTCACATCCCACAGTTCCTGTATACTATCACCTCCCCAAAATACATTAATCACTCACATCACCTCCTGGTCGTCCCATTTTATCCGGTATTGGGTCCCTCACTTCCAACCTTTCCCTTTACGTTGACACCTTCTTACAAACCCTAGTTTCTTTATTAAAATCTCACATAAAAGACACAACACACTTTTTACGTTTAATCAGCCAGATTAACTGGCGACCATCTTACTCGTTCATCACACTTGATGTCCAAAGTCTTTATTCTAACATACCACATCAATTAGGGACACAGGTAATAGAAGAGAAGCTAAAATCAGATAATGATTTATCAGAAATACAACAAAATTTCCTTGAAAAAGCTATACAGTTTATATTAACTCACAATTATTTTATGTTTCTGGACCAATATTATTTGCAAACGCTATGGGGACCAGATTCGCGCCCAGTTACGCGAACCTCTACATGGGGGAGGTCGAAGACCACCTCGTGTGGGGGGACGGGGACATGAGGTGTGAATCTGGTCCTCTACGGTCGGTACATAGACAACCTTTTTATAATTTGGGAGGGAGACTCATCATCCGTAAATGATTTTGTTTCACATCTCAATAATAATAATTTTAATTTAAAATTCACACATCACCATCTCTCTACTACAATTATTTTTTGGGATATCACACTGGAAATTCAGGACAATAAAATAACAACCGGAAATTGTACCAAAGAAACCAGTACAAACAATTATCTAAATTTTTCAAGTTCCCATTACCGCCCATGGGTAAAAAATGTTCCAAAGGGGCAGTTCCTCAGATTAAGGAGGAACTGTTTAGATTAACACTCTTTTGACAATCAGGTGGATTTAATGAAAACTGCATTTATTGATAGAGGATATCCATCCTCATTAGTAACTGAAGCATGTGAGATATCCAAAAACAGAGATAGAGACCAACTTCTAAAGGAACCACAGAAAAAAACACGACACAATTAGAGAAGAAAATATATCCTTTATTTCTACATACAATTATTATTCTACTGAAATTAAAACAATTATTAATAAGAACTATGGTATCTTGAAACAGGACACTGTATTAAATACTTTTATTCCTCCCGAACCAAAATTTATATTCAAGAAAAACAAATCTTTGAAAAATTTGCTGGCATGGAGTTGCCTGAAAACTGAAAAATCTGGGGAAAAGAAGGAAAATAACTGGTTAGATGATATGAAAATAACAGGATGCTATAAATGTGGGAAAAGTAGATGCATTACTTGTGAATACATAAATAATAAAGTGACCATAATTAAAACCAAACAAAACGAAACTCCATACAAAATAAGAATCTTTATAAACTGTGACTTCCCCTACGTTGTATATTTACTTTCATGTAGCTGCAACTTAAAATATGTAGGGTGAACGACAAGACCCTTAAAGCAGAAGTTCCTAGAACATCGAAGAAACATAATAAATCGATTACAAACCCACAGTGTCTCTCGACACTTCTCACTTCACCATAATGGTAACCCTAAAGAAATTAACATAACTGGTCTTGAACACATTCCTCACACAAAACAAGGGGGTGATAGATATCTTAAACTATGCAAACAGGAGACCCTGTGGATGTTCAAAATGAACTCAATATACCCAGAGGTTCTGAACGAAGCAGTAGAATTAAATAACATTGTGTAAATGTACAATAATACTGTGAATATCACTATGAAAACCTTTTAGACTATGAAATACACATCTTAGTCCAGTTTACTGAAATATTATTCTAAACTGCCTCTATTCCTGTAGAATATATTTAGATTAAGCTTAACCGCGGTAATTTTACACATAATTATTGTATATAAAAATAGTTATCAAATCATACAGTATATATAGAAGTTAAATTGGTGGTAATCTAAATGTATGTTAATGCTTATGATACACTAACAGATTATAGAATTGTGACATAATATCATCAATGGTCATAAATGGCATGGAAACTGTTATATTGATATAGAAATCCCTATTATATATTTATATATTTGTATCATCTATATATATTTTTTATCTCATGATTTGTATAAAATATAACTTTTCCAGCAATAAAATCAAATTATAAATGTTGAAGAGAGACCAGGATACCTGCCCATTAGCTGCAATATTGATTTTTTATTTTTATTTTTAATATATATATTTTTTTTTATTTATACAAAAAAAAAATTCAATAATAGTAAAAAAGCCAATCCTTTATATGGGTTATAGAAAATGTCATATATGTCTTTATAAAATATAACTTCTCTGACTAACCAGAACTCACAAACTGTAACGAGAGATTTAAAATGGTCCAAAACAAGATAGCAGCTTCTGCGCACGGTTTCCATGGTAACTCAGAATGTTGTCTATATTATTGATAGATACAGGTGACTCCAGCTATCGGAAGCAGTGCAGTCCGATGACTGGAAGCCGCCTGCGTTCCACAGCCTGTGAACCCACAATATGAGTCCAATCAAAAAGACCGGAAGAACTTAAGTTCTGGGAGGAGTGCGGTCCGATAGCCGGAAACCGCGTGCGCTCCAATGACAGGAAGTGCGTCATACTAATGACGCGAACCCCGGAAGTAAAGTGGAAGTACCGCTCTTTCCGGACTTACCAGTTTTTAAGGAAATCTATCCATTTACAATGCCCGTTTCTAATAAATGAGACAACAACATCACCTTGAAAAAGCTGATGTAATTCAGCGAAACGCGTCGGTGTTGAGCTCCTAATTACCCTCCACTCGTCACTCATACTTGGCACGATTCCTGGCAACCTTCTTTCTAAGGAAAAAACCTCCAAAAAAAGGCTACCATTCACGGGCAATTGAAAAAGCTTCCCTTGGATCCAAATACACCCAAGGACACCACCTACAATCTCTGGAAATCCTACATGGTCCTGGCATTCCTCCAGTGGCGATTTACCACCAGTGCACACCCGCAACATAGAGAGCACAATTGGACATATTTGGAAACCCAGTCATCTGTGGTGAGATATTATCAACCATACAAACTATGCCCAAAATACAGCCCTTATAAGAGGACTTCCAGCCAGCCAAGCCATAATAGCAAGAGTGAGGGTATTTTATTTTAAGTCAACATTTATGCTAAATTGCCTATGATATTTGTTCATTTTAATGTTTTTTAATAAATGTGTTACATTTTCTGATTTAATCCATTGTAATTAGTGTTTATATACAAGCGCTGCTTCTCTGTTTGTTTTTTCTTGTTGTACCCAATTCTAGTGGTCCGCTATAACCACTAATAAGCAGCAGCTACTAGGAAATTGAGAAGCGACCTATATCACGCGCCTAGTTCACCACAATATTGGTAACACCTCTCTCAGATCATGGAATTGACAAGGTTGTCAACAATCCAAGTATTTTAAATGTGACAGGTTGCATTTTGTTGCAAAACAGGCCATTCAGAGACTCCCTGCATTTGTTATAATCCCTGGTGTCTTCCTCTGTCAAAGTAACATACAGTTCGTTAACCTTGGGGCCAGCACTGATAAGAAGCATGCTTTTCTTTTAGCCCACAGTAGTTATCCCCATAGCTTCAATAACGTGATCAAACTGGGCAAGCCATTTTCTCCATAATTCTGCTGCATTGGGGGCATCTACTGTATATGCAGAAACTGAGGGATTAATGCTAGAATGTCAGCCATGATTACTAAGAATAATGTATACAGTAGTAGCTGAATATAAGTAATAAAAATGTAGTCATCATCGCCAATTGTCGTATCTTGACATACGCATACAGTACCTCCAAACAATTCAGTTTTTTGCGGGACCGTCCCAATTTTTTGGGATGGTCCCACATACTGCCTGGGGCCGCCAGTGTCCTGTGCCGGGGGGGGGGGGGGGCAGTTGGGAGTCCCCACAGCCTGAATGAAGTAGATGCTGTGTGCTTGTGCACAGCCTCTATTAAGCGACACAGAGGGTGAAAATGGGGGTGTGGTCCTGTGACACCCTCATTTGCATAGACCATACCTCCATTTGCATAGGCTATTCCCCCTTTTCAGCCGCGCACGAGTGTCCCTCTTCAGTGGAGGGAGATGTTGGGAGGTATGCATACCTTTCATTATTTCAATAAGTCTTGTAATTTGAAGAAGGTCCTGGCATCGAGC
Organism: Crinia signifera; assembly: GCF_055691185.1. Classification (NCBI taxonomy): domain Eukaryota; kingdom Metazoa; phylum Chordata; class Amphibia; order Anura; family Myobatrachidae; genus Crinia; species Crinia signifera. Next base: position 43,565,516 of record NC_139217.1, read on the forward strand.
ATGAAGCCCATAGAAATTTACATGTAGGTAAGCGGCTCTTATGTAGCATAATATGTAATAGCCATTATGGTGTATGGTATATTATGTAATGGGCATCAAGGTTTATGGCATAATGTGTAATGGGCATTACGGTGTGTGGCAAAACATGTAATGGGCATTACATTGTGTGATGTAACATGTAATGGACATTATGTTGTGTGATGTAACATATAATGGGCATTTTGGTGTGCAAAATCAAGAATAAAACTGAAGCAAAGTTATAAAAAAAAAACATGAAAAGGTGGGTCAAGGGGCGGGCTGGGGGGCAGATGTATGGGTGGGTTGGGGGGGGGCAGGTCAAGGGCGTGTCACTGCCCAGGAATCTCTCAATACAATGGTGGTAACCCTAACCCACAGTGGACATCACACTGACATCCTGTCTCTAGCACGCACCGGTCCCTGTCACACTGACACCACAGAGGACATCACACTGACATCCTGTCTCTAGCACACACCAGTCACTGTCACACTGACACCACAGAGGACATCACACTGACATCCTATCTCTAGCACACACCAGTCACTGTCACACTGACACCACAGAGGACATAACACTGAGATCCTGTCTCTAGCACACACTGGTCACTGTCACACTGACACCACAGAGGACATCACACTGATAGCCTGTCTCTAGCACACACCGGTCACTGTCACACAGACACCACAGAGGGCATCACACTGACATCCTGTCTCTAGCACACACTGGTCACTGTCACACTGATACCACAGAGGACATCACACTGACATCCTGTCTCTATTACACACTGGTCACTGTCACACTGACACCACAGAGGACATCACACTGACATCCTGTCTCTAGTACACACTGGTCACTGTCACACTGACACCACAGAGGGCATCACACTGACATCCTGTCTCTAGCACACATCAGTCACTGTCACACTGACACCACAGAGGACATCACACTGACATCCTGGCTCTAGCACACACCAGTCACTCTCACACTGACACCACAGAGGGCATCACACTGACATCCTGTCTCTAGCACACACTGGTCACTGTCACACTGATACCACAGAGGACATCACACTGACATCCTGTCTCTAGTAAACACTGGTCACTGTCACACTGACAGCACAGAGGGCATCACACTGACATCCTGTCTCTAGCACACATCAGTCACTGTCACACTGACACCACAGAGGACATCACACTGACATCCTGTCTCTAGCACACACCGGTCACTGTCACACTGACACCACAGAGGACATCACACTGACATCCTGTCTCTAGCACACACTGGTCACTGTCACACTGATACCACAGAGGACATCACATAGACATCCTGTCTCTAGCACACACCGGTCACTGTCACACTGACACCACAGAGGACATCACACTGATAACCTGTCTCTAGCACACACCGGTCACTGTCACACTGACACCACAGAGGACATCACACTGATATCCTGTCTCTAGCACACACCGGTCATTGTCACACTGACACCACAGAGGGCATCACACTGACATCCTGTCTCTAGCACACACCGGTCACTGTTACACTGACACCACAGAGGACATCACACTGACATCCTGTCTCTAGCACACACCGGTCATTGTCACACTGACACCACAGAGGGCATCACACTGACATCCTGTCTCTAGCACACACTGGTCACTGTCACACTGATACCACAGAGGACAACACACTGATATCCTGTCTCTAGCACACACCGGTCATTGTCACACTGACACCACAGAGGGCATCACACTGACATCCTGTCTCTAGCACACATCTGTCACACTGACACCACAGAGGACATCACACTGACATCCTGTCTCTAGCACACACTGGTCACTGTCACACTGACACCACAGAGGACATCACACTGACATCCTGTCTCTAGTACACACTGGTCACTGTCACACTGACACCACAGAGGGCATCACACTGACATCCTTTTTCTAGCACACACTGGTCACTGTCACACTGATACCACAGAGGACATCACACAGACATCCTGCCTCTAGCACACACCAATCACTGTCACACTGACACCACAGAGGACATCACACTGATAGCCTGTCTCTAGCACACACCGGTCACTGTCACACTGACACCACAGGGGACATCACACTGATATCCTGTCTCTAGCACACACCAGTCATTGTCACACTGACACCACAGAGGAAATCACACTGACATCCTGTCTCTAGCACACATCAATAACAAATATGAGAGAACAACAACCGGCGCTGATTATAAATGGTGACTCGTGAAGAGGTTTCCTCTTTAGTTTCCACAAATCCTACTGGGATCCCAGTGAATATCACTATTGGACCACACTGACCTGAGTGTGGGTCCCTATGTACACATAGCGTTTTCTTTGTCCAAATATCTTTATTCACCAATCCACATGTCACAAATGATTCCACGAACTGACCTGGGAAATGGTCCCTATATTCACATAAAGGTATCTTTGGACAAAGTATGTTCTCCAAAATCACTCCAGAATCAACCAGCAACGCACATCATAGGCATAAGGAGACAAACTGACCTGTGTTTAGGTCCCTATATTCACGTAGCGTGTTCTTTAGTCACTCACTCCTTTTCAATGGACCAAAGTATACGCGGTCACCGGATTTTCTCCAAGACAAATTTTAATTTCCAAATGGATAAAAAACATACAATAAAATGTAGTAAAACAGTGGGAGCTTTGCACAGGCAGAGACCAATAACACTGTATTATTCCTCCTCACCCGGAATGAGTTGGAACAATCTGTGATGCCCTGATGGTAGGGTAGATATCAGCCTTTCCTGTGTCCAGCGTCCCTGTACACCAACGCGTTTCTGACGTCACCGTCCTTCCCCAGGGTGTACTAGACACATGTCCCTTTGGGATATATATACCCAAGGGGATTGATTCAAGAGGAGGGATCAACCCTCCCCTCACCGTGGTCATACAAAAAACCCGGAAGCACCAACATTCACATAGCATATTACTATTAAGCTAAATACACATAAAATCAATATATAAACCTATCTCCATAATAACACAACAACTGGTTATATAATGTGTGCCCATATTGGGCTTTTCGCTAATTAGTGCAGGATATCTATAGCACATAGCGTTCCTGGTATTAGAATTAACCAATTTACAAATCCCGCTCCCCATTGTCCAATACATGAGTCCGTACGCGTCATTTCACCCCTTTGACACGCATAGTACCCAGTTCATACAGCTGAAAAGTCTGTTCGCGTCACTTCCCCTCTGTGACACGCATAGCCGCTGGTTCACACGTAGACGGATCAATTCTAACTTGGACTCACGACTTCCGTTAGCGTATATCCGCTCTGACTTCTCCACATAGTATCGGAGCTATGTCCGGTGTCTGGACCGCGTGCAGCTGGAACGCAAGCGACTTGGGAGCGTACTTCCTGCTTTGGTAATAGGCGGAAGTTGGATTTTGTATGGAACCCGGTATTTGACACGCATACCGGAGTGTATGGTGGCCCGCACATCCCCTCTCTCAGAGATTCATTTTTTCACATAAAACATTAAGAGAAAAAAGAAAAATTAATCATAAAGATTATACACCATTACCATATTACCATATATATTAGGATATTTCTATTAAAAAACTCACATATATTAATAACAATAGGGGACAATTACACATATAATACATATATTGTTAAAATGGAATTACCATATAAAAATACAAAATTCATATAGGGGGATAGATATAAAAAAATACAAAATTCATATAAGGGTACAGAGTTCATATAATGATAAAAACAGGCGACCCATTGATGTATAAAGTACAGAAGAATAGAGCCAGCCACCAAAGGATTCATTGTAAGCTTTGATGGTATTAAAAGCTCAGGGAGTTTTTAAGAACAGTAGGTGGGGCTTCAATACACTTTATAGGAACCATTTGAGTTCGAAGTCTGCATTGAGTCCTCGTGGGACCAAGGTCCTCAATGCATGTATCGTCCTCATCTCAGTCCTGGCCAAAGTGGTGTCCCGATCTCCATTCCTCCATTGTGTAGGAACGGTCTTTATGCCACAAAAGGAGACCAAATGTTTAGGGTCTTGGCCGTGCATTGTTTTAAAATGCATCGATACATTATGTGTCTCTAGACCCAACTTAATGTTTCTAGCATGCTCCGCAAGTCTCACCTTAAGCATGCGGGTAGTCTTACCCACATACTGGAAACCACAAGTACACTCCAGTAAGTAAATACAGTATTTGGAACTACAGGTTATAAAATCCCTGATTTCATATTTTTTGCCAGTTCGATTGGATTTATAATGCGTTATTTTTGTAGTTTCACTTTTACATAATTTACACAGACTGCAGGAGCCGCATCTGTAAAAGCCCTTAGATTTTATGTTCCCTTTGGTTTTTGGGACGTCAATAGCACTCCGTACCACTGCATCCTTAATATTATTGGCTTTTCTAAATATAAACCTAGGTTTGGCCTCTATTTGTTCTTTTAAAAGTGGATCTTTGGTCAGCAATCCCCAATGCCTTTTAATAATGGCCTCAATCTGTTTATGGTCACTATTAAATTGCGTTACAAAAGGAATGTCATGTGTAGAATCCGTGGTAGGTATCCCCCCACTGCATATCATGGTCATTCGGTCTTTATTTCTGCTTTGTATCCTGGCTTTCTCCACCACTTTTTTGTCATATCCTTTTGTATGCAATTTTTTCTCTAGGATATCAGCTTGTTCCTCATATGTTTTTATCTCCGAACAATTACGCCTAATGCGTTGGAACTGGCTACTGGGGATACTTTTAAGCCAGTTGTAGTGATGATTACTGGTAGATTCAATATATGAATTGCAATCTGTTTTTTTAATGTAATTACTCGTTTTGATGGTATTATCTTCAATATACACAGTAAGATCCAGGAAATTAACTGAGACCTGGCTAATGTCAAAGGTGAGTATAATGCCCAATTCATTGGCATTGAGATGATCACAAAAAAGTTTAAGGGACTCCTCATCGCCGTCCCAGATGAATACCACATCATCAATATAACGCCGCCATGTCACCAGGTTTGCCCCGAAGCTATGCCCACTCCATACATGGTTGGTTTCCCACCATGCCATGAAGAGATTGGCATAGCTCGGGGCCACCCTGGTGCCCATGGCGGTGCCCCTAATTTGCATGTAAAAAGTATCACTGAACCAAAAATAGTTGTTCTTGAGTATAATCTCAAGACCTTCTAGAACAAAATTAACAAGATCTTCTGACATCTCCTCTTTTTCCATATGGTATTTGGTGGCCCATATACCCAATTCGTGCTGTATAATAGTATACAGGGAGGTCACATCTGCTGTGACCAACCTGTATGTGGGTTTCCATATTATACCCATTAATAACTTAATGACCGATATAGTGTCCTTTAAGTAGGACGCAGTTTTATGTACCACTGGCTGAAGGATGGAATCCAGATAATGGGAGAGATTGGATAATGCCGACCCGGTGCCAGCCACTATAGGTCGGCCCGGTGGTTTCTCCTGATTTTTGTGGATTTTAGGGAGTACATACATGACCGGTATGGAGGGGTATTTGATCCGTATGTACTCCCTAACCTCCTCCGTTAGAATACCTTTCGACAGGTATAGTTCAAGAAGGACATCAAGTTTTTTTAGGATGCTACTGGTGGGGTTACCTCTCATCTTCTTATAGGTTAGACTATCTGCCAATTGCCGCATTATTTCGGCATTATAGTCGTCCTTATTAAGGACGACTATGCTGCCGCCCTTATCTGACGGCTTTATCATTATACTTTCATTTTCCCTTAAATCCTTTATAGCCTGTCTCTCTTCTTTACTGAGATTGTTATTTCTAAGGGGTTTAAGGGTGATATTTTCTAAGTCATCCTTGACCAACTTCTCAAACATCTCTACATAACAGCCTTTCGGATAAAAGGTAGATTTGCGTTTAAAGACACTAATTGGTCCTATCAAATCATTAGCATCATCCTTCTCCCCCGGGGTCTCCTTTTCTTTAAAGAACCTTTTAAGGGTAAGGCGTCTGATAAATTTTTGTAGGTCTATATAGACTTCGAAATCATTAAGTCTACTAGAGGGAGCAAATTTTAGACTCCGTTCTAAGACGCTGGTTTCTTGTTTTGTGAGGGTATGATCACTAAGGTTGTATATTTTGGTCTTACTTGTGATGTCATCTAAATCCTTCTTAATGTCCTCCTTCCCCGTTATATTCTTGAGTTCCTTTAGTTTTAATCTAGACCTCAACTTTCTCTTTTTATTTTTGTTCGCACTGTTACCCCCTCTTTTACCCCTAATGGTCTTTTTGCTGGATTTTACGGTCTTTGTTTTAGACCTCGACGCCTCTCCAAAAAAGGCGGAGGTGAGGACTCTTTTTCTTTTAATTGGGAGTATCTATTAGGATTATTTCTCCAAGTCCTATGTTGATCCTCTCCCTTCCACTGTTTATATCTAGGTTCATGTCTCTCTCTTGGGTAGGAATTTCCCATCCCTCTCTGTGGCATCTCATTTTTATAGTCATCACCCCTGGAGTGTAAGCGTCTCCTGGGGTTTCTGACAATGTACCCCTGTTCATCCTTCTCCTTGTCGTTAGAATAATCATTGGTGAACCCTTACTCTAAACAAAAGGAATATAAAGAGATAGAAGAAGATATAGCAGTAAAAATTGAAAAAAATGAGAGAGAGTTGAAGATAAAGAAACGTAGGAAATATTGGAGGGATAAAGAGGATTATAGTGCGGGACAGGAACACCTCATAACTAAAAAAGAAAAAACCTATGCAGAAAGAAATACATCCTATAACACTAAAAGCTATACCCATAAAGAGAAATCTATCATTACCTTGAGGAAAAATAACGATCACTTGGGAGATAGAAAACAAAGGAGGTTGTATTCTAACGACAAGGAGAAGGATGAACAGGGGTACATTGTCAGAAACCCCAGGAGACGCTTACACTCCAGGGGTGATGACTATAAAAATGAGATGCCACAGAGAGGGATGGGAAATTCCTACCCAAGAGAGAGACATGAACCTAGATATAAACAGTGGAAGGGAGAGGATCAACATAGGACTTGGAGAAATAATCCTAATAGATACTCCCAATTAAAAGAAAAAGAGTCCTCACCTCCGCCTTTTTTGGAGAGGCGTCGAGGTCTAAAACAAAGACCGTAAAATCCAGCAAAAAGACCATTAGGGGTAAAAGAGGGGGTAACAGTGCGAACAAAAATAAAAAGAGAAAGTTGAGGTCTAGATTAAAACTAGAGGAACTCAAGAATATAACGGGGAAGGAGGACATTAAGAAGGATTTAGATGACATCACAAGTAAGACCAAAATATACAACCTTAGTGATCATACCCTCACAAAACAAGAAACCAGCGTCTTAGAACGGAGTCTAAAATTTGCTCCCTCTAGTAGACTTAATGATTTCGAAGTCTATATAGACCTACAAAAATTTATCAGACGCCTTACCCTTAAAAGGTTCTTTAAAGAAAAGGAGACCCCGGGGGAGAAGGATGATGCTAATGATTTGATAGGACCAATTAGTGTCTTTAAACGCAAATCTACCTTTTATCCGAAACATAAGAAAGGCTGTTATGTAGAGATGTTTGAGAAGTTGGTCAAGGATGACTTAGAAAATATCACCCTTAAACCCCTTAGAAATAACAATCTCAGTAAAGAAGAGAGACAGGCTATAAAGGATTTAAGGGAAAATGAAAGTATAGTGATAAAGCCGTCAGATAAGGGCGGCAGCATAGTCGTCCTTAATAAGGACGACTATAATGCCGAAATAATGCGGCAATTGGCAGATAGTCTAACCTATAAGAAGATGAGAGGTAACCCCACCAGTAGCATCCTTAAAAAACTTGATGTCCTTCTTGAACTATACCTGTCGAAAGGTATTCTAACGGAGGAGGTTAGGGAGTACATACGGATCAAATACCCCTCCATACCGGTCATGTATGTACTCCCTAAAATCCACAAAAATCAGGAGAAACCACCGGGCCGACCTATAGTGGCTGGCACCGGGTCGGCATTATCCAATCTCTCCCATTATCTGGATTCCATCCTTCAGCCAGTGGTACATAAAACTGCGTCCTACTTAAAGGACACTATATCGGTCATTAAGTTATTAATGGGTATAATATGGAAACCCACATACAGGTTGGTCACAGCAGATGTGACCTCCCTGTATACTATTATACAGCACGAATCGGGTATACGGGCCACCAAATACCATATGGAAAAAGAGGAGATGTCAGAAGATCTTGTTAATTTTGTTCTAGAAGGTCTTGAGATTATACTCAAGAACAACTATTTTTGGTTCAGTGATACTTTTTACATGCAAATTAGGGGCACCGCCATGGGCACCAGGGTGGCCCCGAGCTATGCCAATCTCTTCATGGCATGGTGGGAAACCAACCATGTATGGAGTGGGCATAGCTTCGGGGCAAACCTGGTGACATGGCGGCGTTATATTGATGATGTGGTATTCATCTGGGACGGCGATGAGGAGTCCCTTAAACTTTTTTGTGATCATCTCAATGCCAATGAATTGGGCATTATACTCACCTTTGACATTAGCCAGGTCTCAGTTAATTTCCTGGATCTTACTGTGTATATTGAAGATAATACCATCAAAACGAGTAATTACATTAAAAAAACAGATTGCAATTCATATATTGAATCTACCAGTAATCATCACTACAACTGGCTTAAAAGTATCCCCAGTAGCCAGTTTCAACGCATTAGGCGTAATTGTTCGGAGATAAAAACATATGAGGAACAAGCTGATATCCTAGAGAAAAAATTGCATACAAAAGGATATGACAAAAAAGTGGTGGAGAAAGCCAGGATACAAAGCAGAAATAAAGACCGAATGACCATGATATGCAGTGGGGGGATACCTACCACGGATTCTACACATGACATTCCTTTTGTAACGCAATTTAATAGTGACCATAAACAGATTGAGGCCATTATTAAAAGGCATTGGGGATTGCTGACCAAAGATCCACTTTTAAAAGAACAAATAGAGGCCAAACCTAGGTTTATATTTAGAAAAGCCAATAATATTAAGGATGCAGTGGTACGGAGTGCTATTGACGTCCCAAAAACCAAAGGGAACATAAAATCTAAGGGCTTTTACAGATGCGGCTCCTGCAGTCTGTGTAAATTATGTAAAAGTGAAACTACAAAAATAACGCATTATAAATCCAATCGAACTGGCAAAAAATATGAAATCAGGGATTTTATAACCTGTAGTTCCAAATACTGTATTTACTTACTGGAGTGTACTTGTGGTTTCCAGTATGTGGGTAAGACTACCCGCATGCTTAAGGTGAGACTTGCGGAGCATGCTAGAAACATTAAGTTGGGTCTAGAGACACATAATGTATCGATGCATTTTAAAACAATGCACGGCCAAGACCCTAAACATTTGGTCTCCTTTTGTGGCATAAAGACCGTTCCTACACAATGGAGGAATGGAGATCGGGACACCACTTTGGCCAGGACTGAGATGAGGACGATACATGCATTGAGGACCTTGGTCCCACGAGGACTCAATGCAGACTTCGAACTCAAATGGTTCCTATAAAGTGTATTGAAGCCCCACCTACTGCTCTTAAAAACTCCCTGAGCTTTTAATACCATCAAAGCTTACAATGAATCCTTTGGTGGCTGGCTCTATTCTTCTGTACTTTATACATCAATGGGTCGCCTGTTTTTATCATTATATGAACTCTGTACCCTTATATGAATTTTGTATTTTTTTATATCTATCCCCCTATATGAATTTTGTATTTTTATATGGTAATTCCATTTTAACAATATATGTATTATATGTGTAATTGTCCCCTATTGTTATTAATATATGTGAGTTTTTTAATAGAAATATCCTAATATATATGGTAATATGGTAATGGTGTATAATCTTTATGATTAATTTTTCTTTTTTCTCTTAATGTTTTATGTGAAAAAATGAATCTCTGAGAGAGGGGATGTGCGGGCCACCATACACTCCGGTATGCGTGTCAAATACCGGGTTCCATACAAAATCCAACTTCCGCCTATTACCAAAGCAGGAAGTACGCTCCCAAGCCGCTTGCGTTCCAGCTGCATGCAGTCCAGACACCGGACATAGCTCCGATACTATGTGGAGAAGTCAGAGCGGATATACGCTAACGGAAGTCGTGAGTCCAAGTTAGAATTGATCCGTCTACGTGTGAACCAGCGGCTATGCGTGTCACAGAGGGGAAGTGACGCGAACGGACTTTTCAGCTGTATGAACTGGGTACTATGCGTGTCAAAGGGGTGAAATGACGCGTACGGACTCATGTATTGGACAATGGGGAGCGGGATTTGTAAATTGGTTAATTCTAATACCAGGAACGCTATGTGCTATAGATATCCTGCACTAATTAGCGAAAAGCCCAATATGGGCACACATTATATAACCAGTTGTTGTGTTATTATGGAGATAGGTTTATATATTGATTTTATGTGTATTTAGCTTAATAGTAATATGCTATGTGAATGTTGGTGCTTCCGGGTTTTTTGTATGACCACAGTGTGGGGAGGGTTGATCCCTCCTCTTGAATCAATCCCCTTGGGTATATATATCCCAAAGGGACATGTGTCTAGTACACCCTGAGGAAGGACGGTGACGTCAGAAACGCGTTGGTGTACAGGGACGCTGGACACAGGAAAGGCTGATATCTACCCTACCATCAGGGCATCACAGATTGTTCCAACTCATTCCGGGTGAGGAGGAATAATACAGTGTTATTGGTCTCTGCCTGTGCAAAGCTCCCACTGTTTTACTACATTTTATTGTATGTTTTTTATCCATTTGGAAATTAAAATTTGTCTTGGAGAAAATCCGGTGACCACGTATACTTTGGTCCATTGAAAAGGAGTGAGTGACTAAAGAACACGCTACGTGAATATAGGGACCTAAACACAGGTCAGTTTGTCTCCTTATGCCTATGATGTGCGTTGCTGGTTGATTCTGGAGTGATTTTGGAGAACATACTTTGTCCAAAGATACCTTTATGTGAATATAGGGACCATTTCCCAGGTCAGTTCGTGGAATCATTTGTGACATGTGGATTGGTGAATAAAGATATTTGGACAAAGAAAACGCTATGTGTACATAGGGACCCACACTCAGGTCAGTGTGGTCCAATAGTGATATTCACTGGGATCCCAGTAGGATTTGTGGAAACTAAAGAGGAAACCTCTTCACGAGTCACCATTTATAATCAGCGCCGGTTGTTGTTCTCTCATATTTGTTATTGCGTATCTTAAGGAGTGGTGCTCCTGGAACAAATAACCAGGCTGCGATTATTGAGAGCGCTGTGTAGCTGAAAAAGATTTCGTTCATATTGCTCTAGCACACACCGGTCACTGTTACACTGACACCACAGATGACATCACACTGACATCCCGTCTCTAGCACACACCGGTCACTGTTACACTGACACCACAGATGACATCACACTGACATCCCGTCTCTAGTACACACTGGTCACTGTCACACAGACCACACAGAGGACATCACACTGACATCCTGTCTCTAGCACACACCGGTCACTGTTACACTGACACCACAGATGACATCACACTGACATCCCGTCTCTAGCACACACCGGTCACGGTCACACTGACACCACAGAGGACATCACACTGACATCCTGTCTCTAGCACACACCGCCACTGTCACACTGACACCACAGAGGACATCACTCTGACATCCTGTCTCTAGCACACACCGGTCACTGTAATTCCGTGTACCTGATGGCTGCCGAGACCCGGCGAGTTGCCAACATCGCCTAGGAGGGAGCAAAGCATAAAGACGGTGTGCGAGGGGGGGGGGGGGTTATTCTGCATTGAGCAGCATGGAACAGCTGTCGATCTGGCAGCTTGCCTGCCAAGTCTATTTCTACTTTTGATCCCGATGCAGCGGTGCCACGCATCTGGATTGAATCTGCAACAAATGCAGCTGACATTGTTCAATTCAGTGTCATTTTCGAATTAATTTGGACTACAGTATATATTTCAAATCGAATTGAAAATGACACTGAATCAAACTGTGTGCACATAGCATAACACTGACACCACAGAATTTCCATCTTATTTCCATACACAGTCTCTGGGGGATTTCCTGTCACATCTCACCTGTCACTCACCTGTCACTCTCATTGTACAGGAGACATCTTATAGCTTCTGTCTGACAGCCCAGATACAGCTAGATGGTGTCTCCCAGTTACCTGCTGGCTGTGATACTCATTTATATTCAGGGTGAGAGATTGGGGGCATTACATGGTGCTGTGTAGGGGAATCTATACATGTAACATAAGTAATCAGAGCAGGATGTATATGACTATATACAGACATGTATCAGTAATGACTGTGTCTCCTCTAATCCTCAGGGTCCTGTGGGGAGATTGTGATGACTCAGACCCCAGGTTATATCTCTGTGTCACCAGGAGGAGCAGCCACCATCTCATGTACAGCCAGTACTGGTATAAGCAATGCAATAGCCTGGTACCAGCAGAAATCAGGACAACCTCCAAATCTTCTTATCTCCGGTGCCTTCTACCAATATACCGGAGTCCCAGACAGGTTCAGTGGATCTGGATCTGGTTCTGCATACAAGGATTACACACTGACAATTAGTGGAGTGACAGCAGAGGATGAGGGAGAGTATGTCTGTATGCAGGCTGCTCAGCTCCCATTCACACAGTGATACAGAGCTGTACAAAAACCTCCTTCCTCTTTATACGAAACTGTATGGACTTTAATTAGAGCGCTCCAGGGAGGCAGCTGTACGGTCTACCCTTAAAGACTCATGAAGATACTATGTAAAAAAGATAAAGTAGCTTTACCAAAATGATTGCTTCCCTTGTGTCTACCAGGACAAATAAATGATAGTGTAGAAAGGTAGAGTAGAGGGGGTGATAAACATAAATACTCCCTTTTTTAAGTTTTTTCTTCTTATAACCAGATATAGATGGGGAAACACTCTTCTTTGGCGATGATAGTATTGCCCTCGGGATGTTATTTTGCATATAGGAAAAAATCAAAGGGGAGAACAATGTGTATATCTGTGGTTGCTGTACTTGATAGCTGGGTACGTTTACAAACAAAACATACATAACTCACATAAATATACAAAGATAAATCATATAATGCTTTTTTTGTGGTATAAATGTGGGTAGCGTACCCGTACTCACAATGTTAGATGCTGTTTTAATCCTATAATGGTTTCTTTATCCGTCATAGAATGGTCCAATATAATAAAAAATGTATGTTTATTGTAAAAAAAAGAGCAATAAAAAATGTATATGGGTAGAGGCATGCCTCCCAACTGTCCCGCTTACCGCAGTAACATCCCGGTATTTGTGGATGTTCCCGCATCCCACCCGGGACTGCCATTATCCGCATTGGGGGGGCAGTTGGGAGTCCCTCCCAGCCTGAAGAAAGTAGAAAACACAGCACAGCGTCTATTCAGCAGCGCAGATCGGCACGGCCTTAGGACGCTTCATCTGTGAGGCCACGCCCCCTTTCCATAGGCCAAACCCCCTTTTGTGTGCCTGTCCCTACCCAGCACAAATGACAAAGCAGAAGTGATGCTTCGGGGGACACTCGTGTTCTGGGAAAAATGTCCCACACATCTATTCTGCGTTCCATTAGAGTCCTTTTCTGATAGACATTTCCGAATCTGGTCCATGGAATACGCCGTGGAGCGCATGTCCATTTTGAAAGTCCATTTTGTAACTTCATAATAATAAAGTCCATAAAATACAAAACAAAAACGATAGAAGAAGGTATTAATACTTAAAAATACTTAAAAGGATAAAACATGGGTATATATATATATTTGGTATCAATGGAACAAATACATATATATAAATGGTCCTGAAAAGAGGCCTAAAATATTGTCTCACAAGTAAATTAGACAACTTTGACTTTTATACAGACCTTCAAAAATAGATAAGAAAGTTGACAGTTAAAAAAATATTTTTTTAGAAAAGAAGGAGAAGAGCCACCAGTACCCTCACATTCCGAATTTCACCCCAAATCTAAATTCTATCCATCATATACAGTATGAAGGGGTATTTTGTTGATTGTTTCAAAATGGTACTTGAGGAAGTGGAGGATGCCCTAAAAAAAAAAAAAAAAAAAAACTGCAACCTCACTAAATGTGAATAGTTTGCTTTAAAATCTCTAAAAAAAATTAAAAGAGGTTATCATAAAAAACAGCAGATAAAGGTGGAGGGGTGCTCCTTATGGATTTAGAGGATTATGTTGTTGAAATTGATAAACAGTTAAAAGAAGGGGACACATATTTAAAGTTAAAAACAAACCCTTTGAAGAAGATCACCAAAGTTTGGATATCTTAACATCTAAAGCATTGCAAAGCAATGTTATTTCAAAATCAGATTTTGATGTTATCAATATACAGTATCCACAAACACCTACCATATATGTCCTCCCTAATGTCCATAAGGACCCCTCCAACCCCTAAGAAGGCCTATAATCTCTGGAACAAATAGTATCACATCAAACTTGTCTGCAATAATTGATTCTTATCTCCTACCTTTAGTAAAAAAAAGACAAATGCCTATCTCAGGGATTCCACTAATATTTTACAATTGTTAGATTCAATTGTTTGGAAGGATGAATTCACTATGGTAAGTGCTGACGTGTCGACGCTCTACACTATTATCCATGAGGATAAAGGAGTGGAGGCAGTTATGCACTTTTTAAATGAAACAGATTATTCAGATGATTTAAAGGAGTTTTTAGTTGAAGGTATAAGATTTATTTTACGGAACAATTATTTCTATTTTACCGGTCATTATTGTTTACAACGTATTGCAACCACCATGGGCTCCAGGTTTGCCCCCAGCTATGCCAACCTCTTCATGTAATACTGGATATTACAAACCGTATGGCATGGAGGAGAGCTGGGGGTAGGTCTGGTGCTCTGGAGACGTTCTTTGATGACATCATTTTTATTTGGGAGGGAAACTCTGAGGACCTCTATTTATTTTGTAACTCTCTCAATGTCAATGACAGAAACATTAAGCTCACCTTCTCAAAGAGTAAAGATGAACTCTTCTTTTTGGATCTTTGTCTATACATTAAGGAAGGCAACCTTAATAGGAAAGTCTATAGGAAAAAAAACAGACTCCAATAGCTTCATAGACATGACAAGTCAGCATCATCCTGACAAAATGAATGTACATGTCTTGGAAAAGGGTTGTTCCAAAAGAACCTTAGAAGAAGCCAAGATAAAGGTTGGTGCCACCACTAGAGCGGAACTCTTGTATAAAGAAAAAAACAATAGAAAAAAATGATGATTTAGAGTGTAGAACGTTGTGAAATTCTGGATGTAGGCGCTCTCTATACAGACATAATTGAAGGTAGGGAAAAAATATATGACTTCCCTTATCTGGTCGGGAGCGAAGTTTTCTTCAAGATACTTTTTTCTTTTTTTCTCTTTCTTTCTTCTTCTGTTTAGGCTGGAGTCTCTCTTCTCCTTGGAGGTTTCCCCGAATACATAGAAGAAAATGTATGCAATAGGTTATATTCTATTATTCTTGAAAAAATGAAGATTTTTCAAGTTCCTGAGGTATAATGATCGGGCGTACCCAACTCACTTTTAGGACAGGATAGATGCACATATAAAGGTATCTTTTCTGCTGGATAACGCACCAGTACTCACGATGTTAATAGCTGTGTGAAACATAAAAAGGTATCTTTCTTGTCTTTTTCTTTTTTCTAACAAAAATATTTATTTCAAATACACAGCAAACAATTTCAATAAAAGATCCAGAATAAAAAAGTCCAAAAGGTAAAATATGCTGTTTAAACCACAATTAGGTTTACCGGTGGTGATAATGTGAGGTCAACAACTTAAACCTGTGTTCCGGATCCCGGAAAAAGAGGACCAACGCATATACACTCACCTGATCTAAACCGTAGTCCTTTAGCTCATGCACATTCAGTTTGAGTCGACATGTTTCAAGACAGAAGTCTCTTCATCAGGGCTCAACTGACTTTGTGCAATGAATGGGGTTTTATATCCATTCCCCCTCCCACTTCCGGTTTCCCAAAACCGGAAGTATGGTCGTCCTCTGGTGGGGAAATACATGTAAAATACGAATGGTCTAGAAATAATCACAGTGTTATATATATGTCCGCTCAAGTGACCATCCATGGGGCGTTATAGTGCGGCTATGTCCCGCTGTATCTATAGAGCGGAGTTCGGCCGCGTGTGCCGCGGCTAACCAGTACTTCCGGTCGCGTGTTCCACGGCGGGTGACGCGGCTTCCGGTCACTTCCAGTGACGTGTTCGGCGGCAAAGTAGCACCGCATGTTTCACAGCTTCCAGACTTCCGGTCGGATCTATCGGTCCGCGTGATTAAGGTCCCCTTAGCAACTGGTGCCCGGAAGATGGTTCCTTCTTTAATCAACTTGTATCGGAATCTTGGTTGTAATCGCTGTCATTCATGTTTACTATGAAAAATATAAATATTCAAGCATGATTCTTTAGTGGGATATAAATATAAAAATGCATATATATATATATATATATATATATATATATAAAAAATGAATAAAATTTTTTTTGTATATATAAAATATGGAGAAAAATATGGAAATACATTTGATGAAATTTTAAAAAAGGGGGATCTTCTCTATAAAATGGATTCTGTAAGGTAGATTCTTATATAAAAAGGGATAGTAATATGGAGTATTTTATATCTATCTAAAACCATCATTGGCAGCATGGTTGGAGAAAGGGAAACATAGTAAAAAATCTAAAACATCCAAAAAAGTTTATAAGAACCATTTAAGTTCGAAGTCATGGTTTAAACCTAGAGGGGTGAGAGTTTTAAATTTGTAGATAAGTTTCATCTCGTTCTTTGCCAATCGTTTTTCCACATTACGATCTTTCCAATTGGCCATAACTTTTTGTATTCCCAACACCCTCTTGATGGAATTGATAGAGCAGTTGTGTTTATCTTTAAAATGGTTAGCCAGATGGTGTGTAGTAAGTCCTTTTTTTATGTTCCTTAGATGTTCGGAAATTCTTGTTTTAAGTGGGCGGGTGGTCCTTCCCACGTAGAACAAGCCACAACTGCATTCTATCACATATATGACATTGGAAGTGTCACATGTAATAAAATCTTTGATTTTAAATACAGTGTTGTTAATGGTGACTTCGGAGATTTTTTAGGTTTCCGACTTTACGTTCCTACATCCAATGCATGTTCCACATCTATGGAATCCCTTGGTACAGATCAAGGATCTTTTGTTTTCAGGTAGATTGCTTCTGACTAATGAATTTTTCAAGTTTGCTGACTTCCTATATATAAACTTGGGACGTTCAGGTAGGACATTCTTCAGTACCGGGTCACATTGCAATAAATGCCAATGTTTCTTTAAAGATTTCTCCAGATCTTTATGGCATTGATCAAATTGCGTAAAAAAGGCAAACTGTAACTTCTCCAAGTTGTTGTCTGGAGGTTTGTTAATGTTTTTCTTCTGAAAGAATGTTTTCCTTTCTCTTTGGTTTACCTCTTCTATTACTTTGTCGATGTCCGACTCCTTGTAACCTTTTTCAAGAAATTCATGTTTTAATTTTAGGTTTTGTATGAGTAAAACCTCAGGGTCACTACAATTCCTTTTGAGGCGAATGATTTGGCTTTTAGGTACGCCTTTTAACCATGGAAAATAATGTTGACTGTCAATGGGAATGAAGCCGCGTCACCCGCCGTGGAACACGCGACCGGAAGTACTGGTTAGCCGCGGCACACGCGGCCGAACTCCGCTCTATAGATACAGCGGGACATAGCCGCACTATAACGCCCCATGGATGGTCACTTGAGCGGACATATATATAACACTGTGATTATTTCTAGACCATTCGTATTTTACATGTATTTCCCCACCAGAGGACGACCATACTTCCGGTTTTGGGAAACCGGAAGTGGGAGGGGGAATGGATATAAAACCCCATTCATTGCACACAGTCAGTTGAGCCCTGATGAAGAGACTTCTGTCTTGAAACATGTCGACTCAAACTGAATGTGCATGAGCTGAAGGACTACGGTTTAGATCAGGTGAGTGTATATGCGTTGGTCCTCTTTTTCCGGGATCCGGAACACAGGTTTAAGTTGTTGACCTCACATTATCACCACCTGTAAACCTAATTGTGGTTCAAACAGCATATTTTACCTTTTGGACTTTTTTATTCTGGATCTTTTATTGAAATTGTTTGCTGTGTATTTGAAATAAATATTCAGAAAAAAGAAAAGACAAGAAAGATACCTTTTTATGTTTCACACAGCTATTAACATCGTGAGTACTGGTGCGTTATCCAGCAGAAAAGATACCTTTATATGTGCATCTATCCTGTCGTAATAGTGAGTTGGGTACGCCCGATCATTATACCTCAGGAACTTGAAAAATCTTCATTTTTTCAAGAATAATAGAATATAACCTATTGCATACATTTTCTTCTATGTATTCTGGGAAACCTCCAAGGAGAAGAGAGACTCCAGCCTAAACAGAAGAAGAAAGAAAGAGAAAAAAAGAAAAAAGTATCTTGAAGAAAACTTCGCTCCCGACCAGATAAGGGAAGTCATATATTTTTTCCCTACCTTCATTTATGTCTGTATAGAGAGCGCCTACATCCAGAATTTCACAATGTTCTAGACCATATACTTATATTGGGAGTCAATAGGGTAAGACTCCAGGAAATTCTGAAGGGCGAACTTGAAACCGTCTAGCGCCACGCTAACCTCCATATCTATTCCTGTTTTGAATGATTTAGAGTGGTCTTTTATTAGCCATTTCCATTACCAACAAAAGGAAATTGAGAATATTTTCTACAAAAATTGGAAGATCCTTAGAAAGGACCCTATCTTAGGACCTCATTTGCCTGCAAAACCTGGGTTTATTTACAGGAGATACACTATTATTAAAGGCACTTTAGTGAAGAGTGCCTGTGGTCTCCCTAAAAGGAATAGTATCCGCAGTCAAGGTTTCCACCATTGTGGACTACAGTATGCCTTATGTGCAGGTCCACCAAAGGTTCTAGTAAAATTAAGGAATTTGTAGTGAAGGGTTGTAAATACCCCATAAAAGAATTCTTGACGTGTAACTCAAAAAATGTTATATATGCTCTTGAGTGCACGTGTGGTCTGATCTATATAGAGAAAACCACTAGGTGTTTCAAAATTAGAATTGCCGAACACATATACTGTATAACAGAAGCAAGAATCTTGAAGGACATACAGTACCTGCTCATTTTTAGAAAGTTCACCATTCTAACCTGTGTCACATCAAATTCTTTTGGGGTATTCAACAAATTAACTCCAATTGGAGATGTAGCAATGTTGATATCCGGTTAGCAAAGATGTAAAGGTTGTGGTATACCTGCGCACCAAGTGTTACTGTTGTGGACTAGCTGCAAAACACTAGAAGGTCTGACTGTGCCTTCCTGTTAAATGGTACATAGAAAAAGGATTTTTTTGTGTTGAGCTTGGTCCCTATGCGTATTCAAATGGATCACAAAGTTATAGTTGGGTAATTTTACTTGGTGATAACGTATATATACAGTGCAAAGTAAGACATCATGATGCCAAACAGATATACATTATGAAAAGAATGCAAAAAATAATAAAAAACAAAGAATAAAACAATCCAGAGTGATACAGTAGCGAGTGCTAGTGTATGTTCATAAACAGTACCAGAATCTCCAAATTTGATCGACGGGCTTGTAGCCAGTCCTGTCAAACCTGGGAGATCAGTCTCCTGGTTAAGCTGGATTGTGGGGGTATGCTCGTCCTCCTTAATTCAGGGGGATGAGGTTTGTCCAGAGTAAGTGTCTTTATCTGATTGCGGCGTCCCGCAGATCAGATGGTGGATGGTTGATTGCAATTTATTCGGGTACCCCTTTTAGACGTCAATATGGGTGTCTCGAGTTTTCGGGAGGGGGATGGGAGGTGCAGTATAGGGGTGCCAGTACGTTGGGAATGTCCAGTATGGTGCGGCACACTGTATTGTATCACACGTGTGCAGCACCGCACCATACTGGACATTCCCAACGTACTGGCACCCCTATACTGCACCTCCCATCCCCCTCCCGAAAACTCGAGACACCCATATTGACGTCTAAAAGGGGTACCCGAATAAATTGCAATCAACCATCCACCATCTGATCTGCGGGACGCCGCAATCAGATAAAGACACTTACTCTGGACAAACCTCATCCCCCTGAATTAAGGAGGACGAGCATACCCCCACAATCCAGCTTAACCAGGAGACTGATCTCCCAGGTTTGACAGGACTGGCTACAAGCCCGTCGATCAAATTTGGAGATTCTGGTACTGTTTATGAACATACACTAGCACTCGCTACTGTATCACTCTGGATTGTTTTATTCTTTGTTTTTTATTATTTTTTGCATTCTTTTCATAATGTATATCTGTTTGGCATCATGATGTCTTACTTTGCACTGTATATATACGTTATCACCAAGTAAAATTACCCAACTATAACTTTGTGATCCATTTAAATACGCATAGGGACCAAGCTCAACACAAAAAAATCCTTTTTCTATCCGGTTAGCAAAGGCAGAAATGTCTTGGATATACAAATTAAAACCATTGGTACCTGATGGACTCAGTGGTGAATTTGAAATCAACTGGTATAGGTATAACCTATTACTAAATGTGGTTTCTGTATTCATCAGCATCTTTCTTTATGTTTTTTTCTTCTATCTATATGTATTTGTTACATTGATACCAAATATATATATATATATATATATATATATATATATATATATATATATATATATATATATATATATATATATTGTCACGACCCTAGTCTGGTATCTGGTGAAATGTATTCACTTAAGTTATCCAAATAAAAAACAAAAATTGCTTTTTGAAATATCCCCACCGCTGGCCACCAGTTTGTCACGACCCAAGTCGGCGATTCCCCAGATACGACAATCTGAGAATCGCGGCCACGTGACACTTCTACTGAGTATCCCAAGCGTGTGCGTATTTAACCACGATTCCGCTTGCCACCAATCAAAGTAA
Source organism: Crinia signifera (assembly GCF_055691185.1). NCBI lineage: Eukaryota > Metazoa > Chordata > Amphibia > Anura > Myobatrachidae > Crinia > Crinia signifera. The sequence goes on from NC_139217.1 coordinate 43,586,677, forward strand.
GCTTTTTGGACTTAGTCCGCGACAGCTTTGATTCTGCCAACACACCAAATTATGAGTTACAGGGTAGCGCTCTGGCGAATTCGTCAGAGGCTTGGGCTGGAAAACAGCAGATACCAGAACTAATTATGATTTTTAATTAAGTGAAAACACTACAAGGCTTACAGTATATTACAGAAACATAAGTTACAAGATATATGATTAATAGGTAAGTCAAACGTAAAAACAATTTCAAAATAAAACAAAATGGGAATAAAGAAACAAACCACTTCAAGGACACACAGCATGAAGCGGGGTTTGGAGTGAAAATCTCTCTGGATATTGGATCATTTCAGAGACAGGTATCGGACCCATCCCATTCCCAAGAAAATGAACAACATGTCTTGTGAGACACACACTTTTAAGATTTGCAAAACACACACAATCACAGCCCCCACCTCAGGAATCTCCCTGTCCTTAGGATATACCCAGGGGCTGGCTAATTGACTTCCCTTTTGAAGATGAGCAATTTAGCCATTCAATCACCCCCCTGGGGCCTCTTAATTCTTATCTCAAATAAGGTGTCATTCTAGAGTTATATGGGAATTGCTTTCCTGACATCTCTCTGGTCTGGGAAGACCTTTGCCAGAGACCCTGGACTTCAGTACAAGTTTTATAGATGCAGGGGGGAAGGAGATAACCTCTGCTTTCCTGTTGAGTTTTCAAACAGATGGAATAACCTTTTTACCCACAATTTCTTCATAAAAATACAGGATGAGTAGATAGCACACCATATCAGAAACCGTATTGTAAACAGAGCATGGACTTCAAAGGAAAGAGATCCCATCTGCCTTCCTGCTTCACCCCCCAGTCCTCCCAACCATCCAGGGCAAAGGCAGGTCACTTTCTCCATTACGTTTACAATTAGGGCAGAATGGCGTGGTACAATTACGCTCCTTCTGGCGTAAAAATGGCGGTCGCTCATGACAAGATGGCATCCATTCATGACACCTCCCCCTTTAAAGATCAGCATGGGAGCAGTGGCCAAACCAGCCACAGTATCCCATGCTGAGCCCTGACACTTGTCAGTGCCCTGCCCGACAGACTGCTTGCAGTTTCCAAGTTAGGACCAGCGCTATGGGCGGGGTCTCCGAACTACCGGATTCTTGCTCCTCTTCCAGGAGACAGCAAGCTGCGGGCAAACAGGTGTCCCTGCCCAAGCCATCTGTGGGCACACAGTGGAAGCTGTGTCCGCTTGTGCCATCCTTGCTGGCAAGGACACAGCCCACCCCAGCTGTGCGTTGGACTCCAGGGCATAGATTGTCACCTGCCGCCGGCAGTTCCGTTTTCCATCCTGGGGTCAGAACCAACCTCTTCTGCCACACCCCACACGGGCATTCCCCTGAGGTGTAGGCATTCCAGAGCCTCTGCTTGGCTTGGACAGCCTTAAGAGGACTGTGGGACAATGCTATCAGGTGTTGTAAAGTACCTTTACACGACATGAGGTTAACAACAATAAATATGATACCAATCATATTGGCTAGTGCCTTTCCTGTGTTTACCTTAGCACTACATACCATGGGACAGGTAATCCTGTCACCTTCCAAGAATCTTTTGTCCTGCTCTCTTGCCTGAGCTGATTGACCCCCCCTCCCTTTCACTGGGGGGAAGGTACACTCCCTCAAAGCCTTTGTGTATGTGAAATGTGAAGGGGGGCAGGTTTCTGCAGGGGGGAAAACCAACAGGTCATTGTCCCCTGTGTTGGAAACATCCAATTCCAGCCTTTCAGAGGTTAATGGAGCTGAGTTTATCTGTGCTCCGTGGGCCCTCAGACCCTTCTGGTTACACACAGCAGCTTCACGACCTGCCACTGGCTCTATTACTGAAGCAACCCTCTCACTATACCCATGTGTATCTTTCACACTTCCCAGGTACGGGGCAGCCGCAGTGGGAGGTGGCTCACCTGGCATTTGCAGGCTTGCAGCCTCCATGGCTGTGGTTTGGTCACAGAATCTCTCCGTGTTTGGAGGGGACCCCTGCTGGGTTCCTGTGTTTGTCAGTATCTCCTTGGGGAACCATACCCGGGAGAATATGGGGACAAGGACATCGGCCACTTTGTCGGCCCTAATGGATAAAAGGGCTACAGCTTCTGGGTAACGGGTGACGTAATTTACCCCTATTGAAATGTACTCTGTTCTGGAGCTACTGGGCACTGCAAGGGGCCCTACAATATCTACAGCCACCCGCTCAAAGGGTTCTGATACCACAGGGAAGAAAATGAGGGGGGCCTTGCCCACATCCCCAGGCTTCCCCACTATCTGAAAGATATGGCAGGTCCGACAGTACCGGTCCACCTCTTTTATCATACCCGGCCAGTGGAACTTAGGCAGGCGAGCCCTGGTCTTTTTAACCGTAAGGTGTCCAAAGAGGGGAATTTCATGAGCTACCTTAAGCAGACCCTCCCTATACCTTTGGGGTATGACCAGCTGATGTTCCGTAACTTGCCCTGGTGGGGTGTTGTGGACTCCATACTCTCTATACAAACCACCATTCTCCAAGTACAGCCTGGGAGTACCCTGGGAGCCATCTTACTCCTCAGCTGCTGCTGCAGCCCTGAGACTCGCCAGAGAGGGATCCGTTATCAATTCGGCTTTGAAGGATTCACTTTCTATTGAGCCCTCCGGGTGTGCAGGGGCCTCCTGCTGGGTGTCTGTGTCCTGAGAAGAAGAAGGGGGGTCTGTGGGGGAAGCTGCAGTAAGGGACACTCTCTCCCTATCTGACAGTTCTGCAGTGCACACAGGACCCACCGGGTCACTGGTTATACCTGGTACCACATTTCCCACAGTAGCACAAGACCTCACAGTATCAACAGTAACATCAATATCATAACCTGGGGAGACATCCTGCAATACCTGCAAATTAGCCTGTGCATCTTCCACAATACATGGGGCCCATCCTGCTGGCTTACAATTGCACCATGGCAAAACCACTATATCTGGATCCCATTGTCTCTGAGCAGGAATGGGGTTATCTGAGCATGTTGTCACCATTAACTTATTGGCAGGTACATGCGCTGCCTGCAACCAACTCAGATCTGTCCCATTTGTGCAGTTAGCATCCCCTGGCCCCATGTCACAAAACGACATCACTGGAAGAACAGGGTTAACTTCTAGCGCAGCAACCTTAATGACATCACCAGCAGCACTCCTACCATTGGTGAGTGAGGGTGTCTCATTCCCAACTAGATTAGGGCATTCGTTTAACCCCACAAACTGGCAAGGATTACCCACTATACCTGTCTCTAACTCACCCTCCCCTACCTCTACAGAAGGTACGGCACTATCACAGACCATCCCAGGAGTTTCACAAGAAATCACAACATTGCAATGTTCAGCATGGTTACATACTACCTGAGATGCATCATATGGTTCAGAAGGGTTAGCAACAGTGGGGACAACACTGACAGATATGTGTGGAGTGAATAAAAGTCCCACATCAGTAGTCCCACACACATTTGTGTGCATACAGTGAGAAAGTCCCATTCCTCTTTCCGACATTGTCTCTTCCCTGCATACTTTCACTATGCAGTCAGCCTCTTCCGGCAACAAATCTGGAGCAACGGATGGGAACATGCTGCTCACATCTTCCAGCAGTTTAAACTGGGCCTTGTGATGTGAGGTCTCCTGAGCAGGTTCCATGACGACTGTAGTAGGCAGAGTTACCTTGTCCTGGTAGGGCATTCCTGGTGAGAGCAAGCTGCTGACATCCTCAGCTTCTGCTTCTCCCAGCAGTTTAAACTGGGACTTTGCTTCCAGAGCTGGTAACAGCAGCTGTTCTAGGCGATGCCACTCCGCATCTACCCGGCGGCACTGATCTCTCCAAAATGGGGTATCCAGCTTTCTCCAAGCATCGGCCTCCTGCTGCGCGAATTGGTAACATTCTCCCAGCTCTCTCAGCAGCACCCCAGGAGATGCAGATGGACCCCAGACACGAAATGCTGCACGATACTGGCTGAAGGCATTGCACTCATCGTCCCTTGCCTTGGTGAGCTGCGTGATCATCTCCCCACGAGTATGGTTGTGGCAGGAGATACCTTGCAGCTGGCATTCTTCCGTTAGTTCCTCTGTGCTCATTAGGGTAAACACATCATCATCCTCCACTGGGTCAATATACCCACTGGACTCCTCCGGTACCGTAGGGGATTGGTACTCCGCAGCCTCCGTGACTGCCATGCAACCCACAGTCTCCCTGGTACTAGCAGAAATGCCAGTCTCCTGAGTAAAGTCCAGGTCCAGCTGGTTATCCACAACCAAGCCGGCATTTACTTTGCTCTCCCTGTGTGTTTCAAAGACAGGGAAATCATTGTGATGCAGTCCATTGAAATTTGCATCCACTGACACAGGCTGCCAGCTGAGCTTAGCTAGTTCCAGCTGAAGCTTGCGATCTGCTGCTTCCTTTGCAGCAGTGGACTCCCTTTTATTAAACTGCATTATCAGTTTCAGCACCACGGCATTATCTGGCTCTTTCACATACTTCAGAGCCTCTTGCATATACAGATCCAAGGCAGAGCAGTAATTGGAGGCATCCAATCCACGGTGTGTGGGGCCTGCAATCTTCATTGTCCGCTTCTCCTCTTCCTCTGTTCTGGAACCAGAATGATTCCCAACCTCAGACCTGGAATCCGCTTGATTCCCCCCAGCTACCTGCTGGTCCGCATCTCTGAGGACATGGATCATCTGTTCCCTGGTCTGCCCCTTGGCAGGCTCCACTTGGTTGATACGAGAGACCACATCACGATCCAACTTCACACTATTAATTTCCGCAGAAAGTAAAAGTTCAGTACGAAGTCCACCTCTTGCTACCTCAGTAGCCCTGGCTGGTGAACTCTCACGCACAAGTCCTCCATCGTGATGCTCTGTATCTTCTTCCATAGAGTCACAGGTCAATCTCCACTTAATCTGTGCCTCCTTATAAGTAGCTGCCATTCTGCTGCAGTTACTTCTCCAAAATAATAAAACAGGGATGGGGAACAGAAAATGCTTTTACAGTGACTTACTCTACTACATAAGCCTTGAGTTTTGGTATCTGGTGAAATGTATTCACTTAAGTTATCCAAATAAAAAACAAAAATTGCTTTTTGAAATATCCCCACCGCTGGCCACCAGTTTGTCACGACCCAAGTCGGCGATTCCCCAGATACGACAATCTGAGAATCACGGCCACGTGACACTTCTACTGAGTATCCCAAGCGTGTGCTTATTTCACCACGATTCCGCTTGCCACCAATCAAAGTAAGCTTTTTGGACTTAGTCCGTGACAGCTTTGATTCTGCCGACACACCAAATTATGAGTTACAGGGTAGCGCTCTGGCGAATTCGTCAGAGGCTTGGGCTAGAAAACAGCAGATACCAGAACTAATTATGATTTTTAATTAAGTGAAAACACTACAAGGCTTACAGTATATTACAGAAACATAAGTTACAAGATATATGATTAATAGGTAAGTCAAACGTAAAAACAATTTCAAAGTAAAACAAAATGGGAATAAAGAAACAAACCACTTCAAGGACACACAGCATGAAGCGGGGTTTGGAGTGGAAATCTCTCTGGATATTGGATCATTTCAGAGACAGGTATCGGACCCATCCCATTCCCAAGAAAATGAACAACATGTCTTGTGAGACACACACTTTTAAGATTTGCAAAACACACACAATCACAGCCCCCACCTCAGGAATCTCCCTGTCCTTAGGATATACCCAGGGGCTGGCTAATTGACTTCCCTTTTGAAGATGAGCAATTTAGCCATTCAATCACCCCCCTGGGGCCTCTTAATTCTTATCTCAAATAAGGTGTCATTCTAGAGTTATATGGGAATTGCTTTCCTGACATCTCTCTGGTCTGGGAAGACCTTTGCCAGAGACCCTGGACTTCAGTACAAGTTTTATAGATGCAGGGGGGAAGGAGATAACCTCTGCTTTCCTGTTGAGTTTTCAAACAGATGGAATAACCTTTTTACCCACAATTTCTTCATAAAAATACAGGATGAGTAGATAGCACACCATATCAGAAACCGTATTGTAAACAGAGCATGGAACTTCAAAGGAAAGAGATCCCATCTGCCTTCCTGCTACACCCCCCAGTCCTCCCAACCATCCAGGGCAAAGGCAGGTCACTTTCTCCATTACGTTTACAATTAGGGCAGAATGGCGTGGTACAATTACGCTCCTTCTGGCGTAAAAATGGCGGTGGCTCATGACAAGATGGCATCCATTCATGACATATATACTTATGTTTTTTCCTTTAAAGTATTAACCCCTTCCTGACAGAGCCAGTTTTTGCGTTCCTGACAGAGCCCTTTTTTTCAAATCTGACATGTCTCACTTAAGTGGGGATAACTTTTTTTTGCTTTTACTTATCCCAGTGATTTTGAGATTGTTTTTTCGTGACACATTGTACTTCAAATTAGTGGTAAATTTGGGTCGATACAGTCTGTGTTTTTTTGTGAAAAATACCAAAATATCGTGAAAAAATTGAAAATTTAGCGATTTGCAAAATGTTAAATTTTCTGCTTGTGAGACAAATAATCTTACCACTCAAAATAGTGAATAACTAACATAGACCATATGTCTACTTTATGTTGACATCATTATTTCAACTTCCTTTTAATTTTTTGGGACACTAGGAGGCTTACAATATGAATAGCAAATTCTCAAATTTTCAAGAAAATTTCAAACACTGATTTTTTTAGGGACCAGTTCAGTTCTGATGTGACTTTGAGGGACTTGTATGTGAGACACCCCCATAAATGATGCCATTTCAAAAACTGCACCCCTCACAGTATTCAAAACAGCATTTTGGAAGTTTGTTAACCCTTTAGGTGTTTCACAGGAATTAAAACAAAGTGTAGGTGAAATTTCAAAATTTCTTTTTTTTTTGCAGATTTGCAATTTTAATACATTTTTCTAAGGAACACAGTACATTTTACTAGAGAAATGTGACTAAAAATTGATTCCCCCAATTCTTTTGTTTTCATAAATATCCTATATGTGGCCCTAGTGTGCATGGTGACCAAACCACAGGCTTCATAATAGAAGGAGCACCTACTTGATTTTGGAGCCTCCTTTTTATGAGATTATTTTTTAGGCACCATGTAGGTTTCTAGGCACCATAAGATGCTAAAAGTTAGGAACCCCCCCCACAAGTGACCCCATTTTGCAAACTACACCCCTCAGGGAATTCATCTAGGGGTATAGTGTACATTTCAAACCCCCAGGGGTTTCACCAATTGTGGTACAACTGGGCAGTGAAAATGAAAAATTATTTTTTTTACACAAAAATACAGTTCTGGCTCCAAATTTGTCATTTTCAGAAGGTATGAAGGAGACAAAGCACCCCAAAATCTGTGCCCCAATTTCTCCCGAGTACGGCAATGCCTCACATGTGACCAAAAAATACCAGTTGGGTGCATGGCAGGACTCAGAAGGGAAGGAGTGATTTTTGGATTTTGCAGCTCAGATTCTGGTGGAATTTTGGTGGGTGCTATGTCGCATTAGCAAGACCCCCAAAGCACCAATACAGTGGAACCCCCCCACAAGTGACCCCATTTTGCAAACTACACCCCTCAGGGAATTCATCTAGGGGTATAGTGTACATTTCAAACCCCCAGGGGTTTCACCAATTTTGATACAAGTGGGCAGTGAAAATGAAAAATTACATTTTTTTACACAAAAATGCAGTTCTGGCTCAAAATTTTTCATTTTCAGAAGGTATGAAGGAGAAAAAGCACCCCAAAATCTGTGCCCCAATTTCTCCCGAGTACGGCAATGCCTCACATGTGACCAAAAAATACCAGTTGGGTGCATGGCAGGACTCAGAAGGGAAGGAGTGATTTTTGGATTTTGCAGCACAGATTCTGGTGGAATGAATGGTGGGTGCTATGTTGCACCAATACAGTGGAACCCCCCCACAAGTCACCCCATTTTGCAAAGTACACCCCTCAGGGAATTCATCTAGGGGTATAGTGTACATTTCAAACCCCCAGGGGTTTCACCAATTTTGATACAAGTGGGCAGTGAAAATGAAAAATTACATTTTTTTACACAAAAATGCAGTTCTGGCTCAAAATTTTTCATTTTCAGAAGGTATGAAGGAGAAAAAGCACCCCAAAATATGTGCCCCAATTTCTCCCGAGTACGGAAATGCCTCACATGTGACCAAAAAATACCAGTTGGGTGCATGGCAGGACTCAGAACGGAAGGAGTGATTTTTGGATTTTGCGGCTCAGATTCTGGTGGAATTTTGGTGGGTGCTATGTCGCATTAGCAAGACCCCCCAAGCACCAATACAGTGGAACCCCCCCACAAGTCACCCCATTTTGAAAACTACACCCCTCAGGGAATTCATCTAGGGGTATAGTGTACATTTCAAACCCCCAGGGGTTTCACCAATTTTGATACAAGTGGGCAGTGAAAATGAAAAATTACATTTTTTACACAAAAATGCAGTTCTGGCTCGAAATTTTTCATTTTCAGAAGGTATGAAGGAGAAAAAGCACCCCAAAATCTGTGCCCCAATTTCTCCCGAGTACGGCAATGCCTCACATGTGACCAAAAAATACCAGTTGGGTGCATGGCAGGACTCAGAACGGAAGGAGTGATTTTTGGATTTTGCAGCTCAGATTCTGGTGGAATTTTGGTGGGTGCTATGTCGCATTAGCAAGACCCCCCAAGCACCAATACAGTGGAACCCCCCCACAAGTCACCCCATTTTGAAAACTACACCCCTCAGGGAATTCATCTAGGGGTATAGTGTACATTTCAAACCCCCAGGGGTTTCACCAATTTTGATACAAGTGGGCAGTGAAAATGAAAAATTACATTTTTTTACACAAAAATGCAGTTCTGGCTCAAAATTTTTCATTTTCAGAAGGTATGAAGGAGAAAAAGCACCCCAAAATCTGTGCCCCAATTTCTCCCGAGTACGGCAATGCCTCACATGTGACCAAAAAATACCAGTTGGGTGCATGGCAGGACTCAGAAGGGAAGGAGTGATTTTTGGATTTTGCAGCACAGATTCTGGTGGAATGAATGGTGGGTGCTATGTTGCACCAATACAGTGGAACCCCCCCACAAGTCACCCCATTTTGCAAAGTACACCCCTCAGGGAATTCATCTAGGGGTATAGTGTACATTTCAAACCCCCAGGGGTTTCACCAATTTTGATACAAGTGGGCAGTGAAAATGAAAAATTACATTTTTTTACACAAAAATGCAGTTCTGGCTCAAAATTTTTCATTTTCAGAAGGTATGAAGGAGAAAAAGCACCCCAAAATATGTGCCCCAATTTCTCCCGAGTACGGAAATGCCTCACATGTGACCAAAAAATACCAGTTGGGTGCATGGCAGGACTCAGAACGGAAGGAGTGATTTTTGGATTTTGCGGCTCAGATTCTGGTGGAATTTTGGTGGGTGCTATGTCGCATTAGCAAGACCCCCCAAGCACCAATACAGTGGAACCCCCCCACAAGTCACCCCATTTTGAAAACTACACCCCTCAGGGAATTCATCTAGGGGTATAGTGTACATTTCAAACCCCCAGGGGTTTCACCAATTTTGATACAAGTGGGCAGTGAAAATGAAAAATTACATTTTTTACACAAAAATGCAGTTCTGGCTCGAAATTTTTCATTTTCAGAAGGTATGAAGGAGAAAAAGCACCCCAAAATCTGTGCCCCAATTTCTCCCGAGTACGGCAATGCCTCACATGTGACCAAAAAATACCAGTTGGGTGCATGGCAGGACTCAGAACGGAAGGAGTGATTTTTGGATTTTGCAGCTCAGATTCTGGTGGAATTTTGGTGGGTGCTATGTCGCATTAGCAAGACCCCCCAAGCACCAATACAGTGGAACCCCCCCACAAGTCACCCCATTTTGAAAACTACACCCCTCAGGGAATTCATCTAGGGGTATAGTGTACATTTCAAACCCCCAGGGGTTTCACCAATTTTGATACAAGTGGGCAGTGAAAATGAAAAATTACATTTTTTTACACAAAAATGCAGTTCTGGCTCAAAATTTTTCATTTTCAGAAGGTATGAAGGAGAAAAAGCACCCCAAAATCTGTGCCCCAATTTCTCCCGAGTACGGCAATGCCTCACATGTGACCAAAAAATACCATTTGGGTGCATGGCAGGACTCAGAAGGGAAGGAGTGATTTTTGGATTTTGCAGCTCAGATTCTGGTGGAATTTTGGTGGGTGCTATGTCGCATTAGCAAGACCCCCCAAGCACCAATACAGTGGAACCCCCCCACAAGTGACCCCATTTTGCAAACTACACCCCTCAGGGAATTCATCTAGGGGTATAGTGTACATTTCAAACCCCCAGGGGTTTCACCAATTTTGATACAAGTGGGCAGTGAACATGAAAAATTACATTTTTTACACAAAAATGCAGTTCTGGCTCAAAATTTTTCATTTTCAGAAGGTATGAAGGAGAAAAAGCACCCCAAAATCTGTGCCCCAATTTCTCCCGAGTACGGCAATGCCTCACATGTGACCAAAAAATACCAGTTGGGTGCATGGCAGGACTCAAAAGGGAAGGAGTGATTTTTGGATTTTGCAGCTCAGATTCTGGTGGAATTTTGGTGGGTGCTATGTCGCATTAGCAAGACCCCCCAAGCACCAATACAGTGGAACCCCCCACAAGTGACCCCATTTTGCAAACTACACCCCTCAGGGAATTCATCTAGGGGTATAGTGTACATTTAAAACCCCCAGGGGTTTCACCAATTTTGATACAAGTGGGCAGTGAAAATGAAAAATTACATTTTTTACACAAAAATGCAGTTCTGGCTCAAAATTTTTTCATTTTCAGAAGGTATGAAGGAGAAAAAGCACCCCAAAATCTGTGCCCCAATTTCTCCCGAGTACGGCAATGCCTCACATGTGACCAAAAAATACCAGTTGGGTGCATGGCAGGACTCAGAAGGGAAGGAGTGATTTTTGGATTTTGCAGCACAGATTCTGGTGGAATGAATGGTGGGTGCTATGTTGCACCAATACAGTGGAACCCCCCCACAAGTCACCCCATTTTGCAAACTACACCCCTCAGGGAATTCATCTAGGGGTATAGTGTACATTTCAAACCCCCAGGGGTTTCACCAATTTTGATACAAGTGGGCAGTGAAAATGAAAAATTACATTTTTTTACACAAAAATGCAGTTCTGGCTCAAAATTTTTCATTTTCAGAAGGAATGAAGGAGACAAAGCACCCCAAAATCTGTGCCCCAATTTCTCCCGAGTACGGCAATGCCTCATGTGTGACCAAAAAGTGGCAGGACTCAGAAGGGAAGGAGTGATATTTGGATTTTGCAGCACAAATTCTGGTGGAATGATGGTGGGTGCTATGTCGCATTAGCAAGACCCCCAAAGCACCAATACAGTGGAACCCCCCCACAAGTGACCCCATTTTGCAAACTACACCCCTCAGGGAATTCATCTAGGGGTATAGTGTACATTTCAAACCCCCAGGGGTTTCACCAATTTTGATAAAACTGGGCAGTGAACATGAAAAATTACATTTTTTTACACAAAAATGCAGTTCTGGCTCAAAATTTTTCATTTTCACAAGGAATGAAGGAGACAAAGCACCCCAAAATCTGTGCCCCAATTTCTCCCGAGTACGGCAATGCCTCACATGTGACCAAAAAATACCAGTTGGGTGCATGGCAGGACTCAGAAGGGAAGGAGTGATTTTTGGATTTTGCGGCTCAGATTCTGGTGGAATGAATGGTGGGTGCTATGTGGCATTAGCAAGACCCCCGAAGCACGGTGAAATTATGAACCTAATATTCCATAGATGTGTGGTATATTTTAAAACACTCCTTTATACATAGGCCGGGTTTGTCGGGGCAAGTGTCACACTGGAAAATAGTTTGCTTTCTTATTCCCTTTTTATAGCAAACTTTGCACCTTTTTTGTGTCCTGCCCTTTTTTCCAGTGGAGGGGATTTCATCAGGAAAATGCTGCCCTGGTACAATACGGGGGCCAGTACTAGAAGTACTGGGGCCCTCTGCCTGCTGGTTCCCAAATATTAGGCCCTTTATGACTTCCTCTTGAAAGTGCATAAATGTCCCCCTCTGGCCGGTAGAACGGAATAGCACGTAAGCGTTATACAGTGCCATCTGGATGATATACACGGCCACCTTCTTGTACCAGATTTTTGTTTTCCGCAGGGCACTGTACGGCTTCAGTACCTGATCTGAAAGATCCACTCCGCCCATGTACCTATTGTAATCCAGGATACAATTAGGTTTTGAGGTGTGGGTACTGGTACCTCGTACAGGGACGGAGGTGGTACTGTCTCCGTGAATTGTTGTCAGTATAAGGACATCCCTCTTGTCCTTATATTTGACCAACAACATATTTTCGTTGCATATTCCCCTGCTTTCACCCCTTCTCATTACTTGGGCAATGTGCGTTTTTGGGAGGCCTCTTTGGTTCTTGCGCACAGTACCGCAAGCTGCTGTACCTCTTGAACCAAGGGCCTTAAACAGGGGGATGCTAGTGTAAAAGTTATCCACATAGAGGTGATAACCTTTATCCAGGAAGGGGTGCACTAAATCCCAGACAATTTTCCCACTAACACCTACGAGGGAGGGGGGGCATTCTGGCGGTTCAATTCTTGAATCCTTCCCTTCATAAACCCTAAACCTGTGGGTGTACCCTGAGGTGCTTTCACACAGTTTATACATTTTTATGCCATACCTTGCCCTCTTACTGGGAAGGTACTGGCGGAATTTAACCCTTCCTTTAAAATGTATAAGGGACTCGTCGATACAAATAAATTTGTCAGGGATGTACACCTCTTCAAATTTGGCACTGAAATGATCAATGACCGGCCTGACTTTGAATAGCCGGTCAAAGGTGGGATCATCTCTGGGTGGGCACTGTGCATTATCGGTGTAATGTATAAATTTAAGAATTGTCTCAAATCGAGTCCGGGTCATGGCCATACGGTAAAATGGAGTACTGTACAGAACATCTGTACTCCAATATTGCCTAATTTCTGGCTTTTTTACTATGCCCATATGAAACACCAGACCCCAAAACGTCATCATCTCTACTGCATCTACAGGGGTCCACCTAGCAAATGATGACGTGGGGTTTTGAGCAATAAACTGCTGGGCATATAAATTAGTTTGGTCCACCATTAAATTTACAAAATCATCAGAGAAAAATAATTTGAAAAAGTCAATTTCTCTGAGACCTGTGGAATCAAATTGGATTCCTGGCATGGCCAAAAACTCAGGAACCTGGGGCTCAAAATTGTCTGGTGGTGGGGTCCATACGAGATCAATTGTTGGGGGGGGGTCTCAGCTGCTCTACGGGGGCGTCTTTGAGGGGGTCCCTCATCATCAGAGGAGGAAGAGGAGCTTAAGGCGAATCCTTCAAATTCCCCGCTTGCATCACTGGCTGTGTCAGAGTCAGAAGCAAGCAGGGCATATGCCTCCTCCGCTGAATACATTCTTCTGGATGACTGTGATGACATTTGGGAGGACATTTGGGAGGACATTTGGGATGCCATTTTTATTTTTGTGTTACTGGTAGTGAAATGTTTCAACACGTGTATAGTGTAGGGGGGGGGTACAAACTTTATTTCAACCCGGGGGATATGTAGTGTGTATGTAGTGCAGAAAAAAAAAAAATACTTTATACCAATAAAAAAAAAAAAAAATGAAGGGGTTAAAAATAAAAAATTGAAGGGGTTAAAAAAAAAAAAAAAAAAGGTCCTGCGCCAAAAATTGAGCACAGATGTTGGTCAGTAACGTCTGTCACTGAACAGCGCTCAAAGGCAACAGGAATTTGATCAAAAAAAAAAAAAAAATAGATCAACCCTGTGCCGAAAAAGCTGATCAGTGATGTACGTCACTGATCAGCGCACAGTGGCCACAGGACACCCACAAAATCACAGTGTGTGTAAAAAAAAAATTAAAAAAAGACCCCACAGCACTCACAAAAAAAAAAAAAGGTGATCAGTGATGCGACACTGATTACCAGTGAGGTGCAGCAGGTGCACAACCTTTGGTGCAACTGACAGGTATATATATATAAAAAAAAAAACCTCTGCACCCCCAAAAAAGTTGCTGATCACCTCAGATATAGTGATCAGCACAAAAGGCGGGGGCAGCAGACACAAAATTTAGCACTCTCTGTCACTCTCTATCACTCTCTGTCACTATCTCTCACTATCTATCACTCTAGGACACTAAAAAACCTGCACCCCCAAAAAGGGGGGGTAGCAGACACAAAATATACACTCTCTATCACTCTCTGTCACTATCTCTCTCTATCTCTCTCTATCTCTCACTATCTATCACTATCTATCACTATCTATCACTCTATGACACTACAGCAGCAGCACTGACAGGTATATCTATATATAAAAAAAAACCTGCGCCCCCAAAAAGTTGCTGATCAGTTAATTTATACTGATCAGCACAAAAGGAGGGGGCAGCAGTCAGTTATATAAAAAATATATAGCACAATCTGTCACTATCTCTCTCTATCTCTCTCTCTCTATCTCTCTCTATCTCTCTATAACTATCACACTGCAGCAGCACAAAATATAGCACTCTGTCACTAGGCCTCTCTATCTATCTCTCTCTCTCTATCTCTCTATCTCTCTCTCTCTATCTATAACTATATCACACTGCAGCAGCACAAAATATAGCACTCTCTGACACTATCTCTCTCTCTATCTCTCTCTATCTCTCTCTATCTCTCTATCTCTCTCTATCTATCTCTCTATCTAGCTATTACACTGCAGCAGCACAATTTCACAGCACAGGAAGGCACAAGTAGCAACAGGATCCAGGAAGCATCCAGCACACTACTAGGCACAGATCAAGCAGTGATCAAGCAGCGATGAAGCAGTGATCAGGTAAGTATGGAGCAAGGTTCTGGTCAGTATATGGCGGCAGGTGGCACGGTGACCGCACTGCACGCTATTCCAGACCGGAATGGCGTCTGCAGTGCAGTCACCGTTAGTTTAAACCCCCCTCCATGGCTGTGATTGGTCCGTCGGTCCGACGAACCAATCACGGCCTTTGGGGGCGGGCGGGGTGAGGTGGGGTGACACCAGTGTCACCCTTACACCCCGCGGTGATTGGTGCTGTACTTTACAGCACCAATCACCTCCGATCCCGTGTCACCGGCGAACGTTATTCGCCGGTGACACAGGAAAACGCTGTAATTGGCTGTTCACACTGAACAGCCAATCACAGCGATCGCCGACGGGGGGGCGGCATCGCAGCCCCCCCTGGGCATGCACGGACATGTCTGCTGTCAGGGACAGCAGACATGTTGAAACTGTCACCGCGTCTATAGACGCGGTGACAGTTTAAATCCATGACGTACATTTACGCCATGTGTCGGGAAGTGCTTCCCGACCATGACGTAAATGTACGTCAAATGTCGGGAAGGGGTTAATACCTTCTTCTATCTTTTTTGTTTTGTATCTTATGGACTTTATGATTATGAAATTACGGAGCTCTAATTCTAAATGGATTTTCAAAATGGACGTGCGCTCCACAGAGCATTCCACGGACGGGATGCGGAAATGTCTATCAGAAAAGGACTCTAATGGAACGCAGAATAGATGTGTGGGACATCTTTCCCAGAACACAGAGTGTCCTCCGAAGTGTCACTTCCACTTTGTCATTTCCAAAGCTGCGAACACCGAGAGTAACAACTGCTTTGATTTTATCAATTATGTACGGGGTTAAAAAGGGCCCCGCTCAGCATCAGCGGCTATGCTTCTGATGAAGGGCTTCATTGCCCGAAAGCGCGCTCAAGCTTTGCCACTGCCGTTGCACCGGACCCCTCCTGGAGTAAGTCGCGCACAAGGTCTCACATTCAGGAAGTAGCCAGATGGAACGCACAGCGGCGAGCGTGCGTTCCACAGTAAACATCAGCATTATTAGCCCATTGGGGACACTTATATTGGGACCTTGCACACTAGGCATCATCAGGTATTAGAGATCACTCAGCCCATATATTACAAAAGTATATGTGAAGTCTAAAATACCGTATTCTTTATAATTAGAAACCGGAAGTCAGTCTGGTTACAGTTCCCTATATAAAGGCTCCACAGTTCACTAGGCAGTTATCGTCAGCCAGTGAAGGAGCTTGGAATTTTGCTACACTGTGGTGATTGCATACCTATGGAGTTTATGTTGTTACTTTGTATAGAAACTCTATGTGACAAAATTACACTTTGTATTACACTGTATAACTTCTCCCATTTAAAATCTATATTGAAAATCTGTATTGCCTTGTACAAATACCTCTCTTTTAAAACTTGCATTGGAATATTAAAGGTACAAGTCATAGCTTAAAACTAATTGACCTATATGTGTCATTAGAGGTTAACATAAGATAAAGATGATTATTGTTTTAAATGAAAAGTTTATGAAAAATATATATATATATATATGTACAAATTTGATAATATTTGAAGGCACTGTAGATGCCACTTAATGAGATCGATACTTATTAGTAAAGAGCACTTATATTACCCTCCTTATAAACAGAATTGTGATGATGGGGATCCCCACGATTATTATACCTGTAAATCCATCCTTTTAGGTGACTATTTGAGAGGCGATACTCTCTTCTGGATCTCTCTATTTCTTTCGTGATCTGTAAAGTATATCCGTAGCAATACGGTAGGTGTAGAATATTTCAATACCATCTCCCAACATATTGACCTCCCACCCCCACAATTTATTTGGATGCTAATATGGTGATAACACTTTATAGGCTCGGTGAGCCCTGTATTTGAGGATCGCATCCTTACGGGAATTTCTAATATACCAGGCCGGTGTGGCCTTCTCCTTTTCTTTCACCATATTGGTAGGTAAATCCTCCTTTTGCATATGATTGGTTGGAATTTAATTATAATTTGATTTACAATTTTAAGGTGATTAAATATTTTTAGGCATGGTGAACCCTATATCCTAGGAT
Organism: Crinia signifera; assembly: GCF_055691185.1. Classification (NCBI taxonomy): domain Eukaryota; kingdom Metazoa; phylum Chordata; class Amphibia; order Anura; family Myobatrachidae; genus Crinia; species Crinia signifera. Next base: position 43,603,682 of record NC_139217.1, read on the forward strand.
CTCATCCTAACCGTTCAAATATACCTAGCTAGACGGGTTTTCCCCAATAAATCATCACCCTAGCGGTATGTAATGAGACATCTGTTACGCTTAATAATTGTGAACGCCATTGTATTTGGATCAGAAGATCATTGTTTATTTCATGTTTCCAGACCCTATGAGCTCAATTGTCTAGGATCTGCCCCTCACTGGAGTTATCCAACACACTGAGCCAAATTGGCGTCCCCTAGATTGATCATTTTAGGGGTATGTAATTTTCACATAAAGACTCCTAATTGAATGAATTACATTTGTATTTTGGTCATAATATAGCCGTTAATTAACACTTTCAGGTTCTGTGAGCCCTACTCTCAAGGACCTCATCCCCACAGAAAAAGCTCTAAAAATACCCAATATACTAAGCCAGCCTGGCTTCCTCCAAATTTTCACCTTACTGGTATGTAGTCTGGACATGTGCCAGTCTTTATATCATCTTCCTTGCTCTTCCACTCACGTTTATGCTTCATTATTGTAATCATTGAATTTTTAATACCTTTTAGATTTTACCATTGTCCTGAATGAATTATTAGTTGCTGAACAAGCCTATCTATTAAAAAATTATTTTGGTATGTATACTATACAAATGTATATGCTTGTTGTATTGCAATGGACACAATGTACTGTAATACTGAAAGTACGCCCCTTGTATTCTTTCTGTACCACTTTTAGTCATGCCCCTGAAGAAGTCGTTCTGACGAAAAGCGTTGGGTTTCAATAAAGAACTTTTATCTTGAACGGATTCCACGTATTATTCGGGAAAGGGACAAAGAACTGTCAATATAAATGTGATTGTTGCTTTATTCAGTAAATTATTACAAGAGTGACTAGGTGGTACTTAGTCAAGCGCTCTCCAAAAAATTCTTTTTCTTGTACTTGTTGCCAGACTCTCACTAACAGGGGAGCCTTATCGGAGTAGCAGCTAATATTAAAACTCTTTAGCGCAAGACAAGGTCCATATTGTTTTTTGTGTTTTTATATATATATATATATATATATATATATATATATATATATATATACTTATGTTTTTACACCGAGAGTAACAACTGCTTTGAATTTATCAATTATGTACGGGGTTAAAAAGGGCCCCGCTCAGCATCAGCGGCTATGCTTCTGATGAAGGGCTTCATTGCCCGAAAGCGCGCTCAAGCTTTGCCACTGCCGTTGCACCGGACCCCTCCTGGACGTGGGAACCGACTGCCAAGATCTGTCACTTCTACTGCTGGTGCAGACACCGGGCTATTTGGCATCCATATCCTATTGTGGAGGACTTCACCCACCGGATTGAGGGTTACATGCCTTTTATTCATGCTATCATGTGAGTTTGTCCTATAAATGTTTTGCTCACTTTAAACAAACAGTGTTGCACTAGATCCAGGGTTCTCAAGTCCCCAGGTCTAAGCGAAAACTTTACAAAGCTTCAAGAAAAGACCATTTGTTACATGCTTGTGAAAACTACTCCCATGTAAGGGCATTGTGGAAAATAAATCAATTCTCTGTGCAATAACAATATTTGCGCTATGGTCTTTTCTTTTTCGGTACTTGTGTATTTTGGCGGCGCCCCCGATGTCCATCGCGCGATGTGTACATCGCGTCGCATCGCATGCCATGCACCCGATGGCATGCGATGCGACGCGATTTTTACCCTCTATGCGATGAAAGATTGTATAAGCACCCTAAAGGGTGCTTTTAAGCACCCTAATGGGTGCTTACAATGTTAAATGCACCCCCACGCCACCCCCCCACTATAAACGTGAACCCGAAGCGTGGCGAGCGCAGTGAGCCCGCGATGGGCGGCGGTACGCGTCCTCTGACCTTTTCATACCCCCACTATCCACGTCGGCATGGAGTTGAGAATAGAAAGTGTGGCGAGCGAAGCGAGCCACCGAGCCCGAAGCATGGCGAGCGGACGCGGATACCTTCACAGGTATCCGCGTCCCCTCGCGGGCTTCACAGGTGTCCGCGTCCGCTCGCCACGCTTCGGGCTCGGTGGCTCGCTGCGCTCGCCACACTTTCTATTCTCAACTCCACGCCAACGTGGATAGTGGGGGTATGAAAAGGTCGGAGAACGCGTACCGCCGCCACTCGCGGGCTTGCTGCGCTCGCCACGCTTCGGGTTCACGTTTATAGTGGGGGGGGTGGAGTGGGGGTGCATTTAACATTGTAAGCACCCATTAGGGTGCTTATACAATGATTAATCGCATCGCATCGCATTGTATGCCATTGTACAAAATCGCGCGATATCGCGTCGCATCGCATACCATCGTATGCCTTATGGTATGCGATGCGATGGGCGCCGCCAAAATACACAAGTACCTGTTTTTCCAAGGTCCATCTTATAGGGATTTTTCACATCTACTGTTAAGTAGTGCGTGTAAGTGTATTTGCATTTAGGTGAAATATCGCCATGGGTGCACAGTCTGTTTTTTCAGTTGCTGTCTATTTCAGGCATGTCCAAACTGTGGCCCTCCAGCTGTTGTGAAACTACACATCCCAGCATGCTTTGCCACAGTTGCCTCCTGGTTACCGCCGCTTCCACCCTCCTGTCTCCTCCTGCCACTGCTGCCACCAAGGAGCAGCAGCCCTGAGAAAGACCACAGGTGACTGTGAGCACTCAGCCCCCCCGCCAGTACTGGGCACAAGTCTGCATCAGACCGTCTTTACAGTAGCTGCCTGCAGCCCAACCACTGTCCCTCCCGGCACCATATACAAAGTTACAAACCACCAATGGTGAGTCCCACTGGGCCCTGGCATCCACTGTGAAGCCTGGGTCTACAGTTGTTCAGAGTTAAACGTATATACACTGTACATGTATATATAGTGATCACGCTATGATGTAGGCAGGGCAGGGTGCAGCTGTACAGAAATATACAAATAGGATTTTCCAAACTGTATGAGGCGCAAAAAACTGTCCAGATGTTATCCTAACAGTCAAATTTCCATCCAATCTTCCTGACCGTTATACAATGGGTCTCGGAGCGAATCAGAAAAAAGAAGAGAAAAGACCACCAATTAGATGTAAACTAAATCAGAAGACTTTTACTAATGAAGTCAAGAAAGTTGAAGAGCACAAGTGGGCGTACCCAACTCACAGTATGGATAGCACTGTATGTGCACGTAGCGGGTACTTGTTCCGTTATTTGCGAATCTCCTATATTCTCCCTCTCGGCTCTCAGTGTTGTATGCACCATAAAAGAAATTTAAACAAAAATGTGTGACTCTGAATAAATCAATACTGTGTATATTATCGTGACAGGAGAAGAGCTTTGTAGGCGCACGTCACTCACTTATAACAGGAGGGAGGCACACATACAGTATGTTACTGTCTACATCCTTGCTGGCGGGTCGCCAGAACGTACGCGCTGGCGACCCGCCAGCAGCCTTGCCAGCGAGGAGATTGAGACGCACGTGCGTCTCACGCGCACGCGCGTCTCAGTCTCCGTCGCTAGCGCGACGGAAACCCTGTCCGTCTCCGCCTCAGGGAGACGGACAGGGTTAGGGGGGGTTAGGGGGGGTGCGGGCAGGCGGCGGGGACCCCGGGTTACTGCCGGCAAGCCGGCGGGGACCCGGGGGAACGGATCGAAGCGCCGTCGGAAGGGGACGCGCACGCCGCTCGTGCGCGCGCGTCCCCTTCTTACCATCGCCATGGCGCTGGCGGGGGATGGCGGCTGGCGACGCCAGCACCATCCCCTGCAAAGATGGGACCTGACCCATCTGTATAAAGGTTTCTTTTCCAGTATTAGTGCATCAGGTATATGCACAAGTGAAGTGAGGAATAGTAGGCGTACCCTACTCACGGTAAAAGTAGGATGGTCTAAGCCCGTAGCAGGTTCTTTGCCTTTCTGTTCAGAAAAAATTTTGTGACTTGTTCCACTAGTTGTGAGTCTTCTATATTTCCCCTCTTTGCTCCCGGTTTTTCGTGTACCGTAGAGACAAAATTAAACAACAGTGTGTGACTCCAAATAAATCAATACTGTGTATGTGTTTTATAACGGGAAATAGGCTTTGTAGGCGCACCTCACTCACTTATGACAAGAGGGAGGCACACATATAAAGGTTTCTTTCTCGATATAGTTGCATCAGGTGTGTGCACAAGTGAATTTAAGAATGGTAGGCGTACCCTACTCACGGTTTAAGGTAAGATGGTATAGGCCCGTAGCAGGTTCTTTGCCTTCCTCTTTCAGAAATTCGTGACAATTATAATTATCTCCGTCCCATGCGTGTGGGTATTAAAAAGACAAAAAAAGGTGCAATGTGTAGTCTTGTCATTAAATTTCTATGTCTCAATAGATAATTTATAAGATTGTGAAATATTTCTAATACCAATGATTATGGTGAAATACTGTGTATATCCGTACCAGAACTCACACAAAAAGGTGTTCTCAGATCGTGCATAAAGGTATCTTTTGGTGCTCTTAATTTGTGAGTAGATATCCTCCACCAGATCACAAAGAAGTTTCTATACCCCATGTGAATGGAACATTTTGAATGTAGATCGTATCGGCATACCCCGACTTACGATTAGATAGATGTTTGTACTCCCGTAGCGTTTTCTTTATGCCCTGGGTTGTTGGTATTGTACTGGAATATTCTCATCCAGACATATACACGAAACGTGGAGGGCAAAAAAGAAAAAATACTGTTTCAGAGTTTGTACCCAAGGAGCAGGAATTCTCCCTTTTGGCAGTCTAATGCCCCAACAAATGCTCAATGTTTCCTCCGTAAAAAAACTTTTATTTTCCACTTAAAAATCCTTCATCCCCACAATGATAGGATGTTACAAATCCCAACAAATAAGACCCACAGTGGTCATACATAAAATAAGGTTCAAGATAAAATGTCCAGAAAAATATACAAAAAAATAAAAAAACTAAAAAAAAAACTTTTTAAAAAAGATTTTTTTTCAAGTTTTATACATACATCCAATGTCGGATAGGATAGATGTGATGGCTGCTCACTCTCCACACAGGCTGCCGACGCGTTTCGGTGTAAGACACCTTTATCAAGACATGCTGGTGGAGGGTGAGAGGCCATGCTTTTATACCCTGAGCAGCCAATCATCTCTGGGCAGGAAGTGATGCAATAATCACTTAAATACCTTAACATCTGTTTAAAACATTCATTAGGTGTTATAACATAATTAGTAATAATTCCAAAATACACCTCTTATACATAGAACAAAGTTTTGAACATTAAATAACACGCTGGCTATTGCATTCCGGACGGTCGCCATGACAACCGGACGTATACTTCCGGTCAGGGGATCTGTGCCTGGCGGACCATCGCCTTGTATAGGGAATCCGTGCCTGCTAAATATATATTTGCAGGGTATTCGGGAAGGCGCGTCTTATGCTGTGCTTTGATCGTCTTATAAGCCTGTAGGTTTTCTAAAGGTATGCATAGCGGGGAATCCTCTATCCGGAAGACAACATCCTGTCTGGCCGTACGCCTCTTCCGGTTGCTGGACCGCAACTACGGAAGCCTGGCGGGGTCATGCACGGAACTGTGTCTTCCGGCTTCCAGCTCAGTGAGCCGCAAAAATGCGGAAGTGCTGTAGTGCTTGTCCCGTTGCCATGGCAGCGCGTCCCTACGGAATACAAAAAAGCAAGTTATACACTGTGCACATAATCAGACAATTGGCACCGCATGTCCCTGTTTTTAAAGGGCAACAATCTACAAATATATCTCTTAAAGGGGTCTATATATATTTTCCCAAACAGTCCGATTTTTTATATGTGGGTGTTCCCACCTGGGGCATATGGCAACGCAGCTTAAAGCGATGCTATGCCTATGTTCCCTGGGATCTATCACGAAAAGTGGTATCACCACATTATCCAGTCAGGCAGGTTACACGTTTATATATAGTGCACATATAGTCAACAAATCATTTATAACATATATCCCCGATTCTTTTGGTGAATGGGGGTGCTACGGGAATGTTTCCCTTAAAGGGATCTATTATTCCCCAAAAATTCAAAATGTGGCACAAAGCTAAGCCAGGGGAGCCCCTCTTATGCAGTAACCCGAAGTGGACCCGATATTTACAGGAACCACTTTAATTCGAAGTCACTGTTGAGGCCTCCCGGAATAAGTGTGCCACAATTGAATATGAGATTCATCTCTAGTTTGGCTAAAGGAGTGATCTCATCTTTTTGTCTAATGTTTCCTCTAGCGATCTTAAGGCCACAGAAAGATACAATATCACTTGTTGAACATTTATGTACACTCTTAAAATGAGAAGACAGGGAGTGCGTCTCCATACCATTTTTCACAGGGCAGGGTGCAGCTGTGCAGGGGCAGCATGTGCACTTTGAGGGGGCTCAGCCGACTGGGGGTTGTGACGGTATGGCTCAGCGGGCATGTTTTAGCAGGAAACTGCTAATGGGGCAGGGCGCATTTTACCCTTCAAACATCGATGCCCTGCTAAGGCCAGAGTAAACAATATACACACACACATATCTATATATATATATATATATATAGATATGTGTGTGTGTGTATTGTTCACACTTTCCTTAGCATGGCATCAATGGGGGGGTGTTGGCCTGACAGTTTGCCTAGGGTGCCGAGATACCTTTCACTGGACCTGCATACTGCAAACCCAGGGTATCGCACCCATCACCACTGACATCACCGTTAACCCCAGTGTGCAGTTTGGCGGGATGCCGCCAGAGGACACTCTTAAAAGATCAAAGAGACACAGCAGAAATTGCTTACTGGACATAAACCCCACCCCAATACTGCAGCAATGTGTAATGGGCATAAGGATTGTGTCATAGGGGGTATGCAATCTGCTGCCACTATTTCCGACATGGGAAATAGCGATAACGGCCGTGGATTGTCGTTATCTGGGCCGCAGATCGACAATCCACGGCTGTTTTCGTGGCCACGCCCCCTTTGCGCCCATCGGCAGGCGGGACATTGAATCCCGACTGTCGTTATGCGGTCAATCTGACCGCAAATGGGCCTGGATCACAGCTGTCGGCGGGTATCGACAACCGTGATCCCACATTGATTACCCCGCATAATTTGTAATGGGCAGCGCTGGGTTTCACTGAAAGAATCACAACTGTCAAATTTAACAATTTATTATATAAACACATACATGCATAAAATGATATAAAATAAAACAATAAAACATATAGCTAAAAAGGTCAAGGTTGCAACCAATTATTCCTGCATAATAGAGGGAAAAGGAGAATTTCTTCACAATATATCTGGTCTCCGAAAAGGCCTTTAGGGTCTCCAATTGTTTAGTGGTGGAGATAGTTTATCACATAAATTTGGAATATGAATGATTATCACAATGGACTTGGGATGTAGATGGTAAAAGAGTTCCGGAATATTACCCAGCTTGGTGAGTCAGTTACCCTGGTAAATCAATGAGCAGTCCGTCTGAAATGGTCCACAGTAGGTGAATAGCATTTTGCTTGGCAAAAGGTGGAGACAGCAGGGTCCTGTGCTATAGATGAAATGCTGGTCCGGAGCTCAGATGAAGAGCAGTGTGTTCAAGGTTTTTTGGTAGTCTGCGCACTGTCCTCTCTTGTGCAGTGTGTGTTGGTAGGTCTCACTAGGCCAGAATTTATAACCTATTTGATTGGGTAGGTAGTAGCAGGTGAGCAGGAAGTGACCTCATCGTATATCAGAAAGCACAAATAAGTCACCCATATGTTTTAATACTCAGAATTTTGACGCAACTAGAAATAATTGACTCGGACACAAATAACTGGACTCGTAGACAATAAATAAAGACTCAGACAACTGTATAAATTGAAAAATTAAGGTCACAGCCAAAATGTATTCAATAGCATTGCTGGAATGAATTAAATTAATCAAAAGTGGCCAAGAAGCATGGCCCCTCGCTAATAGCCAATGCGTAACTAAACAAATGGGCGTGGCCATAACCACGCCCTGCGTGACCTTACCGAGTAGCTCCATTTTCCCTAAATTGGCAGAGCACTGGTCCCTTCCTAAGATGGTGACCTGGTCCTCGTCTAAGGTAGTGACCGGCTCGCAGCTCTCAAAGGGGAAATGCTAGTCAATTTCTGTCACGCTAATCTCTTTCCAACCGAGGAGCCATGCTCTCCGCCAAAACAAGGCCGCCAAAGCAGGCCGAAGTCCGCCACTTATACCCTCACCCCTCTTTTCCCAGCGCCTCCAACAAGGCTGTGACAAACAGCTTCATACCCTCCTTGTTTAAATGAACTCCATCCGCTCTATAGAGCTCCACTGCCTCATACTTAATCTCTGGGTGCTTGATTACCACACCTCCAATGCTCCACACAAACTTGGACACTGCTGCTTCTTCCTGACCCTATCCAAAGCAGCACCTCCTTGTGTCCCTCTCCATACCCTCCTCGGAATCACCTCCGACCAACATAACTTTACCTCAGACCATCTTTCTTTTATCCATTGGAGAACATTCTTCACCGCCATAATTAACTCAATGCCCTTGCATGACCCTAAGTCATTGCAACCGGCGTGAATAATCAACGCGTCTGGAGCACCCCACTTTGCTTCTGAGGCCATCAACAAATCCCATTGCCTAAACCAGGAAATACCCCTAATTCCGATCCATCTAACCCTACGAGCCTCTGCTGACCTAACCTCATGCTTTCCTGCCCAATAGACATAAGAGTGTCTCACAATCCACACCCTACCCACCACATCAGCCGGACCTATAACAGAATTATATAAAACACATTAGAAACTTATTTTTAAAATTCTATGCAATAGCAACTAGCCAGGGTAAGGTGAACTCAGTTGTTTAGGCTACCCAGATGGATGTGAACAACACAAAACCTCAGATTTTAAGAGGAAAAAAGTGAAACGCCATCCAATCCCCCTTGATAAAAGGCAGGCGGCTTATGGCCCTGGGTTACATAGAAACATAGAAACATAGAATTTGACGGCAGATAAGAACCACTTGGCCCATCTAGTCTGCCCCTTTTGTAAACATGTTACCTCAAACCATATTTGATCCTTATTTTTTTGTAAGGATATCAATATGCCTATCCCAAGCATGTTTAAATTGTACTACTGTATTTGCCTCTACCACCTCTGATGGGAGGCTATTCCACTTATCTACTACTCTTTCTGTGAAGTAATTCTTCCTCAAATTTCCCCTGAATCTTCCTCCTTCTAGTTTCAGTGCATGTCCTCGTGTTCTGCTGCTCCTCTTCCTGTGAAGAATGTCTCCCACCTGTACCTTGTTAAAACCCTTGATATATTTGAAAGTTTCTATCATGTCCCCCCTTTCCCTTCTCTGCTCTAAAGTATACATATTAAGATCTTTTAGTCTTTCCTGGTACGTTTTGTGATGTAGGCCATGCACCATTTTAGTTGCCCTTCTTTGTACAGTCTCTAATGTATTTATATCCTTCTGGAGATATGGCCTCCAGAACTGAACACAATACTCTAGATAAGGTCGTACCAATGACCTATACAGTGGCATTATTACTTCTTTCTTTCTACTGCTGATACCTCTCCCTATGCAACCAAGCATCTGACTTGCCTTCTTCATTGCTTTGTTACATTGCCTACCTGCCTTTAAGTCCCCTGAAATAGTGACACCTAGATCCCTCTCTTCCTCAGTAGTTTCCATTATAGTGCCATTTATACTATATTTAGTCTTTGGATTTTTGCAACCCAAGTGCATGATTTTGCATTTTTTTGCATTAAACTGTAGTTGCCATGCTCTTGACCATTCCTCTAATCTACCTAGATCATCAATCATTTGTTTTACCCCTCCTGGTGTGTCTACAGATCCCTGGGGTACTCCACTTGTAACCTTTCCCTCCTTTGACTGTAGTCCGTTTACTACAACTCTCTGTTTTCTGTCCTGCAACCATGCTCTTATCCATTCAACTATCTTAGAATCCAATCCCAAGCTTTCAAGTTTATTTAACAGTCTGCGATGTGGGACAGTGTCAAAAGCCTGACTAAAGTCTAGATAAGCTACATCTACAGCCCCACCTTGATCTATTACTTTAGTCACCCAGTCAAAAAAGTCAATAAGATTTGTTTGACATGATCTTCCCCCAGTAAACCCATGCTGTTTTGGATCCTGTAAATTGCTGGTTTTGAGATATTCTACAACTCTTTCTTTTAAGAGTGTTTCCATCAATTTCCCTACTACTGATGTAAGGCTCACTGGTCGATAGTTGCTTACCTCTTCTTTGCTTCCACTTTTGTGCAGTGGGACTACATTCGCTGTTTTCCAGTCCTCTGGGATTACTCCAGTAGCTAGTGACTTGTTGAATATTTCTGTTATTGGTTTTACCAGCTCCCCTTTGAGCTCTTTTAGTATCCTTGGATGTATCCCATCTGGCCCCATTGATTTATCCACTTTCAGTTTTGAGAGTTCTGTGAGGACTTTCTCCTCACAGAACTTTAGGTTACCTAAAAAACAAACTCGCCAGGAGCGCGCTCCCTATAATCTATCCCCCCTTAGGTACGACTTATAAGCAGAAGATTTCCAATGCCCTAAACGCTTTATTGACTCTTCTGACCCTCCCGATGCTGCAGCGCAAGTAGCCGCTCCTATCCTGAAGGAATGGGTGCCGTACTCCTGCTCTGGAAGACCTAACGCCACTAGGCATATATTGAACACGCTGGAGAACTGAAATTTAGTTAGGGGGATTTGTCCCTATGTATTAACCACTGAGCCCCCCCCCCCCCCCTGCGGCCTAATTGCCGCAAATTTATTTGCTATTTCAACAGGGCAAATCTCCTTATTCCCCACCGCCTTTATGGATATCCAATGCCCCCTACCCAACTGATCCGTCTTTGACCTCTGTATCCTTATTAAAATAATGTCCTTCTTTATCAAAAAATTCTCCGTCAATACCCCGGTTGTCAAGCACATCTTATTCTTTGCTACCAACTCCCCCACCCTGAATGCCCCAAAAAACGCTAATACAAATGCCAAACTGAAAAGTATCGCCTCAAACTCATCCACTGCCACGCCCAATACCGCTGTAACTAGCTCCTGAAGCAAACCCAAGTCAATGGGCCTTCTCAGATCCCCCTCCCCATTTTGCTCTTTGGCCCATCCTTTCAACGCTTTTGATAGCAGAAATGACTTGGTTGGGTCCCTAAGACCCTTCAATTTTGAAAAATAAGCAATCCCGGCCAAAACCCCTGACATCGCAGCCCTAGACCTACCCTCCTGGTGGCATGCCCAAACAAACTCCAAAATGCCCTCTTCTTGACACTTACCCTCACCCAACCTTGCTGAAAAAAACCGACCACTCGTTCCAAGCCGCTGAATAAGTCCTAAGCGTACTTGGAGCCAACGCCTTCAGAGCTAAGCCTTCAATGCCGGCTCAATGATCTGCCACAAATTAATAGGACATATCAACCCAACGGGATCCGCCTCTGGGGCTAACCTCCTAAACCTATCCCACTGAAACCTGAACAAAGCATCTGCTATCTCATTATCCACCCCTGGAACATGCTTTGCCGAAAAAGAAATATTCCCTTGCAGACAATGAAGAACTAGATGCCTAAGCAGCCGCATGGACCTAGGGCAATCTGACCTCTGGTTGTTAATTGAATGGACCACCCCCAAGTTATCACACCAAAAAACAATATTGCTATCTGCAATCTGGGGCCCCCAAAGTTCTACCGCAACTATTATCGGGAACAATTCCAACAGTAACATGCTACTTGTGAACCCCCTCAATCTCCATGACTCTGGCCAAGCCTCCGCACACCATGGCCCTTTAAAATAAGCCCCGAAACCAATAGCCCCCGATGCATCAGTAAATAACTGCAATTCCGCATTCTTTACTGACTTCTGCCAGATTCTAACCCCATTGAAATCCCGTATGAAACAAAGCCAGATTTTTAAATCCTCCTTTAATTCTTGTGAAACCCTCACCAAATGATGAGGCTTCTTAACCCCCGCTGTTGCCCTTTCTAATCTGCGGCAAAAAACCCTGCCCATTGGAATAACCCTACAAGCAAAATTTAATAAACCTAGTAAGGACTGCAACTGCTTCAATGTAACTTTTTTAGCAGCTAAAAATGCTTCCAACTGCTCCTCCAAACGTTTTACTTTCTCCTCCGGAAGCCTGCAAATACCAATTCTGTATCCACCTCAATCCCCAAATATGATAATCTATTAACAGGGCCTTCTGTTTTCTCCTCAGCAATGGGAACGCATAATACCCTAAATAACGCCCTGACTGAGAAAAGCAAATCACCACACACCCCACTATCTGCCGGACCTATTAACAAAAAATCATCAAGATAGTGTGTTACCCCTTGCTGCCTACAACCCGCCTTAATGCACCATTGTAAAAAACTACTAAAACATTAAAAAAATGAACAGGAAACCAAACAACCCATCGGCAAACATTTGTCAACATAAAATCCATCCCCCAACTTAAATCCCATACAGATGGAGCAGGGCTTGTTATTGCTGGCGGAGCGCCAGGACCGTGTCCCTGGCGATCCGCCAGCAATCTGGCGCTCTGGCTGAATGAGACGCTCGTGCGTCTCCCACGCACGAGCGTCTCAATAGCCGGGCGGCGAGGCGGCGCGGCGGGTGCAGTCCTGCCCGTCTCCAGCTTCAGGGAGACGGGCAGGGCTGCGGGGGGCTGCGGGGGGGCGGTGTGGACCGGCGGGGACCCGGGGAAGCCGGCGGGGACCCGGGCAAAAGCTCCGTCGGAACGGGACGCGCGTGCACCTCGTGCACGCGCGTCCCCTTCCGACATACAGATGGCGCGGGGCGGGGGATGGCGGGTGGCGAGTCCTCCGCCATCCCCAGCAAAGACAAGCCCTGCGCTATCTGTATATTTGAATGATTCCGGATGCAACGGTAAAATTCTGAACGCTGACTCGATATCTACTTTGGCCATCAGCGCCCCTTTACCATAACCCTGCACTAAAACCAACGCCTGTTCAAACAATTCGTAGCTAACACTACAAAATTTCTGATCTAGCGCATCATTCACAGACCCCCCTTCTGGATATGACAAATGCTGTATCAGCCTGTATTTCCCAGGCTCCCTCTTAGGCACCACCCCCAGCGGAGAAATGCATAGGTCCGCAATTGGGGGCTCCTTAAAAGGCCCTATCATCCTACCCAAACTCACCTCACTCTCAACCTTTTTCTTTACCACCTCTGGGAAATCTCTAGCTGACCTTAAGTTCCTGCCCGCCGATGCAATCACCCTATCAACTATTGGTAGACGAAAGCCCACTGAAAACCCTTCCAACAAAAAGGCAGCCTCCTCCCTAAGAGGATAGAGCCTCAACCATCTTTTTAACTCATCAATCTTAACTGGGGACTCCGCCTTGCCTAATGCTGGGCCTAGCCTCCCCCCTCCCAACTGTTTGGCCCCCTGACCTTGCACACTCCTTTGTGGTGTGGCTTCCACTGCAGAGAATGCACACATGCCTATATTTGCACCCCGCCCCTCTTGCACACTGCCCATTGTTAAAGGCGTAGCACCTTCCTCTCCCAGACCCACTATACCCTGATCTACCAAGAAATGTCTGCTTACGAACTAAGCCCGCCTCACTTACACCCCTTGCCTGCTGGGTAACTTCTAACCAGACTTCCACGTCTTTGAACCCAAAACTGTAAACCATTTGACCATCCTGCTTTTTTCTGAAAAGTTCATCGTACTGCCTCCATGCGTTTAACCTCCCTGACAAGTACATACTATGTATCAAATGAAAGTACTTGAACATGTTCATATGTTCTGACGGCCTTGTTTCTATATAACAGGCCGCAAACACATAAGCCCCCGCCAGCCAATTAGAATATGACCGCCTAGCCTCCTCAGCTGCAGGGCCCTTTGCCTTCGCAGCGTCCAATGCAGTTTTTGCCTCATGTGTTATGGCAGACATATCCACAAATCGGCCCTTTTTTATCTTATCCCTGATCTTAGATCTTAAACCCCTCAATATTGCCGTATTAGAGCAATGCACAGCATCACCTGACGCATCCGGCCCAACCTTAGCTGCACTGCTGGCTACACTCTTTGAACTTCCTGCTCCCTTCTTTTTTCCCCTAATTTTCTGCGCAAAGTATCTCATGAGCTTACACGGCCTACCATCCATGCTGGATGAATCTGAGGAACTGTCTGAATAAGTCCCTTCTGCTTCCCGCTGCGCCGCTTACGGTATCTCACCTGCTCCAGCCGATGATGGCCCCGCCTGCTCCTCTGTTCGCACGACATGTCCCTCGCTGCGCAGTGCGCCCACCGTGACTTGACTCGATGATTCTAAGACATCAGACACGCTCCCTGGCCCAGCGCTCGTTGAAACTGCCTGCAAAGGAATGCTTACAGAAGCTGTGTTTATAACATTCTCTGCCACCACATTCGTCACTATGGTCTCCTCCACAGTGCCTGCCCCCCTTGAAAGGTCGCTGCCCTGTGCCACTTGCTGCCCTACCCCCTGGGTGCTAGGGGGCCTAGCGACCGGAGGTGGTGGGGGGGGGGGAAACTGCAAAATGTTTTGCTGCCCGGGATTAGATACCCGCTGGGGTATCCCCATGCTATAAAACCCTGTGGCTGGTTGCACGTAACCCGGGTTGAAAGCCCACAATTGGTGACCCTGGCCCACTCTCCCCCATAACTGGCCCGCGGTCTGGTACATGGGCTGCTGCGGGTTAACCCACTGCGGCCATGCAGCCAAATTTCCTTGTACACCCTGCTGACTGACTCCCGTGTTAAAATATGGTGACCAGCTGCCAAAATGGGCTGACTGAACCACAGCAGAACTATCAGTAACCCCTCTCAACTGCTGCAGAGCTGTGGGCGTAGCCACAAGGACCGGCCTAGACATAAACACTGGAGTGGATGGCGGGGGTGCAAACATGGCCAATGGTGATGCCCTTACCCTGACTACTGGAGTAAAAGCCCCCCTAACTGACTGGGGGGATTGCCAATCATCCACCCTGACCTCTGCCTGATCTCTCACAGGAGACAGGCTTCCTAAATGTGCATACTGGAGCGAATCCCCAGCCCCTGAGGCTGTGGGATTGCTCCCTGAAATTTGATCACCTGGATCCAAAATGGCCCCCGGAGATAATGAGGGGGTCTAGCAGCCATTTCAGAGCCCCCAGTCCCCGATATTAAATCCCCCGGGGCAGGGCTACCTCTCACACTTTGAGCTCCACTGCCCTGCGTCCCCCTAGACAACCAGGCCTGTTCCTATTATCGCGGCCGCCATGACACCTGTGTTCTGCACAGCAGGACGGGCAGCCACCCGCCCTGCTGAACTATTGCACCCACCCGCCCTTCCTCTGGCTCCCGCTGCCTTATCCGCGGGAGTAGGGACATTGCGCGACCCCCCATGGCTGCCGCAGCTGCGAGCCGCGCTCCCCGCCTGGACTCAGCCAGCCTCTGGGGCGGGGGAGCGCTGCAGCGCGGACGGGACATATACCTTACCTACAGAAAATTTCTACCCACTAAAGCTGCGGCTAAAACACCTGACAGACACAACTTTTATTTTACCCACTAAAGATTTAAAGAATGCAGATGTAAAAGATATAGACAATAGAGGGATAGAATAAGAAGGGAAAGGATAGGAAGAAACTACACAGAATGGTAGAAGAATAATAAGGAAAAGCACTTAGCCTAGTCAGACACTGAAGGACAGCAGTCTCCAGGGAATCCAAAAAATGGCAAGAGGAATACTTTACCTCAGCCAGCCCTTATATTAACTCCTAACTCCTCCCCCTCACTCTGCTCTCACTGGCTAGCTGAGCTAACTGCACCCAATGAACACCCCTGACTGAAACACCAATTAAAGAGAAGCTAACAATTTCTTCCTACAAAACAGGGTGCTTATCTCCTCTCAAGCTTAAGTAAGCTTTCGCTTCTATTAAAAATAACAATCAAAATAAGAATCAAATATATATATAATCATTGTATAATAATATAGGAGGCAATCCCACTTATGTATATCTAAAATATTCTTTTATACACATAGAACACAATGAAATAACATTGAGAGTATATATGTCATGTGATCCTATAAGGTCACATGATTCAGAAGTCAATTGGGCAAACAACATAAAAAGTAATTTAAACGTTTTATAAATATTTGTAAAGCACATTGTTCAGATGAAGAAGCTAGCGCTAATGTCACCATGAAAAAACAATATGTGTGTGAGTTCCGGATGGCTCGTAACATTCATAGAACCCCTTACAGCGCTATTGATGTATAAACCCGGAAGTGCGTCATTTGCACTTCCGTGGTTGGCATAATATAAAACCTGGATGGCGGAAGTCAGATGTAAAAATTGTGCCTGCCATATTGAGATTGGCCAGTGTTTATATGTAAAATGCTGCTGCCATATATAGAAGTAATGATTTAGCGTCCGCCATTTTGTAATTGGCAGACGTATTACCCAGCAATCTAAGGTTCATAGGGTTGGATTTAAAAATCTTGTGAGTGGCACTGTGAGCCTGTACCTTGTAACTACATATAAAGATACACATATATAAAGATAAAATCTCTTAACTGAATTTCACCTGTGAAGGTTAGTTATTAATAAAGAAAATATATCTCCCAAATACTTAAAGTTCATAGGGTTGAACTTAAGCAGCACCCGCCATGTGTGGCAATGTGAACCTATGGTTAGGGTTACCACCTCATCCCTTTAATTCTGGACACATATTAATTACACAGGTTCTGTGGCTGATTAAAAAAAAAAAAACAGTTGAAATGGAGTCTGGATGGCTATTTAAAAACAACAGTTGAAATGGAGTCTTGAAGTCAGCCAGCCACAGAACCTGTGTAATTAATATGTGTCCGGAATTAAAGGGATGAGGTGGTAACCCTACCTATGGTCTGTATCTGTACATATAGATATATATGTGAGGATACAATCTCTTAATAGAGTTATAGTTTATGGGAGTAATTTATTATGGTGATCATGTATCACTGATACTTTTTAAGTAAATAATATATGTTCCCCCCAAAAAATGATGAAAATAAAAATGAAAATATAGTAAAAATTAAAAAGAAAGATAAAAAATGTAAAATGAACAATAAAAAAATAATATATAATTATAGACATACTATCTTAATAATTGGTGTATCAGATATAGAATAAAGTTGTTGTCTGGTTTTGAAGAGTAATAATATAATGTTAACTATGACTGATTAGGGTGAGATACAAGTATATTTATATATGTCACATTACTACCTGGGTTTAAGAAGGGGGAAAAAGAAGGGGGAGAGAGGGATAGGTATTGTACATACGTTATTGTGTCACTGAGACCTAGATGTAGTTGAATGAAAAGAATTTGGCATCTTAATACAAGTGGGTATCAAAAATGCAGAGAAATACCTAAACCAAAGAATCAATAAAAACTAAAAAAACTTGATTTTTGTACATTAATTTATGTTATTGATCTCCATCAATTCATTTAGTACTATGGGTACAAGAGTGTCTAGTTTGAAAATCCAATAAACTTCCTGGTGACATAGTTGTTGGAATCTGTCCCCTCCCCTTTCTGTTAGTTGTATATGTTTTAAACCTATGATTTGTAGAATGGAGGGATTGCCATCATGGAACCTATCAAAATGCATGGGTACACTGTGGGTTTGAACTCTGTTGGTAACATTGCGGCGATGTTCCATAAATCTCCTTTTTAGGTGTCTTATTGTTCTTCCTACATATTTGAGGTTGCAGCCGCATGTAAGTAGGTAGATCATATAAGAAGTATCGCAGTTGGCAAATGTGGAGATTTTAATTGTTTTTTCAATTGATCGTAAATTAATATCCATGGTGCGTCTAGGGGTGTGTATGCACATTGTACACCGTGTCTTGCCACACCGGTAGAAGCCAGCGGGTCTGTTCGGAAGCCAAGTGATGTCCTTGTTGTCCGATGTGTCCTTGTTGTTCGATGGTGTTTTTCATTGACTGGGGGCCAGAATGGATTTCAATGACTTGTTTTTCCTATGAACAATGGAGGGAGGACCTAAAGGAAGTAGGGGTGAAAGAATCTTATCTTGTTTTAAGATTTCAAAGTTATTTTGAATTATTTGTTTTATTTGAAAGTGAGCCTGGTTATATTTGCAGACAAAGTAAATTCTCTGTCTTGAGAGCTGGTCTAAAAGGGTAACTAAAATGGTGCATGGCCTACATCACAAAACATACCAGGAAAGACTAAAAGATCTTATTATGTATTATTTCTAGCAGAGAAGGGAAAGGGGGGACATGATAGAAACTTTCAAATATATCAAGGGTTTTAACAAGGTGCAGGTGGGAGACATTCTTCACAGGAAGAGGAGCAGCAGAACACGAGGACATGCACTGACACTAGAGGGAGGAAGATTCAGGGGAAATGTTAGAAAAAATTACTTCACAGAAAGTGTAGTGGATAAGTGGAATAGCCTCCCATCAGAGGTGGTAGAGGCAAATACAGTAGTACAATTTAAACATGCTTGGGATAGGCATATTGATATCCTTACAAAAAATAAGGATCAAATATGGTTTGAGGTAACATGTTTAAAAAAGGGGCAGACTAGATGGGCCAAGTGGTTCTTATCTGCCGTCAAATTCTATGTTTCTATGTCTTTTTCTCTTTGGTCGGATTTTCCAAGAGAGTCTGTCTATCCATGGAGCAAACTTCTGAAAATGCTTTCTCGAGGATATGTTTTTATTGTTTTATTTTATATCATATTATGCATGTATGTGTTTATATAATAAATTGTTCAATTTTACAGTTGTGATTCTTTCAGTGAAACCCAGCGCTGCTCAAAACCTTTTCTTGTCCATTTTGCTTTTTCAGAGGGTACCCACAATTCCCTCCAGAGCAGCAACTAAAGACAGCGCTCTTAGATGCGTACCCCACATTTGTTAAGAATAGTCTGTAATGGGCATTACGGTGTGTGTGTCATAATGTATAATGGGCCTCACGGTGTGTGTTATACTGTGTAATGAGCATTACAGTGTGTATCATAGTCTGTAATGAGCATTACGGTGTGTGTCATAATATGTAATGGGCAATACAGTGTGCGGCAATGTGTAGTGTTCCATAATGTGTAATAGGCATAACGGTGTGTTCCATAATGTGTAATGGGCATAACGGTGGGTTCCATAATGTGTAATGGGCATAACAGTGGGTTCCATAATGTGTTATGGGCATAACGGTGTGTTCCATAATGTGTAATGGGCAAAATGGTGTGTTCCCTAATGTGTAATGAGCAAAATGGTGTGTTCCATAATGTGTAATGCCTTTTTTTGTGTAATGCCACACCTCCTTTCCATGTGACCACACCCCTTTGTGCTGCGCGGTTTTGCCATGCAAGTGTCCCACCTGATGCAAGTGGGCGTGTGTGCTTAAAATGCCAGGGGTGATTTCTGGTCCCAGTCCGGCTCTGCCACAGCTGGTGGGTTAGGTGCAAGCCTCCCCAGAGCTGAGCAGACAGATGGAAGGCATATCCAGCGCGCATTCTAAACCAAGCAGAGTCTAAAGTGAAAATTTTATTTGATGCCCACAATCCAGATAAATTACATATTAGAGACTAGGTGATTCATCGCGCCCTACGGGCGCTCTTCACACCGTCGTAAGGGGCTGCGCCCCCTTAATTTGTGAACGTTTGTATATGAGAAATATGGTTAGAATTGTATGAAAGATGCCCTGTATTGCAACTTAGGTGTCCACGAATCGCGGGAGGGGGGGTCGCGGAGGGTGCCGCGAATTGCAGGAGGGGGGGTCGCGGCGGGTGCCGCGAATTGCAGGAGGGGGGGGGGGTTGTGGGGGGGTGGATGCTGCGAATCGCAGGAGTGGAGGGATTGCAGAGAATCACGGGAGGGGGGTCGCGGGGTGGGTTGCCGCAAATCGCAGGAGGGGGGTTACGGGGGCGGGGGTTGCGGCGAATCATGGTAGGGGGGGTCGCGGGGGATGTGCCGTGAATCACGGGAGGGGGGGTCACGGGGTGGGGTGCCGAGAATCGCGGGGGGGTGTGTGTGTGCCGTGAGTCGCGGGAGTGGGGGTTGCGGGGGGTTGTGACGCGAATCGCCACAAGAAAAAATCAACACAGAAAGGTCAACACATGTAAATGTTGACATAAGTGTGGCACTTCATTGGTGTCCATGTCGACACGAGAATGAATATGAAAACATTCAAAAAATGAAAAAAAAAACTTCAAAAAGTCATGTCAACCTTTTTCATTGTCGACCATAGCCATGTCAGTGTTTTCCATGTGCAATTTAATTCTGGAGCTGCCGCGAATCACGGGGGGTGCCGCGAATTGCGAGAGGGGGGGGTCGCGGGGTTGGGTGGCGCGAATCGCGGGAGGGCGGGGTTCACAGGGGTTCCGGTGGGGGGTTGCCGCGAATTGCGGGAGGTGGGGGGTCACAATGACTTGTTTTTCCTATGAACAATGGAGGGAGGACCTAAAGGAAGTAGGGGTGAAAGAATCTTATCTTGTTTTAAGATTTCAAAGTTATTTTGAATTATTTGTTTTATTTGAAAGTGAGCCTGGTTATATTTGCAGACAAAGTAAATTCTCTGTCTTGAGAGCTGGTCTAAAAGGGTAACTAAAATGGTGCATGGCCTACATCACAAAACATACCAGGAAAGACTAAAAGATCTTATTATGTATTATTTCTAGCAGAGAAGGGAAAGGGGGGACATGATAGAAACTTTCAAATATATCAAGGGTTTTAACAAGGTGCAGGTGGGAGACATTCTTCACATGAAGAGGAGCAGCAGAACACGAGGACATGCACTGACACTAGAGGGAGGAAGATTCAGGGGAAATGTTAGAAAAAATTACTTCACAGAAAGTGTAGTGGATAAGTGGAATAGCCTCCCATCAGAGGTGGTAGAGGCAAATACAGTAGTACAATTTAAACATGCTTGGGCTAGGCATATTGATATCCTTACAAAAAATAAGGATCAAATATGGTTTGAGGTAACATGTTTAAAAAAGGGGCAGACTAGATGGGCCAAGTGGTTCTTATCTGCCGTCAAATTCTATGTTTCTATGTCTTTTTCTTTTTTGGTCGGATTTTCCAAGAGAGTCTGTCTATCCATGGGGCAAACTTCTGAAAATGCTTTCTCGAGGATATGTTTTTATTGTTTTATTTTATATCATATTATGCATGTATGTGTTTATATAATAAATTGTTCAATTTTACAGTTGTGATTCTTTCAGTGAAACCCAGCGCTGCTCAAAACCTTTTCTTGTCCATTTTGCTTTTTCAGAGGGTTCCCACAATTCCCTCCAGAGCAGCAACTAAAGACAGCGCTCTTAGATGCGTACCCCACATTTGTTAAGAATAGTCTGTAATGGGCATTACGGTGTGTGTGTCATAATGTATAATGGGCCTCACGGTGTGTGTTATACTGTGTAATGAGCATTACAGTGTGTATCATAGTCTGTAATGAGCATTACGGTGTGTGTCATAATATGTAATGGGCAATACAGTGTGCGGCAATGTGTAGTGTTCCATAATGTGTAATAGGCATAACGGTGTGTTCTATAATGTGTAATGGGCATAACGGTGGGTTCCATAATGTGTAATGGGCATAACGGTGGGTTCCATAATGTGTTATGGGCATAACGGTGTGTTCCATAATGTGTAATGGGCAAAATGGTGTGTTCCATAATGTGTAATGTTCATAATGGTGTGTTCCATAATGTGTAATGGGCATAACGGTGTGTTCCATAATGTGTAATGGGCATAATGGTGTGTTCCATAATGTACAGTATAATGGGCATAACGGTGTGTTCCAAAATGTGTAATGAGCAGAATGGTGTGTTCCATATTGTGTAATGGGCATAACGATGGGTTCCATAATGTGTAATGGGCATAACGGTGTGTTCCATAATGTGTAATGAGCATAACGGTGTGTTCCATAATGTGTAATGAGCATAACGGTGTGTTCCATAATGTGTAATGCCTTTTTTTGTGTAATGCCACACCTCCTTTCCATGTGACCACACCCCTTTGTGCTGCGCGGTTTTGCCATGCAAGTGTCCCACCTGACGCAAGTGGGCCTGTGTGCTTAAATTGCCAGGGGTGATTTCTGGTCCTAGTCCGGCTCTGCCACAGCTGGTGGGTTAGGTGCAAGCCTCCCCAGAGCTGAGCAGACAGATGGAAGGCATATCCAGCGCGCATTCTAAACCAAGCAGAGTCTAAAGTGAAAATTTTATTTGATGCCCACAATCCAGATAAATTACATATATGATGTGCCTAAATGAAAAGGAGATTACAGTTGTATGTGAAGAATATTTTAATGAAATAATATTTAATTACAGTTCATGTGTAAATTTCAACTAGGAAGGGAGTGGATGACTTCAGTGTAGAAAGTCTGGGGATTATTATTATTATAGATTTATTTATAAGGCGCCACAAGTGTTTCGCAGCGCCGTACAAAGGAACAATACAGGGAGACAAAACTTGGCATAACATTGAATAAATAACAAAAATAGAGTACAAATAAAGAGCGCCACAGTTCAATACACATTACAGCTTAACCCCTTCCCGACATTTGACGTACATGTACGTCATGGTCGGGAAGTACTTCCCGACATTTGACGTACATGTACGTCATGGCTTCTAACTGTCACTGCGTCTATAGACGCGGTGACAGTTAAGAGATGTCTGCTGTCCCTGACAGCAGACATCCCCCCTCGCCGCCCAGGGGGGGCAGGGGTGCCCCCCCCGGTCGGCGATCGCTGTGATTGGCTGTTCAAATCTGAACAGCCAATCACAGCGTTTCCTGTGTTACCGGCGGCTAAGCCGCTCGGTAACACAGAAAACGGTGGTGATCGGTGCAGCACCGATCACCACCGAGCGGCAGCACCCCCCTCCCACCCACCCGGCACTCACCCGGCAGCTCCGGGGCAGCAGGCTCACCCGGCTCCCCCAGCAGCAACAGCCTCAGCGCACGCAGCGCTTCCCCCCTCCCACCCCCCCCCCCGCAAGCTGCAGCAGCAGCAGTAAATAATAAAATGGGTTGTAATGAAATATATATATATATAAATATATATATATATATATATATATATATATGTGTGTATGTGTATATATATATATACACATATATGTATGTGTATATATGTATATATATATACACACATATATATGTATATATATATATATATACACATATATATATGTGTATATATATATATGTGTATATATATGTGTATATATATATGTATATATATATATATATATGTATGTATATGTATATATATATATATATATATATATATATATATATATATATGCTTCCAGACAGATATTCCCGACATATGACGTATATATACGTCATGGTCGGGAGGTACTTCCCGACCGAAGACGTATATATACGTCATGGTTTTATAAACTGTCACCGCGTCTATAGACGCGGTGACAGTTTGGAGATGTCTGCTGTCCCTGACAGCAGACATCCCCCCTCGCGGCGATCGCTGCGATTGGCTGTTCAAATGTGAACAGCCAATTGCAGCGTTTTCTGTGTTACCGGCGGCTAAGCCGCTCGGTAACACAGTGATCGGTGGTGACCGGTGCTGTTAAGTACAGCACCGATCACCACCGATCGCCAGCCCCCCCCCCCCCTCCCACCCGGCAGCCCCCCTCCCTCCCACCCACCCGGCTGCCGCAGCGCCAGCACCCCTCCCAACCCCCCACCAGCCGCAGCGCCAGCCCCCCTCCCAAAGCTGGTGACCAAAATGGGGTCACATGTGGGGGGGTTCCACTGTATTGGTGCTTCGGGGGTCTTGCTAATGCGACATAGCACCCACCATTCATTCCACCACCAAAAATCACTCCTTCCCTTCTGAGTCCTGCCATGCACCCAAATGGTATTTTTGGGTCACATATGAGGCATTGCCGTACTGGGGAGAAATTGGGGCACAGATTTTGGGGTGCTTTGTCTCCTTCATTCCTTGCCAAAAAAAAAAAATTTGAGCCAGAACTGCATTTTTGTGTAAAAAATTACATTTTTTTACACAAAAATGCAGATCTGGCTCAAAATTTTTCATTTTCACAAGGAATGAAGGAGACAAAGCACCCCAAAATCTGTGCCCCAATTTCTCCCGAGTATGGCAATGCCTCACATGTGACCAAAAAATACCAGTTGGGTGCATGGCAGGACTCAGAAGGGAAGGAGTGATTTTTGGATTTTGCAGCACAGATTCTGGTTGAATGACCCCTGAAGCACCCATACAGTGGAACCCCCCCACAAGTGACCCCATTTTGCAAACTACACCCTTCAGGGAATTCATCAGGGGGTATAGTGTACATTTCAAACCCCCAGGGGTTTCACCAATTTTGATACAACTGAGCTGTGAAAATGAAAAATTAAATTTTTTCATTTTCACAGCCCAGTTGTATCAAAATTGGTGAAACCCCTGGGGGTTTGAAATGTACACTATACCCCTAAATGAATTCCCTGAAGGGTGTAGTTTGCAAAATGGGGTGACTTGTGGGGGAGGTTCCTAACTTTTAGCACTTATGGTGCCTAGAACCCTACATGGTGCCTAAAAAAAAATCTCATAAAAAGGAGGCTCCAAAATCAAGTAGGTGCTCCTTCTATTATGAAGCCTGTGGTTTGGTCAACGTGCACACTAGGGCCACATATAGGATATTTATGAAAACAAAAGAATTGGGGAAATCAATTTTTAGTCACATTTCTCTAGTAAAATCTACTGTGTTCGTTAGAAAAATGTATTAAAATTGAAACTCTGCAAAAAAAAAGAAATTTTGAAATTTCACCTACACTTTGTTTTAATTCCTGTGAAACACCTAAAGGGTTAACAAACTTCCAAAATGCTGTTTTGAATACTGTGAGGGGTGCAGTTTTTGAAATGGCATCATTTATGGGGGTGTCTCACATACAAGTCCCTCAAAGTCACATCAGAACTGAACTGGTCCCTAAAAAAATCAGTGTTTGAAATTTTCTTGAAAATTTGAGAATTTGCTATTCATATTTGAAGCCTCCTAGTGTCCAAAAAAATGAAAAGGAGGTTGAAATAATGATTGCAACATAAAGTAGACATATGGTCTTTGTTAGTTATTAACTATTTTGAGTGGTATGTTTATTTGTCTCACAAGCAGAAAATGTGACATTTTGCAAATTGCTAAATTTTCCATTTTTTCACGACATTTTGGTATTTTTCACAAAAAAACACAGACTGTATCGACCCAAATTTACCACTAACTTGAAGTACAATGTGTCACGAGAAAACAATCTCAAAATCACTGGGATAAGTAAAAGCAAAAAAAGTTATCCCCACTTAAGTGAAACATGTCAGATTTGAAAAAAATGGCTCTGTCAGGAACGCAAAAACTGGCTCTGTCAGGAAGGGGTTAAATGTAAGTAGTGAGGACTCAATCAACATACAACTAGAGGCTTGAGGCCAATGATGGAGATGAGTATGCGGACAAATATGGTCACTGAGTTGGGATGCTGACGGATCCAGTTTTCCATTGTGTCCTGCACATCCTTGTCACAGGTGAACAACCATCTTTCAGCAAACACATTAACCCACTGTGATTAGATACAGTACATCACTGCAGCAAAGTCTTCTTTTCATTTGGGCACACCTTATATATCAATGTAAGCATATTGATATGTGGCGCAAGACATGCTGCTAGTCACTTACATCGCACCTCTGACTTTTACCCTTTTTAACTAGATTGCGTTCCTTTTCCTGTATTTTGCTTCTTCATTCAATAACAGTGGACTATGGGTCTGATTCAGACCTGTTTGCAGCCTCGCAAACAGGTAAATGCCACCCGCTTGACGACGGAACGCCAACGCCGTGTGAATCCCCGCAATTGCATGGGAGGGGATGTGTGCGCTTAAACATCCCCTTAAATGCGGCTGCATGGGTTAAAAATCATTCAGTTGTCACCAACCATCAAATAAAATTTTCCCATTTGCAGATAAAAATGACTCTAGACTGACTCTTATCTTGGGGTGGGCTCTGATTCGTGCTCTGACGTCATGTGATTCCATCTGCCCGCCCTGAGCAGGCCTCGACACACCTGCGTTTGCAAGGGAACACCCAGCATTTATGAGAATGCCCATAAAATTCTGGGCGTTCCTCTGCACCAGCACCTTGTCCGCCCCCTGCCCTCCCCTGACAGTGCAAACGCCTCAGTGCGTGTGATACTCGCCGTAGGCATTTGCACAGGGGGTTTGAACATAAATGGGAGTGCACAGATCTACAACATGGAAAATGGGGCCGAATTCAGACCCATCCGAATGAGTCTGAATCCAGCAATATATACATTGGATCACTATCTTACTGACCCCTCTATACCCACCACTACATCACTGAGCCCTCTATATGCTACACCACATTACTGACCCCTCTATACCCACCACTACATCACTGACCCCTCTACATGCTACACTACATCACTGACCCCTCTACATGCTACACCACATTACTGACCCCTCTATACCCACCACTACATCACTGACCCCTCTACATGCTACACTACATTACTGACCCCTCTATACCCACCACTACATCACTGAGCCCTCTATATGCTACACTACATTACTGACCCCTTTATACCCTACACTACATCACTGACCCCTATACATGCTACACTACATCACTGACCCCTCTATACCCTACACTACATCTCTGAGCCCTCTACATGCTACACTACATCACTGACCCCTCTACATGCTACACCACATTACTGACCCCTATACATGCTACACCACATTACTGACCCCTATACATGCTACACTACATCACTGACCCCTCTATATGCTACACCACATTACTGACCCCTCTATACCCACCACTACATCACTGACCCCTCTCAGGGCCGTCTTAACAGCAGTATGGGCCCCTGGGCAAAGCAATGCACTGGGGCCCTTACCCATTCTCCCCTCCTAGGGGTGGGGGTGCTATCAGCAGCAGGTTTATATGCAGGGGAGGGTTGGATAATGGAGTGGGCTTAATATTGGTAATTTTCCGGTGGAAGGGCAGCTTGTTTGACTGCAGTCATTATCTGGAAATAGATTTCTTAGCCTTCAATAGTATAAAAATCTAGAGTCCCAACTTTCAGGAGGTGCTGGGGACTTGGGGATCAGAGATCAGGAGCCAGAGCAATCCATTGACACAAATATAAAACTGTACACCAGACGTTTGCAGCTGGAGCAGGGACCGGCTGCTGATATCTCTGGTTCTGGGTATGATAGAGACAAGCTTCTAGTTTTGACAGAAAGGGCCTTATTCTAGTTCACTCTTTCTGACAAAATCTTTCTTAGATGGACAAAACCATTTGCACTGCAGGTGGGGCAGATGTAAAATGTGCAGAGAGAATTAGATTTGGGTAGGGATTTACGTCAAAATGAGATCTATATTGCAGTGTAAAAATAAAGCAGTCAGTATTTACCCTGCACAGAAACAAAATAACTCACCCAAATCTAATTCTCTCTGCACATGTTACATCTGCCCCCCTGCAGTGCACATGATTTTGTCCATTTAAGAAGGTTTTTTTTAAGAAAGAGTGAACTAGAATAAGGCCCTAAGTCAGAGAGAACCTTAGAAATATGACTGGGAAGTGCAATTAACAGATCGGATGTGGACTGCTGCTTTGAAGTTGGATATCTCCAGTTCCCCAGGGCCGATTTTCAAAATTCTGGTATCCCTGGAAAAATGGGATCCTCAGCTATCAATATAGGGCCCTTATACACCTGGGGCCCCTGGGCAAGTGCCCATTAAGCCCATACGAAAAGACGGCCCTGACCCCTCTACATGCTACACTACATCACTGGCCCCTCTACATGCTACACCACATTACTGACCCCTCTATACCCACCACTACATCACTGAGCCCTCTATATGCTACACTACACAGCTGTCGATCTGGCAGCTTGCCTGCCAAGTCTATTTCTACTTTCAATCCCGATGCAGCGGTGCCGCGCATCGGGATTGAATCTGCATCGAATGCAGCTGACAATGTTCAATTCAGTTTAATTTTCGAATCAATTTGGACTATATATTTCAAATCGAATTGAAAATGACACTGAATCGAACTGTGTGTACATAGCATAACACTGACACCACAGAATTTCCATCTTATTTCCATACACAGTCTCTGGGGGATACCCTGTCACATCTCACCTGTCACTCTCTATACAGATGGCGCGGGTCTTATTATTGCCGCCTATGGCGATGTTTCCGACACACGCCATGGCGCATACATGTAGCGAATCGCCGTGGCGCTTCACGACGAGTGCAATATCACAGACCAACCACCAGATGTCACTTTTAAAAACCTCATTTGCGCATGCGTAAGATTTGTGCTTCAGCGCGTGCATGATGCGCAGGAATTACATGCACTTTATTATACGATGAGCACCTCTCTAATGCCGCTGGCACGAGCGTGATCCAGTCTCTTCAGCCGAGAGTGCATCATGCTGATGCGGACAGAGCGGACAGAGAGGAACTGCAATTTATTTGACTGCTGTGAACGGGAAGAATAAAAATGAGTGAAGAAAAAAAAAAAAAACTAAAAAAATGAAACAGTGACTGAGTTTACCATTTGACGTACATGTACGTCATGGCCGGGAGGTACTTCCCGACACATGACGTACATGTACGTCATGGCTTCTAACTGTCACTGCGTCTATAGACGCAGTGACAGTTAGGAGATGTAGCCGCACAGACGCTAATGCGTAACAGCAAACACCGTACTGTAGTTCTAAAGGTTGTACGACACGGACGCTATGCGTCTCAGTATACAGTACAGTATTGTTCTAAAGGCGGCCACAATATTGGAAACTTGGTCACAATATGGTTTTGCAGCATTACATTCACAGTATTGTGCGGTAAGTTACTGATGGGTAGATTTACAGTATGAAGCGGTGATAAGGGAGGAGAAGTGGAAAATGCCGTCCAATCAGCTCCTGACTGTTAAGCTACAGGCTGGGTGTAAATACTGTAGAATCAGTCATGGTAGTATAGTAGTCATTACACTGTACAGTTCTTGGCTGTAGTGTAGTGGTTATCTGCATGGTGTTTCACGCCGGAGACCCGTGTTCGATTACGGCGTTAAACCTTTAATATTATAGTATCAAATTTTACAGTTTTAACTAAGATATAATTATTGACAATATACTGTGTGATTAAAATATAATTATTTATATTTACAGTATAGTATTACATTTTACAGTATATTGTATAAGTAATGTATTACAGTATATAAAAACTACTGATAAACTACTGATAAACTACTGTACCCACTACTCAGCGGCGGGCGCACAGAATGGGACGCTGTTCCGCACAGGACGCACGGCGCATAGGACGCACGGCGCATAGGACGCACGGCGCATAGGACGCACGGCGCACACGCTATTGCAGTATACTGTAGGCGCCATTATCAGTATCACTAGTACTGTACCTGGACCTGTTCAGTATGTCGGACACTGGCAGAGTCAGGAGGGCAAGGCCCTTTGGCAGAGGGGAGCTCCTCACCCTGGTGGCTTGGCGGGACAGGCTCCTGGTCTCTAATCGGGAGATTGTGGAGGCCTACCAGGGGGCCCGTCAAGCCATCAGGGTGAGGTTCCATAGAGACAGGCCAGTTAGGAGCCTCCAGAGGAGATGGTCCGACCTGGTCCGTCGGGACCCTCAACTGCTGGACTCCCTCAGGCAAAGTAAGTACTGTACATACCTGTACAATGTTGAGTGCTATTGTATACAGTATTTTTTACTTGTTGCCATGGGGGATTTTACAGTATACTGTACCTGTATTTTTTTTTAATGTGCTGATTGCTGTACAACTGTTCAGGTAGATTTTACAGAACTTGCTATTAGAATTAGAATTTAGAATTAGGGGGTGTGTCATTCTCCACCTGAAGGGTGTGTCTACAGTACTTCCATACAGTACACTACTGTACTGTACATGGAGATACTGTATTGTGTGTGTGGGGGGCGCTGACCTGGACAGAGAGGTTTTTTTGGACCGGGTCTGAGAGCGCCAGAGTCAGCTGTTCAGCAGTGGTATTGATACAGATTTGGGGGGAGCAGTATTAGACAGGTCCTTCTGAGCATTGTTCCGCTCTCCAACTCCAGGGCCTGGACCCCACTTCTTACATTCCCATTCCTGCAGCCACCAGACCTGGTTTCCAGCCCATGGTTGGGGTGATGTCAACATGTTAACCCCCGGAATCCATGGCAGATCATGTACTGTACAGTAAATTCTTTGCAATGAGCATGTTAATCCCTTCCAGAGTGTGCAACACCTGGAAGACCAGGTTCATCCCATGGCAACGAGCATGTTAACCCCCTAATATGCAATGAGCATTATAGTGTGTGTAGTAATGGGTAATGGACATTATGGAATGTGGTAAAATACTGTACATACTGTACTGTAATACAGTAGGTACAGTATTTTGGTGTACAGTATGGCATAATGTGTAGGACTAATGAGAGAGAGATGGAGATTGCTGCTACAGTACTGTGCAGTATTTCAGGGAGTCTCCTGCTGAAGAGGGAAGGCAACTACTGTATGCTGTACAGTACATGCTTGTTGCCATGGGTGATTTCCTACAGCATTGGTTTTCATGACATACTGTACAGTACTGTACAGTAAATTGTGGGCCCTTACAAACTTTTGATATGGGGCCTACAAATACTGTATCTGCAGTAATTACAGTATGCCTTACGCACTGTATTTCTTATTTTTCCAGGTATCAGCAGGATGACGCTGCAGGAGAGACATCACCGCCACTGTAAGTACAGTACAGTATACTGTATACAGTACAGAGCGGAACATTGCATATTGACTTTCAAACATGTGGGATACTGTACAGGACCACAGCATTTCATCCCTCCTGGAATGGGTCATTTTGGCAGGTACTGTACTGTACTGTTATGTACTGCACAGTACAGTATGTACTGTAGTGTTGATACAGTACCTTAACACATTGTACTTTATAGTACAGTATGTTCGTGTTAGAGAATATACAGTACTGTACAGCACAGTAGTTTTTTTGTGTGCTTTTCCGCAGTCCCAGTGGATGTCGCAGACGTGCCCCGTCGCAGGCGTGCCCCCCCTTCTCGCCGTCAACAGCGGCCAGCCGCCGTCGAGGAGTCTCCGAGCGTGGTTGGTAAGTACTGTTCTGTACAGTATAAACTTTCTATATGCATACTGTACCTGTGTTGTGTAACCAGTTGTACTGTACTTCCCTTTACCAAACCAATACAGTATGTACTGTAACTCTAATAACCTTAATAACCTTAACCCATGTGCACTGCAGGTGAGGCAGGTGTTACTGTACTTGCGCAGAGAGAATTACAGTATGTACTGTACAGTAGATTTGGGTGTGTCATTTTGCACTGCCTCGCCTGCTGTGCACATGGGTTTGTCCATCTACTGTGGGGAGGATTTTGTCAGAGAGTGAAGCAGAGTAAGGGCATCAGTTCCTGCTGGAGCCTGTTCAAAAATACCCCTGCTTGCACGATACAGCCTCTTTATTTTGTCCTTTTTTTTTTTTACATTTGCAGCTCCAGAAAGCCTCCCTGTCGCCACCGAAGAGGAGAGGGCCACCTCTGCCCCCACCCAGCTGGAGGAGGAGTCTCTGAGCGCGGTTGGTAAGTATTGTACAGTATAACACCAGGGCTCTCACCATCTGTACCGGAAAGTATTTTTGAACAGGCTCCAGCATGTACTGAGGCCCTTGTTCTTCTTCACTCTCTGACAAAATCCTTCTTGGATGGACAAACCCATGTGCACTGCAGGTGAGGCAGGTGTTACTGTACTTGCGCAGAGAGAATTACAGTATGTACTGTACAGTAGATTTGGGTGTGTCATTTTGCACTGCCTCGCCTGCTGTGCACATGGGTTTGTCCATCTACTGTGGGGAGGATTTTGTCAGAGAGTGAAGCAGAGTAAGGGCATCAGTTCCTGCTGGAGCCTGTTCAAAAATACCCCTGCTTGCACGATACAGCCTCTTTATTTTGTCCTTTTTTTTTTTACATTTGCAGCTCCAGAAAGCCTCCCTGTCGCCACCGAAGAGGAGAGGGCCACCTCTGCCCCCACCCAGCTGGAGGAGGAGTCTCTGAGCGCGGTTGGTAAGTATTGTGCACAGGGCCGGCGCCACCACTAGGCAAGGTTAGGCATTTGCCTAGGGCGCCGGCCACTGGAGGGCGGTAGTGAGCTGGCCTGGCCAGGCCAGGCCAGCAGCAGCAGCAGCAGGAGGAAGCTGCTACGCAGCGTCGTCGACGCTACCGCAGAGGAGAGAGCCGGAGGAGGAACAAGAAGGCAGCGGCTGGACAGGACTAGTCTCCACACAGGCTGAGGGCACAGCGGAGCTTGTTGTAAGTATAACGGTCGGACTACCCCCGTCCCCCCCGCCCGTGTACATGGCTGCCGCAGGCCTGTCGCCGCCAGCGCTGACAGACAGTAGTCAGTCAGTCGCTGACGCTGTCGCCCGGACGGTCATCAGGCCGCTGCCCCCACTGGCAACTTAGCCGCAGCTCCTGTCCACCCCACCCGGTGCCGTGCCCGTGCTGCGCCGTGACCGACACACAGGCTCAGCAGGCCTGCAAATCTCCGGCGGGTGGAGGAGCCGCCGCCCGCCCCCTCCTACCCACCCAGCTACTCAGTCACAGTCTCATCTGCCACCCACTGCCAGTCATCTGGATGGTGGCGTGGTGGCAGTCAATCATTATTTTACAAGGTGCGCAGCGCTTCATATATCTATGAGGGGGGGGGGGAGGGGGGTCATCTATAGGATGGTGCGTGGCAGTAATTTTTTTTTTTAACAAGGTGTCGCTTCCTCCCTCTATAGGGGGGGGGGTCATCTCCTATTATAGGAGATGACCCCCCCCCCATAGAGGGAGGAAGCAACACCTTGTAAAAAAAAAAATTACTGTCACCATCCTATAGGAGTCCTATAGGATGGTGGCACTCAGTAATTTTTTTTACAAGGTGATATGATGTAAAAAAAGGTGGCAAACAACAAATGAATGGCTGCACCTTAACCCCACAAACCTCCACCCTGCACTTGGAGCACATTTCATTGCATGGATGTGATCCATATTATCACCTAGCTAACTGGTGCTGCACTAATCCCAGCCTCACCAGAAGCCTGGTCTCCCTATCCACTGTACATTACAGAGCTGGCACCAGCAATCCCTCATGCTGCATTTGCCTACCCAGCTGCTGCTGCAGCAAACCTTTAGGATTGTGTTTGTTTGGTTACGGGGAGCTGCAGGGCGGTGAGGAGCAGTGGGGGCGGGCGGCGGCAGCTCTCAAATGAGTGGCCATCGGGGGTGCTGGTGAAGAAGCATGCCGGTAGTAAAATAGTGGGGAGGGCTATCACTGTATGCAGCGGGCGGGTAGCGGTGATCAGTGTCCGCAGCACCGCGGCGGGCAGCAGCGGCATTTACAAGTTTAAAAAAAAAGTGTCAAATGACTCTCTGGCTCTTGATTGGCTGAGATAGAGCGCTCTCTATTGGCTGCGGAAGGAGGCCGCTGATTGGCTGAGAGTGCTCTATCTCAGCCAATCAATAGCCAGGCAATCATTTGACACTTTATTTTAAAGTTGTAATTGACGCTGCTGCCCACCCGCTGCGGACACTGATCACCGCTGCCCGCCCGCTGCACACAGTGACAGCACGCTGATGATCCCTGCCGCGGCTGCACTGCTTCACAGGTACTTGGGGTGCCCCCTTCACTCTCAGAGAGCTCTCAGCCAATTACTGACTGTCCATACATTTCCTCAGCCTAGCCATCACCTTCCCCACCGCAGCCTAATGTTAACTTCATCTTGCCACATATTTTTTGCTTCTACTGTGCGGCGTAATGTGATTTTTGTCTCCTACTGTGTGCCATAATGTGATTTTTGGGCCCTACTGTGCGACTTAATGTGATTTTTGTCTCCTACTGTGAGCCATAATGTGATTTTTGGCCCCTACTGTGTGATGTAATGTGATTTTTGGCCCTTACTGTGTGATGTAATGTGATTTTTGGACCCTACTGTGTGATGTAATGTGATGTTTGGCCCCTACTGTGCGGCTTAATGTGATGTTTGGTTCATACTGTGTGGCTTAATGTGATATTTAGCCCCTACTTTGCGTCGTAATGTGATTTTTGTCTCCTGTGGGACTTAATGTGATTTTTAGCTCCTACTCTCCGGACACAGACAGCCTGTTCGGTAACATGTGCATGTGCAGCACCAGCACTGCGCATTCAGGGACTGGCTATATAATGCAGTGGCACGCAGTCACTCAGCCAGTGCTGCTTTCGGGTGGCATGGATGAGTGATGCAGCTGCTTTCCTCCTCACATGCTGCTCAACTCCATGCTGAAGTTGAGCTGCGACAAGTCTATTTACCTGCAGTGTGACATGTAGTGTAAGGGGCATTACAATATGCAACGTATATGTGGCGTAATGTCTAAGAGGCATTATGGGGGTGGGGGCGCCTGTAACTAATTTGGCTAATTCGTGTATGTATAATAATGTATTAAGAAGCATAGAGTAACCTTGAAAGGCTGAAACTGCCAAAACGCATTGGTTCAAACACCAAATAACACACACACTTTAACCCGGCTTCCTACTAACAGCACAAGAAGCAAGTCCCCGCTGGAGAAAAAAGAGTCTTGGTCAGACGTTACAGCTGGAAGCAGAGTGACCGGCAAAATCAGCGTAGACCCGCTCTACAGTACCCGGCAAGTGAGAGACGCTGCAAAGAGTGGTCAGCACAGGAAGGCGAGCTCCAGACCGGACGTCAGACCGCAGTGAGGGACTACAAAACGTGAGTGTTAACCAGACAGCCTACAAACACTATATATTTTTTATATATATATAGGGGGGGGGGGGGGCGGTATCCTGTAGGTTTGCCTAGGGCGCCTAGATGCCTTGCACCGGCCCTGATTGTGCAGTATAACACCAGGGCTCTCACCATCTGTACCGGAAAGTATTTTTGAACAGGCTCCAGCATGTACTGAGGCCCTTGTTCTTCTTCACTCTCTGACAAAATCCTTCTTGGATGGACAAACCCATGTGCACTGCAGGTGAGGCAGGTGTTACTGTACTTGCGCAGAGAGAATTACAGTATGTACTGTACAGTAGATTTGGGTGTGTCATTTTGCACTGCCTCGCCTGCTGTGCACATGGGTTTGTCCATCTACTGTGGGGAGGATTTTGTCAGAGAGTGAAGCAGAGTAAGGGCATCAGTTCCTGCTGGAGCCTGTTCAAAAATACCCCTGCTTGCACGATACAGCCTCTTTATTTTGTCCTTCTTTTTTTTTTTTACATTTGCAGCTCCAGAAAGCCTCCCTGCCGCCACCGAAGAGGAGAGGGCCACCTCTGCCCCCACCCAGCTGGAGGAGGAGTCTCTGAGCGCGGTTGGTAAGTATTGTACAGTATAACACCAGGGCTCTCACCATCTGTACCGGAAAGTATTTTTGAACAGGCTCCAGCATGTACTGAGGCCCTTGTTCTTCTTCACTCTCTGACAAAATCCTTCTTGGATGGACAAACCCATGTGCACTGCAGGTGAGGCAGGTGTTACTGTACTTGCGCAGAGAGAATTACAGTATGTACTGTACAGTAGATTTGGGTGTGTCATTTTGCACTGCCTCGCCTGCTGTGCACATGGGTTTGTCCATCTACTGTGGGGAGGATTTTGTCAGAGAGTGAAGCAGAGTAAGGGCATCAGTTCCTGCTGGAGCCTGTTCAAAAATACCCCTGCTTGCACGATACAGCCTCTTTATTTTGTCCTTCTTTTTTTTTTTTACATTTGCAGCTCCAGAAAGCCTCCCTGCCGCCACCGAAGAGGAGAGGGACACCTCTGCTCCCACCCAGCTGGGGGAGG
Organism: Crinia signifera; assembly: GCF_055691185.1. NCBI lineage: Eukaryota > Metazoa > Chordata > Amphibia > Anura > Myobatrachidae > Crinia > Crinia signifera. The sequence continues at coordinate 43,639,513 of NC_139217.1, forward strand.
AGTCTCTGAGCGCGGTTGGTAAGTATTGTACAGTATAACACCAGGGCTCTCACCATCTGTACCGGAAAGTATTTTTGAACAGGCTCCAGCATGTACTGTACTGAGGCCCTTGTTCTTCTTCACTCTCTGACAAAATCCTTCTTGGATGGACAAACCCATGTGCACTGCAGGTGAGGCAGGTGTTACTGTACTTGCGCAGAGAGAATTACAGTATGTACTGTACAGTAGATTTGGGTGTGTCATTTTGCACTGCCTCGCCTGCTGTGCACATGGGTTTGTCCATCTACTGTGGGGAGGATTTTGTCAGAGAGTGAAGCAGAGTAAGGGCATCAGTTCCTGCTGGAGCCTGTTCAAAAATACCCCTGCTTGCACGATACAGCCTCTTTATTTTGTCCTTCTTTTTTTTTTTTACATTTGCAGCTCCAGAAAGCCTCCCTGCCGCCACCGAAGAGGAGAGGGCCACCTCTGCTCCCACCCAGCTGGAGGAGGAGTCTCTGAGCGCGGTTGGTAAGTATTGTACAGTATAACACCAGGGCTCTCACCATCTGTACCGGAAAGTATTTTTGAACAGGCTCCAGCATGTACTGAGGCCCTTGTTCTTCTTCACTCTCTGACAAAATCCTTCTTGGATGGACAAACCCATGGGCACTGCAGGTGAGGCAGGTGTTACTGTACTTGCGCAGAGAGAATTACAGTATGTACTGTACAGTAGATTTGGGTGTGTCATTTTGCACTGCCTCGCCTGCTGTGCACATGGGTTTGTCCATCTACTGTGGGGAGGATTTTGTCAGAGAGTGAAGCAGAGTAAGGGCATCAGTTCCTGCTGGAGCCTGTTCAAAAATACCCCTGCTTGCACGATACAGCCTCTTTATTTTGTCCTTCTTTTTTTTTTTTACATTTGCAGCTCCAGAAAGCCTCCCTGCCGCCACCGAAGAGGAGAGGGCCACCTCTGCTCCCACCCAGCTGGAGGAGGAGTCTCTGAGCGCGGTTGGTAAGTATTGTACAGTATAACACCAGGGCTCTCACCATCTGTACCGGAAAGTATTTTTGAACAGGCTCCAGCATGTACTGAGGCCCTTGTTCTTCTTCACTCTCTGACAAAATCCTTCTTGGATGGACAAACCCATGTGCACTGCAGGTGAGGCAGGTGTTACTGTACTTGCGCAGAGAGAATTACAGTATGTACTGTACAGTAGATTTGGGTGTGTCATTTTGCACTGCCTCGCCTGCTGTGCACATGGGTTTGTCCATCTACTGTGGGGAGGATTTTGTCAGAGAGTGAAGCAGAGTAAGGGCATCAGTTCCTGCTGGAGCCTGTTCAAAAATACCCCTGCTTGCACGATACAGCCTCTTTATTTTGTCCTTTTTTTTTTTACATTTGCAGCTCCAGAAAGCCTCCCTGCCGCCACCGAAGAGGAGAGGGCCACCTCTGCCCCCACCCAGCTGGAGGAGGAGTCTCTGAGCGCGGTTGGTAAGTATTGTGCAGTATAACACCAGGGCTCTCACCATCTGTACCGGAAAGTATTTTTGAACAGGCTCCAGCATGTACTGTACTGAGGCCCTTGTTCTTCTTCACTCTCTGACAAAATCCTTCTTGGATGGACAAACCCATGTGCACTGCAGGTGAGGCAGGTGTTACTGTACTTGCGCAGAGAGAACTACAGTATGTACTGTACAGTAGATTTGGGTGTGTCATTTTGCACTGCCTCGCCTGCTGTGCACATGGGTTTGTCCATCTACTGTGGGGAGGATTTTGTCAGAGAGTGAAGCAGAGTAAGGGCATCAGTTCCTGCTGGAGCCTGTTCAAAAATACCCCTGCTTGCACGATACAGCCTCTTTATTTTGTCCTTTTTTTTTTTACATTTGCAGCTCCAGAAAGCCTCCCCGCTGAAATGCAGCAGCAGGAGGGTGACCCCGAAGGGGGCAGCCAGAGCTCTGGCAGCGGTAATCATTCTTACTGTATTGTTACAGTTACTATTATCTGGCAGTACAGTATACTGTACTGTGCTACTGTACATTACTTTACTGTATTAATGTTATTTTTTTTTTTACACTTTTTTTCTACACAGGACGTCTGGTCATAGACACGGACGTGGGGGAGGAGGAGGAAGAGCAGGCGGAGGAGGGGCAGGTCCCCAGCACAAATGGTAAGTATTGTACAGTATAACACCAGGGCTCTCACCATCTGTACCGGAAAGTATTTTTGAACAGGCTCCAGCATGTACTGAGGCCCTTGTTCTTCTTCACTCTCTGACAAAATCCTTCTTGGATGGACAAACCCATGTGCACTGCAGGTGAGGCAGGTGTTACTGTACTTGCGCAGAGAGAATTACAGTATGTACTGTACAGTAGATTTGGGTGTGTCATTTTGCACTGCCTCGCCTGCTGTGCACATGGGTTTGTCCATCTACTGTGGGGAGGATTTTGTCAGAGAGTGAAGCAGAGTAAGGGCATCAGTTCCTGCTGGAGCCTGTTCAAAAATACCCCTGCTTGCACGATACAGCCTCTTTATTTTGTCCTTTTTTTTTTTACATTTGCAGCTCCAGAAAGCCTCCCTGCCGCCACCCAGGAGGAGAGGGCCACCTCTGCCCCCACCCAGCTGGAGGAGGAGTCTCTGAGCGCGGTTGGTAAGTATTGTGCAGTATAACACCAGGGCTCTCACCATCTGTACCGGAAAGTATTTTTGAACAGGCTCCAGCATGTACTGTACTGAGGCCCTTGTTCTTCTTCACTCTCTGACAAAATCCTTCTTGGATGGACAAACCCATGTGCACTGCAGGTGAGGCAGGTGTTACTGTACTTGCGCAGAGAGAACTACAGTATGTACTGTACAGTAGATTTGGGTGTGTCATTTTGCACTGCCTCGCCTGCTGTGCACATGGGTTTGTCCATCTACTGTGGGGAGGATTTTGTCAGAGAGTGAAGCAGGGTAAGGGCATCAGTTCCTGCTGGAGCCTGTTCAAAAATACCCCTGCTGGCACGATACAGCCTCTTTATTTTGTCCTTTTTTTTTTTACATTTGCAGCTCCAGAAAGCCTCCCCGCCGAAATGCAGCAGGAGGAGGGTGACCCCGAAGGGGGCAGCCAGAGCTCTGGCAGCGGTAATCCTTCTTACTGTATTGTTACAGTTACTATTATCTGGCAGTACAGTATACTGTACTGTGCTACTGTACATTACTTTACTGTATTAATGTTATTTTTTTTTTTACACTTTTTTTCTACACAGGACGTCTGGTCATAGACACGGACGTGGGGGAGGAGGAGGAAGAGCAGGCGGAGGAGGGGCAGGTCCCCAGCACAAATGGTAAGTATTGTACAGTATAACACCAGGGCTCTCACCATCTGTACCGGAAAGTATTTTTGAACAGGCTCCAGCATGTACTGAGGCCCTTGTTCTTCTTCACTCTCTGACAAAATCCTTCTTGGATGGACAAACCCATGTGCACTGCAGGTGAGGCAGGTGTTACTGTACTTGCGCAGAGAGAATTACAGTATGTACTGTACAGTAGATTTGGGTGTGTCATTTTGCACTGCCTCGCCTGCTGTGCACATGGGTTTGTCCATCTACTGTGGGGAGGATTTTGTCAGAGAGTGAAGCAGAGTAAGGGCATCAGTTCCTGCTGGAGCCTGTTCAAAAATACCCCTGCTTGCACGATACAGCCTCTTTATTTTGTCCTTTTTTTTTTTACATTTGCAGCTCCAGAAAGCCTCCCTGTCGCCACCGAAGAGGAGAGGGCCACCTCTGCCCCCACCCAGCTGGAGGAGGAGTCTCTGAGCGCGGTTGGTAAGTATTGTGCACAGGGCCGGCGCCACCACTAGGCAAGGTTAGGCATTTGCCTAGGGCGCCGGCCACTGGAGGGCGGTAGTGAGCTGGCCTGGCCAGGCCAGGCCAGCAGCAGCAGCAGCAGGAGGAAGCTGCTACGCAGCGTCGTCGACGCTACCGCAGAGGAGAGAGCCGGAGGAGGAACAAGAAGGCAGCGGCTGGACAGGACTAGTCTCCACACAGGCTGAGGGCACAGCGGAGCTTGTTGTAAGTATAACGGTCGGACTACCCCCGTCCCCCCCGCCCGTGTACATGGCTGCCGCAGGCCTGTCGCCGCCAGCGCTGACAGACAGTAGTCAGTCAGTCGCTGACGCTGTCGCCCGGACGGTCATCAGGCCGCTGCCCCCACTGGCAACTTAGCCGCAGCTCCTGTCCACCCCACCCGGTGCCGTGCCCGTGCTGCGCCGTGACCGACACACAGGCTCAGCAGGCCTGCAAATCTCCGGCGGGTGGAGGAGCCGCCGCCCGCCCCCTCCTACCCACCCAGCTACTCAGTCACAGTCTCATCTGCCACCCACTGCCAGTCATCTGGATGGTGGCGTGGTGGCAGTCAATCATTATTTTACAAGGTGCGCAGCGCTTCATATATCTATGAGGGGGGGGGGGGGAGGGGGGTCATCTATAGGATGGTGCGTGGCAGTAATTTTTTTTTTTAACAAGGTGTCGCTTCCTCCCTCTATAGGGGGGGGGGGGTCATCTCCTATTATAGGAGATGACCCCCCCCCCCATAGAGGGAGGAAGCAACACCTTGTAAAAAAAAAAATTACTGTCACCATCCTATAGGAGTCCTATAGGATGGTGGCACTCAGTAATTTTTTTTACAAGGTGATATGATGTAAAAAAAGGTGGCAAACAACAAATGAATGGCTGCACCTTAACCCCACAAACCTCCACCCTGCACTTGGAGCACATTTCATTGCATGGATGTGATCCATATTATCACCTAGCTAACTGGTGCTGCACTAATCCCAGCCTCACCAGAAGCCTGGTCTCCCTATCCACTGTACATTACAGAGCTGGCACCAGCAATCCCTCATGCTGCATTTGCCTACCCAGCTGCTGCTGCAGCAAACCTTTAGGATTGTGTTTGTTTGGTTACGGGGAGCTGCAGGGCGGTGAGGAGCAGTGGGGGCGGGCGGCGGCAGCTCTCAAATGAGTGGCCATCGGGGGTGCTGGTGAAGAAGCATGCCGGTAGTAAAATAGTGGGGAGGGCTATCACTGTATGCAGCGGGCGGGTAGCGGTGATCAGTGTCCGCAGCACCGCGGCGGGCAGCAGCGGCATTTACAAGTTTAAAAAAAAAGTGTCAAATGACTCTCTGGCTCTTGATTGGCTGAGATAGAGCGCTCTCTATTGGCTGCGGAAGGAGGCCGCTGATTGGCTGAGAGTGCTCTATCTCAGCCAATCAATAGCCAGGCAATCATTTGACACTTTATTTTAAAGTTGTAATTGACGCTGCTGCCCACCCGCTGCGGACACTGATCACCGCTGCCCGCCCGCTGCACACAGTGACAGCACGCTGATGATCCCTGCCGCGGCTGCACTGCTTCACAGGTACTTGGGGTGCCCCCTTCACTCTCAGAGAGCTCTCAGCCAATTACTGACTGTCCATACATTTCCTCAGCCTAGCCATCACCTTCCCCACCGCAGCCTAATGTTAACTTCATCTTGCCACATATTTTTTGCTTCTACTGTGCGGCGTAATGTGATTTTTGTCTCCTACTGTGTGCCATAATGTGATTTTTGGGCCCTACTGTGCGACTTAATGTGATTTTTGTCTCCTACTGTGAGCCATAATGTGATTTTTGGCCCCTACTGTGTGATGTAATGTGATTTTTGGCCCTTACTGTGTGATGTAATGTGATTTTTGGACCCTACTGTGTGATGTAATGTGATGTTTGGCCCCTACTGTGCGGCTTAATGTGATGTTTGGTTCATACTGTGTGGCTTAATGTGATATTTAGCCCCTACTTTGCGTCGTAATGTGATTTTTGTCTCCTGTGGGACTTAATGTGATTTTTAGCTCCTACTCTCCGGACACAGACAGCCTGTTCGGTAACATGTGCATGTGCAGCACCAGCACTGCGCATTCAGGGACTGGCTATATAATGCAGTGGCACGCAGTCACTCAGCCAGTGCTGCTTTCGGGTGGCATGGATGAGTGATGCAGCTGCTTTCCTCCTCACATGCTGCTCAACTCCATGCTGAAGTTGAGCTGCGACAAGTCTATTTACCTGCAGTGTGACATGTAGTGTAAGGGGCATTACAATATGCAACGTATATGTGGCGTAATGTCTAAGAGGCATTATGGGGGTGGGGGCGCCTGTAACTAATTTGGCTAATTCGTGTATGTATAATAATGTATTAAGAAGCATAGAGTAACCTTGAAAGGCTGAAACTGCCAAAACGCATTGGTTCAAACACCAAATAACACACACACTTTAACCCGGCTTCCTACTAACAGCACAAGAAGCAAGTCCCCGCTGGAGAAAAAAGAGTCTTGGTCAGACGTTACAGCTGGAAGCAGAGTGACCGGCAAAATCAGCGTAGACCCGCTCTACAGTACCCGGCAAGTGAGAGACGCTGCAAAGAGTGGTCAGCACAGGAAGGCGAGCTCCAGACCGGACGTCAGACCGCAGTGAGGGACTACAAAACGTGAGTGTTAACCAGACAGCCTACAAACACTATATATTTTTTATATATATATAGGGGGGGGGGGGCGGTATCCTGTAGGTTTGCCTAGGGCGCCTAGATGCCTTGCACCGGCCCTGATTGTGCAGTATAACACCAGGGCTCTCACCATCTGTACCGGAAAGTATTTTTGAACAGGCTCCAGCATGTACTGAGGCCCTTGTTCTTCTTCACTCTCTGACAAAATCCTTCTTGGATGGACAAACCCATGTGCACTGCAGGTGAGGCAGGTGTTACTGTACTTGCGCAGAGAGAATTACAGTATGTACTGTACAGTAGATTTGGGTGTGTCATTTTGCACTGCCTCGCCTGCTGTGCACATGGGTTTGTCCATCTACTGTGGGGAGGATTTTGTCAGAGAGTGAAGCAGAGTAAGGGCATCAGTTCCTGCTGGAGCCTGTTCAAAAATACCCCTGCTTGCACGATACAGCCTCTTTATTTTGTCCTTCTTTTTTTTTTTTACATTTGCAGCTCCAGAAAGCCTCCCTGCCGCCACCGAAGAGGAGAGGGCCACCTCTGCCCCCACCCAGCTGGAGGAGGAGTCTCTGAGCGCGGTTGGTAAGTATTGTACAGTATAACACCAGGGCTCTCACCATCTGTACCGGAAAGTATTTTTGAACAGGCTCCAGCATGTACTGAGGCCCTTGTTCTTCTTCACTCTCTGACAAAATCCTTCTTGGATGGACAAACCCATGTGCACTGCAGGTGAGGCAGGTGTTACTGTACTTGCGCAGAGAGAATTACAGTATGTACTGTACAGTAGATTTGGGTGTGTCATTTTGCACTGCCTCGCCTGCTGTGCACATGGGTTTGTCCATCTACTGTGGGGAGGATTTTGTCAGAGAGTGAAGCAGAGTAAGGGCATCAGTTCCTGCTGGAGCCTGTTCAAAAATACCCCTGCTTGCACGATACAGCCTCTTTATTTTGTCCTTCTTTTTTTTTTTTACATTTGCAGCTCCAGAAAGCCTCCCTGCCGCCACCGAAGAGGAGAGGGACACCTCTGCTCCCACCCAGCTGGGGGAGGAGTCTCTGAGCGCGGTTGGTAAGTATTGTACAGTATAACACCAGGGCTCTCACCATCTGTACCGGAAAGTATTTTTGAACAGGCTCCAGCATGTACTGTACTGAGGCCCTTGTTCTTCTTCACTCTCTGACAAAATCCTTCTTGGATGGACAAACCCATGTGCACTGCAGGTGAGGCAGGTGTTACTGTACTTGCGCAGAGAGAATTACAGTATGTACTGTACAGTAGATTTGGGTGTGTCATTTTGCACTGCCTCGCCTGCTGTGCACATGGGTTTGTCCATCTACTGTGGGGAGGATTTTGTCAGAGAGTGAAGCAGAGTAAGGGCATCAGTTCCTGCTGGAGCCTGTTCAAAAATACCCCTGCTTGCACGATACAGCCTCTTTATTTTGTCCTTCTTTTTTTTTTTTACATTTGCAGCTCCAGAAAGCCTCCCTGCCGCCACCGAAGAGGAGAGGGCCACCTCTGCTCCCACCCAGCTGGAGGAGGAGTCTCTGAGCGCGGTTGGTAAGTATTGTACAGTATAACACCAGGGCTCTCACCATCTGTACCGGAAAGTATTTTTGAACAGGCTCCAGCATGTACTGAGGCCCTTGTTCTTCTTCACTCTCTGACAAAATCCTTCTTGGATGGACAAACCCATGGGCACTGCAGGTGAGGCAGGTGTTACTGTACTTGCGCAGAGAGAATTACAGTATGTACTGTACAGTAGATTTGGGTGTGTCATTTTGCACTGCCTCGCCTGCTGTGCACATGGGTTTGTCCATCTACTGTGGGGAGGATTTTGTCAGAGAGTGAAGCAGAGTAAGGGCATCAGTTCCTGCTGGAGCCTGTTCAAAAATACCCCTGCTTGCACGATACAGCCTCTTTATTTTGTCCTTCTTTTTTTTTTTTACATTTGCAGCTCCAGAAAGCCTCCCTGCCGCCACCGAAGAGGAGAGGGCCACCTCTGCTCCCACCCAGCTGGAGGAGGAGTCTCTGAGCGCGGTTGGTAAGTATTGTACAGTATAACACCAGGGCTCTCACCATCTGTACCGGAAAGTATTTTTGAACAGGCTCCAGCATGTACTGAGGCCCTTGTTCTTCTTCACTCTCTGACAAAATCCTTCTTGGATGGACAAACCCATGTGCACTGCAGGTGAGGCAGGTGTTACTGTACTTGCGCAGAGAGAATTACAGTATGTACTGTACAGTAGATTTGGGTGTGTCATTTTGCACTGCCTCGCCTGCTGTGCACATGGGTTTGTCCATCTACTGTGGGGAGGATTTTGTCAGAGAGTGAAGCAGAGTAAGGGCATCAGTTCCTGCTGGAGCCTGTTCAAAAATACCCCTGCTTGCACGATACAGCCTCTTTATTTTGTCCTTTTTTTTTTTACATTTGCAGCTCCAGAAAGCCTCCCTGCCGCCACCGAAGAGGAGAGGGCCACCTCTGCCCCCACCCAGCTGGAGGAGGAGTCTCTGAGCGCGGTTGGTAAGTATTGTGCAGTATAACACCAGGGCTCTCACCATCTGTACCGGAAAGTATTTTTGAACAGGCTCCAGCATGTACTGTACTGAGGCCCTTGTTCTTCTTCACTCTCTGACAAAATCCTTCTTGGATGGACAAACCCATGTGCACTGCAGGTGAGGCAGGTGTTACTGTACTTGCGCAGAGAGAACTACAGTATGTACTGTACAGTAGATTTGGGTGTGTCATTTTGCACTGCCTCGCCTGCTGTGCACATGGGTTTGTCCATCTACTGTGGGGAGGATTTTGTCAGAGAGTGAAGCAGAGTAAGGGCATCAGTTCCTGCTGGAGCCTGTTCAAAAATACCCCTGCTTGCACGATACAGCCTCTTTATTTTGTCCTTTTTTTTTTTACATTTGCAGCTCCAGAAAGCCTCCCCGCTGAAATGCAGCAGCAGGAGGGTGACCCCGAAGGGGGCAGCCAGAGCTCTGGCAGCGGTAATCATTCTTACTGTATTGTTACAGTTACTATTATCTGGCAGTACAGTATACTGTACTGTGCTACTGTACATTACTTTACTGTATTAATGTTATTTTTTTTTTTACACTTTTTTTCTACACAGGACGTCTGGTCATAGACACGGACGTGGGGGAGGAGGAGGAAGAGCAGGCGGAGGAGGGGCAGGTCCCCAGCACAAATGGTAAGTATTGTACAGTATAACACCAGGGCTCTCACCATCTGTACCGGAAAGTATTTTTGAACAGGCTCCAGCATGTACTGAGGCCCTTGTTCTTCTTCACTCTCTGACAAAATCCTTCTTGGATGGACAAACCCATGTGCACTGCAGGTGAGGCAGGTGTTACTGTACTTGCGCAGAGAGAATTACAGTATGTACTGTACAGTAGATTTGGGTGTGTCATTTTGCACTGCCTCGCCTGCTGTGCACATGGGTTTGTCCATCTACTGTGGGGAGGATTTTGTCAGAGAGTGAAGCAGAGTAAGGGCATCAGTTCCTGCTGGAGCCTGTTCAAAAATACCCCTGCTTGCACGATACAGCCTCTTTATTTTGTCCTTTTTTTTTTTACATTTGCAGCTCCAGAAAGCCTCCCTGCCGCCACCCAGGAGGAGAGGGCCACCTCTGCCCCCACCCAGCTGGAGGAGGAGTCTCTGAGCGCGGTTGGTAAGTATTGTGCAGTATAACACCAGGGCTCTCACCATCTGTACCGGAAAGTATTTTTGAACAGGCTCCAGCATGTACTGTACTGAGGCCCTTGTTCTTCTTCACTCTCTGACAAAATCCTTCTTGGATGGACAAACCCATGTGCACTGCAGGTGAGGCAGGTGTTACTGTACTTGCGCAGAGAGAACTACAGTATGTACTGTACAGTAGATTTGGGTGTGTCATTTTGCACTGCCTCGCCTGCTGTGCACATGGGTTTGTCCATCTACTGTGGGGAGGATTTTGTCAGAGAGTGAAGCAGGGTAAGGGCATCAGTTCCTGCTGGAGCCTGTTCAAAAATACCCCTGCTGGCACGATACAGCCTCTTTATTTTGTCCTTTTTTTTTTTACATTTGCAGCTCCAGAAAGCCTCCCCGCCGAAATGCAGCAGGAGGAGGGTGACCCCGAAGGGGGCAGCCAGAGCTCTGGCAGCGGTAATCCTTCTTACTGTATTGTTACAGTTACTATTATCTGGCAGTACAGTATACTGTACTGTGCTACTGTACATTACTTTACTGTATTAATGTTATTTTTTTTTTTACACTTTTTTTCTACACAGGACGTCTGGTCATAGACACGGACGTGGGGGAGGAGGAGGAAGAGCAGGCGGAGGAGGGGCAGGTCCCCAGCACAAATGGTAAGTATTGTACAGTATAACACCAGGGCTCTCACCATCTGTACCGGAAAGTATTTTTGAACAGGCTCCAGCATGTACTGAGGCCCTTGTTCTTCTTCACTCTCTGACAAAATCCTTCTTGGATGGACAAACCCATGTGCAGTGCAGGTGAGGCAGGTGTTACTGTACTTGCGCAGAGAGAATTACAGTATGTACTGTACAGTAGATTTGGGTGTGTCATTTTGCACTGCCTCGCCTGCTGTGCACATGGGTTTGTCCATCTACTGTGGGGAGGATTTTGTCAGAGAGTGAAGCAGAGTAAGGGCATCAGTTCCTGCTGGAGCCTGTTCAAAAATACCCCTGCTTGCACGATACAGCCTCTTTATTTTGTCCTTTTTTTTTTTACATTTGCAGCTCCAGAAAGCCTCCCTGCCGCCACCCAGGAGGAGAGGGCCACCTCTGCCCCCACCCAGCTGGAGGAGTCGCAGCAGAGCCAAGACAGCTCTGATAGTGGTAATCATTGTTATGGTCACTATTTTCTACTATTATTTAACTGTATACTGTATGACGATACTTGATACGTACTCCATCTTTTACACACAGGACGCCTGGTAATTGATACCAGTGAGGAGGAGGAGGAGCAGGAGTTGCCCAGTGCAGATGGTAAGTACAGTATTGTACTGTACAACAGCACACCGCATGTACCGGATATTACAGTAATTGTGGGCCCAACATGTGTACTTAATCACATCTGTGGGCCCACCATGTGAACCCTCTAATACTGTACAGTACTGTACATACTGTACAGCAGGGGTGGCCAAACCTTTCCTCAAGATCTACAGTACCAACAGTTCATGTTTTTCAGGCAACCCGTGGATCTGTATAGTAGGAATGAATGCAGCAGGTTTGAAAATGTGACAGTTACTGTACTGTAGTAATGACTGCAGCTGTGCTCCAGCTTGGTGATATGGAAAACCTGGACCGTTGGTAGATCTTGAGGACCGGTTTGTCCGCCCCTGCTGTACAGTACAGTACTTGTGGTGCCCACATGTGTGCCATATACTGCACAGTACTGTACAGTAACTGTGGGTCCACCTTGTGTAACGGAAAATACTGTATAGTACAGTACAGTATCTGTGGGACCGACATGTGTACTGTGTAACACCTGCTTCACTCTCTGGCAAAATCCTTCTTACTGTAGATGGACAAACCCATGTGCTCATCAGGGGCCAGATTCTATAAGCTTCAAAAGAGATAAGTTTCACAGTGATAAACAGCCAGCCAATCAGCTCCTGCCTGTTATTTTTCAAACACAGTCTGTGACATGGCAGGTAGGAGCTGATTGGCTGGTGCACATGGGTTTGTCCATCTACTGTAGGAAGCAGAATAAGGGCATCAGTTCCTGCTGGAGCCTGTTGAAAAACACCCCTGCTTGAGATTATACTGTACAGTGTCTTTATTTCGTCTTTTTTGTACATTTGCAGCATCTGAAAGCTTCCCCCCCCACCTCGAGGAGAGGGCCACCCTCGCCGCCACCCTGCCGGAGCCTAGTCCAAGCGCGGTCGGTAAGTACAGTATTGTAGGTACTGTACAGTACTGGTGTAATGCTGTATCTGCACGTCCGATATTATTGTAGGATTGTACTGTATGCCTTAATTTAAGGCATACAGTACAATCCGATTCAATGTGATTATCGCATCGCATCACATGCGCCCAAATTGTATGCGATGCGATTTTCCATACGATTCAACATACAGTAGAATTGTATGGGAAAAAGGGTCCATGTCATTGTGTGTACCTTATACGGTACCTACTGTACTGTATCTGGGGTCCAACCATGTGGCACATCTGGATGCCTCAGCCAAAATAGATTTTGGTGACCATAACACTGTACAGTAAATTACAATATGTTGCAAACTAACCTCTTTTTCTGTTCTTTTCTGCAGTCCCACCCATCCACATGACCCTCCGCCCCCGCCCCCGCAGACCAACCGAACCATCCCACCCCAGGCCAGTGGCAGCTGGTAAGTACTGTACAGTACTGTACATTACTCTGATTTCATCTGGGACAGAGACAGCATGGAGTCACTGAAAAAGGGGCTACTGTACATGGATTATACTGTCCATACGACTTCCCCTCTCCTCCCAGCATGGCGACTAGGGTGGCCAATCCCGGGGCATTTTTTCAATCCCATGATTCGGGATTGAAAAATGCCAGATCCCGGGATTCCCGGGATCCCGGGATTGGCTCCCCATTAAAAAAAAAAAAAAACTCCCCGGCCGCACCGCATATCTACTGTACTTACTTTTTCAAACACAGTCTGTGACATGGCAGGTAGGAGCTGATTGGCTGGCTGTTTATCACTGTGAAACTTATCACTTTTAAAGCTTATAGAATTGGGCCCCTGGTGAGGCAGTGTTACTATACAGTACTTGTGCAGTTAGATTTGGGTGTGTCATTTTGCACTGCCTCCCCTGCAGTGCACATGGGTTTGTCCATCTACTGTAGGAAGCAGAATAAGGGCATCAGTTCCTGCTGGAGCCTGTTGAAAAACACCCCTGCTTGAGATTATACTGTACAGTGTCTTTATTTCGTCTTTTTTGTACATTTGCAGCATCTGAAAGCTTCCCCCCCCACCTCGAGGAGAGGGCCACCCTCGCCGCCACCCTGCCGGAGCCTAGTCCAAGCGCGGTCGGTAAGTACAGTATTGTAGTTACTGTACAGTACTGGTGTAATGCTGTATCTGCACGCCCGATATTATTGTAGGATTGTACTGTATGCCTTAATTTAAGGCATACAGTACAATCCGATTCAATGTGATTATCGCATCGCATCACATGCGCCCAAATTGTATGCGATGCGATTTTCCATACGATTCAACATACAGTAGAATTGTATGGGAAAAAGGGTCCATGTCATTGTGTGTACCTTATACGGTACCTACTGTACTGTATCTGGGGTCCAACCATGTGGCACATCTGGATGCCTCAGCCAAAATAGATTTTGGTGACCATAACACTGTACAGTAAATTACAATATGTTGCAAACTAACCTCTTTTTCTGTTCTTTCCTGCAGTCCCACCCATCCACATGACCCTCCCCCCCCGCCCCCGCAGACCAACCGAACCATCCCACCCCAGGCCAGTGGCAGCTGGTAAGTACTGTACAGTACTGTACATTACTCTGATTTCATCTGGGACAGAGACAGCATGGAGTCACTGAAAAAGGGGCTACTGTACATGGATTATACTGTCCATACGACTTCCCCTCTCCTCCCAGCATGGCGACTAGGGTGGCCAATCCCGGGGCATTTTTTCAATCCCATGATTCGGGATTGAAAAATGCCAGATCCCGGGATTCCCGGGATCCCGGGATTGGCTCCCCATTAAAAAAAAAAAAAAAACTCCCCGGCCGCCCCGCATATCTACTGTACTTACTGTACTGTACATTGCGGTGCGGCCGGGGAGCCTGTCGGGGGGGGCGGGCGGGCTGTGGCGGTGAGCGGTGGGCGTCGGGAGGGATGTCCGGCGTCCTGCGGGGGGCGGGGGCGGCGTCCTTGGCTCTGCGCAGCGTGACCTCTGCAAACAAACCTACAGTTTTTCACTGTACTGTACTTTGCATTTTCACAGACAACCGTGAGAGGCTGCGGCTTCTCTGGCCACTTTTCCATCGGATGATTCGGTTTGTCTGCAGAGCTGTGGCAAACAGCCATCCTCTCCCCGAGGACCCAGTATCCAGAGGTAAATCATATTGCACTGTACTGTAGGTACAGTAGTAACTGGAATGCTGATTTTTGTGACCTCTAGATTTTTGTGACCTTAAATTTAGGCAGACACGATAATCTCGTCGATCACATCACATCCGACCAAATCGCATGTGATGCAACCAACGCGATCGTCCCTATTTTTCCATAGGATGCAATGTTAAAATGGACTGAGTCCATTTTAACATACAGTACGTAGAATTTTATCGGAAAAAAGGGACCTGTTCATTTCCCTACTATCGAACTACGCACGGAGTTGGATATACTGTACTGTAAACCTGGCCAAGCCCGAAGCGTGGCGCCCCACGATAGAGCGTGGAATACTGTACTTTTTAACGAATCCGCGTGTGCTCGCCACGCTTCGGGTTTACAGTACAGTATATCCAACTCCATGTGTACTGTAATTGGATAGTAGGGAAATGAAAAGGTCCCTTTTTCCCCTATGTTTCTATACTGTACTGTAGTTACAGTACAGTACTGTACTGTATGTTTCTTAAAGTACAGTAGTTTTTTGCTTACTGTATCGTACAGTAATACTACAGTATCCTTTTTATTCCCCAACAGAAAACTTCCATCGCACCATGGCCAACGTAGAAGCCATCATGCACCAGCTCGTGGACCATGCTTTTACGGTGACCTTCCAACGGCTGTAATTTTTTATTTTTAATTTATGCTGTACATAAAAGGGTTTACTGTATGTTCACTACTGTAGTATTGTCTCTTTATTGACAGCACATGTGCGACAAGGGATATACTGTACAGTACAGTAGTCCAATCAGTGGGGAAAAGGTTACAAGGTGAGGAAGACACAAATTTTTTTTTTGGGAATTTTTTATTTTTTTGGGTTGGAGGGATGGAGGGGGTTACCATTACTTTGGAACACTGACACACACAGAGGTACTGTACAGTAAGCCTGCTGAAGGAAAATATTGGATGCAGTGGGGAAAAAGGTAACCACGACACAGAACAAGAAAAACCATGTTAACAAAACACACAACTTTTTTTTTGCTTTTTGGAATTTTGTATTTTTTGGGGTTTTTTTCCCTTTTTTGGAGGGATGGAGGGGGTTACCATTACTTTGGAACACTGACACACACCGAGGTAAGCCTGCTGAAGGAAAATATTGGATGCAGTGGGGAAAAAGGTAACCACGACACAGAACAAGAAAAACCATGTTAACAAAACACACAACTTTTTTTTTGCTTTTTGGAATTTTGTATTTTTTGGGTTTTTTTTCCCTTTTTTGGAGGGATGGAGGGGGTTACCATTACTTTGGAACACTGACACACACCGAGGTAAGCCTGCTGAAGGAAAATATTGGATGCAGTGGGGAAAAAGGTAACCACGACACAGAACAAGAAAAACCATGTTAACAAAACACACAACTTTTTTTTTGCTTTTTGGAATTTTGTATTTTTTGGTTTTTTTTTCCCTTTTTTGGAGGGATGGAGGGGGTTACCATTACTTTGGAACACTGACACACACCGAGGTACTATACAGTAAGCCTGCTGAAGGAAAATATCGGACGCAGTGGGGAAAAAGGTAACCACGACACAGAACGATGAAAACCATGATAACAAAACACACAACTTTTTTTTTTTTTTTTTTGCTTTTTGGAATTTTGTATTTTTTGGGGGTTTTTTTTCCCTTTTTTTTGGAGGGATGGAGGGGGTTACCATTACTTTGGAACACTGACACACACAGAGGTACTGTACAGTAAGCCTGCTGAAGGAAAATATTGGATGCAGTGGGGAAAAAGGTAACCACGACACAGAACAAGAAAAACCATGTTAACAAAACACACAACTTTTTTTTTGCTTTTTGGAATTTTGTATTTTTTGGGGTTTTTTTCCCTTTTTTGGAGGGATGGAGGGGGTTACCATTACTTTGGAACACTGACACACACCGAGGTAAGCCTGCTGAAGGAAAATATTGGATGCAGTGGGGAAAAAGGTAACCACGACACAGAACAAGAAAAACCATGTTAACAAAACACACAACTTTTTTTTTTGCTTTTTGGAATTTTGTATTTTTTGGGTTTTTTTTCCCTTTTTTGGAGGGATGGAGGGGGTTACCATTACTTTGGAACACTGACACACACCGAGGTAAGCCTGCTGAAGGAAAATATTGGATGCAGTGGGGAAAAAGGTAACCACGACACAGAACAAGAAAAACCATGTTAACAAAACACACAACTTTTTTTTTGCTTTTTGGAATTTTGTATTTTTTGGTTTTTTTTTCCCTTTTTTGGAGGGATGGAGGGGGTTACCATTACTTTGGAACACTGACACACACCGAGGTACTATACAGTAAGCCTGCTGAAGGAAAATATCGGACGCAGTGGGGAAAAAGGTAACCACGACACAGAACGATGAAAACCATGATAACAAAACACACAACTTTTTTTTTTTTTTTTTTGCTTTTTGGAATTTTGTATTTTTTGGGGGTTTTTTTTCCTTTTTTTTGGAGGGATGGAGGGGGTTACCATTACTTTGGAACACTGACACACACAGAGGTACTGTACAGTAAGCCTGCTGAAGGAAAATATTGGATGCAGTGGGGAAAAAGGTAACCACGACACAGAACAAGAAAAACCATGTTAACAAAACACACAACTTTTTTTTTGCTTTTTGGAATTTTGTATTTTTTGTTTTTTTTTTCCCTTTTTTGGAGGGATGGAGGGGGTTACCATTACTTTGGAACACTGACACACACCGAGGTAAGCCTGCTGAAGGAAAATATTGGATGCAGTGGGGAAAAAGGTAACCACGACACAGAACAAGAAAAACCATGTTAACAAAACACACAACTTTTTTTTTTTTTTTTTGGAATTTTGTACAGGTATTTTTTTTTTATTTTTTTATTATTATTATTAATTTTTGTTTTGGGTAATTTTTTTTTTTAGATTTACTGTCTTTGGGGTGGGGTGTAGGAACAGCAGCACACACACTCGGAAAACCGACCGGTGAAGAGAAACACTTTGCAACTTTTTTATTATTATTATTATTATTATTATTATTATTATTATTATTTTTTTAATGATATCATGTTTTGTTGTTATTCCTGTATACAGTAGTAATGTATATTTGTACTGTACAGTATGTTTTGTTTTACTGTAGGTTTACTTTTGAAGGAACTGAGACAAACTCACGGAAAATTCAGTATTCGGTTAAAAGTACAGTACAGTAACACCACTGCTTCATCACCGAGTTGTGCACAAGGGAGGGCAAACTGTTGGCAACGGTGGTAACGGTTGCCTTACACTATCGAGGCGTCTCCATGCTGTTCTCCTCTTCATTCGTAGTAGTCCGTTGATGGTATTGATGATGGAAGTTCTATGGTGCTTCTGAAGTACAATCCGTTTGCCACATCTTCTCATGATGTCTTTTCTTACATTTTTTGGCAGTGCAGATTTCCCATTCTTCCCATTGTAATTCACATGGTTTGCCCATGACAAATAAAGGTCATGTGGCACATGTTCTTGAAAAATAAATTGTGCATATCTGTTCAGTTGTTCATGTGCCTTTCCATAAAGCAGGTCGTCCGTTGCATCTGTGATGTCGCACAGTGGAATATTGGGCAGAACAGGTCCACAGTCTGTCTCGTTGTCTGGCTCTGCAGGGGTGCTGCACTGAGTGGGTGCTCGAGGAAGCTGCAGAGTCACTTCACCAAAGTCCAGCACTTGGTGTGCTGTAGAAGGCAGTTCTACGTGTCTATTCACGACTATTGTGGTGTCCACTTCACTGGGTGCATTCACTTCGCCGCCAAAATCCACTTCACAGAGTGCACCCAGTTCGCTGAATGTAGACACTTTGCCCGGGCCATCCAATCCACCGAGTGCACCCAGTTCGCCAAATGAATTCACTTCACCCGGTTCATCCAATTCGCAGAGTGCATCTATTCTGCCAGGTCCATCTTCAATTCGACACATCTGCACAGCTACTTCATGGGTTTGTGGTGTTGCTTTTTTCACTGTGTTAACGATGATGTCTTCCATTGCGCAGATGATCCGGTCATTCACTGATGTTGTGATGGTGTGAGTCGCTGATTCGATGAGGGTATTGACTGATGTCATGATGGTATTACTTACCGATTTGATGAGGTCTTCTTTCACTGATTCAATGAGGACCTCCTTCATTGATTCAACGGTGTTCTTCAATGTATCTTTTAATACAGCATTTTCGATCTCCAGCCGATGTACCTTTTCTTGAAGCTCCTGTGCACCATGGTCGTCTTGCAGGTTGTCCATCAATTCTTTTGTTCCTGAAAGATTTCCAAAATCCAGCTTTCTTCTTGGTGAAGAATGTCCTTGTTGACCTGGGGTCGAAACAAAATCCAAAACAACAAACTCCTCATTTGGATCAATACTTACTGCCTGTACCAGTGTTTGATCAATGCTGACCACTGGTACAGGTACATCTTTAGCCAACACAGTCTCCTTGTATGAAGGACCAGCTTCAATATCTGTAATAGAGAAAGGGACTTTGTTATCGTTACCTACAATCTGCTCTAAAACACCATTCTTTGCCTTGGCATTTTTCCTTGGCTTTACTGTGACTGGAATGTTCTCTTTTTTGGCAGTAGTCTTCTTTGCCTTTTTGGGTGCATACTGTGGAACCAATGCAGCCAAGGCCAATTGTCTCTTGTTGGAACGTGCACTGCGTTTTCCATAGAATGTTGCACTTGATACATTCATTGTTGTTTGTCTACAAAAAAATAATTACACATGAAATTGTGTTCCACTATCCAGTAAAGCAGTTTTACAGTAGCACAATAATGTCCAGTAGATTACAGTACAGTACATGACTGTACAGTACTGTATGTACTGTACTGTCATGGCCGTAACTACTGTACCATACAGTAGGTGCAAGGGGTGCAGTCTCATTAGCTCGAGCGTCTCATTAGCTCGAGCGTCTCATTAGCTCGAGCGTCTCATTAGCTCGAGCGTCCCAGGCTCGGGGGAGGAGGGGTCGGTGTGCTATACGGGCAGGCGTCGGTCGCTCGATATACCGCCAAACGCCTAGGGGCCTCGTGGAAGCGGGGGGGAGGGAACACTGGGAGAGGTTTGGGAAAGGTTGGAAGCACAGAGAAAGGACGGGGAAACCAGGGCCGTGCGACGGGGAGCGGGCATACAGTAGCCCCGGGGAGGAGGGGCAGCGTCGCTCGAGAGCGCTCGAGGCAGTTTCGCTCGGAGGCAGGGTTACACAAAATGGCCGCCAAAATGGCCGCCAAATGTCTACGGGCCTCGTGGAAGCGGGGGGAGGGAACACTGGGAGAGGTTGGAAGCACGGCTGCACGGAGAAAAGACGGGGAAAGCAGGGCCGAGCGACGGGGAGCGGATACCGTCATTGCTGCTCGAGCGTCTCATTAGCTCGAGCGTCTCATTAGCTCGAGCGTCTCATTAGCTCGAGCGTCCCAGGCTCGGGGGAGGAGGGGTCGGTGTGCTATACGGGCAGGCGTCGGTCGCTCGATATACCGCCAAACGCCTAGGGGCCTCGTGGAAGCGGGGGGGAGGGAACACTGGGAGAGGTTTGGGAAAGGTTGGAAGCACAGAGAAAGGACGGGGAAACCAGGGCCGTGCGACGGGGAGCGGGCATACAGTAGCCCCGGGGAGGAGGGGCAGCGTCGCTCGAGAGCGCTCGAGGCAGTTTCGCTCGGAGGCAGGGTTACACAAAATGGCCGCCAAAATGGCCGCCAAATGTCTACGGGCCTCGTGGAAGCGGGGGGAGGGAACACTGGGAGAGGTTGGAAGCACGGCTGCACGGAGAAAAGACGGGGAAAGCAGGGCCGAGCGACGGGGAGCGGATACCGTCATTGCTGCTCGAGCGTCTCATTAGCTCGAGCGTCTCATTAGCTCGAGCATCTCATTAGCTCGAGCGTCCCAGGCTCGGGGGAGGAGGGGTCGGTGTGCTATACGGGCAGGCGTTGGTCGCTCGATATACCGCCAAACGCCTAGGGGCCTCGTGGAAGCGGGGGGGAGGGAACACTGGGAGAGGTTTGGGAAAGGTTGGAAGCACAGAGAAAGGACGGGGAAACCAGGGCCGTGCGACGGGGAGCGGGCATACAGTAGCCCCGGGGAGGAGGGGCAGCGTCGCTCGAGAGCGCTCGAGGCAGTTTCGCTCGGAGGCAGGGTTACACAAAATGGCCGCCAAAATGGCCGCCAAATGTCTACGGGCCTCGTGGAAGCGGGGGGAGGGAACACTGGGAGAGGTTGGAAGCACGGCTGCACGGAGAAAAGACGGGGAAAGCAGGGCCGAGCGACGGGGAGCGGATACCGTCATTGCTGCTCGAGCGTCTCATTAGCTCGAGCGTCTCATTAGCTCGAGCGTCTCATTAGCTCGAGCGTCCCAGGCTCGGGGGAGGAGGGGTCGGTGTGCTATACGGGCAGGCGTCGGTCGCTCGATATACCGCCAAACGCCTAGGGGCCTCGTGGAAGCGGGGGGGAGGGAACACTGGGAGAGGTTTGGGAAAGGTTGGAAGCACAGAGAAAGGACGGGGAAACCAGGGCCGTGCGACGGGGAGCGGGCATACAGTAGCCCCGGGGAGGAGGGGCAGCGTCGCTCGAGAGCGCTCGAGGCAGTTTCGCTCGGAGGCAGGGTTACACAAAATGGCCGCCAAAATGGCCGCCAAATGTCTACGGGCCTCGTGGAAGCGGGGGGAGGGAACACTGGGAGAGGTTGGAAGCACGGCTGCACGGAGAAAAGACGGGGAAAGCAGGGCCGAGCGACGGGGAGCGGATACCGTCATTGCTGCTCGAGCGTCTCATTAGCTCGAGCGTCTCATTAGCTCGAGCGTCTCATTAGCTCGAGCGTCCCAGGCTCGGGGGAGGAGGGGTCGGTGTGCTATACGGGCAGGCGTCGGTCGCTCGATATACCGCCAAACGCCTAGGGGCCTCGTGGAAGCGGGGGGGAGGGAACACTGGGAGAGGTTTGGGAAAGGTTGGAAGCACAGAGAAAGGACGGGGAAACCAGGGCCGTGCGACGGGGAGCGGGCATACAGTAGCCCCGGGGAGGAGGGGCAGCGTCGCTCGAGAGCGCTCGAGGCAGTTTCGCTCGGAGGCAGGGTTACACAAAATGGCCGCCAAAATGGCCGCCAAAATGTCTACGGGCCTCGTGGAAGCGGGGGGAGGGAACACTGGGAGAGGTTGGAAGCACGGCTGCACGGAGAAAAGACGGGGAAAGCAGGACCGAGCAACGGGGAGCGGATACCGTCGTTGCTGCTCGAGCGTCTCATTAGCTCGAGCGTGTCATTAGCTCGAGCGTCCCAGGCTACGTGGAGGAGGGGTCGGTGTGCTATACGGGCAAGCGTCGGTCGCTCGATATACCGCCAAACGCCTAGGGGCCTCGTGGAAGCGGGGGGGAGGGAACACTGGGAGAGGTTTGGGAAAGGTTGGAAGCACAGAGAAAGGACGGGGAAACCAGGGCCGTGCGACGGGGAGCGGGCATACAGTAGCCCCGGGGAGGAGGGGCAGCGTCGCTCGAGAGCGCTCGAGGCAGTTTCGCTCGGAGGCAGGGTTACACAAAATGGCCGCCAAAATGGCCGCCAAAATGTCTACGGGCCTCGTGGAAGCGGGGGGAGGGAACACTGGGAGAGGTTGGAAGCACGGCTGCACGGAGAAAAGACGGGGAAAGCAGGACCGAGCAACGGGGAGCGGATACCGTCGTTGCTGCTCGAGCGTCTCATTAGCTCGAGCGTGTCATTAGCTTGAGCGTCCCAGGCTACGGGGAGGAGGGGTCGGTGTGCTATACGGGCAAGCGTCGGTCGCTCGATATACCGCCAAACGCCTAGGGGCCTCGTGGAAGCGGGGGGGAGGGAACACTGGGAGAGGTTTGGGAAAGGTTGGAAGCACAGAGAAAGGACGGGGAAACCAGGGCCGTGCGACGGGGAGCGGGCATACAGTAGCCCCGGGGAGGAGGGGCAGCGTCGCTCGAGAGCGCTCGAGGCAGTTTCGCTCGGAGGCAGGGTTACACAAAATGGCCGCCAAATGTCTAGGAGCCTCGTGGAAGCGGGGGGGAGGGAACACTGGGAGAGGTTGGAAGCACGGCTGCACGGAGAAAAGACGGGGAAAGCAGTGCCGAGCGACGGGGAGCGGATACCGTCGTTGCTGCTCGAGCGTCTCATTAGCTCGAGCGTGTCATTAGCTCGAGCGTCCCAGGCTCCGGGGAGGAGGGGTCGGTGTGCTATACGGGCAAGCGTCGGTCGCTCGATATACCGCCAAACGCCTAGGGGCCTCGTGGAAGCGGGGGGGAGGGAACACTGGGAGAGGTTTGGGAAAGGTTGGAAGCACAGAGAAAGGACGGGGAAACCAGGGCCGTGCGACGGGGAGCGGGCATACAGTAGCCCCGGGGAGGAGGGGCAGCGTCGCTCGAGAGCGCTCGAGGCAGTTTCGCTCGGAGGCAGGGTTACACAAAATGGCCGCCAAATGTCTAGGAGCCTCGTGGAAGCGGGGGGAGGGAACACTGGGAGAGG
Organism: Crinia signifera; assembly: GCF_055691185.1. Classification (NCBI taxonomy): domain Eukaryota; kingdom Metazoa; phylum Chordata; class Amphibia; order Anura; family Myobatrachidae; genus Crinia; species Crinia signifera. The sequence continues at coordinate 43,662,563 of NC_139217.1, forward strand.
TTGGAAGCACGGCTGCACGGAGAAAAGACGGGGAAAGCAGTGCCGAGCGACGGGGAGCGGATACCGTCGTTGCTGCTCGAGCGTCTTATTAGCTCGAGCGTCCCAGGCTCCGGGGAGGAGGGGTCGGTGTGCTATACGGGCAAGCGTCGGTCGCTCGATATACCGCCAAACGCCTAGGGGCCTCGTGGAAGCGGGGGGGGGAGGGAACACTGGGTGCAATGAGCGTTTACATACAGATAGAAAAAGATTTACCGTTCAGGAACTTTTGCTAGTAGCACTTGAAACCAGCCGAGTTCCGTGAGGCCAGCAAAGATTTCAAATGCAAGCAGAAGTACAGGAACGGTATTCGGAAGTACAGGAACGGTATCAGGAAACTTCAAGAAGTCTTGAGAGGAGAGGAGCCGAACAGCAAGTCTGCTTACGAAGAAACAGGTTTGCCGAGTGGTAGCTGGAGTGCCTGGGGACGCCCTTTTTATGTGAAACAAACAAAAGGTTCTTCCCGCCCAAGATCCAGACCCTGAGATTGGTCTCTGCAGATATGTTTGGGGCGTGAACAATTTCCATAATCCAATCACAGGACCTGCTTTGGGCGTGGAAAAAACCTTTTGTTTGTTTCACATAAAAAGGGCGTCCCCAGGCACTCCAGCTACCACTCGGCAAACCTGTTTCCTCGTAAGCAGACTTGCTGTTCGGCTCCTCTCCTCTCAAGACTTCTTGAAGTTTCCTGATACCGTTCCTGTACTTCTGCTTGCATTTGAAATCTTTGCTGGCCTCACGGAACTCGGCTGGTTTCAAGTGCTACTAGCAAAAGTTCCTGAACGGTAAATCTTTTTCTATCAGTATGTAAACGCTCATTGCACCCAGTGTTCCCTCCCCCCCCGCTTCCACGAGGCCCCTAGGCGTTTGGCAGTATATCGAGCGACCGACGCTTGCCCGTATAGCACACCGACCCCTCCTCCCCGGAGCCTGGGACGCTCGAGCTAATGAGACGCTCGAGCTAATGAGACGCTCGAGCAGCAACGACGGTATCCGCTCCCCGTCGCTCGGCCCTGCTTTCCCCGTCTTTTCTCCGTGCAGCCATGCTTCCAACCTCTCCCAGTGTTCCCTCCCCCCCGCTTCCACGAGGCTCCTAGACATTTGGCGGCCATTTTGTGTAACCCTGCCTCCGAGCGAAACTGCCTCGAGCGCTCTCGAGCGACGCTGCCCCTCCTCCCCGGGGCTACTGTATGCCCGCTCCCCGTCGCACGGCCCTGGTTTCCCCGTCCTTTCTCTGTGCTTCCAACCTTTCCCAAACCTCTCCCAGTGTTCCCTCCCCCCGCATCCACGAGGCCCCTAGGCGTTTGGCGGTATATCGAGCGACCGACGCTTGCCCGTATAGCACACCGACCCCTCCTCCCCGGAGCCTGGGACGCTCGAGCTAATGACACGCTCGAGCTAATGAGACGCTCGAGCAGCAACGACGGTATCCGCTCCCCGTCGCTCGGCCCTGCTTTCCCCGTCTTTTCTCCGTGCAGCCATGCTTCCAACCTCTCCCAGTGTTCCCTCCCCCCCGCTTCCACGAGGCCCCTAGACATTTGGCGGCCATTTTGTGTAACCCTGCCTCCGAGCGAAACTGCCTCGAGCGCTCTCGAGCGACGCTGCCCCTCCTCCCCGGGGCTACTGTATGCCTCCCCGGGGCTACTGTATGCCCGCTCCCCGTCGCACGGCCCTGGTTTCCCCGTCCTTTCTCTGTGCTTCCAACCTTTCCCAAACCTCTCCCAGTGTTCCCTCCCCCCCGCTTCCACGAGGCTCCTAGACATTTGGCGGCCATTTTGTGTAACCCTGCCTCCGAGCGAAACTGCCTCGAGCGCTCTCGAGCGACGCTGCCCCTCCTCCCCGGGGCTACTGTATGCCCGCTCCCCGTCGCACGGCCCTGGTTTCCCCAGCCTTTCTCTGTGCTTCCAACCTTTCCCAAACCTCTCCCAGTGTTCCCTCCCCCCCGCTTCCACGAGGCCCCTAGGCGTTTGGCGGTATATCGAGCGACCGACGCTTGCCCGTATAGCACACCGACCCCTCCTCCCCGGAGCCTGGGACGCTCGAGCTAATGACACGCTCGAGCTAATGAGACGCTCAAGCAGCAACGACGGTATCCGCTCCCCGTCGCTCGGCCCTGCTTTCCCCGTCTTTTCTCCGTGCAGCCATGCTTCCAACCTCTCCCAGTGTTCCCTCCCCCCCGCTTCCACGAGGCCCCTAGACATTTGGCAGCCATTTTGTGTAACCCTGCCTCCGAGCGAAACTGCCTCGAGTGCTCTCGAGCGACGCTGCCCCTCCTCCCCGGGGCTACTGTATGCCCGCTCCCCGTCGCACGGCCCTGGTTTCCCCGTCCTTTCTCTGTGCTTCCAACCTTTCCCAAACCTCTCCCAGTGTTCCCTCCCCCCGCTTCCACGAGGCCCCTAGGCGTTTGGCGGTATATCGAGCGACCGACGCTTGCCCGTATAGCACACCGACCCCTCCTCCCCGGAGCCTGGGACGCTCGAGCTAATGACACGCTCGAGCTAATGAGACGCTCGAGCAGCAACGACGGTATCCGCTCCCCGTCGCTCGGCCCTGCTTTCCCCGTCTTTTCTCCATGCAGCCATGCTTCCAACCTCTCCCAGTGTTCCCTCCCCCCCGCTTCCACGAGGCCCCTAGACATTTGGCGGCCATTTTGTGTAACCCTGCCTCCGAGCGAAACTGCCTCGAGCGCTCTCGAGCGACGCTGCCCCTCCTCCCCGGGGCTACTGTATGCCCGCTCCCCGTCGCACGGCCCTGGTTTCCCCGTCCTTTCTCTGTGCTTCCAACCTTTCCCAAACCTCTCCCAGTGTTCCCTCCCCCCCGCTTCCACGAGGCCCCTAGGCGTTTGGCGGTATATCGAGCGACCGACGCTTGCCCGTATAGCACACCGACCCCTCCTCCCCGGAGCCTGGGACGCTCGAGCTAATGACACGCTCGAGCTAATGAGACGCTCGAGCAGCAACGACGGTATCCGCTCCCCGTCGCTCGGCCCTGCTTTCCCCGTCTTTTCTCCGTGCAGCCATGCTTCCAACCTCTCCCAGTGTTCCCTCCCCCCCGCTTCCACGAGGCTCCTAGACATTTGGCGGCCATTTTGTGTAACCCTGCCTCCGAGCGAAACTGCCTCGAGCGCTCTCGAGCGACGCTGCCCCTCCTCCCCGGGGCTACTGTATGCCCGCTCCCCGTCGCACGGCCCTGGTTTCCCCGTCCTTTCTCTGTGCTTCCAACCTTTCCCAAACCTCTCCCAGTGTTCCCTCCCCCCCGCTTCCACGAGGCCCCTAGGCGTTTGGCGGTATATCGAGCGACCGACGCTTGCCCGTATAGCACACCGACCCCTCCTCCCCGGAGCCTGGGACGCTCGAGCTAATGACACGCTCGAGCTAATGAGACGCTTGAGCAGCAACGACGGTATCCGCTCCCCGTCGCTCGGCCCTGCTTTCCCCGTCTTTTCTCCGTGCAGCCATGCTTCCAACCTCTCCCAGTGTTCCCTCCCCCCCGCTTCCACGAGGCTCCTAGACATTTGGCGGCCATTTTGTGTAACCCTGCCTCCGAGCGAAACTGCCTCGAGCGCTCTCGAGCGACGCTGCCCCTCCTCCCCGGGGCTACTGTATGCCCGCTCCCCGTCGCACGGCCCTGGTTTCCCCGTCCTTTCTCTGTGCTTCCAACCTTTCCCAAACCTCTCCCAGTGTTCCCTTCCCCCCGCTTCCACGAGGCCCCTAGGCGTTTGGCGGTATATCGAGCGACCGACGCTTGCCCGTATAGCACACCGACCCCTCCTGCCCGGAGCCTGGGACGCTCGAGCTAATGACACGCTCGAGCTAATGAGACGCTCGAGCAGCAACGACGGTATCCGCTCCCCGTCGCTCGGCCCTGCTTTCCCCGTCTTTTCTCCGTGCAACCGTGCTTCCAACCTCTCCCAGTGTTCCCTCCCCCCGCTTCCACGAGGCCAGTAGACATTTGGCGGCCATTTTGGCGGCCATTTTGTGTAACCCTGCCTCCGAGCGAAACTGCCTCGAGCGCTCTCGAGCGACGCTGCCCCTCCTCCCCGGGGCTACTGTATGCCCGCTCCCTGTCGCACGGCCCTGGTTTCCCCGTCCTTTCTCTGTGCTTCCAACCTTTCCCAAACCTCTCCCAGTGTTCCCTCCCCCCCGCTTCCACGAGGCCCCTAGGCGTTTGGCGGTATATCGAGCGACCGACGCTTGCCCGTATAGCACACCGACCCCTCCTCCCCGGAGCCTGGGACGCTCGAGCTAATGACACGCTCGAGCTAATGAGACGCTCGAGCAGCAACGACGGTATCCGCTCCCCGTCGCTCGGCCCTGCTTTCCCCCTCTTTTCTCCGTGCAGCCATGCTTCCAACCTCTCCCAGTGTTCCCTCCCCCCCGCTTCCACGAGGCTCCTAGACATTTGGCGGCCATTTTGTGTAACCCTGCCTCCGAGCGAAACTGCCTCGAGCGCTCTCGAGCGACGCTGCCCCTCCTCCCCGGGGCTACTGTATGCCCGCTCCCCGTCGCACGGCCCTGGTTTCCCCGTCCTTTCTCTGTGCTTCCAACCTTTCCCAAACCTCTCCCAGTGTTCCCTCCCCCCCGCTTCCACGAGGCCCCTAGGCGTTTGGCGGTATATCGAGCGACCGACGCTTGCCCGTATAGCACACCGACCCCTCCTCCCCGGAGCCTGGGACGCTCGAGCTAATGACACGCTCGAGCTAATGAGACGCTCGAGCAGCAACGACGGTATCCGCTCCCCGTCGCTCGGCCCTGCTTTCCCCGTCTTTTCTCCGTGCAGCCATGCTTCCAACCTCTCCCAGTGTTCCCTCCCCCCCGCTTCCACGAGGCTCCTAGACATTTGGCGGCCATTTTGTGTAACCCTGCCTCCGAGCGAAACTGCCTCGAGCGCTCTCGAGCGACGCTGCCCCTCCTCCCCGGGGCTACTGTATGCCCGCTCCCCGTCGCACGGCCCTGGTTTCCCCGTCCTTTCTCTGTGCTTCCAACCTTTCCAAAACCTCTCCCAGTGTTCCCTCCCCCCGCTTCCACGAGGCCCCTAGGCGTTTGGCGGTATATCGAGCGACCGACGCTTGCCCGTATAGCACACCGACCCCTCCTCCCCGGAGCCTGGGACGCTCGAGCTAATGACACGCTCGAGCTAATGAGACGCTCGAGCAGCAACGACGGTATCCGCTCCCCGTCGCTCGGCCCTGCTTTCCCCGTCTTTTCTCCGTGCAGCCATGCTTCCAACCTCTCCCAGTGTTCCCTCCCCCCCGCTTCCACGAGGCCCCTAGACATTTGGCGGCCATTTTGTGTAACCCTGCCTCCGAGCGAAACTGCCTCGAGCGCTCTCGAGCGACGCTGCCCCTCCTCCCCGGGGCTACTGTATGCCCGCTCCCCGTCGCACGGCCCTGGTTTCCCCGTCCTTTCTCTGTGCTTCCAACCTTTCCCAAACCTCTCCCAGTGTTCCCTCCCCCCCGCTTCCACGAGGCCCCTAGGCGTTTGGCGGTATATCGAGCGACCGACGCTTGCCCGTATAGCACACCGACCCCTCCTCCCCGGAGCCTGGGACGCTCGAGCTAATGACACGCTCGAGCTAATGAGACGCTCGAGCAGCAACGACGGTATCCGCTCCCCGTCGCTCGGCCCTGCTTTCCCCGTCTTTTCTCCGTGCAGCCATGCTTCCAACCTCTCCCAGTGTTCCCTCCCCCCCGCTTCCACGAGGCTCCTAGACATTTGGCGGCCATTTTGTGTAACCCTGCCTCCGAGCGAAACTGCCTCGAGCGCTCTCGAGCGACGCTGCCCCTCCTCCCCGGGGCTACTGTATGCCCGCTCCCCGTCGCACGGCCCTGGTTTCCCCGTCCTTTCTCTGTGCTTCCAACCTTTCCCAAACCTCTCCCAGTGTTCCCTCCCCCCCGCTTCCACGAGGCCCCTAGGCGTTTGGCGGTATATCGAGCGACCGACGCTTGCCCGTATAGCACACCGACCCCTCCTCCCCGGAGCCTGGGACGCTCGAGCTAATGACACGCTCGAGCTAATGAGACGCTCGAGCAGCAACGACGGTATCCGCTCCCCGTCGCTCGGCCCTGCTTTCCCCGTCTTTTCTCCGTGCAGCCATGCTTCCAACCTCTCCCAGTGTTCCCTCCCCCCCCGCTTCCACGAGGCTCCTAGACATTTGGCGGCCATTTTGTGTAACCCTGCCTCCGAGCGAAACTGCCTCGAGCGCTCTCGAGCGACGCTGCCCCTCCTCCCCGGGGCTACTGTATGCCCGCTCCCCGTCGCACGGCCCTGGTTTCCCCGTCCTTTCTCTGTGCTTCCAACCTTTCCCAAACCTCTCCCAGTGTTCCCTCCCCCCCGCTTCCACGAGGCCCCTAGGCCGTTTGGCGGTATATCGAGCGACCGACGCTTGCCCGTATAGCACACCGACCCCTCCTCCCCGGAGCCTGGGACGCTCGAGCTAATGACACGCTCGAGCTAATGAGACGCTCGAGCAGCAACGACGGTATCCGCTCCCCGTCGCTCGGCCCTGCTTTCCCCGTCTTTTCTCCATGCAGCCGTGCTTCCAACCTCTCCCAGTGTTCCCTCCCCCCGCTTCCACGAGGCCCGTAGACATTTGGCGGCCATTTTGGCGGCCATTTTGTGTAACCCTGCCTCCGAGCGAAACTGCCTCGAGCGCTCTCGAGCGACGCTGCCCCTCCTCCCCGGGGCTACTGTATGCCCGCTCCCCGTCGCACGGCCCTGGTTTCCCCGTCCTTTCTCTGTGCTTCCAACCTTTCCCAAACCTCTCCCAGTGTTCCCTCCCCCCCGCTTCCACGAGGCCCCTAGGCGTTTGGCGGTATATAGAGCGACCGACGCTTGCCCGTATAGCACACCGACCCCTCCTCCCCGGAGCCTGGGACGCTCGAGCTAATGACACGCTCGAGCTAATGAGACGCTCCAGCAGCAACGACGGTATCCGCTCCCCGTCGCTCGGCCCTGCTTTCCCCGTCTTTTCTCCGTGCAGCCATGCTTCCAACCTCTCCCAGTGTTCCCTCCCCCCCCGCTTCCACGAGGCCCCTAGACATTTGGCGGCCATTTTGTGTAACCCTGCCTCCGAGCGAAACTGCCTCGAGCGCTCTCGAGCGACACTGCCCCTCCTCCCCGGGGCTACTGTATGCCCACTCCCCGTCGCACGGCCCTGGTTTCCCCGTCCTTTCTCTGTGCTTCCAACCTTTCCCAAACCTCTCCCAGTGTTCCCTCCCCCCCGCTTCCACGAGGCCCCTAGGCGTTTGGCGGTATATCGAGCGACCGACGCTTGCCCGTATAGCACACCGACCCCTCCTCCCCGGAGCCTGGGACGCTCGAGCTAATGACACGCTCGAGCTAATGAGACGCTCGAGCAGCAACGACGGTATCCGCTCCCCGTCGCTCGGCCCTGCTTTCCCCGTCTTTTCTCCGTGCAGCCGTGCTTCCAACCTCTCCCAGTGTTCCCTCCCCCCACTTCCACGAGGCCCGTAGACATTTGGCGGCCATTTTGTGTAACCCTGCCTCCGAGCGAAACTGCCTCGAGCGCTCTCGAGCGACGCTGCCCCTCCTCCCCGGGGCTACTGTATGCCCGCTCCCCGTCGCACGGCCCTGGTTTCCCCGTCCTTACTCTGTGCTTCCAACCTTTCCCAAACCTCTCCCAGTGTTCCCTCCCCCCCGCTTCCACGAGGCCCCTAGGCGTTTGGCGGTATATCGAGCGACCGACGCTTGCCCGTATAGCACACCGACCCCTCCTCCACGGAGCCTGGGACGCTTGAGCTAATGACACGCTCGAGCTAATGAGACGCTCGAGCAGCAACGACGGTATCCGCTCCCCGTCGCTCGGCCCTGCTTTCCCCGTCTTTTCTCCGTGCAGCCATGCTTCCAACTTCTCCCAGTGTTCCCTCCCCCCCGCTTCCACGAGGCTCCTAGACATTTGGCGGCCATTTTGTGTAACCCTGCCTCCGAGCGAAACTGCCTCGAGCGCTCTCGAGCGACACTGCCCCTCCTCCCCGGGGCTACTGTATGCCCACTCCCCGTCGCACGGCCCTGGTTTCCCCGTCCTTTCTCTGTGCTTCCAACCTTTCCCAAACCTCTCCCAGTGTTCCCTCCCCCCCGCTTCCACGAGGCCCCTAGGCGTTTGGCGGTATATCGAGCGACCGACGCTTGCCCGTATAGCACACCGACCCCTCCTCCCCGGAGCCTGGGACGCTCGAGCTAATGACACGCTCGAGCTAATGAGACGCTCGAGCAGCAACGACGGTATCCGCTCCCCGTCGCTCGGCCCTGCTTTCCCCGTCTTTTCTCCGTGCAGCCATGCTTCCAACCTCTCCCAGTGTTCCCTCCCCCCCGCTTCCACGAGGCCCGTAGACATTTGGCGGCCATTTTGGCGGCCATTTTGTGTAACCCTGCCTCCGAGCGAAACTGCCTCGAGCGCTCTCGAGCGACGCTGCCCCTCCTCCCCGGGGCTACTGTATGCCCGCTCCCCGTCGCTCGGCCCTGGTTTCCCCGTCCTTTCTCTGTGCTTCCAACCTTTCCCAAACCTCTCCCAGTGTTCCCTCCCCCCCCCCTTCCACGAGGCCCCTAGGCGTTTGGCGGTATATCGAGCGACCGACGCTTGCCCGTATAGCACACCGACCCCTCCTCCACGGAGCCTGGGACGCTCGAGCTAATGAGACGCTCGAGCTAGCGAGAAGTTGACGCATTAGCAACTGAGTGCTGTACAGTACATCATTGTCAATTATTACCACCAACGTTGTTTTTTTTTTGGGGGGGGGGGGGAGGGGGGGGGTAAAGGTACTGTAACATTTTTAAAAAAAAATGTTTAAAGTACTATAGTAATTTGTATTGCGAAAAAGTCCATGTACTGTATTTCTAAATGTACTGTCTTCTCTTCATACAGGGAAGTCTCTAGTACAGCTGTCCAAAATGCCAGTTAAGATCAACAAGGCGATGAGCAAAATAATTGCGAACATGAAAAAAGAAAATAAAACTACCAAAGAGATCCAGGCTTGGCTGAGGGAAAGTGGGATTGTAGTCACTTTACAAACAGTGCGCTATCATGCTTTCGAGAGAACAACGGCCAGAAAGGAAATATTTGCTCCAAAGTGCTCTTGGTAAGATCAGTGTTGTGTAGTAAATTACCTGTAATGTACTGTACTGTATTGTTTGTTAAACTGGTACTGTATAAACTACTGTACTGTACAGTATGTCCAGTAGTATTAACCTTTGCTGTACTACAGTAATATAGAACATGAAACGTTTCAGTCATTGCCTTGTACTGTACTTGTACTGTACTGTACTGTACATTAACTCTTATTTACTGTGTGCACTGTAGGAGAGCTGAAAAAATTGTGGAGAAATTAACTCGTGAGAATGATGAAATCTCTGCTCGACAAATTAAAAACATCTTCAAAACAGAGTATGATTTTGACATATCACTCACCAGCATTCGAAAAATGTGTCGGAAAATGGGATGGAAATATTGTGCTACAAGGTACAGTAAGAGTTTTGTATAGAGCAGTAATGCGCACCATTTCACATTAACCCCTTGAGTGGTGGGTTTTGCTGGGACAGTACAAACCTACAGTACCAGGGCAGCGGCGGCAGAGCTTGATGCTACTGTTCCTCATAGTGACAATGGCGTCATGATGAGGGATTTTCGTGGCAGCTCTGGAGGACTCGGCCTGAGCACTCGCCAGCCCCCACAAGCCGCACCAACCATACCCGGCAGTGGGGGAGGGGTGGGGGAATTGACTGGAGGTGCTGCACCAGTGGTGCACACAAGGACACCACTGGCGTACACCTACTGTATAGTGGCATGCCTTGAGATTTTCCGGGACAGCCCACTGCACCAGCACAGCTGAATCCGGAAAATCTCCAGGCATTCAGTACAGTACCACTCAAGTGGTTAATACCTACATTATTTGCATACAGTACTGCACGGTTGTTTAATGATGTCTATAATACAGTACTGTATTAAATTACCTGTATATTTTTGTGCTGTTGACAGGATAACTCCCATGGTTAGAGATGTCAACAAAGAGAAGAGAGTGGAACAGGCACGTCGTTGGATTGAGAGCGGTGAAACTTTTCAGGATGTCCTTTTCACCGATGAATCCTCAATTGCACTCGAGAGGTTCTCGCGAATGTCATTCCGTAAGAAGGACCATATCTCATTGAAGCCACGGCCAAAGCATCCACTGAAAGTCCACGTATGGGGAGCCATATCACGATTGGGAGCTGGCCCATTGTTAATGTTCGAAGGTACAGTATAGTACAGTACTACTGTGTACAGTATACAGTACCATGCGTTGTCTGTGTTTGTAAGAAATAATGTACTATACTGTACACTACAATAATTAAAATTGAATGCGGTGGTTATTAATAAACAATACTGCTTTTTTCTCTAGGGATCATGGATAAACAATTCTTTCAAGAAAGAATAGTAGAGGGATGTATGGTGCCATATGTGCGGAAACGTTTCCCATCGCATCATAGACTATTCCAGGACAATGATCCTAAACACTCTGCCTCTGCAAAATTCATGGAAGAGAAAGGCATCAATTGGGAACGCACACCACCAGAGTGAGTATTGCTTTAATATTGTACTGTACTTTTATGGTTTTATCAAGATTGTATGCTTTTCTGTTCTAAAAGAAACATTATTGAAATACCTTTATTGTATCATACTGTTTACTTTAGATCCCCGGACATGAATCCAATTGAATTGGTATGGGCTCAAATGAAGTATTACATCAGGAACACTGCGAAGCCAACAACAAAACAGCAGCTGTTGGATGGGATCCGTAAATTTTGGCAAGAAGTGCTGACACCGGACATTTGTAATAATTGCATAAATCATCTATATAAAGTATTGCCTGTTATAGTCAAAATAAATGGACAACCCAGTGGTACTGTATGTAGTACTGTATTAAAATAGTATAGAAGTACTTAATCAGTCTGTTTTCTGTGTGTTTCTCTATGAACCCCCACCCCAAAATACTGTATAATAAAAATAAAAGTTGTGTGTGTGATGTTACAGTACTGTACAGCAGTGTTGCAAGTAAGGGGGTACGGTGTGGTACAGAGTACTGTACCTGTAAGAAATACAGTATGTTGCAGGTACGCAGTACCACTTACTCCCTGACCCACTGTCAATTCTATTTTTAATTTAAGTCTAAATATAATGCATCCGCAGCCCGCCCACTCAGCGTTATGATTGGCGTAGCTACCGCTACTGCTGATTTAGCCTGTCACACTGACAGGCATCTGCAGTGGCGATAGCATGAAGAGCAGGCTCCACAATTGTAAGCACAATCTGCCCAGCTCTCCGCCAAGCAAGAGCCAACCGACGCCCAGTCATTTCCTGCTTCTCATTCCCTGTCTCCTGATGCCACGCCACTATTGTCATTTAGGGCCTTATTCGCATTCACTCTTTCTGTCACAATTCTTCTTAGATGGACAAAACTGCAGGTAGGGCAGATGTACAGTATAATGAGCAGAGAGAATTAGATTTGGGTGAGTTACAGTATTTTGTTTCTGTGCAGGAAAAATACTGACTGCTTTATTGTTACACTGCAATATAGAGCTTACTGTACTGTACTTTGAAGTACAGTACAGTAAAAACCCCACCCAAATCTAATTCTCTCTGCAATAGTAAAATCTACCCCACCTGCAGTGCACATGGTTTTGTCCATCTAAGAAGAATTTTGTCAGAAAGAGTGAATGCGAATAAGGCCCTTAGTCACTCTTCTAGCTTTGTGTGACCACGAACACTCATGACACATGGCCACACCCATACAGTATTTGGTAGAGCCCATGAGTACTGTACCACCAAGAAAAAAATTCTACCTGCACCACTGCTGTACAGTACCTTTTGTTTATTATTTTGTCCTGTAATGCACCTTGCTACTGAACTGTACCTTGTCCCCTCTGATTGTACTGTATGCCATATTATCCATCTGTTGTCAATAAAAGTATTTTACTGTACATGTGGATAACAAGTAGAAAAATGTTGATTCGGTGCGATGTACTGTACTGTAGACAGTCTGTTTTACTGTATTTGTGTGTCTTGCTGAACCCCCACCCCAAACAAATAAAAAAAAAAAAAATCTGTGTGTGATTTTTTTTTTTCTATTCTGTACTGTACTGTACCTTGCTACCTTTTCCCCACTGATTGTACTGTATGCCATATCATCCATCTGCTGTCAATAAAAGTGTTTACTACAGTATTCAGTATTTGCAGTAGCATACAATAAGTTACTGTACAGTATCGTCTCACGCTGGAAAAAAGACAAGGATACATTGGAGTAACAATAAAATATTTATAAATACAGTATGAAAAAAAAATAAACAACGCCAGAATAACAATTAAATTAAACGAACTAAAAATTGGAAAATGAAATCAATGAACTGGTGCATCAGCACCCGCGCCGCCTCAAGCGCCCTGAGCCGCTGAGCCCTCTGTTGTTGTTCTGTGGTGGGGAAGTAAAATGTTAACGTTACTATAGTGTACTGTACGGTAAGTACTGTACTGTACAGTATTATTATTCTACAAAAGCAATCCCAACCACTGACATACTGTACTGTAACTGTACCTCTATAATTGGGGCCGGTACCCGGGCCAGGCCCCTGCGAGTCTGATCCTGGCCTGTGCTGGCTTATCCACAGTTGGTGTCTTGGGCCCCCATGGACGATTGGCACTGTAGTGGGAGAAAAAGTGAGCATTACAATACAGCATGTACAGAACCTGTTCCACTTAGTGGCCCTTCTTCACTTCAACGGTGGTGGTCGTACTGTACTGTATGCCATCAAATAAAGCATGCCATGCCAAAAGAAGAAGCTGGTGGGTGGGACAGGCTTTTCTATTGGAATTACTGTTCAGGACTGTGTCAGAGGCGGAACTCAGTTCCCTCTACCATTGGAAACCAGTTGCCCATCACTTTTACACCTCTGGTTACAGTGCAGTACTACAGTAATTCTTACCACTTTCATCGTCCTCCTCCTCATCTTCCTCCAGCTCCATGGCCTCCACCTCAATGATGTCTGAGTGGAGAAAGGAAAATACAGTAGTACAGGAAAAAAAACATCATTTGCCTACTTACAGGTACTGTACTGTACATGTACTGTACAGTACAACTCCATAGAAGAAGGTCCTAATGGTGTAGATTGAAATGTCTACACACCATCTCCAAGCGGGCACCACCCACCTACAGTAGTGTACTGTACAAACAGGCAAGGCCCAAAGTCTGCGTGACACCCAGCGCAGAGCCCCCCCAAAGTGAAGTCCTACACCAAAGGCATTGTCAGTTCCTCCAGAACCACCTGCACTTCCACCCACTTCAACAGCCAACCCCCACCTCCGCATCCCACAAAGCACCCCCTCCACCGGACCACTGTACTCACTGCCTGGCTCCTGGTCCTCCTGCTGCTCCACCTCCTCCTCCTCCTGGGTGTCGAGGGGAACCGCCTCTTCTTCCCGGGTGTGGCCTAGTGATGCTGCATTAAAAAAAAAAAAAAAAAAAAACATTGTAAACGTACTGTACTGTACAGTAAATTCCCTTCTACTTTTAGAACTCCATAGAACGGTTGTGTCAAAGTCATGGCCCTCCAATTGTTGTGGAAGTACTGTACACATCCCACCCAGCATGCCATGCCACAGTTTTAACAATCCATCATACTGTACTGTATACAAAAAGTGGCATGCTGGGATGTGTACATATGTACTGTACAACCAGCAAAGGCCCAAAGGCTGCGTGACACTCAATGCAGTGCACCCCAAAGTGAATGCCTTCGCTAAACGGCATCTTCAGTTCCTCCAGAACCACCTGCACTTCCAACCACTTCAACAGCCAACCCCCACCTCCGCATCCCACAAAGCACCCCCTCCACCGGACCACTGTACTCACTGCCTGGCTCCTGGTCCTCCTGCTGCTCCACCTCCTCCTCCTCTTCCTCCTGGGTGTCGAGGGGAACCGCCTCTTCTTCCCGGGTGTGGCCTAGTGATGCTGCATTAAAAAAAAAAAAAAAAAAAAAAAAATTGTAAACGTACTGTACTGTACAGTAAATTCCCTTCTACTTTTAGAACTCCATAGAACGGTTGTGTCAAAGTCATGGCCCTCCAATTGTTGTGGAAGTACTGTACACATCCCACCCAGCATGCCATGCCACAGTTTTAACAATCCATCATACTGTACTGTATACAAAAAGTGGCATGCTGGGATGTGTACATACAGTATGTACTGTACAACCAGCAAAGGCCCAAAGGCTGCGTGACACTCAATGCAGTGCACCCCAAAGTGAATGCCTTCGCTGAACGGCATCTTCAGTTCCTCCAGAACCACCTGCACTTCCACCCACTTCAACAGCCAACCCCCACCTCCGCATCCCACAAAGCACCCCCTCCACCGGACCACTGTACTCACTGCCTGGCTCCTGGTCCTCCTGCTGCTCCACCTCCTCCTCCTCTTCCTCCTGGGTGTCGAGGGGAACCGCCTCTTCTTCCCGGGTGTGGCCTAGTGATGCTGCATTAAAAAAAAAAAAAAAAAACATTGTAAACGTACTGTACTGTACAGTAAATTCCCTTCTACTTTTAGAACTCCATAGAACGGTTGTGTCAAAGTCATGGCCCTCCAATTGTTGTGGAAGTACTGTACACATCCCACCCAGCATGCCATGCCACAGTTTTAACAATCCATCATACTGTACTGTATACAAAAAGTGGCATGCTGGGATGTGTACATACAGTATGTACTGTACAACCAGCAAAGGCCCAAAGGCTGCGTGACACTCAATGCAGTGCACCCCAAAGTGAATGCCTTCGCTGAACGGCATCTTCAGTTCCTCCAGAACCACCTGCACTTCCAACCACTTCAACAGCCAACCCCCACCTCCGCATCCCACAAAGCACCCCCTCCACCGGACCACTGTACTCACTGCCTGGCTCCTGGTCCTCCTGCTGCTCCACCTCCTCCTCCTCTTCCTCCTGGGTGTCGAGGGGAACCGCCTCTTCTTCCCGGGTGTGGCCTAGTGATGCTGCATTAAAAAAAAAAAAAAACATTGTAAACGTACTGTACTGTACAGTAAATTCCCTTCTACTTTTAGAACTCCATAGAACGGTTGTGTCAAAGTCATGGCCCTCCAATTGTTGTGGAAGTACTGTACACATCCCACCCAGCATGCCATGCCACAGTTTTAACAATCCATCATACTGTACTGTATACAAAAAGTGGCATGCTGGGATGTGTACATACAGTATGTACTGTACAACCAGCAAAGGCCCAAAGGCTGCGTGACACTCAATGCAGTGCACCCCAAAGTGAATGCCTTCGCTGAACGGCATCTTCAGTTCCTCCAGAACCACCTGCACTTCCAACCACTTCAACAGCCAACCCCCACCTCCGCATCCCACAAAGCACCCCCTCCACCGGACCACTGTACTCACTGCCTGGCTCCTGGTCCTCCTGCTGCTCCACCTCCTCCTCCTCTTCCTTCCTACAGTACACCGCATTGTTGATCCCTATTCACACACTGGGGTTATGTCGAATTGCTCTTTTGGGGTTTTTTTGGCCCGAAATGTCAACAGTGTCGACATGGACACTGTTGACATAGTGAATCGGACCCTCGCATCGCTCGCTTCGCTCGCGATGCTTAGGGCACGGTGGCTCGCTTCGCTCGCCACAGCTTTAATAACCTCCTCCACGCCCTAGTGGATGGTACTGTAGGGCATGAACCACCGCCTGTCGGCACATGTCGGCACCAAAAAAACCCCAAAAGAGCAATTCGACATAACCCCAGTCGACATTATGACAGTCGACATTTTTGAAATGTCGACATTAACCCATGTCGACATTTTTACACATTTGACATTGTGGTGTCGACATTTTGACATTCGACATTATGTCATTCGACATTATGACCGCATCCCGTACTGTACCACTGTACTCACTGCCTGGCTCCTGCTCCTCCTCCTCTGTCTCCTCAGTGCCAAGGGGGTGGCTCCGCCTCTCCTCCCTCCGACGTTGGCGGGACAGGTCTGTATATTAAAAAAAAACATTGTGACAAATATTGTAACCCCGGGTACAGTGTTATTGCAGTATACAGTGCAGTATGATACTGTACACATGGAGGGCCGCACTGGTCATACTGTACATGGCACCCCAAATACTGTATTATTATAGGATACACATGGCGGAACCACACTGGTATTACAGTGCGTGGGACAGTGGAGGATTAAAGTAGGGGCGGACGCCCCGGGCTCCCACACATCAGGGGGCCCCCACATACCCTCCTGCTGTACTGATTTAGCCAGTACAGTACCGTTTTTCATGATCTGTACCAGCTACAGTAAATAAATGCGGAATAAATCCGCGAGCGGGGGGGGGGGGGGCATGAAAGTGCGCCGTTGATATGGTCTGCTGCCCAGGGCCCACACAGACCATATCGACGGTGCTCTCTAGAGCCGCCAACCCCCCCTCCCTGTACCCCCCTCGGTACAGACCATGAAAAACTGTACTGTGCCCCTACTGTATTTACAGTAGGTGTGTCCCTATTTGTGTAAAAACTAATTTTAAATTTCATGTCATACTGTAATTATCAAGTCCCACATTATTCGTTGCAGCTTTGCGCTACAGTACAGTATCTCCAGTTACCAGGGGGATACACGTACTGTAGAAACGTGGGACCAGTCTCCTACAAAATACTGTACAGTACTGTGCTTACAGCGCCTGATGGCCTGAAGTCTCTCAGGATCCCTCCTGACCAGGTCACTCCAGCGCCGCTCTAAGGAGCGGATAGACCGCTGACGGCCAGTGTCCCTAAGGATAGCCCTGCGAGCCTTTCTGTAGGCCTTCATTTTCTCCTTGTTGCTGGAGAGAGTCCTGTCTCTCCAGCGCACAAGGTGCCTCAGCTCCCGGGTGCTGTACGGGCCCTCTCTGCGCTCCGCCATTGTACTGTACAATGCAGTGGTGCACAGCATACAGTACAATAAAGCACAGGTGACGCAAAATTTCGGCGCGGGGGTCCTAGACACATGACTTTCATCATGCGCCCAAAACTTTATTTAAAAGAGTTTGGAGATACTAAATCGCTAGGACATACTGTACTGTATAGTTTTATTAAATATCATTCTACAAAATACTGTACACACTGTATTCCAATAGAAAAAACCCTGAGGATGGCCCGCCAGCTCTGGAAGCACGTCTGGCACGGCCCGCCCCTTCGTGGATTCTTTGCTCTGCAGGAGATGTTGAAGTGTAATGACCTGTATTAGCCGACCCCCTCCACCCCTGGGGGGAGGGGAGGAGG
The DNA here is from genome assembly GCF_055691185.1 of Crinia signifera. Classification (NCBI taxonomy): domain Eukaryota; kingdom Metazoa; phylum Chordata; class Amphibia; order Anura; family Myobatrachidae; genus Crinia; species Crinia signifera. Next base: position 43,679,887 of record NC_139217.1, read on the forward strand.
CGCTTGACTTCATTACTCCTTGCAAGAGACAATACAGTATTGCAGCGTGTGAAACAGGGCTTTCTTAAACCAGTCACCCCCGGCAAACCTCGCACTGGACGCTTCAACTCATACTGTAACTCTTGGTCCTCGCGGAGGTTCAGTCGCATTAGCGGCTAAATCTCCCGAGTGTACTATCTAGATTCGGCCGCAGATGCGCCTGAACCTCCGTGAAGTCTGGTCTGTCAGGACTCGGCTTGTGAATCCTTCAGTACACATTTAGTGGTCTACGCTAGTTTTATTGATTACTGTGCATTTAAATAAATAAATAAATAAATAAATGAATGAATGAATGAATACATAAATAAACATCAAAATTATCTTACAACCCCCTCCCCTCCGTAATCGAACTCGGGCCTCCTGCTTGGATTGCCGCGCAGCTAACCACTAGACTACTGCACGGTCATGTAACCCGTGGCAGGAGGAGGAGGAGCAGCAGTTGTGATGGCAAAACCAGTACCCCTGCAGCCTCTGAGACGCCCCCCTGGCGAGAACCCCGAGGACGGCACGGCCCGCCCCTTCGTGGATTCTTTGCTCTGCAGGAGATGTTGAAGTGTAATGACCTGTATTAGCCGACCCCCTCCACCCCTGGGGGGAGGGGAGGAGGCGCTTGACTTCATTACTCCTTGCAAGAGACAATACAGTATTGCAGCGTGTGAAACAGGGCTTTCTTAAACCAGTCACCCCCGGCAAACCTCGCACTGGACGCTTCAACTCATACTGTAACTCTTGGTCCTCGCGGAGGTTCAGTCGCATTAGCGGCTAAATCTCCCGAGTGTACTATCTAGATTCGGCCGCAGATGCGCCTGAACCTCCGTGAAGTCTGGTCTGTCAGGACTCGGCTTGTGAATCCTTCAGTACACATTTAGTGGTCTACGCTAGTTTTATTGATTACTGTGCATTTAAATAAATAAATAAATAAATGAATGAATGAATGAATACATAAATAAACATCAAAATTATCTTACAACCCCCTCCCCTCCGTAATCGAACTCGGGCCTCCTGCTTGGATTGCCGCGCAGCTAACCACTAGACTACTGCACGGTCATGTAACCCGTGGCAGGAGGAGGAGGAGGAGCAGCAGTTGTGATGGCAAAACCAGTACCCCTGCAGCCTCTGAGACGCCCCCCTGGCGAGAACCCCGAGGACGGCACGGCCCGCCCCTTCGTGGATTCTTTGCTCTGCAGGAGATGTTGAAGTGTAATGACCTGTATTAGCCGACCCCCTCCACCCCTGGGGGGAGGGGAGGAGGCGCTTGACTTCATTACTCCTTGCAAGAGACAATACAGTATTGCAGCGTGTGAAACAGGGCTTTCTTAAACCAGTCACCCCCGGCAAACCTCGCACTGGACGCTTCAACTCATACTGTAACTCTTGGTCCTCGCGGAGGTTCAGTCGCATTAGCGGCTAAATCTCCCGAGTGTACTATCTAGATTCGGCCGCAGATGCGCCTGAACCTCCGTGAAGTCTGGTCTGTCAGGACTCGGCTTGTGAATCCTTCAGTACACATTTAGTGGTCTACGCTAGTTTTATTGATTACTGTGCATTTAAATAAATAAATAAATAAATAAATGAATGAATGAATGAATACATAAATAAACATCAAAATTATCTTACAACCCCCTCCCCTCCGTAATCGAACTCGGGCCTCCTGCTTGGATTGCCGCGCAGCTAACCACTAGACTACTGCACGGTCATGTAACCCGTGGCAGGAGGAGGAGGAGCAGCAGTTGTGATGGCAAAACCAGTACCCCTGCAGCCTCTGAGACGCCCCCCTGGCGAGAACCCCGAGGACGGCACGGCCCGCCCCTTCGTGGATTCTTTGCTCTGCAGGAGATGTTGAAGTGTAATGACCTGTATTAGCCGACCCCCTCCACCCCTGGGGGGAGGGGAGGAGGCGCTTGACTTCATTACTCCTTGCAAGAGACAATACAGTATTGCAGCGTGTGAAACAGGGCTTTCTTAAACCAGTCACCCCCGGCAAACCTCGCACTGGACGCTTCAACTCATACTGTAACTCTTGGTCCTCGCGGAGGTTCAGTCGCATTAGCGGCTAAATCTCCCGAGTGTACTATCTAGATTCGGCCGCAGATGCGCCTGAACCTCCGTGAAGTCTGGTCTGTCAGGACTCGGCTTGTGAATCCTTCAGTACACATTTAGTGGTCTACGCTAGTTTTATTGATTACTGTGCATTTAAATAAATAAATAAATAAATGAATGAATGAATGAATACATAAATAAACATCAAAATTATCTTACAACCCCCTCCCCTCCGTAATCGAACTCGGGCCTCCTGCTTGGATTGCCGCGCAGCTAACCACTAGACTACTGCACGGTCATGTAACCCGTGGCAGGAGGAGGAGGAGCAGCAGTTGTGATGGCAAAACCAGTACCCCTGCAGCCTCTGAGACGCCCCCCTGGCGAGAACCCCGAGGACGGCACGGCCCGCCCCTTCGTGGATTCTTTGCTCTGCAGGAGATGTTGAAGTGTAATGACCTGTATTAGCCGACCCCCTCCACCCCTGGGGGGAGGGGAGGAGGCGCTTGACTTCATTACTCCTTGCAAGAGACAATACAGTATTGCAGCGTGTGAAACAGGGCTTTCTTAAACCAGTCACCCCCGGCAAACCTCGCACTGGACGCTTCAACTCATACTGTAACTCTTGGTCCTCGCGGAGGTTCAGTCGCATTAGCGGCTAAATCTCCCGAGTGTACTATCTAGATTCGGCCGCAGATGCGCCTGAACCTCCGTGAAGTCTGGTCTGTCAATAAATAAATAAATGAATGAATGAATGAATAAATAAATAAACATCAAAATTATCTTACAACCCCCTCCCCTCCGTAATCGAACTCGGGCCTCCTGCTTGGATTGCCGCGCAGCTAACCACTAGACTACTGTACGGTCATGTAACCCGTGGCAGGATGTGATGGCAAAACCAGTACCCCTGCAGCCTCTGAGACGCCCCCCTGGCGAGAACCCCGAGGACGGCCCGCCAGCGTCTGATACCTGTAGTTCTTTCATGGATTGTCTGAGTTTGTCCTTTCATAGATTAGTGCTGTCATGTACTGTAGTACTGTACTTTATTTTAGTGCAAGTCGATACCGTCCAACTCTGGAAAGGCAGGAGGCACTTTGACTTCAGCGCCTCCTCCATTTGCTCACTTGTACTGTACTGTACGTTCACTAGTGTCTCATTTTAATTTACTTTACTGTACTGTACTGTACTTTATCATTTCCCACGAGCACCTCATCGCGCATGAGCGTCTAATCGCGCACGAGCTTCTCATACAGTATAGTAAGCGCGCTCCATACGGCGAATGGAGGAATCACTCCGACTGTATCTTGATGGAGCATTAGCCACCCAGTGGTGGCAGATTGTATTACATGGCGAGCAACCATGTCGCTTGGCGGACGCCAGCGCCATAAAAATATCGATGCGCCAGAACCTCCGCCATGGCGTCCAGGCGGCAATAATAAGGCCGGCGCTATCTGTATATATCTCATTGTACAGGAGACGTCTTATAGCTTCTGTCTGACAGCCCAGATACAGCAAGATGGTGTCTCCCAGTTACTTGCTGGCTGTGATACTCATTTATATTCAGGGTGAGAGATTGGGGGCATTACATGGTGCTGTGTAGGGGAATCTATACATGTAACATAAGTAATCAGAGCAGGATGTATATGACTATATACAGACATGTATCAGTAATCACTGTGTCTCTTCTAATCCTCAGGGTCCTGTGGGCAGATTGTGATGACTCAGACCCCAGGTTATATCTCTGTGTCATCAGGAGGAGCAGCCACCATCTCATGTACAGCCAGTGCTGGTATAAGCCAGTACTTAGGCTGGTACCAACAGAAACCAGGACAACCTCCAAAGCTTATTATCTCTGATGCAATAAATCGACCCACAGGAGTCCCAACCCGGTTCAGTGGATCTGGATCTGGAACTACATTCACACTGACAATTAGTGCAGTGACAGCAGAGGATGAGGCAGTGTGGTAAACCGGAATGACCAAGCCAGAAACCCCTTTACCTTGCACTCTGTGATTCTTTTCTTCGTCTCTTCTCGTTGGACACGGGGCAAGAACCAGACCAAAGAAACGGTGCAACGGAATTTATTTAAGATGAAATACTTGAGGTCGGGTAGCAGGCAGGGCTACCTAAGGGGTAGACAACATTGAAAGGGGTGCACCGTAATACAATAAAGCACAGTTACATACATATATATATACCGTCTGAATCTATAACCGACTATAACCACTGTTGGGCCTAAGTAATTCTAATATCGATACAATCAATCCCGGTTATCACTTTGTAACAACATAAGGTAATTAGCAATCACACTAATACTTTACTTTAAACCATTCTATGCTACTGGGTACCCAGTTCCTATGACCACCTACTGTCTCCAAGACAGACCTGTGCACAGGATTTGGCAAAGGGGATACGTGGAGGGCCTCGATCCCGCTACTGCGCAGTACTTTATAATGTAAAAGAACAGTCCTCCTTAGTCGAGTATGGACAACACTGACGGTAACAAGGTCCTGAATCAAGGAATTGCCGAAATCTCCTTTGGGGAGCTGACAGGGGAAGTTCCTACTTTAACCCACGAGGTGGCGCTGTAGGATCGCTGTTTGCAAAAGTTAGGCTGTGTCCACTTCCAGGAGTTTTATCTCCCTCGCAGCGCAGGTGCAGTGGGTTTGCCGGCTGTGAATACAGCTACTAGACTTCAGTGACCCACGCTGCGTAGTCTGAGGGTCAGTGGCATGACGCAGGGGCTCCTCAGGGCTTACAAATAAAGGTGTTCCTGCAAGAGGGCAACCGAGGAGGGTATCTGTGTGACAGTGGCCTCTGCTGTGTATGGGGCCACGTGGTGGTCAAGGCTGCTGTGCAGCACTTACATTTGTTTCTGATGCGGCGCCTGCCGTCCGGGTCCCCTGCTGGGCTCACGTGGCGACCTGTCAATCACCACTCTCCACGCGGCTGGGTCCGGGCGCTGCTGAGCTCTGCTGGGCACTTGGTGGATCTGGCGGGGGGACTGCGGCGCTGCTGTAACCGCGTCACTCCTCTCGGCGGCACCCTCCACCCGCGCCGGGTCCTCTTCTTCAGACTGTCAATCACCGCCGGGTGTATCGGCAGTAGCCGGGTCTCTGTAGCTGGCTGTCAGGTGCTTGGGGGTGAGTGCGCGCCTCTGCTGCTGGATGCCGGGTCTCTGACACTGGACGCCGGGCTGCTGCTGCACTCTCTCTCTCCCTATCGAGCCGCTCGCGTCCCGGCTCCTGGGTGTCAATCACCGGCCGACTCTCCTCACGTGCTGCGGCAGTTAGATCGCGGCTGTGGACGCTCTGCCCGCGGCTGCTGAAGGTAGGCACCCGGTGCTTCTTAAGGCGCCACTATCTCACACGGAGGCTGGCGCTACTTCAGCTCTCCTCCTCCTCACTTTCGCGCCCCTCAGCCTCCAATCAGGGGAAGGGGCACCCCTTTGTCTCACGTTGGTTACTGCTGCAGGGCGGTTGCCTAGCAACCCCCTGTGGTTAAGTGCAATTAGGGCTACACCGGCCACAAAAGTGACTTCGGGGTATAGAAAAGGGAGACCCCCAAATCTGGGGTGTCACATGTCCCCTTACTCGAAGGATGCCTGTCCCCGGGCATCAATGGGGTTCAAAGTTCTGAATAAAGTCCCGAACATAAACGTAAGGTCCTGAATGTCCTTTCAGAAATGGATCATATGCAGCATCACATATTTACACATCCTAATACTGTACTCAGATTTACATACATACAAGTTGAGAAGAATTTACATTCTATCGAGGAATGGTAACACCCCTTTCGTGTATCGCTCAGATCTTCGAACTTTCGGAGCAGTCATTTCGGCTGCACCTTAGATCACAGCATGCGGTCTGCAATGAGCACGTGGTGTCCCTTTTCCACTCTTTCTGGACCTGTTGATGGCCTGTTGTATCATGCACACGAATTCTTCTCCTGTAATTGTCGTGTACTCCTGGTCTGTACCAGTTTTCTCTTCCATGGGGCGGGTTTCGGCCTTTTCAGCTGTGTTGGTGATTTCCGTATTGACCTTTGGTTTGGGCGGTGGCACAGTTGCCTTTGGGCTTTCAGGTTTCAATGGCTCTATTTTCTTTGCCATGGTCATGTGGGCCACCACTTCGAGGCATCTCTTCCGTTCGGCAGTACTGGTACTTGTCTGCTGTAGAGCTGCGGTCTGGTCACCCGTATCTACCATTCTTGAGGGGTACCTGTGTTCGGTTCCTGACCTCACTTCTTTCAACTGGGCTTTGGCCTTCTCCGCTTCTTTTGGGGTCTCCACAGGGAAATTAGGTTGAGGCGGTGGCCTAATGGGTTCTGGTGATCGTGGCATCTGGTCAGGCCGGGGGTGATTACAGATGGGCCGGTCAATCTCGCCACAAACATTCTGCGACCTTCTCCTCTTCAGGTGGTGCTGACCATATGGCTGGTGCATGAAGCGTCGATGTTGACTGTGGCTTGTTGCATATCTGCTGCCTCTTACTGCAGCACCACCGGGGCCTGTGACGTTAATTGCCTTGACGCCTCTCCTTCCATTGGTCACTTCGAATTCGACCCATTCTCCTTTTTCTAGGCTTCGGAAGTATTTGTTCCTAGGGGTCTTCTGGATACCGGTGTAGTGCACGTATACGGTCTTCCTGTTATCTGCCCTTATGAAGCCATAGCCACGTGCCACACTGAACCACGATACCTGGCCGGTCACTCTTCTTGCTCTGACTCGTCGATCCTCCGTGTCACGTGGTCTTTTCGCCGTGGTCTGACTTTGCATGAGCTCTGGCGGACTGATCGATGGATCTTGTATGGAGCGGGGACACCAGTTTTGTTTCTGCGGACCTAGTAGTGGGTCTTTTCCCGAGGATCGGTCCTCAACCTCGGGGACTCCTCGTTTAAAGTATTCTGATGACAATTTCTTTCGATATGTCCGCTCTGCTGACATCTTCGGCATATCGGCCTACCCTCTTCATCGAACCAATCGATTGGGCCTCTTCCCGATTCTCTGGGCGTGCTCCACCGCGGTCGGCTTCCTCTCTCCCTTTGCGGGCGCCACTCACTTTGTCTGGCTTCGTTCTGCTCCAGCCTTTGTCCCATTCTGGCGACGTTTAGAGCCAATTCCGTGAGCTTGCTGTTAATGGCGGACAATGGGTCTGTTGGCGATTGTGCCTCTTGGAGTATCATTCCTCTCCTTGCACCAGAGCCCTGGTGTCTGGCTTCACAGTGACTCTCCGTCTCCTCTTCTTCCGCCGTAGCTCCTTCCTCCGGCTCTTCATTCTGGACTTTTTCCAACACCTGTAGTGCTGATTCCTTAAGTTCCTCAAATGTGCAGCCTTGTTCTTGCCGCTTTATCATTCGGAGCTGGGCGTGGGTGGTTTCTTCTCTTACCCCTTCTACGAAGAGGTCTATCAGCATTTCATCTGCTAGTGGTACTTCTCTTGGGTCTGCGGCTTGTACTGCCTTCATGGCCTCATGTAATGCCAGTGCGAAATCACGCAGTGATTCTCCCTGCTTCTGCTTCCTGGCGTATAACCTGCTCTTCAGCATTGGCACGGTTTTGGCATCAAAGATCTTCGCCAGTTTTTTCAGTATCTTGTCCGCTGTCTCCTTGTCGCCTTCTGACCATGATTTGACTTCTCTCAGGGCGGACCCTCTCAGTTGCGCCAGCAATATTTCTTTGCTTTGTTCTTCGTTCAGTTGGTATAGGGTGAACGTCGAATTCATGCGGTCCTTGAATGCCTTAAAAGTGCTTGTGCCTTTCGTCCGCGTATCTCCCGAGAATGTGAGTAGCCACGTGGCTCCGAAGTAGTAGGGCATCGTGATCTGTGCCGCCGCTGTCTTCGGCGGTTCTCTGTCCTCTGGTAATAGCGGAAGACGTCTGCGGGGGGACGGTGGTGGAGTGCTGGTTTCTGACATGTTTCCGATCCTGTTCGCGGACGCCAAGATTAGATGTGGTAAACCGGAATGACCAAGCCAGAAACCCCTTTACCTTGCACTCTGTGATTCTTTTCTTCGTCTCTTCTCGTTGGACACGGGGCAAGAACCAGACCAAAGAAACGGTGCAACGGAATTTATTTAAGATGAAATACTTGAGGTCGGGTAGCAGGCAGGGCTACCTAAGGCGTAGACAACATTGAAAGGGGTGCACCGTAATACAATAAAGCACAGTTACATACATATATATATACCGTCTGAATCTATAACCGACTATAACCACTGTTGGGCCTAAGTAATTCTAATATCGATACAATCAATCCCGGTTATCACTTTGTAACAACATAAGGTAATTAGCAATCACACTAATACTTTACTTTAAACCATTCTATGCTACTGGGTACCCAGTTCCTATGACCACCTACTGTCTCCAAGACAGACCTGTGCACAGGATTTGGCAAAGGGGATACGTGGAGGGCCTCGATCCCGCTACTGCGCAGTACTTTATAATGTAAAAGAACAGTCCTCCTTAGTCGAGTATGGACAACACTGACGGTAACAAGGTCCTGAATCAAGGAATTGCCGAAATCTCCTTTGGCGAGCTGACAGGGGAAGTTCCTACTTTAACCCACGAGGTGGCGCTGTAGGATCGCTGTTTGCAAAAGTTAGGCTGTGTCCACTTCCAGGAGTTTTATCTCCCTCGCAGCGCAGGGGCAGTGGGTTTGCCGGCTGTGAATACAGCTACTAGACTTCAGTGACCCACGCTGCGTAGTCTGAGGGTCAGTGGCATGACGCAGGGGCTCCTCAGGGCTTACAAATAAAGGTGTTCCTGCAAGAGGGCAACCGAGGAGGGTATCTGTGTGACAGTGGCCTCTGCTGTGTATGGGGCCACGTGGTGGTCAAGGCTGCTGTGCAGCACTTACATTTGTTTCTGATGCGGCGCCTGCCGTCCGGGTCCCCTGCTGGGCTCACGTGGCGACCTGTCAATCACCACTCTCCACGCGGCTGGGTCCGGGCGCTGCTGAGCTCTGCTGGGCACTTGGTGGATCTGGCGGGGGGACTGCGGCGCTGCTGTAACCGCGTCACTCCTCTCGGCGGCACCCTCCACCCGCGCCGGGTCCTCTTCTTCAGACTGTCAATCACCGCCGGGTGTATCGGCAGTAGCCGGGTCTCTGTAGCTGGCTGTCAGGTGCTTGGGGGTGAGTGCGCGCCTCTGCTGCTGGATGCCGGGTCTCTGACACTGGACGCCGGGCTGCTGCTGCACTCTCTCTCTCCCTATCGAGCCGCTCGCGTCCCGGCTCCTGGGTGTCAATCACCGGCCGACTCTCCTCACGTGCTGCGGCAGTTAGATCGCGGCTGTGGACGCTCTGCCCGCGGCTGCTGAAGGTAGGCACCCGGTGCTTCTTAAGGCGCCACTATCTCACACGGAGGCTGGCGCTACTTCAGCTCTCCTCCTCCTCACTTTCGCGCCCCTCAGCCTCCAATCAGGGGAAGGGGCACCCCTTTGTCTCACGTTGGTTACTGCTGCAGGGCGGTTGCCTAGCAACCCCCTGTGGTTAAGTGCAATTAGGGCTACACCGGCCACAAAAGTGACTTCGGGGTATAGAAAAGGGAGACCCCCAAATCTGGGGTGTCACAGCAGACTATCACTGTCAGCAGCGTCAGAGTTTCCCTCTCACACAGTGATACAGAGCCGTACAATAACCTCCTTCCTCTTTCTGTAAGAGATTTGTCTCAGACATCAAGATGAATCTGTCTCCTACTGACAATCTAATGCCACTATATCTATTGGTGTTTGATGTGAGACACTTTTACCTCACACCTTTTTATAGGGACCCAAATGTTGAGCAGTTAATGGAGAAATAAGGTTATTGGAGGGAGCAATGATAAGTAATAGAGGGTTTAGGTAAGATACAGCTATCTGAGGGAGACATGGTAAGTTGAATAGGGAAATTAAGTTTGTCTGAGGGAGCAACGGTCAGGGATGTGCTGAATATGGAAGATATAGGAAACTACACATGGGGCGACACTGCTGAGCGTTCTGAGCAATGTACAGTAGATTGCTCAGCACAGAGCGCTGCACAGGAATGTGACAGCGCTGTGTGCTGAGCGATATATACTAGATTTATCCAGCATGCTGGATATTAATTCGCCGGGTGATAGTGATGCCCGGGGCTGCACATCGCTATGTCCCACTACACACAGAGCGACGTAGGGGCATTTTCTAAGCAATCTAGTGAGATCGCTTACTAATGGTCCCGTGTACCCATTAGAATGTCAGAGGGAGCGACGGTCAGGGAGGAGTTGAATAAGGAAGATAAGGTTGTCTGAGGGAGCGACGATCAGAGATGAGGTGAATAAGGAAGATAAGGTTGTCGGAGGGAGCGATGGTCAGAGATGAGGTAAACAGGGAAGATAAGGTTGTTGGAGGGAGGGGTAGTCAGGGATGAGATAAATAGGGAAGATAAGGTTGTTGGAGGGAGGGATGTCAGGGATGAGATAAATAGGGAAGATAAGGTTGTTGGAGGGAGGGATGGTCAGGGATGAGATAAATAAGGAAGATAAGGTTGTCGGAGGGAGCGATGGTCAGGGATGAGATAAATAGGGAAGATAAGGTTGTTGGAGGGAGGGGTAGTCAGAGATGAGATAAATAAGGAAGATAAGGTTGTTGGAGGGAGGGATGGTCAGGGATGAGATAAATAAGGAAGATAAGGTTGTCGGAGGGAGCGATGGTCAGGGATGAGATAAATAGGGAAGATAAGGTTGTTGGAGGGAGCGATGGTCAGGGATGAGATAAATAGGGAAGATAAGGTTGTTGGAGGGAGGGATGGTCAGGGATGAGATAAATAGGGAAGATAAGGTTGTTGGAGGGAGGGATGGTCAGGGATGAGATAAATAGGGAAGATAAGGTTGTTGGAGGGAGGGATGGTCAGGGATGAGATAAATAGGGAAGATAAGGTTGTTGGAGGGAGGGATGGTCAGGGATGAGATAAATAGGGAAGATAAGGTTGTTGGAGGGAGGGATGGTCAGAGATGAGATAAATAGGGAAGATAAGGTTGTTGGAGGGAGGAATGGTCAGGGATGAGATAAATAGGGAAGATAAGGTTGTTGGAGGGAGGGATGGTCAGGGATGAGGTTAATTTGAAAGATAATGTCAAAGGGAGCAACTGTTAGGAATAAGATGAGATGAATAGGGAAGAAAAGGTTATTGGAGGGAGCAATGGTCAGGGATGAGGTGAATAAAAAATGTAATGTTGTCCGATAGAGTGATCGTCAGGAATGAGGTGAATATGGAAGATAAAGTTGTCAGAAGGATCGGTGGTCAAGAATGGGGTGAGGAGTGAAGATAAAGTTGTCAGAGGAAGTGATGGTCCGGGATATAGGGATGAGTGGATAGTGTTGGAGGCAGCCATGATGGCAAGCAGATCTCCTACTGTGGGATTACATACCCCTACTGTGCACTTTCAGACAGACAGCTCCCTATTCCCTCTAATCAGCATGTCTACTTCTCATCCTCATAACAAGGTTAGCTCGATTGGCCTATCTGTCTTCCCCCCCCACCCCCACCACTATAATTCACACAATAGTTCGACAGGGTCTTAAGGTTAACGGTCAAAAGGCCGACATCAGAAATGTCGACATGAAAAAGACATGCATTTTCTTTTCATGCCCTACCATCAACTAGGGCATGGAGGGAGAACAAAATAGTGTGCCGAGCGTAGCGAGGTACCGTGCCCGAAGCATGGCGTGTGCAGTGAGGGGATGCGGTACACTTAGACAGTGTCCATGTCGACCTATGTCAACATAGACACCTTAAAAACAATAAAAAAGCATGTCAACCTTTTGTCTGTCGACCTTTTGACAATGTCGACCTGTTTCATGTCAACCTTTTAACCATGTCGACATTTAGACCATGTCGACCTTTAGACACTGTCGACCTTTTGACCCTGTCGACCTTGTGACTGTCGACCATTAGTGGTCAACCATATGACTGTCTATCATGAGTCAGTCTATGTTTTATACCATAACCGCTTAGTCACCCGCGGGGACACATAATATACAGTAGGTCAGCATGTCGCCCAATCGGTGGCCGCTGCGCTGCTAAACCAGAGTCCCGCCACAGCTCTGAGTGTGCGCACAGTGCTCAGTGCTCCCATCATGTCAATTCCCTCACCACGCTCCCTCACAGGACTCCACGCTCCCTCACTGTTTCATCGGGGCTGAACACGCAGGCAGGTGCTGCTGCTGGCCTGCTGCCAATGACTAGCGGCCAGCAGCAGCCCTAACGCCCTTAAGGTGCCCACACACTAGAAAGATCTGCGATCGTAAGATGTGCGCATAAATTAGCCTTAAAATCTTTTTTCCATCCTGGACAAAAGATTTCAGGCAAGCGCACATCTTTACTAAAGATTTTTCTTAAGATCCCGTGTGCGTTCCTATGGATCTTTTGTTAAATCTTATGATCTTTTGTGCAGCACGTAAGATCAGAAGATTCAGCTAAAGATCCACGGGAGCGCGCATCGGCCCCAAATCAGCCGATTTTCGACCGATTATCAGTAAACATCAGACGATATATCTGCTGATTTATCAGAAAATTTGCCAATCGGCCCAAAAATCATTCTAGTGTGTGGGCACCTTAACAGACATTGTGGAGCCTGACACAACAGGAGAGTGACAGCTGAAGGAGGGGGAAAGAAGAGGCCAGATACCTGAACCCACCAAATAGGAAACTGGGCAACTCCCCCTGATGGTGCTAGTACCGTGGGAATTTGCAAGGTCTTAAAAATCATTTGCACAGGCCAGCTCCTCATGTTAGTCACTGTCCTGGGCTAAGAGGTAATACTCTGCCTAGGTATCTTGTGGAATGCATCATCTGCCCTGGGTACGCTCCTGTATGGAGCATTTGCTATCACTGCTGTGTGGATAAGCAATAGTTTTGATCTGTGGAATTGGTTTGGAACTGTGACACTACAAGGACTGCCTGTTTGGACTGCTACCTGGATATCGTTTCTATGCTACATTTGCCTCTTGTTCCTGTTTTTATATATTTGTGTGTGCTGTGGAAAATAAACTGTTATTTTGGTTTCGTCTGCTCGGTGTCTGAGTGATTGAGGAACCCGGTATCCTCACATTTGGCGGCAGCGACAGTGGGATCATTCAGACACCAACCATTGAGCACAGAAAGTGTGAAGTCACAATGGAAAACAGGATCAGGCCATATGTAAGGAAATGGAAACTGCAGTAAGGTGCGCCCAGCAAGTGAGCAGATGTTAGTCCTGTGAAAAATTTAAATGTTTCCAAAGCAAGAAAATCAATGCCTCAAGACCCCTAGAGCAGTGGAGCTTGGGGATGGAGGTACTTCAGTGTATCGGCAGGCTGGGATGCCAGATCTGTTATTTATTGTCAGAAAGATGCAGAACATCTGGGAGTACTGGAAAGAAGCTTAGCAGATGATCAGCAGGTGGAGAGTATCCAGCATACAGAACCAATTGAGTTACCAGATGCATCCCTGCACTGTAAAGGTGAGGCCACCTCGTGGAATCTGCTGGGGGAGCTATAGTGACCCAAATGCTACAAAGAGACCAATATTCTGAGGCTGAAGGGCAAGTCCAGAATAAATTGATGTCCCAGATAGAGCCAAAGGAAAGGTCCAGAATAGGGCTACTGCAATCCAGGCAGACAACAGAGGGGTCCGCCACAGAATTATCTGTTACCACGAGAGAAGGGTCATTGTCAGGGGGGGCCCTAACTGCCCTTGAAGAAATTAGTATGGAGGATTTGATAGCAGAATGTCAGCTGCGAGGTATACCCGTCCAATCCTGCACAAAAGCATTTACCGATTATCGGACATGGATCCTCAATTTTGGTGCATGGCTGAGTGTGTGGGAACAACTGGAGTGTCTGGAGGAGTGCTTCATGGTGGCAGAGGAAGACGCAATTGATCACGGGCTGCTGGATACCCCAGCATGGCGCGACCAGTGTCGCAGGGTGGCTGATGAAAGGCACCGCCTGCAACAGCTTCTCCCACAGCCTAGAGAAGAAGCTGCTCAGTGTTCTATACTGGGGAAGGCTAGCCCCAAAGTGAAGGAAGTGGGGCCCATTAGCCAGGCACCCCAGGAGGAGCTGCAATACAGCTTCCCTTTTGCTGAGGTGGAAGATGAAGAACTATTAACCTGCTGCCAGGGGATTTATGAGGACTGTTTCCAAGAGGAGATCATCATGGTTAGAGGAGTATTCGCCAATATCCAGGCCACAAGCATACCAGTCATAGATGACATCTTGTTCCAGGCTGCCCAGCATACTCGGCTGGGGAAGGAGGTTATCCAGGAGGAGCTGCAATACAGCTTCCCTTTTGCTGAGGTGGCAGATGAACTATTATCCTGCTGCCAGGGGATCTATGAGGATTGCGTGCAAGAGGAGATCACCATGGTTGGAGGAGTATTACAATACCAATTACAGGCCACAAGCATATCAGTCAGAGATGATGTCTTACTCCAGGCTGCCCAGATTATTTGGCTGGGGAAGAAGGTTATCCAGGAGGAGGAGGAGTGTGCAGAAGGAGCTGCAGGTGAGATACTGACTTTTGAGGGGGGAGTGCTGGCACAGGAACAGCCTGTGCTGATGACTCCCCTGCAGCCACCAGCTGAATTGTTCCTGATGGAGGGTCCCTCCTCAGCCCTGAGCAATGAGACCACATGCTGTACTGAAATTTCCATTCCCCTAATCTGGTTTTGAGGGAGGAAGGACTGGACAGAGTGGCAGAAGTGCCAGGGCCGTTGCCCCAACATTGGCCTGCCATTTGGCAGCTGTTCCTTGTGCAAGAGTGGGAGGTGGAAAGTACTCCCTGCCGCATCTATACCAGGTTGAACTAGATGGACGCAAGTCTTTTTTCAGACTTACCTACTATGTAACTATGTAACTATGCATTGTGCCAGAGGCAAAGGTATTATAACACCCAATAGATGTGCCCGGTGTAAAAGTTTACAATGTTGTAGAGTGGAGATACCCAACATCTGATGTAGGGAGATTGCTAAATTCCCTGTTAGTTAAAATAGATCACATATTGTAATATTGCCCTTGCTGGTTCTCTAAACCAGCCACCTTTTACGAGATGGGTTTGGTATGATGTCACACTGTGGGACTCAGGTGGTACATCCATACCCAAGATTCGCTGCTCTGCATCCCACGGCTCCAGGTTGTTAATGGTTCCTGAACACCTGGGTACAGGGACTAAAAGGTAGGGGAAGGAATGTTGGGATATCAGACTTAGAGTAAAACTGTAATTATGGTATTTTATTATGTGTAGTGATTAATATACTTTTTAGTCCATCTGTACCCTATGTCCATCTTGTGTATGTCTCTATTTCCCATGTGTGTGTGTGTGTGTATTCCCAGGACTCCAACTATAGTATTAGATTGTAGATCATATGCTGTTACCCTTATATGGTCACACAGGAAGTATCCAGGGGGAAAGAATATCAGCTCACCAAAAGGTGCAATCTTCACAGGGGATGATCCAATTACCCTTTATTATTCCTTCTATTTACGGGGGTAGGGGGGGCGGTGGGTGCATTTGGTTTGCTTGCCTAGGGTGCCTACAATTCTTGCACCGGCCCTGGCTGCGGGTGAAAAGAGGGCCCAGCTGGGTAAGAAGAGGGGTGGAGGTGCTGCTGTTTGAGAAAGTGGGGTGCTGCCAGGTAAGAAAAAGGGGTGCTGCCAGGTGATAAGCGAGGGGGGATGGACGAGTTGGGTGATCTTAAGGGTGAAAAGTGTAGGGAAAGGATCACAGGGTGATGAGAAGGGGGCGGGTGTGTGCCACAGGCGAGAAGCCGGGGGGTGGTCGCCGGATGAGGTGGGCGCCACTGGGAGAGAGTGGGGGTGATGGTGCCATGAGGAGGGGGAGTTGTGAGATGGGGGAGCGGTGTGTGGCACGGGTGAGAACGGGGATCCACCAAGTGAGAAGCAGAGGGGTAGGGGTGAAATAAAATGTGAAATAAAAATTTCATGAAATAAAATGTAAAATAAAAATTTGAAAGTTTGAAATAAAATGTGAAAGAAAATGTTAAATATAAATTTGAAATGTGAAATAAAAATTTTAAAATGTGAAATAAAATGTGAAATAAAAATTTCATGAAATAAAATGTGAAATAAAATGTGAAATAAAAATTTGAAAATGTGAAATAAAATGTGAAACAAAAAATTCATGAAATAAAATGTGAAATAAAAAGTCATTAAATAAAATGTGAAATAAAATGTGAAATAAACATTTCATGAAATAAAATATGAAATAAAAAGTGAAATAAAAATTAGAAAATGTGAAATAAAATGTGAAATAAACTGTGAAATAAAATATAAAAAAAATGTAAAATAAAAATTTCATGAAATAAAATTTCCATGAAATAAAATGTGAAATAAAATGAGAAATAAAAATGTCATGAAATAAAATGTGAAATAAAAATTTCATGAAATAAATTGTGAAATAAAATGTGAAATAAAAATCGAAAATGTGAAATAAAAATGTCATGAAATAAAAATTTGAAAATGTGAAATAAAATGTGAAATAAAAATGTCATGAAAAAAAAATTTAATTGGTACTTGTTTCCTAGCACGGCCACAATCGCGGACATCGTGTGCCTTAACTTTAAGGCACACGATGCCCGCGATGCCCGCGATTTCCTTTGAAAAAAGCACAACTCGGGTACATTGCGTCGGTCGTGTGCCTTAAGAAGGAACACGACGCGACCGACGTGATGCCCATGATTTCCCCATAGGCTTCAATGTTAAAATATTTTAACATTGAAGCCTATGCGCGCCCGACGCGATGCCCCCGATTTCTCCATAGGCTTCAATGTTAAAATATTTAACATTGAAGCGTATGCGATGGACCCGATTTGTCCATAGGCTTCAATGTTAAATTATTTTAACATTGAAACTAGTGATGAGCGGGTCCGGATCTCCGAGATCCGGATCCGCACGGACGTCCTGAATCCGAATCCGGATCCAGGACGTCCGCGGACTCCCGCGCAGGCCCGGAGCCGAAATCGCGAGATCCGGATTACATAAAAGCCGGGACCCGCCGCCGCCATCTTCATTCTGTGGGGCGACGCAGAGCAGGCAGCAGTGCTGCCAGAGAGGGGGGTTTTATTTATTGCTCCGTGAGGGGGGTTTGCTGGAGCGTTGTGTGTGTCACTGTGCTGCTTGCTGCTAAAGAGCTGCAAGTACAGAGGGGGTTTAATCATTTTTATTGTGCTGCTGGAGAGTGATTTTTTTTTCTATATTGCTGTAGCCTGCTCATCTGTAATTTGTGTCACTGCTGCTGCTACAGAATACTACAGACAGAGGGGGGTTTATTGTACTGCCGCAGAGGGGGTTTTCTTTCTATATTGCTATAGCCTGCTCATCTCTAATTGTGTCACTGCTGCTGCTAGCCTGCTACAGAATACTACAGACAGAGGGGGGTTTAATAATTTTTATTGTGCTGCCAGAGAGGGTTTTTGTGCTGCCTGGCTACCTGTTATATGGTTGTAAACACCTACCAGGCAGTCACCTCTGTTGTTGCCAGTGCCACTACCTTGTACCTACCTCTCAGAGTATATAAAAAAAAATAAAAAAAAAATTAAAAATATATAAAAATATAAAAAAAAATAATTAAGTTGTTGTTGTTGCTGACACCACTGGCTGCCGTTAGATATCGCAGACTCAGTAATTAAATTTTTAACTGTGGTTTGCTGACGCCACTTGTTGTGTTACCTACCAGTGTATCCACTTTTGTATCTTGCTGCTGTTGTCACTGGCTAGTGACAACAACCAGCTGATATCTGGGTATCCAGTTTGCTGCCACCGCTGCCGTTACATATATCGCAGTAAATAACTCCGGTTTGCTGACGCCACTTGTTGTGTTACCTACCAGTGTATCCACAAAATAAATATTGTATCTTGCTGCTGTTGTCACTGGCTAGTGACAACCAGCTGATATCTGGGTATCCAGTTTGCTGCCACCGCTGCCGTTACATATATCGCAGTAAATAACTCCGGTTTGCTGACGCCACTTGTTGTGTTACCTACCAGTGTAACTATCCACAAAATAAATATTGTATCTTGCTGCTGTTGTCACTGGCTAGTGACAACCAGCTGATATCTGGGTATCCAGTTTGCTGCCACCGCTGCCGTTACATATATCGCAGTAAATAACTCCGGTTTGCTGACGCCACTTGTTGTGTTACCTACCAGTGTAACTATCCACAAAATAAATATTGTATCTTGCTGCTGTTGTCACTGGCTAGTGACAACCAGCTGATATCTGGGTATCCAGTTTGCTGCCACTGCTGCCGTTACATATATCGCAGTAAATAACTCCGGTTTGCTGACGCCACTTGTTGTGTTACCTACCAGTGTAACTATCCACAAAATAAATATTGTATCTTGCTGCTGTTGTCACTGGCTAGTGACAACAACCAGCTGATATCTGGGTATCCAGTTTGCTGCCACTGCTGCTGTTACATATATCGCAGTAAATAACTGCGGTTTGCTGACGCCACTTGTTGTGTTACCTACCAGTGTAACTATCCACAAAATAAATATTGTATCTTGCTGCTGTTGTCACTGGCTAGTGACAACCAGCTGATATCTGGGTATCCAGTTTGCTGCCACCGCTGCCGTTACATATATCGCAGTAAATAACTCCGGTTTGCTGAAGCCACCTGTTGTGTTACCTACCAGTGTAACTATCCACAAAATAAATATTGTATCTTGCTGCTGTTGTCACTGGCTAGTGACAACAACCAGCTGATATCTGGGTATCCAGTTTGCTGCCACTGCTGCCGTTACATATATCGCAGTAAATAACTCCGGTTTGCTGACGCCACTTGTTGTGTTACCTACCAGTGTAACTATCCACAAAATAAATATTGTATCTTGCTGCTGTTGTCACTGGCTAGTGACAACAACCAGCTGATATCTGGGTATCCAGTTTGCTGCCACTGCTGCCGTTACATATATCGCAGTAAATAACTCCGGTTTGCTGACGCCACTTGTTGTGTTACCTACCAGTGTAACTATCCACAAAATAAATATTGTATCTTGCTGCTGTTGTCACTGGCTAGTGACAACAACCAGCTGATATCTGGGTATCCAGTTTGCTGCCACTGCTGCCGTTACATATATCGCAGTAAATAACTCCGGTTTGCTGACGCCACTTGTTGTGTTACCTACCAGTGTAACTATCCACAAAATAAATATTGTATCTTGCTGCTGTTGTCACTGGCTAGTGACAACCAGCTGATATCTGGGTATCCAGTTTGCTGCCACCGCTGCCGTTACATATATCGCAGTAAATAACTCCGGTTTGCTGACGCCACTTGTTGTGTTACCTACCAGTGTAACTATCCACAAAATAAATATTGTATCTTGCTGCTGTTGTCACTGGCTAGTGACAACAACCAGCTGATATCTGGGTATCCAGTTTGCTGCCACTGCTGCCGTTACATATATCGCAGTAAATAACTCCGGTTTGCTGACGCCACTTGTTGTGTTACCTACCAGTGTAACTATCCACAAAATAAATATTGTATCTTGCTGCTGTTGTCACTGGCTAGTGACAACAACCAGCTGATATCTGGGTATCCAGTTTGCTGCCACTGCTGCCGTTACATATATCGCAGTAAATAACTCCGGTTTGCTGACGCCACTTGTTGTGTTACCTACCAGTGTAACTATCCACAAAATAAATATTGTATCTTGCTGCTGTTGTCACTGGCTAGTGACAACCAGCTGATATCTGGGTATCCAGTTTGCTGCCACTGCTGCCGTTACATATATCGCAGTAAATAACTCCGGTTTGCTGACGCCACTTGTTGTGTTACCTACCAGTGTAACTATCCACAAAATAAATATTGTATCTTGCTGCTGTTGTCACTGGCTAGTGACAACCAGCTGATATCTGGGTATCCAGTTTGCTGCCACTGCTGCCGTTACATATATCGCAGTAAATAACTCCGGTTTGCTGACGCCACTTGTTGTGTTACCTACCAGTGTAACTATCCACAAAATAAATATTGTATCTTGCTGCTGTTGTCACTGGCTAGTGACAACAACCAGCTGATATCTGGGTATCCAGTTTGCTGCCACTGCTGCCGTTACATATATCGCAGTAAATAACTCCGGTTTGCTGACGCCACTTGTTGTGTTACCTACCAGTGTAACTATCCACAAAATAAATATTGTATCTTGCTGCTGTTGTCACTGGCTAGTGACAACCAGCTGATATCTGGGTATCCAGTTTGCTGCCACCGCTGCCGTTACATATATCGCAGTAAATAACTCCGGTTTGCTGACGCCACTTGTTGTGTTACCTACCAGTGTAACTATCCACAAAATAAATATTGTATCTTGCTGCTGTTGTCACTGGCTAGTGACAACCAGCTGATATCTGGGTATCCAGTTTGCTGCCACTGCTGCCGTTACATATATCGCAGTAAATAACTCCGGTTTGCTGACGCCACTTGTTGTGTTACCTACCAGTGTAACTATCCACAAAATAAATATTGTATCTTGCTACTGTTGTCACTGGCTAGTGACAACCAGCTGATATCTGGGTATCCAGTTTGCTGCCACTGCTGCCGTTACATATATCGCAGTAAATAACTCCGGTTTGCTGACGCCACTTGTTGTGTTACCTACCAGTGTAACTATCCACAAAATAAATATTGTATCTTGCTGCTGTTGTCACTGGCTAGTGACAACAACCAGCTGATATCTGGGTATCCAGTTTGCTGCCACTGCTGCCGTTACATATATCGCAGTAAATAACTCCGGTTTGCTGACGCCACTTGTTGTGTTACCTACCAGTGTAACTATCCACAAAATAAATATTGTATCTTGCTGCTGTTGTCACTGGCTAGTGACAACCAGCTGATATCTGGGTATCCAGTTTGCTGCCACCGCTGCCGTTACATATATCGCAGTAAATAACTCCGGTTTGCTGACGCCACCTGTTGTGTTACCTACCAGTGTAACTATCCACAAAATAAATATTGTATCTTGCTGCTGTTGTCACTGGCTAGTGACAACAACCAGCTGATATCTGGGTATCCAGTTTGCTGCCACCGCTGCCGTTACATATATCGCAGTAAATAACTCTGGTTTGCTGACGCCACTTGTTGTGTTACTGATATATATCCACTTTTGTATCTTGCTGCTGTTGTCACTGGATAGTGACAACAACCAGCTGATATCTCGGTATCCAGTTTGCTGACACCGCTGCCTACCGTTAGATATCCAAAATATGGAGGATAAAAAAAAAGGAAAAGATGAGGAGCCACTTCGTCGTGCTTCTGAAGCTGATGCCACTAGTCATCATGACATAGGCGATGAAATGCCATCGACGTCGTCTGCCAAGGCCGATGCCCAGTGTCAAAGTAGAGGGCATGTAAAATCCAAAAAGCCAAAGTTGAGTAAAAGGCCCTTAAAAAGAAAAAGCAAATCATTGGAGGAGAAACTTAAAGTTGCCAGTGTGCCATTTACAACGCGGAGTGGCAAGGAACGGCTACGGCCATGGCCTATGTTCATGACTAGTGGCTCAGCTTCACAAGATGATCAAAGTCCTCCTCCTCCTCCTCCTCCTCCTTCTCCCACTTTAAAATTTAAGAGATTTAATGTGTCACCAACAAAAATCCAGCAAACAACTCTGCCTTCCAAAGAAGACATGGTATCACAAATCCCAGTGGAGAGTCCAAGGGTGTTGGTGGTTGCGATGCCTGACCTTCCCATCACTGTACGGGAAGAGGATGCTCCTTTCAGCATTCGCAGCACACCCTCTGCATGTGCTGGAAGGATCACAGACAGTGCAGTTGCAGATGTCGATAATGAAGGTGTCAGTGTTGTACACCAGGAGGAGGATATTGATGAAGCTGGTGCTGAGGGAGAAATTGACGAGGAGGACGATGCTGATGCGGTTTGCTTAAATGAGGCACCGGGCAAGACAGTTGTTGTCCGTGAGATCCCAAAGGGCATCACCATGCCTGGACAGAAGACCAATAAATCCACCTCTTCGGTCTGGAATTATTTTTATCCCAAACCGTCCAACAATTGTTTTGCCATATGTAGCTTATGCAAAGCTCAAATAAGCAGGGGTAAGGACGTTTCCCACCTAGGGACATCCTCCCTTCTACGTCACTTGAAGAGCGTTCATAAGTTGCTGTTTAGTTCAGAAACTGTGGCTAAGAATGTACACAGTCCAGGGACAACTAAATCCCTTTGTCCTGTTGTGTCCACGTGCCCAACTACACCGCAAAGTCCCTCCTCGTCAATTTCTTCCTCAATGAGGATTGGGAGTAGTCCTATAGGCCATGTTACTTGCCTGACTGACTCCTCTCCTATCCGGGATTCTTCTGGAGGATCCTGCATTGCTACGCCTCCTACTGCTGCCGCTGCTGCTGTTGCTGCTGGGAGTCATTCATCATCCCGGAGGGGAAGTCGGAACACTTATTTCACTAAGCAATTGACTGTCCAACAGTCCTTTGCCATGAAGATGAAGTATGACAGCAGTCATCCAATGGCAAAGCGGGTAACTGAGGCCTTAGCAGATCTGATTGTATTAGATGTCCATAACTGCTGGAGTAGGATTTAGACGATTGATGGACTTAGTGTGTCCCCGTTACAAAATACCGTCAAGATTCCACTTCGCTAGACAGGCGATACCGAAGCTGTACAGTAAAGTGCATAAAAGTGTTCTCAGTGCCCTGAAAAATGCGGTCATACCCACTGTCCACTTAACAACGGACATGTGGACAAGTGGAAAAGGGCAGACTAGGGATTACATGACCGTGACAGCCCACTGGGTAGATGAATCACCTTGTCCAGCAGCAACAACAGCAGCAGCACCAGTAGTAGGACCTGGGAAATGCCAGCTCCTTCCTAGGCAGGCTACGTTGTGTGTAACCGCTTTCCGTAAGAGGCACACCGCCGATAACCTCTTACAGAAACTGAGGGTAATCATTGGGCAATGGCTTACCCCTCTTAGACTCTCCTGGGGATTTGTGGTGTCAGACAATGCCTGCAATATCGTGCGGGCATTAAAGCAGGGCAAATTCCAGCATGTGCCCTGTTTTGCTCACACGATAAATTTGGTGGTCCAGAGTTTTCTAAGAGACAACAGAGCTGTGCAGGGGACTCTTTCGGTGGCCCGAAAAATTTGTGGCCACTTTCGTCATTCGGCGGCTGCATGCCAAAGACTGGAGCGGCAGCAAACACTGTTGAACCTGCCCCTCCATCAGCTGAAGCAAGAGGTCGTAACGCGGTGGAACTCAACCCTCTATATGCTTCAGAGGATGGAGGAGCAGCAAAGGGCCATTCAAGCCTATACATCCACCTATGACATAGGCAAAGGAGGGGGTATGCACCTGACTCAAGCACAGTGGAGAATGATTTCAGTGTTGTGCAAGATTCTCCAACCCTTCGAACTTGCCACACGTGAAGTCAGTTCAGACACTGCCAGCTTGAGTCAGGTCATTCCCCTCATCAGGCTTTTGCAGAAACAGTTGGAGAAAGTGAAGGAGGAGCTGAGACGGAGCGAGTCCTCTAAGCATGTGGGACTTGTGGATGAAGTCCTTCATACGCTTTGCCAGGATTCGAGGGTGGTACAAATTTTGAAATCAGAGGAGTACATTTTGGCCACCGTGCTCGATCCTCGGTTTAAAGCCTACGTGGTGTCACTCTTTCCGGCGGACACAAGCCTGCAGAAGTGCAAAGAACTGCTGGTTAGAAAACTGTCATCTTCTGAAGTGGAAAGTGACTCAGCAGCACCTTCTCCTTCATTTTCTCCAGCAACTGGTTCTGCAAGGAAACAACTGCGATTTCCTAAACCCCCCGCTGGTGGTGATAAAGGACCAAGTTTGGACATTTGGTCTGGGCTGAT
Source organism: Crinia signifera (assembly GCF_055691185.1). Taxonomy (NCBI): domain Eukaryota; kingdom Metazoa; phylum Chordata; class Amphibia; order Anura; family Myobatrachidae; genus Crinia; species Crinia signifera. The sequence continues at coordinate 43,703,811 of NC_139217.1, forward strand.
GGACCTTCCAACAAATTTCTGACATGTCTACTTCCACTGCCTATGATGCTATCACCATTGACAGAATGGTGGAGGATTATATGGGTGACAGCACCCAAGTAGGCATGTCAGAGAGTCCTTACCAGTACTGGCAGAAAAAAAAGGAAATTTGGAAGCCCCTGTACAAACTGGCTCTATATTACCTCAGTTGCCCTTCCTCCAGTGTGTACTCCGAAAGAGTTTTTAGTGCAGCTGGGAACCTTGTCAGCAATAAGCGTAGGAGGTTGCTTCCAAAAAATGTGGAGAAGATGATGTTCATAAAAATGAATTATCAATTCTACGAGAAAGACCAGCGTCCACAAAGTACACAGGAACCTGTGGTGGTGGATTCCAGCGGGGACGAATTAATACTCTGTGAGGGTGAGGAAGAACAAGATACTGATGGTGGTGAGGAATCGCTGGATGAGGATGAGGACGACCTTTTGCCTCTGTAGAGCCAGTTTGTGCAGGGACATATTAAATGGCAGCTTGTGATGTGGGGGCCCAAACGAACCAATCATTTCAGCCACAGTCGTGTGGCAGACCCTGTGGCTGAAATGATTGGTTTGTTAAAGTGTGCGTGTCCTGTTTATACAACATAAGGGTGGGTGGGAGGGCCCAAGGACAATTCCATCTTGCACCTCTTTTTTGTCTTTTGAATAATGTGCTCTTTGGGGCCTAGTTTGGGTGGGAGTGCCGTAGGACAATTCCATCTTGCACCTCTTTTTTGTCTTTTGAATAATGTGCTCTTTGGGGCCTAGTTTGGGTGGGAGTGCCCTTGGACACTTCCATCTTGCACCTCTTTTTTGTCTTTTGAATAATGTGCTCTTTGGGGCCTAGTTTGGGTGGGAGTGCCGTAGGACAATTCCATCTTGCACCTCTTTTTTGTCTTTTGAATAATGTGCTCTTTGGGGCCTAGTTTGGGTGGGAGTGCCGTAGGACAATTCCATCTTGCACCTCTTTTTTGTCTTTTGAATAATGTGCTCTTTGGGGCCTAGTTTGGGTGGGAGTGCCCTTGGACACTTCCATCTTGCACCTCTTTTTTATCTTTTGAATAATGTGCTCTTTGGGGCCTAGTTTGGGTGGGAGTGCCGTAGGACAATTCCATCTTGCACCTCTTTTTTGTCTTTTGAATAATGTGCTCTTTGGGGCCTAGTTTGGGTGGGAGTGCCCTTGGACACTTCCATCTTGCACCTCTTTTTTGTCTTTTGAATAATGTGCTCTTTGGGGCCTAGTTTGGGTGGGAGTGCCCTTGGACACTTCCATCTTGCACCTCTTTTTTGTCTTTTGAATAATGTGCTCTTTGGGGCCTAGTTTGGGTGGGAGTGCCGTAGGACAATTCCATCTTGCACCTCTTTTTTGTCTTTTGAATGATGTGCTCTTTGGGGCCTAGTTTGGGTGGGAGGGCCCTTGGACAATTCCATCTTGCACCTCTTTTTTTCTTTTGAATAATGTGCTCTTTGGGGCCTAGTTTTTCTATCTGCCACTGCAGTGCCACTCCTAGATGGGCCACGTGTTTGTGCCGCCCATTTGTCTTGCTTATCATAGTCATCCAGCTACCTCGGTGCAACATTTTGGCCTAAAAACAATATTGTGAGGTGTGAGGTCTTCAGAATAGACTGTAAATGAGTGGAGAAGAAAGCTGATGGGGTTAATAATAGCATAGGAGCAAAAAAACACCTAAATTATGCAATGTTAACCATTTTTATGCTTTTTTCAAAAAAATCAGAACCCAAAACCCAAAACCCAAAACCCAAAACCTTTAGGGGGTGTTTTGGCAAAACCCATTAGAACCCAAAACCTGAAGGTAATCAGAACCCAAAACCCAAAACCCAAAACGCGAAAAAGTGTCCGGTGCACATCTCTAATTGAAACTGATTCCATTTAACATAGGAAAAAATGGGAAAAGGCCGAATATGGGCCATTTTTCATTGGGTATGGCCCCGTCATGTGTGTAAAAAATAATGGCCCCCCATTGTGGCCACCACCCCCACGATTGACGCGAACCCGAAGCGTGGCGAGCGCAGCGAGCCCGCGAGGGGCGGCGGTGTGCGTCCTACGACCTTTTTATTCCCCTACTATCCACGTCGGCGTGGAGTTGAGAATAGCCTGAAGAGTGGCGAGCGCAGCGAGCCCCGCGAGGGGACGCTGATACCTGTGAAGCCCGCGAGGGGACGCAGGGATCTGTGAAGGTATCAGCGTCCCCTCGCAGGGCTCGCTGCGCTCGCCACGCTTCGGGCTCAGTGGCTCGCTGCGCTCACCACACTAATCTATTCTCAACTCCACGCCGACGTGGATAGTAGGGGAATGAAAATGTCGGGCGCACCGCCGCCCCTCGCGGGCTTGCTGCGCTCGCCACTCTTCGGGTTCGCGTCAATCGTGGGGGTGGCGGCCACAATGCGGGGCCATTATTTTTTACACACATGACGGGGCCATACCCAATGAGAAATGGCCCATATTGGCCCTTTTACCATTTTTTACTATGTTAAATGGACTCAGTTTCAATGTTAAAATAATTTAACATTGAAGCCTATGGACACGATGGACCAGATTTCTCCGTAGGCTTCAATGTTAAAATAATTTAACATTGAAGCCTATGGACACGATGTACCCGATTTCTCCATAGGCTTCAATGTTAAATTATTTTAACATTGAAGCCTTTGGAGAAATCGGGTACATCGCGTCGGTCGCGTTTTGGTATGCACCCGACGCGACCGACATGATTTTTTCCGGCACGACCACCACGATAGAAATCGTGGTGGCCGTGCTAGGAAACAAGTACCATTTAATTAAATAAAATGTGAAATAAAATGAGAAATAAAATGTGAAATAAAAATTTGAAAATGTGAAATAAAATTTGAAATAAAATTTGAAATAAAATGTAAAATAAAATGTGAAATAAAATGTGAAATAAAAATTTAAAAATTTGAAATAAAATATGAAATAAAATATAAAATAAAAATTTTAAAATGTGAAATAAAATTTGAAATAAAAATTTGAAAATGTGAAATAAAATGTGAAATAAAAAGGTCATGAAATAAAATGTGAAATAAAAATTTGAAAATGTGAAATAAAAATGTCATGAAATAAAAATTTAATTAAATAAAATGTGAAATAAAATGAGAAATAAAATGTGAAATAAAATGTTAAATAAAAATTTCATGAACTAAAATGTGAAATAAAATGTGAAATAAAATGTGAAATAAAAATTGCATGAAAAAAATGAAATAAAATGAGAAATATAATGTGAAATAAAAATTTGAAAATGTGAAATAAAATGTGTAATAAAAATTTCATGAAATAAAATGTGAAATAAAAATTTCATGAAATAAAATGTGAAAAAAAAATTTCATGAAATAAAATGTGAAATAAAATGTGAAATAAAAATTTGAAAATGTGAAATAAAATGTGAAATAAAAATTTCATGAAAAAAAATGAAATAAAAATTTGAAAATGTGAAATAAAAATTTCATGAAATAATATGTGAAATAAAATGTGAAATAAAATTTTCATAAATAAAATTTGAAATAAAATGTGAAATGAAATGTGAAATAAAAATTTCATAAAGAAAATTTGAAATAAAATGTGAAATAAAAAATTCATAAAATAAAATGTAAAATAAAATGTGAAATAAAAATTTGAAAATGTGAAATAAAAAAAATCATGAAATATTATGTAAAATAAAATGTGAAATAAAATTTTCATAAATAAAATTTTAAATAAAATGTAAAATAAAATGTGAAATAAAATGTGAAATAAAAATGTAAAAATGTGAAAATGTAAAATAAAATGTGAGGTACTCTTTACCTAGCACGGCGCCCACGATCTTGATCGTGGGCATCGTGAGGTAAAAAATCGCGTCGGTCGCGTCGTATGCGGGCTAAAGATGCCCGGACGCGACGCGACCGACGCGATGTCCACGATTTCCCATTGAAAACCATGTTAAACATGGACATCGCGTCGGTCGCGTCGCGGCCGGCCATAAATGTGCACACGATGGCCGCGACGCGATGCCCACGATTTGCCATAGGAATCAATGTTAAAAGGCCCGATGGACATGATTTTCATGTTAAATGGCTGAATGGACCCGATTTTACCATAGGAAGCAATGTTAAATGGGCCTTAGAGCCCAAATACTTACCCTGAACTCTGAAATGGCCCCCCCAATTGTTTACGCCACCCCACTATCAACGTCAACCCGAAGCGTGGCGAGCGCAGCGAGCCCGCGAGGGGCGGCGGTACGCGTCCTCCGACCTTTTCATACCCCCACTATCCACGTCGGCGTGGAGTTGAGAATAGAAAAGTGTGGCGAGCGCAGCGAGCCACCGAGCCCGAAGCGTGGCGAGCGCAGCGAGCCCCGCGAGGGGACGCGGATACCTGTGAAGCCCGCGAGGGGACGCGTATAGCTGTGAAGGTATCCGCGTCCCCTCGCGGGGCTCGCTGCGCTCGCCACGCTTTGGGCTCGGTGGCTCGCTGCGCTCGCAACACTATTCTATTCTCAACTCCACGCCGACGTGGATAGTGGGGGTATGAAAAGGTCGGAGGACGCGTACCGCTGCGCTCGCCACGCTTCGGGTTGACGTTGATCGTGGGGTGGCGGTAACAATTGGGGGGGCCATTTCCCAGTCAAGGTTGCCTATTTGGCCTCTGTGGCCCATTTAACATTATTTCCTATGGCCACATCCGGTCCATTGAGGCATTTAACAGTAAAATTGCGTCGGTCGGGCCATTTAACATTGATTGCTATGGGAAATCGGGTGCATCGCGTCGCGGGCATCGCGGGTACATTTATGGCCGGCCGCGACGCGACCGACGCGATTTCCATGTTTAACATGGGTTTCAATGGGAAATCGCGGGCGTCGCGTCGGTCGCGTCGCGGCCAGACATAAATGTACCCGCGATGCCCGCGATGGGCGCCGTGATAGGTAAAGAGTACCAAATGTGAAAAAAAAATTCATGAAATAAAATGTGAAATAAAATGTGAAATAAAAATTTCGTAAAGAAAATAAAAAAAAATGAAAAATACAAATTTGAAAATTTGAAATATAATGTGAAATAAAATGTGAAATAAAAATTTCATAAAAAAAAGTGAAATAAAAATTTCATGAAATAAATTGTGAAATAAAATGTGAAATAAAAACTTGAAAATTTGAAATAAAATGTGAAATAAATATTTGACAATTTGAAATAAAATGTTAAATAAAAATGTGAAAATTTGAAATAAAATGTGAAATAAAAATTTGAAAATGTGAAATAAAATGTGAAATAAAAATATCATGAAATAAAATGTGAAATAAAAAATTGAAAATGTGAAATAAAATGTGAAATAAAAAATTCATTAAATAAAATGTGAAATAAAATGAGAAATAAAATGTAAAATAAAAAATTGAAAATGTGAAATAAAATGTGAAATAAAATTTGAAATAAAAATTTGAAAATGTAAAATAAAATGTGAAATAAAATGTAAAATATAAATTTGAAAATGTGAAATAAAAACTTAAAAATGTGAAAAAAAATGTGAAATAAAAATTTCATGAAATAAAATGTGAAATTAAATGTGAAATAAAAATTCAATGAAATAAAATGTGAAATAAAATGTGAAATAAAAATTTCATGAAATAAAATGTGAAATAAAAATGTCAAAATTTGAAATAAAATGTAAAATATAAATTTAAATCTCCTATATATTTGGCTACATCTGTCACTCAAAGTGGGTGTCTGTGTCTATAACGCTCTGTTCCTGGACTTTCCTCTTAATGTGTGATTGCCTTCATCTGTGCTGAACACCTTTCTGAGAAATTAACCTGTTTAAAACAGGTGATGGCAATCATAAATTAAGGGGAAGTCTAGAAACAGAGCATCGTGTCCCTCCTAGAGAGGGTCATGTTGGGAGGTATGTGACAGAGAACCAGCCCAGTGAGCCCACAGACAGTGCCAGACACCCACTGCCTTCCCATGTTGCCCAGCACTGCTACTCCACAGCCACCAGGTGAGCGCCCCCCTCCCGCGATTTGCAGCAAAACCTCCCCCCCGCGCGCCCCTCCCGCGATTTGCGGCAAAAATACCCGCTCCCCCGCGACCCCCCCACCGCAATTCACAGCAAAAACACCCCCGCGACCCCCCCTCCCGCGATTCGCTGCAAAAAGAACCCCCCCACGACCCCTTCCGCAATTCGTGGCATAACCACCACCCCGCGACCCCCCCCTCCCGTGAATCGCGGCAAACCCTCCCCCGTGACCCCCCCCTGATTCGCGGAAAAAACACCCCCCCGCGACCCCCCTCCCGCGATTCGCGGCACCCCCCCTGCCCCCCGCAATTCGCAGCAGCCCCAGGATTAAATGGCACATGCAAAACACTGACATGGCTATGGTCGACAATGAAAAAGGTTGACATGAGTTTTTGAAGATTTATTTTTAATTTTTTCATATTCATTGTCATGTGTCGACATGGACACCAATGAAGTGGCACACTTATGTCAACATTTACATGTGTTGACCTTTCTGTGTTGATTTTTTCTTGTGGCGATTCGCGTCACACCCCCCGCAACCCCCCCTCCCGCGATTCGCGGCACCCCCCGTGACCCCCCACCTCCCGCAATTCGCGGCAACCCCCCACCGGAACCCCTGTGAACCCCGCCCTCCCGCGATTCGCGGCACCCACCCCCGCGACACCCCCTCCCGCAATTCGCGGCACCCCCCCGTGATTCGCGGCAGCTCCAGAATTAAATTGCACATGGAAAACACTGACATGGCTATGGTCGACAATGAAAAAGGTTGACATGAGTTTTTGAAGTTTTTTTTGTCATTTTTTGAATATTTTCATATTCATTCTCATGTGTCGACATGGACACCAATGAAGTGCCACACTTTTGTCAACATTTACATGTGTTGACCTTTCTGTGTTGATTTTTTTTCTTGTGGCGATTCGCGTCACACCCCCCGCAACCCCCCCCTCTGGCGATTTGCGGCACCCCGGCACCCCCCCGCGACCCCACCCCTCCCGCAATTCGCGGCAACCCCCCACCGGAACCCCCATGAACCCCGCTCTCCCGCGATTCGCGGCACCCACCCCCCGCAACCCCCCCTCCCGCAAATCGCGGCACCCACCGCGATTCGCGGCAGACCCAGGATTAAATGGCACATGCAAAACACTGGCACGGCTATGGTCGACAATGAAAAAGGTTGACATGAGTTTTTGAAGATTTATTTCATTTTTTGAATGTTTTCATATTCATTGTCATGTGTCAACATGGACACCAATGAAGTGGCACAGTTATGTCAACATTTACATGTGTTGACCTTTCTGTGTTGAGTTTTTCTTGTGGCGATTCGCGTCACACCCCCCCGCAAACCCCCCTCCCGCGATTCGCGGCACCCCCCGTGACCCCCCACCTCCCGCAATTCGCGGCAACCCCCCACCGGAACCCCTGTGAACCCCGCCCTCCCGCGATTCGCGGCACCCAACCCCGCGACCCCCCCTCCCGCAATTCACGGCACCCCCCGTAATTCGCGGCAGCTCCAGAATTAAATTGCACATGGAAAACACTGACATGGCTATGGTCGACAATGAAAAAGGTTGACATGAGTTTTTGAAGTTTTTTTTTTCATTTTTTGAATGTTTTCATATTCATTCTCATGTGTCGACATGGACACCAATGAAGTGCCACACTTATGTCAACATTTACATGTGTTGACCTTTCTGTGTTGATTTTTTCTTGTGGCGATTCGCGTCACACCCCCCCACCCACCCGCAACCCCCACTCCCGCGATTCACGGCACACACACACCCCCCCGCGATTTTCGGCACCCCACCCCGTGACCCCCCCTCCCGTGATTCACGGCACATCCCCCGCGACCCCCCCTACCATGATTCGCCGCAACCCCCGCCCCCGTAACCCCCCTCCCGCGATTTGCGGCAACCCACCCCGCGACCCCCCTCCCGCGATTCTCTGCAATCCCTCCCCTCCCGCGATTCGCAGCATCCACCCCCCCACAACCCCCCCCCCTCCTGCAATTCGCGGCACCCCCCGCGACCCCCCCTCCTGCAATTCACGGCACCCTCCGCGACCCCCCCTCCCGCGATTCGCGGACACCTAAGTTGCAATACAGGGCATCTTTCATACAATTCTAACCATATTTCTCATATACAAACGTTCACAAATTAAGGGGGCGCAGCCCCTTACGACGGTGTGAAGAGCGCCCGTAGGGCGCGATGAATCACCTAGTATGTGAAATAAACATTAATTAAACAAATAAATATTTTGCGGACACAGCACTGAGATGTGAGCAGTTTTCTACACAGTGAAATGTTTGCGCAGAATCGGCTGCACCCTGGCTGCGCAGCCTAGCTGTGAAGCCAGATGCAGGCCTGCCATATGTTGGGTTGTGTGTGTTGTCACCCAGAAGCCGAAACCCTCCCCCTGACATGCCTGCATTGTCTCGACCATTCGCATGAAATGCTGAAGAGATGCCCCCACAACAGGCCATTGGCAGCGGGGAGGGTGGGTGGTGACGGGGGCTTGCATGAAATGCAGAAGTGATACCCTGGCAACAGGCCATAGGCAGCGGCAACGGTGGAAGGCAACAGGGCCCAATGGCCTGTTGCGGGGGCATCGCTTCAAGATTTCATGCAAACGGTCGAGACAACGCATGCATTTCTGGGGAGGGTTTTCGACGGCTGGGTGACATCACACATAACCCAAAACATGGCTGGCCTGCATCTGGCTTCACAGCTAGACTGTGCAGCCAGGGTGCAGCTGATACTGTGCAAACATTTCACTGTGTAGCAAACCGGTCGCATCTCAGTAATGTGTCCGCAAAATGTTGTGGGCACATCACGGGGTGGGACCAGGCGACCGGAACAGCCTTGCCCTGTGCTGGGTATGGTATTATATATGTGTGCATAGTATTTTGATCAATGATAATTTTGAATGCATAGATTCCTTATAATATAAACTTTTTGGTATGGTGTAGATATTGTCACATATTGATGACCTCTCAGTGTCTGAATGCATTCAAGTGATTATAAGGTAAGCTTAGGGTTATTTTTTATTTTATGTTAATATTTGTTTTCCCATTAATCCTGTTTTCCACTGCCTATCATTCTCTGCCCATTCACTCCCACTGCCTCTAACTGGCCGTCACCCTCTCCCTGTCACCACTCTTCTTTTATTCTCTCCCTGTCACCACTGCCTTTTCCAAGCTTTACCCTCTGCCTGTCATCTTCCACTGCATCTCCCCAGGCATCACCCATTTCACCCTCTGCCCGAGGTCTCCCACAGCTTCTCTCTGGTCCTCACACTCTCCCTATTACCTCTCTCCTGTCACCCACTGACTGTCACTCACTGCCTCTCTTCAGTGTCACCCTCTGTAACGATCAGATCAGGTGATCGATCAAATTAACGTATGCCTCCTGTTATGATTATCTGTGCAATCAATGTATGTCTGGTATGTTTGGTAAAATCATGCCGCCTGTGATTATTATGTGGGAGATCAGAACATGTCATGTATTATGTGTGTGGACTATTGGTGACCCAGGGAGTGTAGCCATCTGTGGACTCCTCTGGAGTTAGGATGTAAGATAAGATCTGAGACCCCTCATAAACCAGATTGGGGGGGAGAGCAATAGTGTCCAGCCAACCGGCCAAAGTGGCTCTGGCCCTGCACTAAATGACCTCTTATCACTTGAGGAATGTATAAGATCTACTTCAAAGCAGGGACAAATTCTTTATGGGAAAGATCTAGGGACCTTCACTAGGCTCAGCAAGGGAATGGTTAAAAATCCCAAGGGTGGGAGGGATGAGGGAGGCTGCAGATAAAACCTCTGTACCTTGGGATAGTCAGTGTCACTACCTGGGGGTCTAGCAAAACAGGCTGTAGGCGACGAGAGATTTCTTGTGGAGGATCCCCCCACGTCAGGATCTGTATTTAAGTGTAAGATAGGTTCTGTCTTTTTTCCCTTTTTATTTTTGAAATTGCATTTAAAACTTGTGTGTACTTTTAAAATCACTGTAAAACCTTGTAACTATTTTCTAAAGCTCTGTAGTTTTCTAGGAATAAATAATACATATTCTCAGTCCTGGTTCTGCGTTCTTAAGACTCATTAGCCTCAGAAGAGAAAGGCTGGAAAGCGTTACCATTGTTATCTTGTATTGTGTGGTCAGGGGCGAGCCAAGCCGCCCCTTGCGCAGTTTCAGGCGCTAAAATCAGGTTTTGGCTGGTGGCAGTGTACCTCAAGGAAAGGACCCGAGTGTCCTGAGTGAACCCCAGTCACGGCCGGCGCTGCTCAGATTGACGTATCGGAGCAGGCGACCGGTGGGTCCGTGACATTTGGTGGCAAGCGGTGGGGTGGAGAATTCATTTTTCTCTTTAAGAACTTAAGTGAGTGTGGGTAGAATTTTGTGAGAAATACCCACATCACCAGAATCAGAACTCAGAGCTTTACTATAGTTTTAAAAAGTCACACAGTGAGTGCAATTTCTGTTCCCTCCCTTCTCTTGTTTTTCTTTCCTATCATTTTATTTGACAAGTGTGAGACTCAGGATGGCTGATTACCAGCAGATGAGGAGAGATGACCTGGCGGTCGTGTGTGTGCAGAGGAATATCCCTTGGTCTGGCCAGAGTAGAAAACGTATGATTCAGGCACTAGTGGATGCCGATCGGACTCTAGCTGCTGGAGGAAACCAGTCCATGGACAATCCTACCCCAGGGGCTCAGTCAGCACTGGACAGTACAAACGATGCCGTGCCAGGGTCAGACACTTCTGCTGGACCCAGCAAGTCTACACTGCAGAGCGACCTTCTAGCTGCTAGCAGGCAATTGAAGAATGTGAACCCCGTATTCGCTTTGCAGCTGGTGCAGTTCTGCCAAGGCATTGTCGACAGAGAGGCTGCGGAGCGCAAAGCCACTGTGGATAGAGAGGCTGCGGAGCGCAAAGCCGTACGGGAGGCTGCAGAGCGTCAGGCCCAGCGTGAGTACCAGTTGGAACTGGTGAGGCTCAGGGGGCTGATCGCTGTTGGTGAACCAGTGGAGGATGATACAGGGCATCATGATGGCGAACCTTTACGTGAGACTTTATCTGCCGTGGCTACTGAGTTAGCAGGAGATGGGCTTCGTACTGAACTTTTACTGTCTGCAGAAGTAAATAATGTGTTGGATCATGGTGTGGACTCTGTTATCAATCATGGGGAGCCTAACAAGGGACAGAGGTCCCAAATGACCGCTGACGCGAATTTCACCGGACCGCGTCATGCACAGTTCCCTGTCTTGGAAGCAGACAGAGGAAGCCAAGTGAGTGTCAGCTTGGTTGTGAGTAATGAGCTGGCCCTGGACACTACCACCGATGCTCAGAGAGGTGACATCTCTGCTAGCACCAGGGAGACTGTAGGATGTGTGGCAGTCAGGGAGACTGCAGAGTACCAATCCCCTACAGCACCAGAAGAGCCCAGTGGGTATATTGACCCAGTGGAGGATGATGATATGTTTACCCTACTGAGCACAGAGGAACTAACGGAAGAATGCCAGCTGCAAGGTATCTCCTGCCACAACCATACTCGTGGGGAGATGATCACGCAGCTCACCCAGGCCAGTTACGATGGGTGCAATGCCTTCAGCCAGTATCGTGCAGCATTTCGTTTCTGGGGTCCATCCGCGTCTCCTTGGGTGCTTTTGAGAGAACTGGGACAATGTTACAAATTTGCGCAGCAGGAGGTCGATGCTTGGAGAAAGCTGGATACCCCATTTTGGGGAGATCAGTGCCGCCGGATAGGTGTGGAGTGGCGTCGCCTAGAACAGCTGCTGTTACCAGCTCTGGAAGCAAAGTTCCAGTTTAAACGGTTGGGAGAAGCAGAATCTGAGGATGTCAGCAGCTTGCTCTCACCAGGGATGCCCCACCAGGACAAGGTAACTCTGCCTACTACAGTCGTCATGGAGCCTGCTCAGGAGACCTCACATCACAAGGTCCAGTTTAAACTGCTGGAAGATGTGAGCAGCCTGTTCCCACCCGTTGCTCCAGATTTGTTGCCGGAAGCGGCTGGCTGCATAGTGAAAGTATGCAGGGGAGAGACTATGTCGGAAATAGGAATGGGACTTTCTGACTGTATGCACACAAGTATGTGTGGGACTACTGATGTGGGACTTTTATTAACTCCACACATATCTGTCGCTAACCCTTCTGAACCATATGATGCATCTCAGGTAGTATGTAACCATGCTGAACATTGCAATGTTGTTATTTTGTGTGAAGCCCCTGGGATGATCTGCGATAGTGCCGTACCTTCGGTACAGGTGGAGGGTGAGTTAGAGACAGGTATAGTGGGTAATCCTTGCCAGTTTGTGGGGTTAAATGAATGCCCTAATCTAGTTGGGAATGAGACACCCTCACTCACCAGTGGTAGGAGTGCTGATGGTGATGTCATTAAGGTTGCTGTGCTAGAAGTTAACCCTGTTCTTCCAGTGATGTCTGGTTGTGACATGGTGCCAGGGGTCGCTAACTGCAGAAATGGGACAGATCTGAGTTGGTTGCAGGCAGCGCATGTACCTGCCAATAAGTTACTGGTGACAACATGCTCAGATAACCCCATTCCTGCTCAGAGACAATGGGACCCAGATATAGCGTTTTTGCCATGGTGCAATTGTAAGCCAGCAGGATGGGCCCCATGTGTTGTGGAAGATGCACAGGCTAATTTGCAGGTATTGCAGGATGTCTCCCCAGGTTATGATATTGATGTTACTGTTGATAATGTGATGTCTTGCGCTACTGTGGGAAATGTGGTACCAGGTATAATAAGTGACCCGGTGGGTCCTGCGTGCACTGTAGACCTGTCAGATAGGGAGAGAGTGTCCCTTACTGCAGCTTTCCCCTCAAACCCCCCTCCTTCCTGTAGACACACAAACACATATACAGGAACACAGCAGGGGTTCCCTCCAGACACTGAGAATCCTCCAGAGAGTGCATTTTTCCAGCATCACTGGATAACGGATGCCTCTCCTGAGAACCTCAGTGGCACCACCCCAGCCACAGAACCTGCGGGTCTGGGAGGGAAGGTCAGGCTCAGGAAGGTGTCCTGGACTGCCATGGAAAGCTTGGCTTTCCACGCAGAACTGAGAATCAACCCTGCACAGGCTGCCCCATACCTGGGAAGTGGGAAAGATACACCTGGGTGCAGTGAGAGGGTTGTTTCAGGAATAGAGCCAGTGGCTAGTAGGGAAGCTGCTGTGTGTAACCAGAAGGGTGGGAGGGCCCGTGAAGAACAGGTAAACTCAGCTCCATTAACCTCAGAAAAGCTGAGCTGGGATGTTCCCAAGACAGGGGACAATGACCTGCTGGTATTCCCCCTTGCAGAAACGTGCCCCCCTTCGCAATTCACACACACAGACAAAGAGGGAGAATCTCCTCACAAAAGGATGAGGTGTGAGGTGTTGAGTGAGTGGACCTTCCCCCCAGTGAAGGGGAGGGGGGGTCAGTCAGCTCAGGAGAGGTGCTGGGAAGACATGTTTAAGTCTGTATATAGTGCTGGGAGAATGCCCCACACCTGTGGTATAGTTAAACGTGCCGAGTTACGAGTCCCAGGGGGATGGCCATTTGGGGTGTGGCGGAATGGTCTGGTACTGATCTCAGTGAGTAAGGCCAAACTGCCAGCTGCAGGGGAGAATCCATGCCCAGGAGTTCGACGCACAGCTGTGGTGGGCTGTGTCAATGCCAGCCAGGATGGAAAAGGGGGACACAGCTTCCACTATATCAGTGTGCTCACAGACTATGGGTCAGGTGGTTTCAAGTATAGGGAAATGTTAGTACAGATCCCGCAGAATCAGTGGCAGTCTGTCTCAGCACAGAGACCACTGCTACCTGTCCAGGTGATGTAGTTAATAGCGCACCGATGAGACGGTGACGTGGGTCACCGCCTCTGTGCGCCATTTTAAAAGGGGGAGGTGTAACGATCAGATCAGGTGATCGATCAAATTAACGTATGCCTCCTGTTATGATTATCTGTGCAATCAATGTATGTCTGGTATGTTTGGTAAAATCATGCCGCCTGTGATTATTATGTGGGAGATCAGAACATGTCATGTATTATGTGTGTGGACTATTGGTGACCCAGGGAGTGTAGCCATCTGTGGACTCCTCTGGAGTTAGGATGTAAGATAAGATCTGAGACCCCTCATAAACCAGATTGGGGGGGAGAGCAATAGTGTCCAGCCAACCGGCCAAAGTGGCTCTGGCCCTGCACTAAATGACCTCTTATCACTTGAGGAATGTATAAGATCTACTTCAAAGCAGGGACAAATTCTTTATGGGAAAGATCTAGGGACCTTCACTAGGCTCAGCAAGGGAATGGTTAAAAATCCCAAGGGTGGGAGGGATGAGGGAGGCTGCAGATAAAACCTCTGTACCTTGGGATAGTCAGTGTCACTACCTGGGGGTCTAGCAAAACAGGCTGTAGGCGACGAGAGATTTCTTGTGGAGGATCCCCCCACGTCAGGATCTGTATTTAAGTGTAAGATAGGTTCTGTCTTTTTTCCCTTTTTATTTTTGAAATTGCATTTAAAACTTGTGTGTACTTTTAAAATCACTGTAAAACCTTGTAACTATTTTCTAAAGCTCTGTAGTTTTCTAGGAATAAATAATACATATTCTCAGTCCTGGTTCTGCGTTCTTAAGACTCATTAGCCTCAGAAGAGAAAGGCTGGAAAGCGTTACCATTGTTATCTTGTATTGTGTGGTCAGGGGCGAGCCAAGCCGCCCCTTGCGCAGTTTCAGGCGCTAAAATCAGGTTTTGGCTGGTGGCAGTGTACCTCAAGGAAAGGACCCGAGTGTCCTGAGTGAACCCCAGTCACGGCCGGCGCTGCTCAGATTGACGTATCGGAGCAGGCGACCGGTGGGTCCGTGACACTGTCCATCTTCTACTGCCTCCTCTCTGCCTTCAACCTCTCCCCATCAACTCTCACCTGCCACCCTCGGCCTTGTCCACCTTATCCTTTCACTGTGGGACAGATGTATCAAGCTTCCAATCAGCTCCCATCTGTCCTTCCTCAAACCCAGCCTGTAACATGACAGGTAGGAGATGATTGGCTGGCTGTTTCTCTCCATTTTATCACTTTTTAAAGCTTGATACATCTGGCCCTGTAACCTTTCACTGTCACCCCCTGCCTCTTCCCAGCGTTGCCCTCTGCCCATCCACCTCTGGCTCTCTCTGATTGTCACACTCTACTTCTCCCCACTGTCACTCACTGGCTTTCTCCCTATCACTCATTGAAGTCACTGTCTCCCACTGCCTATCCCATCATAAATATATTATTTTGTGCATTGTAGGTATGCCGCACGGTTATTACCTTCTCTGAGTCCTGCTGCTAACTGATTCAAGTCAAGTTATTGTGTGGTAAGCTTAAATTTATTTTTTGTTATGTTACTATTTTTTTATGACTACTGCAGTGTCCCACTGCCCCTTCCTAGAATCACCCCCTGCCCATCTTCCACTTCTACTGCCTGCTTCTATCTCCTCATCACCCCTCTCCCTGTCAGCCACTGACTCTCACCCTCTCCCAGTCAGCCACTGACTCTCACCCTCTCACCCGCTGACTCACCCTCTCACCCATTGACTCTCACCCTTCCCTGTCAGCAACTGACTCTCACCCTCTCCTAGTCACTTTTTTCTACTGTCACGCACTTATTCACTCTTACTCTTCCTGTCACCATATCTCCTCTTTCACTCTCTCCTTATCACCCTTTACTTCTCAGTTTCACACTCAGCTTTTTACTGCACCCGCTTTCTCTCCCCAGCATTGCCTCCTGTCTGTCCACCATACTTTATCACTCCCCAGTGTCACCCACAGCCTGTCACCCCAGAGCCGGCCTTAGGCATAGGCAAACTAGGCAATTGCCTAGGGCATTTGGAATGCCTAGGGGCACCAGCAGCTTCAGTTGATTAAAATGATATGCAGCATGCATATATTCTGTGTGTGAGTGAGGCTGTATCTGCATATGAAATAGTGTATTCATGGAAATCACTGTAACATAGCATTCCGTATGCAGGTACAGCCACAGTCACACACAGAATATAGGCATGCCACATATCATTTTTATAATTCGAAGCTCCTTGTGTGTGCTGTTCATAACAATGCAAATAAGATGAATTTTCAGCAAAAATGGCACCCAACGTTAGCAGAACTGGCCAGGAGCTGCATGGCCTATTGAGGCAAGATGTATGAGGAAACATCTGTATCCAAGCAGAAGCAGAGGTCACAGTGTTAGCGGCTGTGCGAGTGCTGTCTGCGGGTGGGTTGGTTGTGCAATCGGCATATGTGTAAGGGACATTATGTGTGTCATGTATAAATGCATTAATACTATGCGACATGTGTAACAGGCATTATGTGTGTCATGTCTATAAGGGCATTAATAATGTGAAACATGTGTAATGTGCATTATGTGTGTCATGTGTATAAGGGCATTAATAATGGGCAACATATGTGTAATGGGCATTATGTGTGTCATTATGTGTGGCATTAATAAAGGTTGGCATAATGTGTAAGGGGCATTATGGTTATAAGGACATTAATAATGTGTGTCATGTGTAAGGGGCATTACTGTGTGGTATTATCAGGGGTGCCGAGAGAAAGGGGTAGGGGGTACAAATTACCCAGGCCAAAGTCTGATGGAAGGGCCCAGTGGGGGCCCGAGTCCCCTCCCCTTAAGTGACAGCAGCAGCTGCAGCTCTTCTCCTCTGCCCAGCACACACTGCTTTGTGCTGGGTTGCAGTGTGGCCATGAAGGTGCTTAAAATACAATATTTTCTCAGGATTTTTTTCTAAGGGTATAATGTGAATAATGTGAGGAGTAATGTCTATAAGGTAAAGTGGTACTACTGTGTGATGTAACGTGAATTAGGGACACCATCGCATGATATAATGTGAATAAAGTTGCACTACTGTTTGGCATCATTTGAATTGGGGGTACTATTGTGTGGCCATGCCCCTTCCCAGCAAGTGTTTGATGTTTTGGGCATC
The DNA here is from genome assembly GCF_055691185.1 of Crinia signifera. Classification (NCBI taxonomy): domain Eukaryota; kingdom Metazoa; phylum Chordata; class Amphibia; order Anura; family Myobatrachidae; genus Crinia; species Crinia signifera. Next base: position 43,720,828 of record NC_139217.1, read on the forward strand.
GATAGTGGATGGTCAAATAGTTATATGCCAACGATGGATGGCTTCCAATGGTAAAAGTTGGGGGTGCATGCACACTGCGTGCGCAGCATCATTGCGTCCAGCGGCGTCGCTGCGGGCGGCCCACTCCGCCGTATGCGCAAAAGAAACTTAAACTGGATTGTTGGCTAAAGTTTCTTCTGCACATGCGCACGGATCCCGGCCAGGCAGGCTGCCCGCAGCGACCCATCCCGTTGCTCTGCACATGCGCGGCTAAGTGATGGCAGGAACCATCGTTGGTGTGAGGTTGAATGGTTTATAGCCATCGATGGTTCCTGCTCTAGAAGCCATCGATTGCAACCATCGATTGGGGATGTGCCGATGGCCATCCCTACTTACACCCTCAACTTAGTTGTTAATGATGCTGCAAAAGTCAATCATGAAACAATGAGCTTTTTTGGATTAGTTCAAGAGATATATAAGTTTTTCTTAGCATCTGTGAACCTTTGGGCAGTTCTTAAGAAGCATATTTCTTCCTTGACACTAAAGCCTGTTTCTGCAACAAGGTGGGAAAGTCGTATTGATGCTCTGCGGCCCCTCAGATATCATTCTGGAGAAAATATATGACTCCTTCTACGAAATCTTTTCTCTCGAAAAATTTTTTGAAAAAGAATCCAGCATCCAGCCTGGAATTTCTGCCCCAGTTTAAAATCCTGCTAAATCATATCAATCCTGTTAGCAAGATGCTTCTAAATACTAGGGGAAATATTTCCATTGCTTTAACTTCCATTGCCCATTTAAGAGGTTTTGTTTCTAACTACCAAACAGATGCAAGTGATAAGGCCTTGATTGAAACTGCCAGACAGCTATGCCAAGATCTTGATAGAGAACCTCAATTTAAACCTGCAGAAAAAGTATGTCAAAGAAAAAAGACTTTACAATTTGATTACGAACAAAGCACCTGAAGATGTTTTCAGAGTTAATTTTTTCTACACTGTTTTAGATGTAGTAACATCATCTCTCAAGGAAAGATTTGAACAGATGCAGCAGCATACTAATAACTTCAAGTTTTTGTTTGAGTTAAACAATGTTTCTGGACAAGACAAAGAAGATTTGAAACAGCCGTGCATTAACTTGGAAAACCACTTATCGGATGAGAGACATCAATGGAGTAGAATTATTTGATGAACTGTGCGCCTTCAGAGATCTGTTTTCATCTGAACTGGAAAAGTTAGCAAATCCATTTGAAGCAATTAAGTTGATCCATTGGAATGTACTGTCTTTCCCACATTTGAAAATTGCTCTCCGAATATTACTAACTCTTCCGGTTAGCGTAGCAAGTGGAGAAAGATCTTTTCCCTGGTTAAGTTTAATTAAAAACTATTTGCGGTCAAACATTTCCCAGGAGAGGCTTGTAAACCTCTCAATGGTTGCGACTGAGACTGACATTTGTGCCGAGTTGCAAATTGAAAAACTGGTTTCTACATTTGCAAGCATGAAAGAACACAAGGCTAAATGGCTGTAACCTGTTTAATAAATTCTGGAAATGCCTCATCATCTAAAGCAGTGTCTTTCAACCACTGTGCCGTGGCACACTAGTGTGTCTTGAGCTGGTCTCAAGTGCCCCCAGATCTAGAGATGCTCAAACCAGTTTACAGCCACCACCAGTTTAACTGTAATTTACTGGTCTCTTCTTTTCATGTAAAGGGCCAATATATTTTATTTTTGTTACCTGTGGGGACCAGTGTGATTGTTTTTTTATATGGGGGCCAATAGGTTTGTTATTTTTCCTGTGGGGACCAATGTGTTTTGTCCTGTAGAGATCTCATGGTGTGCCTCGGCAATTTTAAAATCTTATTTAGTGTGCCACAAGGTAAAAAAGGTTGAAAATCAATGATCTAAAGGGTAAAACTTCATATAAAACTTCTTCACTAGTTGAATACCCAAAGTATAAGCCTAGATTATGTAAATAAAGGTTGTGTAGACACTTTAGCACCTTTTTTTGCTAGTTTATGTTCAGTTATAAATGTTGATAAGGCCACTATCCCCAACTTCTTATATAGGATATATACCTCATTATATATTTTTCTTCTGTACTCTCTACCAAATTTTTTGTATTTATAAATAATTTGGTACTTGTGAGTTAACTGGGCGCCCGATTTCTAAATCGGGTCGGATCGGGCACATCGCATCGCATGCGACCATCGGATGCGATGCGATGCGATGCGATGACCCGATTTTTCCATAGGAATCAATGTTAAAATGGACTGAGTCCATTTTAACATGGAATTCAATGGGAAAAGGGGTCCTTTTCATACCCCTACTATCCAAGTGGGCATGGAGTTGGATATAAACCTGTGGCGAGCGTAGCGAGCCACCGAGCCCGAAGCGTGGCGAGCGTAGCGAGCCCCGCGAGGGGACACAGAATACCGTCCCCTCGCGGGCCTCGCTTCTCTCGCAACGCTTCGGGCTCGGTGGCTCGCTACGCTCGCCACAGGTTTATATCCAACTCCATGCCCACTTGGATAGTAGGGGTATGAAAAGGACCCCTTTTCCCATTGAATTCCATGTTAAAATGGACTCAGTCCATTTTAACATTGATTCCTATGGAAAAATCGGGTCATCGCATCCGATGGTCGCATGCGATGCGATGCGATATCGCATCGCATCTGATTGTATGCCTTAACTTAAGGCATACAATCAAAAAATCGGGCGCCCAGATAACTCATAAGTACCAATAATTTATTTGAAAATAATTTATCATTTAATAAATATTTGCGGTTTGCAATACATCTCTTTGTTGTACTTTATTACATCAGTTGCATACATACACATTTAAAGTATAATGAATGGTAAAATGTCACAGGAGGGGCAAAGATTTTTTTTAAATATCTTTTTATTGGAGCCATAAAGTGAGTATACTGTAAATACAAGAGTGAAATCACTTATTTCACAAGATACTGTAGTGCACATTACATTACAACTATGAATCATTGCAAAGAGACATGTTAACAGAATAAACATATGTGTCCCTTCTTCAACTTAAAGACTTATTGTGGCAAACTTATAATTAGTGTGCAAGCAGGTGTATGCATAAATGTACATGCACCGGAGATCCTCCATAGGATCGCATGGTGCATATGCTCCCACAAACGGACTGCAGCTTGTTGCAATGGCAATGTGAAAGGGCACAAAATGTATGGTTTGCAGGAGGGTGCCAGACACCCTAGCACCGGCCCTGCTCGCACCTCCCCAGGGGTGCGAGAATTTTATTTGAATCCGGCCCAGCAAAGGGTGTAAGATAGGCTTAATTTGGGTGCCATTTTCAGCATTAAAATGGCACCCAAACAGCAACTCGCACCCTTCAGCGATAATAGGATCAATCCCTTTGAGTGCAAGAATATTAATAAAATAACAAACAACAAATAATAATAATTTCATGGATTTATTTAGAAAACATAATAACTTTATTGCTATGAAATAGTGATGATGTCAGAACATTCTCATTCATGTGTGACCCAAACGAAGAGTCTTCTTTTCTTTCCAATAAAATGCTGCACAGCTGCAGGAAATCGTTCAATTACGCAAATGCCGGCATTGTGTCCCCTCTGTATCAGGGTCCCTCACCCGGCACTGTATCCTCCATCCCTGCCTCCATTGTCTCTTAGTATAACTGTTACCCAGGAATTATGGCGATATGTAAACCCTGCACAATTATCTGTGTCACTATTAATGCTAAGTTATGTTAGTGTTGCCTACCGTCCCGGAATGGCCAGGAGGGTCCTGAAAATTGCGTCCCCCTCCTGGCCCCCCGGAAAGTGTGGCAACCCTCCCGGAATGTGGGCAATCTCCCGCATTCCCCCTTGGACGAAGGGTCTGTGGGAGCAAATGATGCAAATCGCATCACTGTAGCTCTGCCCCCACTGTGCAATGCCTAAAATATCAGCATTGCATGGTCTGGGGGGGCTTGGCCATGAGGACACAATCGTGCTGGCCATTCCCCCACACTGGGTGATGACCCGGCTGCCCCACCCTCATCCTGCCCCTTTCCACCCCATCAGCGGCCCCGCCCCCTGCCTCACTGAACTGGCTGCCATCTCCCGAATAAAGTAGCCAGAAAGTAGGTAACTACAAGTTATGTTTATTATGTAGTGTGGTTATATATGATGGTAGTAATATATGTGGTGACAGCTGACGTGTGCATGACTGGTTTATTTCCATCTTATTTCCATACACAGTCTCTGGGGGATTTCCTGTCACACCTCACCTGTCACTCTCTATATATTTCTCATTGTACAGGAGACGTCTTATAGCTTCTGTCTGACAGCCCAGATACAGCAAGATGGTGTCTCCCAGTTACCTGCTGGCTGTGATACTCATTTATATTCAGGGTGAGAGATTGGGGGCATTACATGGTGCTGTGTAGTGGAATCTATACATGTAACATAAGTAATCAGAGCAGGATGTATATGACTATATACAGACATGTATCAGTAATGACTGTGTCTCCTCTAATCCTCAGGGTCCTGTGGGCAGATTGTGATGACTCAGACCCCAGGTTATATCTCTGTGTCACCAGGAGGAGCAGCCACCATCTCATGTACAGCCAGTACTGGTATAAGCCAGTACTTACTCTGGTACCAACAGAAATCAGGACAACCTCCAAAGCCTCTTATCTATGATGCAATCAATCGACCCACAGGAGTACCAACCCGGTTCAGTGGATCTGGATCTGGAACTGCATTCACACTGACAATTAGTGGAGTGACAGCAGAGGATGAGGCAGTATATTACTGTCAGCAGCGTCAGAGTTTCCCTCTCACACAGTGATACAGACCCGTACAATAACCTCCTTCCTCTTTCTGTAAGAGATATGTCTCAGACAACGAGATAAATCTGTCTCCTACTGCCACTATATATATGGGTGTTTGATCTGAGACACTTTTACCTCCCACCTTTTGGGTCTTGGATAGGGACCCAAATTTTGAGGCATGGACTCTGTTGGAAGGGGCGTGGCCTGCCATCTAGGTGGAATGGATTTGTGAGTAGAGCCACACCCATATTTCATCACTATGGGGGTATGCTCAATGCTTTGTGAGCTGCTGGTATGCTCTAGCCAATCTGGTAACCTAGGCAGGATTTTGGCTGGTGCCCCCTAGTATACATTCTTACTAACAAGCTTAGGGATCAATCCAATTATGCATGTGCAAGTGAAACTATGTGTTGCACTTATGAACCAATGACTCGTGTAATTTTGTAAACAGCCCCATAGGGAAGTGAGCAGAAATCTGTGTGTCAGGCATTAACATTTGCACTCCATGACAGCGGCATCCTTCATAGGCAGATATACATTTACTCCACACAGCAGAGCACCCCAGGCTCTCCCATTACAGCATCCCTCTCCCCTCACAGCACAGCACCCATCACCCCTCTCCCAAAGGTGACAGCTGTGGTAGCTCATCCACACCTGTGTGTGCAGGGCTGGCCCTATGTTTACTAGCACCATTTTAAAGAAATATTGGAGCGCCTACCTCCAATTGAACAACATACATAGTTAATATTAAACATAAAAATAAATTTAAAAACACACAGGGGCTGATACCAAGGCCCTTATTCTGATCTGTGCGGATATTCCCGCATTCTTACGGAGCGGTCCGCACGCCACGGTGTTTTGCCGCATGCGGCCATCGTCCGTAGAAACGCCCACGTGTCCTCCGCATTCGGACGGACTCACTCTTTAAGAACAGGGCGTGTTTACGGACGACATACAAACCATGCGTGTGCGGGAGAAACACTCCGATTCGGCACGGTATTACAGAGTATTACAGAGTATGCTCGGGAATACCGCATCCGAACGGGAGCCAAGCGGTGCTACCGCACGTAAGCGGAGGATTTACGCCAAACAACCCACTATGAAGTATCTTCTGCAAGACATCACATGACCCACTTATTCAATTACCTATCCTCATAAAAAACTGCTTATTTGGAATTGGAATCAATTAGATTCCAATATATCCTTACAAGCATGCCTAACACATGCATAGCACACATTAACCCTTACAGCAATGTAAGTGCAATGCTTTGTATTACACCCTGTGTAAAAGATTATAAACAATCTACACATATACTATTTAAAGTGCAAATAAAACCAACAACTGTGAACTTGCATAAACAATTTTATTAATGCCACAATTAACATAATTTAAAAAATATAAAAATCAAAATTAAAGAAGCTGGTCCTTGAGGTCCTGCAGGTCGGCTTGCGCCAGCCGCAGATGGTGCTCAAGTCGCCGGAGGGCCCCATGCACACCCTCATCTGCCGGTGTGGTGTCATCTGTGGGCATGTCAAAGGGGCAACAATTAGTCATGTTATTCTTGCATACATTTCACATACTGCGACATAAATTGCACAAATGCTAGGTGACATGTGTGTATATATATATATATATATATATATATCTATGTAGAGCATGGGTCCTCAAACTGCGGCCCTCCAGATGTTGGGAAACTACAAAGCCCAGCATGCCTTGCCACAGTTTTGCTATAAGGAAGTGTTAAAACTGTGGCAAGGCATGGCGGGATTTGTAGTTTCACAACATCTGGAGGGCCGCACTTTGAGGACCCATGATGTAGAGAGATAGAGACACACATAGATAAATAGATATGACACATATATACATACATGCTAAGTTATTTACTACATACTGTATTTTGTGGCCTATACACTTTACTCTGCAGAAGACATAACAGTCATATTGTTTCTTCTCAGTCACAACCCACCCATGACTAACCAATGACAAGCAGGTCATGGGCTCCGTCAATAAGAACTTGTCACAATCTGCTCAGTCTATAAGTTCAGTGATGGTTCGTGGCATGGGAGTTATGCAAATGTAAGGAATGCACAGTACACATCCTCAAAATCATAATTCTGTCTAAACCAACCTACAATTCTGTGACGGGCAAAAAAAAAACTGAAGTACAGGGGGTGTTTAGGTAGAGGAGGCTCCTGGGACACTGGCAACTTCTGACTCCATTCCAAGGTAGGCCGGGCCATACTCCATTTATAGCATACATCCTAGAGTTTATAAATAACATTCACCAACAATATAGATTCCACTATTTGATGGGTCATAATCCACGCTTGCAGCAGGTGAATTTAAGCCACAAATGATCCACTCATCCCTTTACTCCAGGATCCTGTTTAACTACAACGGTTATGTGGCAGTCAAAATGGACCTCCAACCCATCCCACAAACCTGTGTAATTCAGAGGTGTCCTGGATGAAAGGGATGCCTTGGACACCCCATCTAACCCGTACCTGTATCTGTAGCTACCCACTTTGGGGTCTATATGATTAGTATGGGCCCAAAATTTGTAATCAACAGTGCTAAAAAACAAATACCAGTACAACTACTTCATGAATTATGCATTATGTCAACATACCGATCTGCGCCGACTCCGGTGCCTGGCACGCCTCCTCCCCCTCTGAATTGGAGGTGTCCGGGGCAACTGTGGCATCCTCAGCCCCCTCCTCCGCCATCTCCTCGGGCACAACATCCTCCTCCTGCAACTCCTCCTCCACCTCCTCCTCCACCTCCTCCTCCACCTCCTCCTCCACCTCCTCCTCCAACTCCTCCTCCAACTCCTCCTCCAACTCCTCCTCCAACTCCTCCTCCACCACCACCACCACCACCTCCTCCTCCTCCTCCTCCTCCTCCGCCACCAACACCTCCTCCTCCGCCACAAACTCCTCCTCCACCTCCTCCTCCACCATTTGCTCCTGCCCAACTTCCTCCTCCTCCACCCTTGCCGGCACCTCCTCCTCGGGGTGTTGGCCCTCGTCCTGGGCCAGGCCTGCCTCCGCCTGTTCACGGGCCTGTCGGGCTCGGGCTCGTGCTGTGTGGTAGAAAAAAACATCATGGTCAATGTTGGCTCATTGGGGCACATTTATTAATCCAAAACAAGACATACATGGAAGGGTGATAATGATGGCAAACGATGCAGGAAAGTAGCTCCTTACTGTTAATGGACTCCAAAGTGTGTCATTCAAATTATTATGTGATGGTTAGTAATTTGTTCCCACATTACAACCCAGGCATTTATCAATGTGTAACACATATTAGATCGGGCACATTGTATGCATCAGAATCCTCAATGCTATGGCATTACATATAAAAGCCTCATGACTGCATGTTAACCAGGAAGAAGCACACATAACAGTCTATGGACTTTTAAACCCATGGACACCCACTTATCATGAGACACATTTTATTGCTTATATATGCTATGTTGTAAGTGCGAAATTTCATAGCTAAAATACTCACATTCCGCAATTTCGCCCCTTAGTTGTGTGAGCAGCTGGGGCTGGCGCCTGCGGAGGTCGGACCACCGCCTCTCCAGCTGCCCGAGGGACCTACGCACCCGAGTGCGGGCGTAAATCCGGCGCCCTGCCGCAGCGTAGGCCCTCCGCTTATGGCGGTTGGTTATGAAGGGCCCCGCACGGCCCAGCCTTGTCTCCATGACGGAGACAAGAACTCGCAGCTCCTCATGCGTGAAGGGTTCTGCCCTCCGTGTCTCCGCCATGTTGACAATGGCATCTATCAACCAATCAGGTGGTGGCATTGGTTGATCACAGTTATTTGTGTTAATAACTTTATTGTTCATTTTTACATTAACAGCGTCTCTGCGCCAACACAAATGGTGACAAATTCGCATGCCTTCAAAACCGTAGTGTTGATGTATGGCAATGAACAAATCTGATATATATAAAACACAGTGTGTATGCACTTAGCAAATCCAATGAGCCCGCGCTCCGCCAAGCAACGCGTGCTATAGCTTAGCAACGCATAGCTGTAGTTAGCATTACTTACTCTATGCATATATGTGTATGCGTACATTTATGTGTAAAAGACACATACACACACTTGCAGGTATCCGGAAACCAGCATTATACAGCAGCCCTGCCTGCCTGCCTGCCTGCCTGCCTGCCTGCCTGCCTGCCTGCCTGGCTGCATGCTCCTTGAAATGTTGAAACATGTGCATAAATTCCAACATCATATATATATATATATATATATATATATGCAAACAAATCATACATCAACACAGGAAATAATCCCCTACACATTATAGAATAAATCAATGTACTCACCAGTCATCAGGGATAGTATCAACTACAATAATGAAGATATAACAAACACATTAGATGCCTTGTCCAAGGTATAATAATTCCCACCTATATTGAACTTCCCCCAAAACCAAACACATATGCTAAATATCTCCTATTTCTTTGGCATTAGGAGGGCAGGCTGGCTAATGGTCGGTTTGTAACACTGACAACTAACACACTGGACTTATTTGAAGGGGTGATTGTGACTAAAATGGGTGTGTTATGTCAACTCAATAACATGTACCTGAAATATCTTTGCGCCACAGAGTCCCGCAGCTGGTATCCCCTCCGGCATTCAGGGGCGCGGGATGGGCGCATGGGCGGATCTTGCGGCTCAGATGGTACCTCCCACTCCTCAAAGGGTATCTCACGCCGCACAGCAATGTTATGCAAAAATACACACAGGCCCACGATCCTCGACACCATTTCAGGCGCATATTGCAAGTCACCACCAGTGCGGTGGAGCACTCTAAATCGACCTTTTAAAAGGCCAATTGAGCGCTCCACCACTTGCCTGGTGGCAACATGCGCCACATTGAATGCCTCCTGTGGGCCCGGTGCTGGGTAGCTGTACGGCGTAAGTAGCCAGGGCGTACATGGGTAACCGGAGTCACCCAGAACCCACGCATCACGGCCTTCCAGCTCTTGTAGTCTTTGCCATATCCCGGTTTGTCGGATGACATGCGAGTCATGGGCACTTCCGGGAAACTTCGAGTTGAAGGCGAGAATTTCCATGGATGGGCCACATACCACCATCACGTTCAGTGAGTGGAACAATTTGCGGTTCCTATATATCTTCTCACTTCGAGATGGAGGCACAAATGGTACATGGGTGCCATCCACAGCCCCTATCACATTAGGGAAGCCAGCAATTTGTTGGAAGGCGTGCTGGCTTCTGCGCAGGGTCTCGGGGGAAAATGTCATGGCCATGAAGTGCCCCTTGCGCCTGAACATGGCCGACGTCACACGCCTCAGGATTCGGCAGAAGGCCGGCTGAGATATTCCAGCAAGTACTGCCACTACTTGTTGGAACGATCCTGAGGCGCAGAAATGCAACACCGCCAGCAGCTGTGTGTGAGGCGGAATTGCTGTCGTGATCCCGTGTAGAGGTTCCAAATCGCTCTGAATTAGGTTGAGCAGATCCAGAATTACATTTGGGGGTAACCGGTACCTAGTAAGTACCTCATCATCGGGCATAGCAAACAGAGTCACCCGTGTGCGATAGATTCTAGCACGTCCTGGCCTCCTTGGGCGACGAGTGGGGAGAGCCGCAAGTGCCCTTAGCCTCCTCTCCATGTAGCGCAGAATAGCTTCTGCAACCTATAAAGAAATGAACATAAATACTGATGCACCTATGCACATAATGGCCATATCCCACTACAAACTGATTTGTAGCCTTCTATACGTACAATTGATGGCCGCCCCGTGTAATCACGCAGATCCATTTGACTCTATAATGATGACACAATAATATGAACTCAATACCCACCGTCCAAAACACACAGATAAAGGTGTCAGCATTTTTTGCCAACTTCATGTACTATGAGACATTTCATCTATTGCTGGGACATGTTGTCCTGCAATAGATGAACCCACACAGGTTTAAGACCTGTGAGTGAAATAGTGAACATGTGACATGTTGCAATAATGATACACACACTTTGCTGGCCCAACAATCTGTAGGCAGTGAGGCAATGGTGCATACCTTCATACACTTACATAGTGAATGGATATCATATCTACAAGGAGCATGGAAGAGCTTACCTTAGACCCTGACAAGTCGTGATCTGGAGACAACTGATTCTACCAGCAACTCACTATTTATAGGGCTCTCACATGTGTTGTCTATAACAGTAGAGATGAGTATTGCCTGACTTGTGGCGTGGATTCTCTAAGGGAATGGGCTACTTTTAGCTTGCAATCAAACGCCATCATACGCCAGTAGTCATGAATCAAATGTCATGTAATGCTAGCAAATAGCATGTGTATTGTGCAATAGTCCCAGGTGTATCCGAAGATTCTATGCAATGTTATAATTGGTGACCAGTATTTCATTTAGAACTTTCGCCAGGTTTTCCACAATGGAATTTCCGCCACCGTATGCGGCGCGAAAGAACAGCGACGTACGCTCACGCACGGAACGCAGCTGCCGCTGATGTCCGCCAAACAGGATACTCAAACAGTATAAAAAGGTGTATTACAGGGTGACAATGTTGTTGCTAACATGTCTGGCTCCCAACCAGAGTTAGACCCAGAGCTCCAGCAACTTTTTGCCCAGCTGGACTCCAGCACCACCTATGTGCCACTGCACATGCAGGCAGTGGGTAATGAGGAGGCTGCTGGCCCTTCTACAGCAGGCCAAGCTGCACATGACCATTCGACAGCAGAGCAACCAACACCTGGCCCTTCTGCAGCAGCCCAACCTGCAGCTGGCTCATCTGCACCATCAGCAGATTTGTTTGGAACACAACAGGGGACTTCACAAGGTAGTACCATGGCCAGCACTTCAAGTGCAGCGACTGGTGCCAGGGGGCGTGGCCAGGGACGTAGCAAGGGGCGAGCCAGTGCAACAGCCGAACCACCAAAAAAAAACAAGGCATATGAAGCACAGGAGCTGGCCATCCTGGTTCCCCGAGCACGTGATTGGATAGAGTGCCCATCCGAGAAGCTGACACACACACGCCGATGGAAGATTTGGGAACAGATAACGGCAGAGATTAATGCAGTTGCGCCACAAGTTCGTGAGACGGACCATGTGAAGAAGAGGCAAGTTGTTTTGTCATACATGTGCCCAGTAATAGCCAAGTAATGATTTAATTGATGCTTATATGCATTTTGCAAATGGCACATGAGGTTGTTACGATACACATACATTATTGCCATGTTATTTCCTTGAGAGTCAGAGTAGGGTGATTGTGAATGTGTATTGTAACGGTTGATATCATAGTTGCATGTAATATTATATATGGGACATTAATCACATGTTGTAATATGTAGCACATAGCAATGGCTGCAACAGCTAACATTGGGAGTGACATGTATTAATATGTCAACTTACATTGCAGGTGGCAGGACTTCAAAACCAACCTGAAGAGGAAGATGACCAAGCGGTGGGACCACAGCCAGACATCTGGGGCCGGCCCCATGCCATCAGGGCTAGAGCTCACCCCCCTGGAGGAGATGGCGGAGAGCTGTATCTCAGTTGAGGAGATCAGGGGGGTGAGCACGATGGATAGCGAGGCCCCAGCTGAAGTGTTTGCGTCTTTTCTGGAAGGTAAATATTGGTCATGCCATAAACTTGTGCAAGTAATTATCGTAGAATGTCTCCTAATTGTGTTTATCTTTTCCCACAGACACCCCACCGCTTGGTGAGGACTCTGCTCAGGAGGTGGAGGAGTCCGTGCCACCTGGCCCCAGAGGTAGGCCTGTGCAGCAGCAGGCATCGGGCCAAGCCGATTTGGCCGCCTTGGCCCAGGTGCTTGTGGACATCAACCAGCAGGGAGATTTCGCATCAGAACGGATGCGTAGGACCGAGGAGATCCTGGCGAGCTTGGTCAGCACCCAGCAGTCCATCGCTGGGAGCATGCAGGCCATGGCTGAGTCACATCAGGCCATGGCTGCAAGTGCTCAGGTGCTGGCCGAGCAAGCCACCCGCCAAAATGATCTCCTCCTCCACCATAATGAGCTTATGGTGGAGCTGGTTACCAGCAACAGGGTCCTAATGTCATCCGTTTCTGGTGCATTACCAGCGGAAACACTCCCTGCTGGCAGGAGGGGTAGACCAGCCAACCCCTCCACATCATCTGCTCCACCTGCCCCAGCATCTGGGCGTCCCCGAAGAGCTGCTGCACAGGCCAAGGAGCCTACCAAGGCCAAACGTGGTCGGAAATGAACTTGTGGCCGCATTAATCTCTACCGTTATGTGTTCCCAAATCTTCCATTGTGCTGTGTGTGTCAGCTTCTTGTGTCCAATCACGTGCTGAGGGGAACCAGAACCCTTGCTTCATATGTCCTTTGTGGTTCCCCTGTTGCCCTCTTGTGCCTGGCATTACTGTCAGCTGTACTTGAAGTGATGGCCATGGTACTATCTGGTGAAGTCCCCGGTTGTGTTCCAAATGAGTCTGCTGATGGTGCATATGAGCCAGCTGCAGGTTGGCCTGCTGCAGAAGGGCCAGGTGTAGGGTGCCCTGCTGGAGAATGGTCAGGTGCAGCTTGCCCTGCTGTAGAAGGGCCAGCAGCCTCCTCATTTCCCACTGGCTACATGTGCAGTGGCACATAGGAGGTGCTGGAGTCCATCTGTGTGCTATTATATTTGTGTTTTATTATTATTTATTTTGCTGCATTCCTGGCATGTTGTTTATAGTTTTGATGTTTAATTTTATGGTCATTGCATGACAGTGGCATTGAGTGTGACATGAATATAAATAAATGTGTTTACTTTACCCAAAATGTGTGGTTTCATGAGTACATGTCGAATACACATGTGTATTGCTAGTATTAATATTCTGTCATGTCAATTGTTAGCAGTTTTTAAGTGTGGGACAAGTACAGCATATGTGGGGGATTACTAAGGTTTCCTTGAAGCAGCAATGGTTTCAATTAAAGCACTGACAAGCGTCCTATTAGTGAGTAATGAGTAAAGGAGTAGATTGTATTGGGTTCAGGTGTTAATGGTTGTAGTCATTAGGCGTACGTTCGCCTACCGCATGAACGAGTGGTGTCCGCAAAGCAATAGTACACTTGTGGACACCGCACATTTCAGCCCTTTTTGCTCGCGTGCATTCGGAGTGGTTTCCGAATGTACGCCCCCCAACATAAGTGTACTCCCCCGTGTCCGCCCATGTTTCCGCCCCGTTTTGCCCACTTTGAAACTACGCCCATGTGTCATTCCGCATGACGCCCATAATACGCCCCTATTTCCCGACTGATTGCGGTGACCAGTTTTGGACGGGCTTTGTCCGAACTGGTACCGAGTCAAGGCGTGGCACATGCGCGTAGCGTTCTCCACGCATGCGCAGACGCCGTAAAGACGCGATCCGTAAGAACGCGGTAAAGTCCGCATCAATCAGAATAAGGGCCCAAGTGAGACACACTGTTGATGTCAGACGCAGTGTAGCGTCACTGAGGTTATTGCGTCCAGAGTGATGCACCTTGCTCAACCTCAACCTTTTGTCAGGGCCCAACAAAAGTTTTGCTAAATAAAACTGAAACATTGACTGATGTAGGTGCTAGTCGCCTGTCTTTCTTTGATCTAGAACTAAATCCTGCTCATTCCCGCCCCTTACCCATATCTCTATGTTGGCCGTGCCATCTGCCCGAGGAGGCATTATGCATCAATTGGGATTGAGTGCCAGCTCACTTCTTTGTGTGTATGAATCTGGGACGTGCAGTGAGGTAAATGGCTCAAGAGTCCCTGGAAAGTACCAGAGCCAGATTTGTACACAATATATGAGCCATGGGGTACATACCAGCATTATACACATGTGCAGCAGTATACAATGCTGGAGATTCGATGAGTTTTTAGAAGAGGTGTGCAGAAAAGGTAGCCAGGTGAGGCACTGCCTCACCTGCCATATACTTTTTTACTCCAGAGTTTTGACTATAAAAAGGATTTGCATAATAAAAATAAGATTTTTTTGATATATATTCTTTGTATTTTTGACATACGTTATAAATTCAAACCGCCGGCATATACGCTAGTATGACAGGAAAAGCTGTGCCTCACCTGCCTCACCCCACCGCATGCCACTGGTATGTATGTGTAATGCTCCCCAGAGGGGGAAAGAAATAGCACTCACCAGACTTTGTGGAGAAGGTTCAAAATAATGTTGCTGCTGTTGGTGACGTTTCGGTTTCGTATGGACCTTTCTCAAGGCTGGCAATCTCCTATATATTTGGCTACATCTGTCACTCAAAGTGGGTGTCTGTGTCTATAACGCTCTGTTCCTGGACTTTCCTCTTAATGTTTGATTGCCTTCATCTGTGCTGAACACCTTTCTGAGAAATTAACCTGTTTAAAACAGGTGATGGCAATCATACATTAAGGGGAAGTCTAGAAACAGAGCATTGTGTCCCTCCTGGAGAGGGTCATGTTGGGAGGTATGTGACAGAGAACCAGCCCAGTGAGCCCACAGACAGTGC
Organism: Crinia signifera; assembly: GCF_055691185.1. Lineage (NCBI taxonomy): Eukaryota > Metazoa > Chordata > Amphibia > Anura > Myobatrachidae > Crinia > Crinia signifera. Next base: position 43,736,114 of record NC_139217.1, read on the forward strand.
CAGACACCCACTGCCTTCCCATGTTGCCCAGCACTGCTACTCCACGGCCACCAGGTGAGCGCCCCCCTCCCGCGATTTGCGGCAAAACCTCCCCCCCCCGCGCCCCCCCCCTCCCGCGATTTGCGGCAAAAATACCCGCTCCCCCGCGACCCCCCCTACCGCGATTCGCAGCAAAAACACCCCCGCGCCCCCCCTCCCGCGATTCGCTGCAAAAAGAACCCCCCCACGACCCCTCCCGCAATTCGCGGCATAACCACCACCCCGCGACCCCCCCCTCCCGCGAATCGCTGTAAACCCTCCCCCCTGACCCCCCCCCGATTCGCGGAAAAAACACCCCCCCGCGACCTCCCTCCCGCGATTCGCGGCAAAAAGGACCCCCCGCGACCCCCCCTTGCACGATTGGCGGCACCCCCCCTGCGACCCCCCTCCCGCGATTCGCGGCACCCCCCGCCTCCCACAATTCGCAGCAGCCCCAGGATTAAATGGCACATGCAAAACACTGACATGGCTATGGTCGACAATGAAAAAGGTTGACATGAGTTTTTGAAGATTTATTTTTAATTTTTTTAATTTTTTCATATTCATTGTCATGTGTCGACATGGACACCAATGAAGTGGCACACTTATGTCAACATTTACATGTGTTGACCTTTCTGTGTTGATTTTTTCTTGTGGCGATTCGCGTCACACCCCCCGCAACCCCCCCTCCCGCGATTCGCGGCACCCCCCGTGACCCCCCACCTCCCCCAATTCGCGGCAACCCCCCACCGGAACCCCTGTGAACCCCGCCCTCCCGCGATTCGCGGCACCCACCCCCGCGACCCCCCCTCCCGCAATTCGCGGCACCCCCCCGTGATTCGCGGCAGCTCCAGAATTAAATTGCACATGGAAAACACTGACATGGCTATGGTCGACAATGAAAAAGGTTGACATGAGTTTTTGAAGTTTTTTTGTTATTTTTTGAATATTTTCATATTCATTCTCATGTGTCGACATGGACACCAATGAAGTGCCACACTTATGTCAACATTTACATGTGTTGACCTTTCTGTGTTGATTTTTTTCTTGTGGCGATTTGCGTCACACCCCCCGCAACCCCCCCTCCGGCGATTCGCGGCACCCCCCCCGCGACCCCCCCCCTCCCGCAATTCGCGGCAACCCCACACCGGAACCCCCATGAACCCCGCTCTCCCGCGATTCGCGGCACCCACCCCCCGCAACCCCCCCCCTCCCGCAAATCGCGGCACCCCCCGCGATTCGCGGCAGCCCCAGGATTAAATGGCACATGCAAAACACTGGCACGGCTATGGTCGACAATGAAAAAGGTTGACATGAGTTTTTGAAGATTTATTTAATTTTTTGAATGTTTTCATATTCATTGTCATGTGTCAACATGGACACCAATGAAGTGGCACAGTTATGTCAACATTTACATGTGTTGACCTTTCTGTGTTGAGTTTTTCTTGTGGCGATTCGCGTCACACCCCCCCCCGCAAACCCCCCTCCCGCGATTCGCGGACACCTAAGTTGCAATACAGGGCATCTTTCATACAATTCTAACCATATTTCTCATATACAAACGTTCACAAATTAAGGGGGCGCAGCCCCTTACGACGGTGTGAAGAGCGCCCGTAGGGCGCGATGAATCACCTAGTACAGTAAATAACAGGATACAGGAGCCACAGTAGAAAACTATGCTGTCCCCACCCCCTAAACTGGAACATAAACAGAAAGCGCCCCGTGGGATGGAAACTAGCCCAAGAAATTTCTGGGAGAAGCCTTATTTCTGCAGCCTACGCGCTATCAAATCTTGTGCTAGATCACACTGACGCGCTTCCTCACCCTGCGAACTACATTCTATAATGCTGATGTCCTCCCTCAAACCCCAGCCTGTGCTCTATCACCCTGATGCAATCTCTCACCATGCAGCCTGCGCTCTATCGCACTGACGCAATCCCTCACCCCACGGCCTGCACTGTACAACAGTGGTTCTTAAACTCGGTCCTCAGGACCCCATACAGTTCACGTTTTCCAGGTCACCCGGCAGGTACACAGGTGCACTCATTACTTACTGACACATTTTAAAAGATCCACAGGTGGACACCTGCAAAACATGCACTGTGTGGTGTCCTGAGGACCGACTTTGAGAACCTGTGGTGTATAACACTGACAAAATCCCTCACCGTGCGACCTAAGCTTTATCACACTGATGCCCTCCCTCACCCCACTATATGTGTTATATCACCCTGACGCGCTCCCTCACCCTGCAACCTGCACTCCCTCACCGTGTGACCTGTGCTCTATCAAAGTGACGTGCTCCCCCCATGGCCTGCATTCTATCACCCTGATGCAATCCCTCACCGTGCACCCTGCGCTCTATCACAGCTCCCTCATCATGCTGCCTGCGTTCAATAACAGTGACATGCTCCCTCGCCATGTGGCCTGCGTTCTATCACCGTGACATGCTCCCTCATCATGCTGCCTGCGCTCTATCACAGTGACATGCTCCCTCAGCATGCAGCCTGCACCCTATCACAGTGACACGCTCCCTCATCATGCTGCCTGCACTCTATCACAGTGACATGTTCCCTCACCATGCAGCCTGCACCCTATCACAGTGACATGCTCCCTCGCCATGCAGCCTGCGCCCTATCACAGTGACATTCTCCCTCATCATGCTGCCTGAGCTCTATCACAGTGACATGCTCGCTCGCCATGCTGCCTGCGCTCTATCACAGTGATGTGCTCCCTATCCCTGCAGCCTTTGCTCTATCACACTGACATGCTCCCTTACCCTGCAGCCTGCTCTCCATAACACTGATGCCCTTCTTCACTTAGCGGCATTTTCTCTATCACACTGACACGCTCCCTCACCCTGCAGCCTGCGCTCCATAACATTGATGCCCTTCTTCACCTAGCGGCATTTTCTCTATCACACTGACACACTCCCTCACCCTGCAGCCTGTGCTCCATAACACTGATGCCCTTCTTCACCCTGTGGCATTTGCTCTATCACACTGACATGCTCCCTCAATATGCGACCTGTGCTCTATGACACTGATGTGCTTCCTAAACCCCCTACAGCTTAATCCTGACCCTTCATGCTAGTGCCTAACGCTCTCCATATATTTACTTAATATTTTAGAGTCGATTGTATAATTATGCTTGGTATAAAAATATTGAGGTTGATGATCTATATCTGGGGTAGCTAACTCTAGTCCTTGAGAGCTACCAACAGTGCATGTTTTCCAGATCTCCTCATAAAATCACCTAACACGATGTTGACAATATCGTCAACATCGGGAGGCATATTGTACCGTGTGTACTACCAAGCAGATGAATAGGCACAGAGGGTAGATGGCGCCAAGGATTCCCATGCTAATGCCATCATACCTGCTCTATAATCTGCCATACAGAAGGGGGCATGTCAGACCAAGGGAGGAGGCCCCTGGGGCCAACTCACGAAACCTAAAAAAAACAAAAACAGGAAAGCGCATCTGCAATGCCGTTGTCAATACAAGAGACATGCTTAGCCGTAAAATCAATGTTGAAATGCAGGCCCTTCAAAACCAGATACCCCAGAAGCTGCAACGTTTGTGGAAGAGAAGAATGCTGGTTATTAATTGCCTGAACAACCCCTAAATTGTCATACCAAAAAACAACCTATCCGCCCACAATTCAACCGCAACAATAATGGTGAACAATTCCAAAAGAAGAACAGTATTAGTAAACCCCGAGAGACCCAAGACGGGGGCCAAGACCTAACATACTGTACCAATCACCTTGAAAGATTACAGTAGGAAGATAGACAGGAGCGCTTGCATTGGTTGTATCTGTGGCAAACCCAGTGCCGAGTATTGGGTATGTCCAACAATACCCTGTGAGTAGCCAGTAATTTTTTTTTTTTTATTATTAACATTAAAATTACACATACAATAACATTTCACATATTATTTTCCACAGTTCTCCTAATTCACGCATTATTTTCCTATTTTTCTCCTTAAAGCATACATCAGTTATTAATCATCTTAAAGATAACAAGATAGGTCAAGCTCAACTGGATTGGGCAAAGGTTAATTCCATCCTATTGTTCCATATAGTGGGCATTATTCTGGTCGGAGCGGCCAAACGTGCGTACGTTCGCCATTACCGCACGCTAGCCGTACGCGGCCGTTAGGGTTAAGTCCACCCACAAATCAGCCGCTTACGTACGGGCAGAAATACCGTAGAAGGGGAGTGGCGTACAAATGAGCGTACGGCAACGTACGCGGACGGGCCAGCCCTTGCACTCCGACAACAGGCGTACAACTGAGCGTACGGCGCCGTATACGGCCGTCTTTCCTCCGTCTCCCCACCGACTTCTTGCGGAGATCTGAGCGTACGCCAGTTTGCACGGACGGGTCCCTATTGTTTTCAATGGAAAACTCAGCTTATGTCACCACTCGTGAGAGTGAGCGTACGTCCGTATACGCTGACATACCCTTCACATATATGGACCTGCAAATCTTGCCTCTCAACTACTAATCTGACAAATGATTAATTAATCTATTTGTTATTCAATTATTGTTTTCTATTAACTCAATTGTCTACCTTAATAAAGACCTAATAAAACAACATTTAGTGGTCATGGGCTTCAAACATTGCTGAAACATCCTTTGTAGGTGTTAGATGTGGTTTATGTTATTGTATCCTAAATACAAAACCTATGTTAGTATTAGAGTGAACACGTTGACACATGTCGACTTGTGTAGATTGAGTGTGCTACTGCGTAAAGTCTATGAAAGCACGTAGTGAATGTGTCTGTTTAGCAAATACCTACCTTAGCGTATAAAAAGATTCTTACCTTAAATTAAACAAACCTTTAAATGTGGCGAAGTAAAAAAAACATAAGCTTCCAATGTGTTTGCGTGCTGTATGTGTGGCTTGCAGGCAGTGAAATCATGGTTTGGAGTTAATAGACTGCAGCATTGCTTATTACATTCAGGTGTATGTGTTTGAGTAGTAATCAGCGTTAATTAGCCAACTCAGGCGCACGCTGGCATGCGGTATCTGTAGGGGTGGTTTGAGCTGGCGGTTGGCGGCCGCCTGTTTGGTGTCCGAAATGAACGGTGCCTTAGTCGATCGTGCGGTAGTAGCACCGCTCATTTTTGGTGCACACCCCCGTGTACGCCCATATTTACGCCCATTTTCCCTCATTATTTCGGCCGCTCCCATCGACACGCCCCTATGCCGCCCCATTACCCGTACACTCGCGTACAGGTTTTTTCGCACGTTGAGACACCGGCCGTAAGCGTTGTGGAGTGTTCGCGCCGGCGCATTAGCGTATCTGCACATGCGCAGATCGTTAAAAACCCCGGGACGTACGCGTACGGCCCGGACGCTCCAACCAGAATAAGGCCCTGTGTGTTGGGAAGCTTTGCTGTAAAATTTGGTTAGTTTCTAATGATAAGGTTGATATATATGGCGACCAGATGTCAAAAAACTTAGTGGCTCATTTTTCTTTTTGCAAAGAAACCTCTGACCAATCCATTGTAAATAAATAAAATACCCTAGGGTATAAAAGGGTTAATGATACCGGTGTCGGGTTTATCCATTGGGATAATATTGTTTTTTTAGCTGTTGCTGCTAATCTATTAAGTAGTTCTAAGTTACCTTTGGTTAACCCCTGTCTAGATTCAGTTGATGTTATACCCCACATGGCCCACTTATTGTTGATTGTAAAGGGTAACTGTAAGTCCTGGTTTATGTAATTTTGTAAGGCGGTCCATAGTGTCTGAACCATGGGGCATGTCCATAGACAATGCATAATATCTGCCTCCAATGCACCACACTTGAAGCATGCTGATGTCTCTGCTTTTCCTATTATATATTTGAGCTTGGGTGTAAAATATGCTCTGTGTAAGATTATTTGGTTCATCTCTATGTATGACATTGATGTTAGTTGTTTATTTAATATTTGATAGGCAGATAAGATTGTTTTCATTGAAAGATCAGGAAAATCTTGTTTCCATTTTGATAGCCCCGTCATCTTTTCCTCATATTTTAGTGTTGTACGAGTCTGATCATATATATTTGATGTACGGAATATGGTGTTATCAAGGTCGCTAGGTGTTTCTTTGGTTCTTAGTATGGCCATTATGGAGTTGGTGTAGCTGCAGGCTTGTAAAAAGGGGAAGAGCGGTATCGATAGGGTTGGAAATTTTTCTTGAATTTGTGTAAGTGTTAAGAGATTGGTCGACTCTGATTGTAGAAATTGAAATATATGACGGAGTCCTCCTTCATACCAGTCTCTAAAGATTGAGGATGTAAAATGGGGGTGGAAGTCATGATTTCCCCATAATGTCAAAAAAATAGTTTGATAGCATGGAAGCTGTAGTCTCGATCGTATATTACGCCAAGCATTACAAGTAGATTCAATCAGACAATTATTTCTGATGGTTGTTGGCAAACTTTGTGGAGGGGTGTGCAATATTGAAATCAAATTATGTCCTGGTATAAAGGCTTGTTCAAGATCACTATTGGAATAAGTTTGAGTACCTTTTATCCAGTCAAGTGCTATTCTGTAATTTGCTGCTAGGGAGTATAGTTCTATACATGGTAAATTAAGTCCTCCCATTTCTCATTTCTGCTTAAGTTTTTCTAGAGATATTCTTGGGTGTTTATTTGCCCAAATAAATTTAGAGAGTGCTTTATTTAATGTTGTTATTAATCCTTTGGATAGATATACAGGTAAAGTTTGCACAACATATAAAAGTCTAGGAAAAGTGATCATTTTGTATAGGTGACAGCGCCCAATATATGTTAGTGGCATATGTGCCTATTTGGAAAAATCTAGTAAAGTTTTCTGGATAAGTGGCTTATAATTAAAATTGTGTAATAAAGATGGGTGGTGAGGTATTTGAATACCAAGATATGTTAGGCAATTATTTTTGGCCCATTGGAAAGGAAAGGAACTTCGCCAACCCCGTTGTCCTTCTTGAAAGAAGGCCAATGCTTCAGTCTTATTATAATTAATCTTGAATCCCGATACTGTTTCGAATTTGGTCAATAGGGTAAGAACTTTAGGGATTGCAAGTTTTGGGTTGGAGAAGTAAAGGAGTACATCATCGGCAAATGCAGAGAACCTTACCTCCTCTTCTCCAATTTTTATTCCTTGCCAATAAGGTTCTTTAGCAAAGTGTCTAAAAAGGGGATCTATAGCGAGGTTAAATAATAGCGGGGATAGGGGACATCCCTGTCTCGTTCCTCTGGCCAGAATAAAATTACGCGTGTTATTAGAATTCACAGTCAGGAATTCTGTGGGGTTACTATAAAGAGTGGTGAATACATGTAGAAGAGGGGTCCCAAACTCTTGTGCTCAAAGTGTACGTGAGAGATGGGCCCATGACACTCTATCGAAAGCTTTATCAGCATCACAACTTACTATTAGATTATCCACTTGTCTAGATTGATGTGTCTCTATCATTGCTGCTATGAGCGTTCTAATATTGCACACTGAATGACGATTACGCACAAACCCTGTTTGGGCTGGGTAGATTAATTTAGGTAGGATCAACTGTAATCTGGTGGCTATTATTTTTGTAAATATCTTGTAATCCTGATTGAGCAAGGATATTGGTCTATATGAAGAGGGAATTGTGGGGTTTTTGTTTGGCTTGGGTATCAGTATAATTCTGGCTGTATTAAATTCTAAGGGAGCCTGATCCCGTAATAAAATCTAATTAAATAATTGAGTGAGGAGTGGAGAAATTTGTTGTGTTAGTGATTTATAGTAAACTGATGACAGACCATCTGGTCCGGGTGATTTACCTGTGGGAAGTGACTTAATTATTTGTTCTACTTCTTTTACGGTTATGGGGGACATTAGTGTTTCTCTATCTTCTATAGTGAGAGTGGGTAAGTGTGCTTGAGTGAGAAATTCTGCTCCTTCAGATGGGTCATCTGTTGGAGCACTATAAAGTGATCCAAAATAAGCTAATAAGGATGCGTGTATCGTGTTTTGAGAAGTGGAACATGTGCCATTGGGTAATTGGATTGAAAGTATAGGAGATGCTACTGTTGATATGCGTGCCATATTGGCCAATAATTTGCCTGGTCTATTTCCCCAGCGGAAGTATCTGTTTCTCTGGTAGTTAAGATTCATCTGAGCCCTTTCTGAGCATAGGGTGTCAAGGAGATCTTTTGCTTGTTTGTAAGATAGTCGTGTAAGGTCAGAAGGATTGGCCAATAAAGCAGAGTAAGCTTTGGAAACGGCAGTAGTTGCTTGTGAAAATCTTTGTGTCAGCTTTTTCTTTCTTGCTGCTATATAGGTTATTATATGGCCTCTCATGACTGGTTTTGAGGCTGACCATAAAAGATTAATATCTGAAGCATGAATTTTATTATCAATCAGATAATTTGATAGTGCTCAAGTAGATCTTAAAGTCGTTCATTGATATTAAATAATCAGGAAATTTCCAATTATAGGAAAAGGTTTTTGGTTTAAATAAATTAATAGTCAACTTAATAGGGGCATGGTCAGATATTAAAATAGTTTTTATGGATACCTGTTCTATTTTGTGTATGATTGAGTTTGATATTAACCAGTAGTCTGGTCGGGAAAAAGACTTATGGGGTGAGAAAAAAATGTGTATTCCCGAGCTAGGGGATTAAAGAACCTCCATGGGTCTATGAGTGCCAGGGAGTCTGTAAGGAGAGAGATTGTAGAAGGAGGGGATCTATTATTAAAATTACGGGGGCCTCCTGACACATCTACTTCTGGGTCCAGAACTACATTAAGATCTCCACCCAAAATTATGTCCCCTTCTGTCCATGTTTGTAGTTTCAAAAATATGTCTGAAAAGAAGGAAGCATTCGGACCATTGGGGGCATATAGATTAACTAGGGTATACAGTTCACCCTCCAATTCAACTTTCAAAAAGATAAAGCGTCCTTCTGGGTCATACCACTCATCACGGATTGTATACTGAATGAATTTACTAAAAAGTATCAGCACCCCCCTGGTTTTGTTATGTAGGGAGCTGAATAGATTCCCTGAATCCAAGAGTCACGTAAAGTATTGGTGTCTGATATCCTCCAGTGTGTCTCTTGGAGGAAGACCACATCTGGATGAATTTTTTTTAAATGGCTTAATACTTTCTTCCTCTTAATAGGTGTATTTATCCCTTCTACATTCCAAGACATACATGTAAAAGATTTTTTAGTCAGTGAAGAATTATTCGATAAAGATGACATCATACTATTAGCCTATTCCTTTTTTGGGGGGTATAGAAAAGCAGTTTAGACATTTTGACATATTTGTCAGCCTGTTCCAGCGACCAGGCCAGCAAAGACCCTCAAACAGTATGCCTAAGAGAAAAACAAAACATATACATCGATTGTGTGGAAAATAATTTGACAAAAATACATATAGCAGTCTAGTCCAGTCAGAATTTTTTAACTTTGTAGGGTCCCAATGTTGGGACTTGAGAAACCATTTTTGTCTAACATAAAAAGAAAAAATTAAAAGTAGACAAAAAAAAAAAAAGAGTGAAAAATTGAAAAAATATATAGGGCATTGATCTCTACCCCTTTCATGTGGGAGATTAATTTTATAGTTTACTTGCAATAAATGCAAGATCCCCTGACATTACAAAAATAGATTAGATTAATTTCGTCAACCATTTAGTAATTTTAGAATGCATACTTATCGGAATAATACGTTTGGTCAATCCCTCTTGTCTTGGGTAGGCTGTGCCGATTTAGAGCTTAATGAAGTAAGAAAGTTCTTGGCTTCCTGTGGGGTTTCAAAACTGGTGGTGGTTCCATTATGGTTAACCAGTAGCTTGGCTGGGTAGAGTAACGAAAAACGGATGCCTTTATTGAATAGCTCTGTGCATGTTGTGGAGAATTCTCTACGTTTGGTGGAGACTTGGGGGGAAAAATCCTGAAACAGTAGGATTCGAACATCTTCGTATCTAAGATTTTTCATTTCTCTGTATGCTTCCATAATTAATGCTTTATCAAGATAATTCAAAAATCGGAATATGACCGGTCGTGGGCGTTGTGATTGATTATCTCGTCTATCCAGTCCGATACGATGGGCTCTCTCTATCTGGATGGGTCTAGTTACAGATAATCCTAAGGCTTTGGGTAGCCATGAGGATACGATATTTTTCAGCTCTTTAGGTTTTACTGTTTCCGGTAATCCTATAAGGCGAAGATTATTCCGGCAATTCCGGTTTTCCAGTTCTTCTAATTTCTCCTGGAATGCCATCATATTGGTGTCTTGTGTATCCACTAGTTTTTTTTACCTCTGTCAGTTCTGTCTCTAAGGCCAGGATTCTTTCCTCAGCTTGCATTAGGCATGCAGTATGTTGTTTCAGGAGTGTTGATGCTGAAGAGATAGCTTCGGTGAGCGGGGCAAGTTTGGCATCTAGTAATGGAGATAAGATGTCTGTTATTTCCTTGGCTCTCTTTGCTGCATCCAAACTGACTCGCGTTGGATCAGAGAGGTCCATAGAGTCCTCTCTGAGTAGCGAGTTCCATGGAGAAGATGTTTTAGAGTCAGAGGATTTTTCTTTCTGTTTTGGAGTCTGAGAATTCTTGGTGTTTCTGGCTGTTTTGGCCACATATTTTTCCATTTTGCTCCAAGAGCTTGTTCCCTTTTCTTCTATTCACTTTGTTAATTGATTGTTTTGCAAAGGTGAGAATGTCAGGGGGAATAAGAGATCAGTGCTCCTACATGGGAAAAAAAATTGAATAAATAAGTGGTCCTGAAACTCAAGTACTTGTTGTCCCTCCACGTGGTTCTATAATAATAGTTTTATGGCAGTCCACCGTGTGTTTAAAGGAGCACAGTTAATTCCCATTTTGAGGTGATGGGTAATATGTATCTTATATGAGAAATGAGAAATAAGAGGCTTTTAAAATAAGAGATGGAGTAAAGTCTCAGAGCATGCCTCTAAGATGATATATTCATGACAGTCCTCCCATATAATGGTTGAGTTTGGTATAACTCTCCTGGTTTAATTGGAGATTGGGGTTAACCCTTTATAGAGAAATTCACCTGGTCTCTTGGCGTCAGGTAAAGTGTCTTTTTCCTGCTTTAATTAAATATAAGGTTAGTATAGGGTTAACCCTTTAAAGGAGGGTCTGTTTAATCTCTAATATTCTTGTTATTAAGAGTATAGAGAAATAAATCCTATGTTCCTCTTTAGAAATTACAAGGGTATTGCTTGTGTCAGGATTTTGTCCTTATCCAGAGGGGATTGTATATGTGCAGGGTCGTTAGATATATACCGGTTCTATCCTGTGTTCTAGCTGTTCATACAGCAGATGTGTGAGGAAGGGAGCCTGGCTGCGTTAGTGTGCTAGCAGCCATGTCTCATGCTTCTGACCTGCAGAGTTGGTTTCCAGCGTCTGTGATGTTTCCTGGGTTCCTGGCCTTTCGCTGCCTTCTCACAGAAGTGCACTGGTGTAGAAGAGGGTGGCCGGGGAAAGCGCAGCAAATGTAGCACTTGCCTCAGGTCCCTCTGAGAGCTGCAAGCCGTGTGCCGGGAGCTCCTGCTGAGACGCGTCCTCCGTGAAGCCGCGCCCACCAGAAAACCGCCACCTTCCGCAGTAGCCAGTAATTTAAATAGAATACTTGGCGCTCACCTTAATGATGTGGTGTGAGTGGTATATCAATAAAGAGATGAAACGAATTATCAGTAAAATAAGATGGAATTTAATTAAATTGGATAAGTGTAAAACAAGTCCTGGGTATCTCACAGGAATGGGCCAGCGAGGTATCACTCTGCGTGGCCTTAGGGCAGGGCTTAAGGGTGTCCTTTATGGGGACCCCTTTAAATAATAGTTCCCTCACCTGGGACCTATGTCCACTCGCAGGTGACAGCAGCGGTCTCAGGTTGGGCAGGGAATGGGGTGGAGTGCATGTGTAGCACTTAGGGATATGAAAGGTTATTCGTTGCTGGGGAAACCGGGGAATCGTTGCAGCCAGAGAAATAGTCAAAGTAATTGTACAATAGTCAATAAACCATTGATGGTGGTATAATGGTTTTTGACAGCGCAGATTCCGCTATTAAATGGCAGTTGGCTGTATATACTGAGCTAGGATGTATTGAGGTAATGTGAATGGAGGGCAGTGACCGGCGTCCCGCTGACTGCGCTTACCGGTTGATGCCAAAGTCCCTCCACTGGAGTCTGTATGATGTGATGTTTTCACCGCTGCAGGCGTCCGCACCGCTAAGCGTTAGCGCCCAGCTCCGCAGACTACATCTGGTGAGACTCCTGGGTAGCCGCTTCTCGCGAGAGTTTGGCTACTGGAGTCAGCGCCTCAAGTAGGCTTTTTTCCCACAGGTCCCCAAATGGATATCTACGGATCCTGGAGCCCCCGACCCTGGAGCCCTAAACCCCGGAGCCAGGGCTACCTACGGGCTCAAGAAAGGTAAGTATCACTATGTATGTGTTATGTATGTATTAAACTTTTATTTTTCATGGGTGTCAGTGTGGTTATTTAACTATTTATTTTACTGTGGAACTACAATTGCCAGCGGGCCCTTTAATGCCCTGCATGTTGGTACTTGTGGTTCTCCAAGTCCCAGCATGCAGGGGAGGCTTGCTGGGACTCATAGTTCCACAGTAGCAGACAATAGTTTTTAATTCTATTTTTTATACCATTTCATCAGCTCGATGCCCACCGCCCAGGGGCATCAAGGAAAGCACCAGATATCAGCCTTGCCAGGTAAGTCCTGGAGGGGGGGGCCTTTATTGGGAGGGTCCCCACTGACCCCTGGACAGGCTGACCGGTCAGAGGGCTGAATGCTTTGGCCAGGGGGACTTGTATAAAAAGTCTCCCCCTGGCTGGCTGGCTGGCTGGGCCTGGTTCTTAAAATACGGGGGACCTTTATGCTGGGTACACACTAGATCCAATTCTGACCGAATGGATGTAGATTGTATGGTGATCGGGCCCTTTTCGGGTCAGTCGGTCGTTCCTCAGATCCCACCTGCTGCAGGTAGGATCTGACGGACGACCATACTCCCGGGTGCAGGTCGCCATCGTATCGGACCCACTCACGGTGCACATCATGAGCGGATCATGCCCCCCTTGTCATCGTGAGCGGGTTGGAAGAAAATGCTGACGACCCGCTCATGATGTACATTGTGAGCGGGTCGTCCTTGTGTGTACCCCACATTAGTCATTTTGTCCCCCATATTTTGGGAACCAGCCCCGGCCCTGGATCTGGTTTTAAAAAATACATCAGAGCCCTATTTGGCTGGTTTCCTGATTTTTTAGAACCAGCCCTAGCTATTTCAGCCTGGTGCTGGTTATGCCAGTGGGGGTGGACCCCACACCATTTTTTAAATTTATTTATTTTTCTATTTTTTTTTACACACTGCAGCCTGCACGGATCTGACTGATCCGTGCAGGCTGAGCCAAATATGCGTGGAAAATGAAGTGTATTTTCCAGATGTATTTGGCCAGCAATTAGCGGTCGTATCCCACTAATTACCAATAATTACCGGCCATATTGAATGGTGAGTCTTTCGATGGTGTAATTATTCATATTTGGAAATACAAATACGAATGTGCCATCAATACAAATACGAATTGCCGTATTTTCGTGTAATGTGTAAAAAATAGGTGTATTTCTGGATACGAATACACTTATTTTTTACGAATTTGGCTTAGTAAATTTCCCACTCACAACACACTGACATCCTGTCTCTAGCACACACCGGTCACTGTCACACTGACATCACTGAGGGCATCACACTGACATCCTGTCTCTAGCACACACCGGTCACTGTCACACTGACACCACAGAGGACATCACACTGACATCCTGTCTCTAGCACACACTTGTCACTGTCACACTGACACCACAGATGACATCACACTGACATCCTGTCTCTAGCACACATCAGTCACCATCACACTGACACCACAGAGGACATCACACTGACATCCTGTCTCTAGCACACACCAGTCACTGTCACACTGACACCACAGAGGACATCACACTGACATCCTGTCTCTTGCACACACCGGTGACTGTCACACTGACACCACAGAGCACATCACACTGACATCCTGTCTCTTGCACACACCAGTCACTGTCACACTGACACCACAGAGGACATCACACTGACATCCTGTCTCTAGCACACACCGGTCACTGTCACACTGACACCACAGAGGACATCACACTGACATCCTGTCTCTTGCACACACCGGTGACTGTCACACTGACACCACAGAGGACATCACACTGACATCCTGTCTCAAGCACACACCGGTAATGCTGGGTACACACCAGGACGACTAGGGCCCGATCCCCTCAATCTAGATCCAATTCCGACCAATTGGATGTAGATTGTGTGCTGATTGGGTCCTTTTCTGTCCTGGTGTGGACCGATACGGATCCGATGCGCGGTCCCGCGGGTCGGTCGGTCGTTATTGAGATCCTACCTGCTGCAGGTAGGATCTCAATGACGACCATACAGCCGGGTGCGGGTCGCCATCGGATCGGACCCGCTCACGGTGCACATCGTGAGCGGGTCGTGCCCCCCCCGCGTCACCGTGAGCGGGTCGGACGAGCCACTGACGACCCGCTCACGATGTGCATCGTGAGCGGGTCGTCCTGGTGTGTACCCTACATAACTGTCACACTGACACCACAGAGGACATCACACTGACATCCTGTCTCTAGCACACACCGGTCACTGTCACACTGACACCACAGAGGACATCACACTGACATCCTGTCTCTAGCACACACCGGTCACTGTTACACTGACACTGCAGAGGACATCACACTGACATCCTGACTCTAGCACACACCACCAGTCACTGTCACACTGACACCACAGAGGACATCACAATGACATCCTGTCTCTAGCACACACCGGTCACTGTCACACTGACACCACAGAGGACATCACACTGACATCCTGTCTCTAGCACACACCAGTCACCAGAGGCAGAACTCTGGGAGACAATGGAGTCATCTGCTGCCGGGCTCCTGCTCCCAAGGGGGCACCTCTCCTCCCCTGGAAGCTTAAATCAGTTTTTAAAAAGCCAAGGATATTGCTTCTGTGGCTGAGTTCTGAAATATATATGTGTTCTCTATCTATTTTTCTGAACAGAAAAATATATTTTATATAAGGTTATATAGGGTTGTGTGTGTGGGTGTGTGTGTGTGTGGGGGGGGGGGGGGACCAATATATATTTTGCCTCCGGGCATCAGGAAAGAACTTACGCCACTGCCAGTCACTGTCACACTGACACCACAGAGGACATCACACTGACATCCTGTCTCTAGCATACACCGGTCACTGTCACAGTGACATCACAGAGGACATCACACTGACATCCTGTCTCTAGCACACACTGGTCACTGTCACACTGACACCACAGAGGACATCACACTGACATCCTGTCTCTAGCACTCACTGGTCACTGTCACACTGACACCACAGAGGACATCACACTGACATCCTGTCTATAGCACACACTTGTCACTGTCACACTGACACCACAGATGACATCACACTGACATCCTGTCTCTAGCACACATCAGTCACCATCACACTGACACCACAGAGGACATCACACTGACATCCTGTCTCTAGCACACATCGGTCACTGTCACACTGACACCACAGAGGACATCACACTGACATCCTGTCTCTAGCACACACCAGTCCCTGTCACACTGACACCACAGAGGACATCACACTGACATCCTGTCTCTTGCACACACCGGTGACTGTCACACTGACACCACAGAGGACATCACACTGACATCCTGTCTCTTGCACACACCAGTCACTGTCACACTGACACCACAGAGGACATCACACTGACATCCTGTCTCTAGCACACACCGGTCACTGTCACACTGACACCGCAGAGGACATCACACTGACATCCTGACTCTAGCACACACCACCAGTCACTGTCACACTGACACCACAGAGGACATCACAATGACATCCTGTCTCTAGCACACACCGGTCACTGTCACCACAGAGGACATCACACTGACATCCTGTCTCTAGCACACACCAGTCACCAGAGGCAGAACTCTGGGAGACAATGGAGTCATCTGCTGCCGTGCTCCTGCTCCCAAGGGGGCACCTCTCCTCCCCTGGAAGCTTAAATCAGTTTTTAAAAAGCCAAGGATATTGCTTCTGTGGCTGAGTTCTGAAATATATATGTGTTCTCTATCTATTTTTCTGAACAGAAAAATATATTTTATATAAGGTTATATAGGGTTGTGTGTGTGTGTGTGTGTGTGTGTGGGGGGGGGGGGGGGGGCAATATATATCTTGCCTCCGGGCATCAGGAAAGAACTTACGCCACTGCCAGTCACTGTCACACTGACACCACAGAGGACATCACACTGACATCCTGTCTCTAGCATACACCGGTCACTGTCACAGTGACACCACAAAATTTCCATCTTATTTCCTGTCACATCTCACCTGTCACTCACTATATATATCTCATTGTACAGGAGACGTCTTATAGCTTCTGTCTGACAGCCCAGATACAGCAAGATGGTGTCTCCCAGTTACCTGCTGGCTGTGATACTCATTTATATTCAGGGTGAGAGATTGGGGACATTACATGGTGCTGTGTAGGGAAATCTATACATGTAACATAAGTAATCAGAGCAGGATGTATATGACTATATACAGACATGTATCAGTAATGACTGTGTCTCCTCTAATCCTCAGAGTCCTGTGGGCAGACTGTGATGACTCAGACCCCAGGTTATATCTCTGTGTCACCAGGAGGAGCAGCCACCATCTCATGTACAGCCAGTACTGGTATATACAGCAACTTAGCCTGGTATCAACAGAAACCAGGACAACCTCCAAAGCCTCTTATCTATGGTGCCAGAACCCGACTTACCGGAGTTCCAGACAGGATCAGTGGATCTGGATCTGGTACTGCGTACACACTGACAATTAGTGCAGTGACAGCAGAGGATGTCTGTCAGCAGGGTTATATCCCTGTCACACAGTGATACAGAGCCGTACAATAACCTCCTTCCTCTTTTTAGAGAAATTATGATTAATCCGGCTCTGAGTAACAATTACTTATATACAGACTCTGTGTCAGCACAGCCGCAGATACATGTCTATACGGCCACAGCAGGTAACTTACTTCCTTATGCTAATACTAGAATTTGCTAATGATACTTAGAATCTGCATGTGGATGTCTATGCTGCCCTCATAATAATTATTTTGATTTGTACTGAGTGACCATCTTTGTAATGCTAAGTTTTGTCTCCCTATACTGTTTATTTGTACGGCACTGCGAAACACTTGTGCCACTTATAAATAAAATGATAATAATTGTAAATTAGCAATGAAGGTTAGTAAGAAAACAACCATTAGTATAAGGACCCAAGTGAAGTTGAAAAAATAAAATAAAAAATCACATGGGCCTTTATAGTAAGTCAATTGTAAATCGGCCCTGACGGAGGGAAATATTTAAAAAAATTCCTTCATACCCCCAATTCCAGAGTGCTAGACATTCCAAAACTGGTGGTTAAACAACATTTTTGGTTAGTGCAACAGGCACAACATTAAACCTTACCCAACCTACTGTATTATAAGCCTTAAACCTTAAACATGGCGGACTTCCATCATCCTATCTCCTGAATGGCAGATGCAGGAAGAACGATAGCTACAGTGCAAGTAGCTGCACCTATGTGAAAAGAGTGCATCCTGTATTCCTCCTCTCTAAGCCTTTAATGACTCAAGCAATTGTAAGCACCTGAAGAGGGGTTACCTTATGGATGCGGTGGGGGTCGTGCTTCCCGGAACTCACAGAATTCAGTCTGGAGTCTTCTCGTGATGCAGGAATGGACACAGAACACTTGACAACAGGAATGGTTTGACCTTTTATTCTAAAACGGTCAGTTAAAGCATCAACCTCTTTTACGGAATAAGGCAACAGTAATTTCACGATATAACATACAATAAATGCAATACAACTTGTACAAGGCATAAACAGCAGTATCGCATTCGATACTATACAAGGCCTATGGAGCTACCGGTAACTCTAAGTCACTCCGTACCCGGCCTATCACTGTGGCTCGGGGAGCCAGTACTAACCTCCACTGAACTGCGAGTGGGTACACTACTTACGTTTGACTGCAGTGATAGGGCCGAATGCGAGTGAACCTTACGACACAATGTATATTCACGAATTATGTCGGCAAATCACCATCGAATAAATACACAATTTAACCTGAGTACCCGGGTGCACCCTCTGTTACCTAAGACCGGTCAGTCCCATTGTAGGGCCTATGCATAGGGCTTGAGATACTTGATTACTTTTCTTGCGGCTCCTATAGGGATCGCAATTCGAGTCTTGGACCACTGGGTGGCAGTATTATTCCAGGAAAGGTCTTTCTCTTTCGCTGCTAAGATTAGCAAACAAGGTGGCAAGGAGGCCCTTTTTGGCCCTTATAGTATCTTACGTTTCCTTACCAGGGGTGGCGGATAGAGGGGGTATTAGTAAGGGTACTTTCCTAGCTCCAGACAGAGGCTACCTCAGCCGGGGTCACAACGGGGCAGCTCCTACTTGGTATGGCCGAGGAGTTGGGAAGCCTGACAGGCTACACAGTCAATACTACTGGGAGCGGTCTGTTTACGCTGACTCTCCCTTTACTAACACAGGAGCCTCAGCATTCAATCCCCCACGGGCAGACTCACGGTTTGTGGCAGATCCCGATGGACCCTCCTGGGGCCCGGCATGCGATCGGCGGCGTCTGCTGCTGGCACCGTCAGGCTGGCACCATGACTTCAGTTGCGGCTGGGGGCAGCTGTCTGAGGGCTGCTGTCTCTCTCTCTCTTATGGGGTTCCGGTGGTGGGCAGGATCACTCTGGCTGTCTGGGAAGTGAGGGTGGGTCACACTGACCAGTGACCAGCCTCTGAGGGCTGTTATGTCCAGCTGGCTACGGTGGTGGGGTCAGCGGGGTCACGGCTCTTGCCGCGTTGTCTGTGCGGCTGATGGATGGGGGAGGTCAGCGGGGTCACGGCTCTTGCCGCGTTGTCTGTGTGGCTGATGGATGGGGGAGGTCAGTGGGGTCACGGCTCTTGCCGCGTTGTCTGTGCGGCTGATGGATGGGGAAGGTCAGCGGGGGTCACGGCTCTTGCCGCGTTGTCTGTGCGGCTGATGGATGGGGAAGGTCAGCGGGGGTCGCCGCTCTTGCAGCGCTGAATGAGCCCGGCTGCCTGCGGCACTCTATCCACCCGCGTCTCCCGCTCTCTCTCTCTAGGGGTCGGCGGGGGTCACCCTGACGTCACCCGTCTCTCTGCTGCGACTTCACCGGCGGGTGGTGGGCGGCGAGCGCTTCCTCTGACTTCGCGCTGGTGCCCGCTCCCTTCTCCCCGCGCCAGCCTCTGCTCAGCACGTGAGTTCTCTCCTCCTCTTCCTCCCTGCATGCTGCTCTTCTCTTTCCGCCCCTTCCTCCTCCTCTCCACCAACCAAATCCGTTCTCACTCCTGTCAGTCACGCAGCGCCGACCAGGGAATTAACCCCACACGCGCTGGAGGGGGGGCAGCTGGGTCTCTTGTTAACCCCTTGCTCCTCTGGGGCTTACACAATGTTTAACTACTGCAGTGAACTGAAACCTCGTAGGCGGAAGGGCGTCCCTGTGCAACAGGAGTTGAGGCTTGACAGGCAGCCTAGTGGGTGAAAAAATGGCAGCCACAGGGCACACATTGGCCTACCCCGACTATAGTGACCCCATACAAATGACTTAAAGCAATCTTCCTCAGACTTACCCTCACCACCAAATTTAAGACCGTGAGCCTCCCAATCCTGCCAAGCAGCTGAATAGGCCCAGAGGGTAGATGCCACCAAGGATTCCCATGCTAACACCATCAAACCTGCTCTATAATAAGCCAGACAGAAGGCAGGCATGTCAGACCAAGGGAGGAGGCCCTGGGGCCATCTCACGAAACCTAATAAAAACAAAACAGGAAAGTGCATCTGCAATGCCATTATCATTACAAGGGACATGCTTAGCCATAAAATCAATGTTGAAATGCAGGCACTTCAAAACCAAATGCCTCAGAAGCTGCGAGGCTTGTGGCAAAGAAGAACGCTGGTTATTATTTGCCTTAACAACCCCTAAATTGTTGCACTAAAAAACAATTGTCTGAAAAAAATTCTTAGTAAACCCATGAGAGACCCAAGAAGGGGACCAAGACCCAACATACTATACCAATTGTAGTACATCTGGACTGCTGTGGAACTACATGTGCCAGCCTGTCTCTGCATTGCCAGTTGCTGAGGCATGCAGCCCACAGCCTGATGCGCCTCTCTTGTTTGACACCCAAAAGGTATAGTAAATCTTCCCAAGAGACTGCAGGGATCAACTCCCTTTTACTGTACTGTGAACAGCAGGAGTCTGCAATGAGCTCTGAAATGAGGAGGACTTTAGGACCCAGAGATGACTGTAGGCAGGGGAAGAACACATGTGAGCAGGCTGCTGGGACAGGAAGTAAAAAGGAGACTGCACTTGAAGCATGCTGTGAGAGCTAGGAGCTGGGGGAGCTCTAAAGGGAGAGTCAGCAGTGTGCTGAGAAAATGAGTGAGCATGTTACAGCCATGAGTAGCAGTGTGCTGAGATACAGAGCAGGCGTGTTACAGCTGGGAGCAGCAGTGTGCACAGTGATGCAGGACAGACCATAAGGAGCAGTGTTTGGCACCATACCAGCACAGAGTGTGAAGCACAGAGTGTTACCGGCGCTGACGCTCGGCGGCCGGGGGCGGGTGCACAGGAGGTGCACACCGCACTTCCGCCCGACTCAGCCGAGCGTCCAGCGGGTTCTTCCGCCAGGCGGGTGCGCCGCTGCAGGGGCTCTCCTGCCGTTCCTGACGCTCGGCGGCCGGGGGCGGGTGCACAGGAGGTGCACACAGCGCTTCCGCCCGGCTCAGCCGAGCGTCCGATGATCACGTCCGCCCGGCGGAGTGACATCACTTCCGCCCAGCGTGGGCGTCTGTGTACTAGCTCTCGGCGTTCCCCTGCAGCCGCCCAGCGGTTGCCTAGCAACAGGGGACGCCGGGAGTCGCGCGCTCGGCCACCTGATACTACTAAGTAGCGGGGGGCTGGATCATGCAGGGACATCCCCATTGGCTGTAGTATCCCTTTTAAGGGATACTCACAGGCAAGATGGCGCCGGTTATAGCTTGTTCTCTCAGCTATCCTGGTCGCCTTGCCTGGTCCCAGACCCTGCTCCCAAGTGTCTTCTGGTGTCAGTCCTGGTTCTTCCCTGCCTTGGTTCACCCTGCTCCCCCTCCTGGGGTCACGTGAGTGCTCCTTTAGGAGCGTTACTCTTTATCCCCTGTTTTTGGGGCTTATTACCTTTTGTGTTCCTTATGTTACACCTTGGCCACCTCGCCATTTATTTGTTTGAGAATTGGTCCCTGTGTTCTCGGACCTACCCTGTTGGTCTCTGTTAGCAACAGGATTTATTCTGTACTTTTCGTTATTTCTTTTTGGTAGGCAGGGCATATCTCCTGTTACGTTCCTCTGTCGCTTTGGGGAATTCTTTTGGTTTCATTTTGTATCGCATGGTGGTAATTCCCCGTGTATCCTCTTTGTGTTTGCGACTGGGTCGCATCCCCGTCCTTGGCTTGGTGCCGGCAGTCAGGGTGTGTTATTTCAGTTAGGCCCTGTAGTTAGAGTCGCCTCTTGTGTTACCTCTGACGATCGCTGGTCACTTGTCCCAACATAAGACCTGGCTGCATCGGGGCTGGAGCGGGCATAACTCGCTCCTTCGGACGCGGCGGCCACAGGTGAACACTAGCTTTCGCAGTGGCCAGTCATCTGCCAGAGGAACCCAACAGAGAGAGTGTAGGGTTCGCTGTGGCCGTCCTGACCGGCGGTCCCGGCTACGGGCTCACGCCTGACGTTCTACCCTCCACCCAGCGTAACATTATAACCGGCCATACAGGTTATATAAATTTTTCTTTTATATAGCAACCATTCAGGCAGACTTAGAAATGAATCCCACTCCTCAGACCTTTTCAGACCAGGTACAGGGTTTAACTCAGATGGTGCGAGATTTATCTTTGAAAGTTGCTACTCAGGAGCAGAGGGTCCGATCTCCAGATCCAGGGGTTCTGGAACCCAAAGTTAATTTGCCTGACCGTTTTTCCGGGGATCGTAGGGCCTTTTTCAACTTCCGTGAGAGTTGTAAGTTGTATTTCCGACTAAGACCTCGGTCCTCTGGTTCAGAAACCCAGCGAGTGGGCTTAGTAATGTCACTCCTGCAAGGAGATCCGCAAACCTGGGCCTTTGGTCTCCCGGCCGATAGTCCAATCTTGGCGACGGTGGAGAGTTTCTTTTTGTCCCTAGGCTTACTCTACGATGATCCTGACAGAGAGGCTTCCGCGGAAACCCATCTCCGGGCCCTTAAACAGGGAAGAGACCCAGCGGAGGCTTACTGTACCGAATTCCGCCGTTGGTCCAATGACTGCGGCTGGAATGACGCTGCTTTACGTAGTCAATTCCGCTGTGGGCTTTCTGATGCCATCAAGGATAGCCTAATCCAGTATCCAGTACCAACCTCTCTAGATAAATTAATGGAGTTGGCTATTCGCATTGACCGCCGCCTACGCGAGCGAAGGTCCGAGCGAGGGGCTCAAGTACGTCCACTTCCATTTGTTCCCTTGGTTCCCGAGGACAGCGAAGAACCCATGCAAATAGGGGCGACTCGCATCTCCCCGGAAGAAAGAGCCCGCCGGTTCAGTACCGGCCTTTGCCTATATTGTGGAGGCAAAGGGCATCTTCTCCGCAATTGTCCAGTTAGGCCAGTAAAAGCTCAGGCCAAGTGAACGTGGAGAGGGTTCACTTAGGCCTTCAGCTTTTTTCCTCTCAAGATTCTTTACTAGCTCCTTGTTGCATCTCTTTTCAAGAGAATAATTTTTCTGGGACTGCCTTTATTGACAGTGGTGCTGCAGGAAACTTCTTAGACATTTCTTTAGCCCGTAGTCTGGGTATTCCCCTTCTCAGACTCAATGGTTTTATCACCCTGCGGGGTTTAGACGGGAATGTGCTTTCCAACGGGGATATTTCCTTTCAAACTCCTTTAGTGCGGCTTACCGTAGGTTTGTGTCATTCTGAAGAAATTACATTTTTATTGACCTCTTGTCCGGGTGTCCCCATCGTCTTGGGTCATCCTTGGTTAGTTAAACATAACCCAGTCATTGATTGGAGTTCTGGAGAGATTGCTCGTTGGAGTCCTTTCTGCTCCGAACAATGTGTGCACATCCCGTTGGTCCAGGCTTCTGTGTCTCTGTCCGAGATTCCTTCTTTTTATATGGATTTTTCAGATGTCTTCTCGAAGGGAAAAGCAGACAATCTCCCTCCACATCGGTCCTACGACTGTGCCATCAAGTTAATTCCCCATGCTCCTCTGCCGAAAGGGAGGTTGTATGCCTTGTCTATCCCCGAGACCAAGGCTATGGAAGAATACGTCCAGGAAAGCCTTAAAAAGGGCTTCATCCGACCCTCAAAATCACCCCTTAGTGCCGGCTTCTTTTTTGTAGAAAAGAAAGATGGCTCTCTCAGGCCTTGTATTGATTTCCGTGCGCTTAACAAGATCACGGTAAAAAACACATATCCTCTTCCCTTGATTTCGGTAATCTTTGATCAATTAAGATCTGCCACTGTCTTCACTAAGATTGATCTCAGAGGTGCGTACAATCTTATTCGAATCAAGGAAGGGGACGAATGGAAGACGGCATTTAGTACTCAATCTGGGCATTATGAGTACTTAGTAATGCCTTTCGGTCTTTCCAACGCCCCTGCCGTCTTTCAAGATCTTATAAATGACGTCCTCCGTGATTTTTTGGGTCAATTCGTGGTCGTGTACTTGGACGACATTTTGATTTTTTCCCGAGATATGAACTTACATAGGAGCCAAGTAAGACAAGTTCTACAAAAATTAAGGGAGAATCAGCTGTTCGCAAAACTGGAGAAATGCGAGTTTGAGGTGTCCCAAGTATCATTTCTGGGATACATAATTTCCTCTGAGGGATTTCGGATGGATCCCAAGAAACTACAAGCCATTGTGGATTGGTCCCGACCCACCAACTTGAAGGCTGTCCAACGATTTCTTGGATTTGCCAACTATTATAGGCGCTTTATCCATTCTTTTTCTTCTATAGTAGCGCCCTTGGTTGCCCTAACCAAGAAAGGGGCCGATCCATCCAAATGGTCTCCACAAGTGGAGCGGGCCTTCCAGGCTCTTAAACAGGCCTTCGTCTCAGCTCCCGTATTGAGACATCCGGACCCAGATCTCCCCTTCATAGTAGAGGTGGATGCCTCCGAAGTAGGGGCCGGAGCTGTTCTGTCCCAAAGAGATCCGGAGTCTCAGGAAGTACATCCCTGTGCGTTCATGTCCAGAAAATTCTCTTCGGCTGAGACTAATTATGACGTAGGGAATAGAGAATTGCTTGCGGTCAAATGGGCCTTTGACGAATGGCGTCACTGGTTGGAAGGAGCTATTCACCAAATATTGGTTCTTACTGACCACAAGAACTTACAATACATTGAAACAGCCAAAAGGCTCAATGCTCGGCAAGCCCGCTGGGCACTGTTCTTTATGCGGTTTAACTTCATTATCTCCTACGTGCCTGGTTCTAAGAACAGTAGAGCTGACGCCCTCTCTCGCTGTTTTCTTCCCCAACACGAGATCAAGACGAGCAAAATTCCTATTTTGCCAGCAACTTGTATACATGCAGGGATCAATCAGACGTTGGAGGGGTTAATTCGTCAAGCTCAAGATCAGGCTCCTGCCCAAACCCCAGCTTCTCGATTATTTGTACCCGAATCTCTTCGACGTAGGGTCTTGTCGGAACTGCATGATTCCAAAATTGCTGGTCATCCTGGGATTGTTAAAACCTTAGATCTTTTATCCCGGGTGGTTTGGTGGCCAGGGATGGCACGGGATGCCAGGGAATTTGTGTTGTCCTGTCCAGTATGTGCCCAACATAAAGTTCCTAGGTCCCGGCCCCTTGGGGTTCTTATCCCCTTATCCGTTCCTTCCAGGCCATGGTCTCATCTGGCCATGGATTTCATAGTTGGGTTACCTGTGTCATCTCAGTGTCAAGTTATCTGGGTCATCATTGACAGATTTTCTAAAATGGCACACTTTGTGGCGCTGAAACAACTACCGTCCGCCAAGGAGTTGGTCGGGTTGTTTTTACAACATGTGTTCAGGCTTCATGGTTTACCCTCCGATATTGTTTCAGATCGAGGTCCACAGTTTGTCGCAAAATTCTGGAGACTTTTTTGCTCCTCTCTCAAAATAAAGATCAGTCTAACCTCAGCGTTTCATCCGCAATCGAACGGACAGACGGAGCGTCTGAATCAATCCCTCAAGCAGTACATAAGATGTTTTGTGTCCAAGCTACAAAATGATTGGGTGAACTTTTTGCCATTAGCAGAATTCGCGTATAACAATGCCTACCACTCTGCATCTAAAGCCTCCCCCTTTTTTGTGGTGTTTGGTTTTCATCCACGGGCCAATGCTTTTGGACCAGAAGTCCCCAAGTCGTCTTTTCCTTCTGTTTCTCACCTCAGAGTTATCTGGAAAAGAACCCATGAGGCTCTCAAGGAAGCTGCCTTGAAGGAGAAAGTGTTCGCTGACAAGTCCAGACGTCCTTGCCAATTCAAAGTTGGTGACTGGGTGTGGTTATCCACCCGTAATATCAAACTCCACCAACAGTCGGCGAGATTAGGGCCAAGGTATATTGGTCCCTTTCGTATTGTTAAAAGGGTTAATCCGGTGGCCTTTCGCCTTTTGCTTCCCAAGTCCCTCAAGATTGCCAGCACTTTCCACGCCTCTCTCCTGAAACCGGTGTTCTTCTCACCAAGGTTTCCCCGCAGGATTTCCCCTGGGTCCTCTCCGGTGGTGGTGCGGGGACAGCAGGAGTTTCAGGTGGAGAAGATACTGGATTCTAAGTTCTGTAGAGGTTCTCTGCAGTTTTTAGTGCATTGGAAAGGCTTCGGTCCCGAAGAAAGGTCGTGGGTTCCCGAGAAGGATTTGCATGCCCCCAATCTTAAGAGGCTATTCTTTCGGGAATTTCCATACAAACCCGGTGGTAGGGGTTTGTTGACCCCTCCTCAAGGGGGGGGTACTGTTACCGGCGCTGACGCTCGGCGGCCGGGGGCGGGTGCACAGGAGGTGCACACCGCACTTCCGCCCGACTCAGCCGAGCGTCCAGCGGGTTCTTCCGCCAGGCGGGTGCGCCGCTGCAGGGGCTCTCCTGCCGTTCCTGACGCTCGGCGGCCGGGGGCGGGTGCACAGGAGGTGCACACAGCGCTTCCGCCCGGCTCAGCCGAGCGTCCGATGATCACGTCCGCCCGGCGGAGTGACATCACTTCCGCCCAGCGTGGGCGTCTGTGTACTAGCTCTCGGCGTTCCCCTGCAGCCGCCCAGCGGTTGCCTAGCAACAGGGGACGCCGGGAGTCGCGCGCTCGGCCACCTGATACTACTAAGTAGCGGGGGGCTGGATCATGCAGGGACATCCCCATTGGCTGTAGTATCCCTTTTAAGGGATACTCACAGGCAAGATGGCGCCGGTTATAGCTTGTTCTCTCAGCTATCCTGGTCGCCTTGCCTGGTCCCAGACCCTGCTCCCAAGTGTCTTCTGGTGTCAGTCCTGGTTCTTCCCTGCCTTGGTTCACCCTGCTCCCCCTCCTGGGGTCACGTGAGTGCTCCTTTAGGAGCGTTACTCTTTATCCCCTGTTTTTGGGGCTTATTACCTTTTGTGTTCCTTATGTTACACCTTGGCCACCTCGCCATTTATTTGTTTGAGAATTGGTCCCTGTGTTCTCGGACCTACCCTGTTGGTCTCTGTTAGCAACAGGATTTATTCTGTACTTTTCGTTATTTCTTTTTGGTAGGCAGGGCATATCTCCTGTTACGTTCCTCTGTCGCTTTGGGGAATTCTTTTGGTTTCATTTTGTATCGCATGGTGGTAATTCCCCGTGTATCCTCTTTGTGTTTGCGACTGGGTCGCATCCCCGTCCTTGGCTTGGTGCCGGCAGTCAGGGTGTGTTATTTCAGTTAGGCCCTGTAGTTAGAGTCGCCTCTTGTGTTACCTCTGACGATCGCTGGTCACTTGTCCCAACATAAGACCTGGCTGCATCGGGGCTGGAGCGGGCATAACTCGCTCCTTCGGACGCGGCGGCCACAGGTGAACACTAGCTTTCGCAGTGGCCAGTCATCTGCCAGAGGAACCCAACAGAGAGAGTGTAGGGTTCGCTGTGGCCGTCCTGACCGGCGGTCCCGGCTACGGGCTCACGCCTGACGTTCTACCCTCCACCCAGCGTAACACAGAGAGAAGAGTGGGAGCAGCAGCTGCAGTGGAATCCCTGCTGTATAGATTTCAGTAACAAGGGCTCAGCATTCGGGTGCCTTTTGACCCATGACATTGTGAGTATGTGTTGCCCTGTACCATACCTCCCAACTTTGGAGGAGAGGGATGCGGGACTCAGCTGCTGTGCGCCATATAATTTGGGGGTGTGGCCTATACTCGAGACTCTCCCGTGAGGCCACGCCCCCATTTTGCCGCTATGGGGGCATGACCCAGAGGCCCAGCGTTTATTCCCCGATGCTTAGCAGCCGACAGGGGGACTCCCAACAGCCCCCCTCACCGCGGGACACTGCCGGCCACGGGAGGGACAGTGGGACAGGCCCTGATAATCGGGACTGTCCCGTTGAAATCGGGACTGTTGAGAGGTATGCTGTACACTCACATTGAACACTACTCCAGACTTTCTATTATACATGGAACATTTGCCTTAAGGGTAACACTCCAGACAAGAAGAGAGGAGAAAGGAGCCTTATATTAGTAGGTATCCTAGGGATGTGCTGATCCCTGTGACTCAGTGACATTTCAGCTACACCAACTCAATATAACAGGCCATGTGGGGAAAGAGAGTACCTGGTCCCCATCCCACATGTTAACAGGACCTATGCAAAGGAGGACTCTAATGACAGTAGGCCGTCTGGCTGCAGTACAAGACCCAGGTAGCCCCATCTTCAGGACAGTGTCTGTATTACAGTGCCTGGGAATAGCCCCATCTAGTGCATGGACTTGGATATACAGCTCTCATTGCTTTGTTTAATGTAAACCATTGGAGTATAGGTAATTCTTTCTTGTTGAGCTACAAGGACAGTTCATTTGCCTTCTACAGTATTACACGACAAGGATTATTTCACCACTACCTCGGCCAGGAATTCCTTCCATTGTTCACGGAACTAAACCTAATTAAATGTGGGTTATATATATATGCATATATATCCCAATTCAATTACCCATGAATAAACCATTGGGATTTGTTGCTAAACCTGGGCCCAGGCAAGACTGGGACAATTCAGTAATATGTTTGCCTTCTTGTGATGTTAGTTGTTATTATATAGAATATAAATCGTTAATCTTTGTTTTACTGTGTCTAACTTTGCTGGGTTACAGTATCTGGTGTATTGAATATGCATCACAGTATATATGAAACTTATAACTTGCTTTATCTGTGCACAATTGATTGACATTTATGAGTATCCACATTGTGGGTAGTGTCCCTTCCCCTTGTTAATAGTTCAATAAAATGGCTTCAAGTTGAGGTCTTTAACCAGCAATATAATAACGACCGGTTAGTACATTTCTATACACTTACCCCATACCGTAGTCTGGCGGGTATTACACAATCACCTTGAAAAAAAGCTCTAAAACCAGCCAAGCCAGCCGCATCAGTGTGTAGCTGCAAAAGAGTTCTAGAAATGGGCCGCAAAGGCCACAACAATTCCAGGTTAAAGTCCTCTAAGAACAAGGACCAAACATGCAGATCATCCTTGATAAGAGAATGGTGTGATGTAGCCTGGATATTGCTGCTGTGGTCCTCTCCAGCTTAAAGCAAAACAGCCTCCCCATCGGGATAACACAACAGGCACTGCACCTGAGGTAGCCTAACTCTGCTGTAACCCAAACATTCCCCTATCTAACCTAATGGCAGGATGTACTAAGCTTAAAAATGCAGTAAAACCCCCGTTTTCTGGGGTTTTACCGCATTTCCTAATGTATTTCCTAATGTATGAATGTCCGGCCGGCACATGACTGCATACCAGTTATATTGCCACCTTATACCCAATAGGAGCTTATGGGCTTCTTTTCGCCGCCTTCGCCGCAAACCCGCCGCCTCTGCCGACCCCCTCTCCCCCTCCCTCTGGCTTACCTTGCTACAGGTTCTCCTGGACCCGGAAGGTAAACCCCTCCTCTCCCTAGCAAGGCAGCCGGGCGTCCTTTCGGCTGCAGGGGGGAGGCACTGGGGACAGCAACACTAAGCTGTCCCAGCATGAGGGGAGGAGGAGGTGCCAGGGAGGTGAAAGAGAACCTCCGTCACCGCAGTGCGATGCTAATCGCATATGTTAATACATATGCGCTAGCATCGTGGCGGCCGGGTAGCGAGGGGTGGTGATGTATATTAATACATCCCGCCCTAAGAGCGTACCAACCTTAGGTAGATATACAGATATTGGAATTCCACACAAGGTTGTCACCTCAGCATCAGATTCAGTTACAGAGTGAACTGAACCTATGTGTGGAGGGTATGGCCTGAGTAACCTTAACCAACAAAACAAATGTTTACGCCCTATTCCAGGATCTGGTAATTGGATGTTGGTGCTCCAGTCCAGAATTATATTCAAAAAGGCAAAGAAGAAAAGAAGACTCTTTTTCTGGGCCACTCTTTATTAAATATAACTTTTAATATGTCATAGTAAAAATAGGTAATATTGGGTGGTGATCTATATATACAGTGGGGGCGCCCTTCCGCTCACCTGCTTACGGGGGGGGGGCTGATGCGGAGTCTGTCTCTGAACCCAGGAGGGGTGAAGCGGCCGCGGTCGCGGCCATTGCCGAGTGGTGGGGGGAACTTGAAGCGGCCGCCGCTAAGTCTGGGGGGAAAGGGAATGCGGCCACTGCTGGCGAGTCCAGGGTGGTTTGAAGTGGCCGCGGGTGTTGCTGAGTG
This sequence comes from Crinia signifera, assembly GCF_055691185.1. Lineage (NCBI taxonomy): Eukaryota > Metazoa > Chordata > Amphibia > Anura > Myobatrachidae > Crinia > Crinia signifera. The sequence goes on from NC_139217.1 coordinate 43,766,172, forward strand.
GTGGGGGGAGGGGGATGGGGCACTCTTAGAAATATGTGTATGTGTATATGCTATTAAATATAACTTTTAATATGTCATGGTAAAAATAGGTAATATCAGGTGGTGATCTATATATACAGTGGACAGGGCCGCAGGCGGGGGGGGGGGGGCTGATGCGTGTCTGTCTCTGAGTCCAGGGGGGGTGAAGCGGCCGTTGCTGAGTGGTGGGGCGAACTTGAAGTGAATGCCGCTAAGACTGGGGGGGAATGCGGCTACTGCTGGCGAGTCCAGGGGGGTTTTGAAGTGGCTGCGGGCATTGCCGAGTGGTGGGGGGAGGGGGGATGCGGCGGCGGCCGCCGAGTCCAGGGGGTGGGAGGGGGGCTTTTTGGTGTGGGGCACCACTCACCAGTCTCCAAGTGGAGGGGAGCTGTTCCCATGCCACCCTCCAGTGGCCAGCGCCCCAGGCAAATGCCTAAAGCTACCTAGTGGTGATACCGGCCCTGACAGTGGATAATCTTTTTAAAAAAACAAATGAATATTAACACGATGTGTTGAAATTCCTGCTTTCATATGGGGGTGATCTTTATATAAATATACTGAACTTTTTACAGGTGGACTACAAGTCCCAGTGGGCCAAAAATGCCCTGCATGCAGGGACTTGTGGTTTGCCAAGTCCGAGCATGCGGGGGAGGCCTGCTGGCACTTGTAGTTCACCTGTATAAAGCAATGAGTACTCGTGCACTTTCACGGCACCAGCATGAAACACCGTGTGTCTGAGTCCCCTTGCGGGGCTCCCTGCGCTCGCACACGCTGCGGGCTCGGTGGCTCGCTACGCTCGCCACGCTATCTAAAATCAACTTTATGCCAACGTGGATAGTGGGGGTACGAACTATACACGTTGGCATGGAGTTTTCAGCCCCGCAGCTGGACACAGATGCACGGCGCCATGATGGCGCCGTGAAATTACACAAGTACCAAGCAATGTTATGTATGATTGTTTTAACCCTATCAGTTCGGCGTCCAGTGACAGCCCCGGGCTTCAGTCCTGGATGGGTGAAGCCTGGGGGGGACCCCTTTATTTGGGGGGACCCACTCCCCCAGGCACCCCGTCAAAGGCTGACCAGCCACAGTGCTCATGGTACGCCCGGGGGACCTTATGTAAAAAGTGTCTGTGGCTGTGGCATGACACTGCGGACTGTTGGAGCCCGGTGATATGTTTCAAAATACGGGGGGACACCCAGATTTGTTGTCCTCCAGATTTTTGGGACCAGGACCGGTCCAAGAGTCTGGGGCTGGTTTCAGAAATATGGGGGACCCCTACGCTTTTTGTCCCCCTTATTTTTGGAACCAGGTTCAGCTCAATGAACCCGGGGCTGGTTATGCTCAGGAGGGGGGACCTAACATTTTTTAAGACAGGATCATGCACAGATCTCAATGATCTGTGCATGGTTCTGGCATTTTCGCCTGTCAGAGCCTGGTCTGCATGTGTGGCGAAGTTTAGTTACATTTTTCAGTTTTCTCATTAAATATGCGATTTTTCTACTGTACAATGCGAAAACATCTGTATTCGAGTTCCGGCGATACTAAAAACCGCACCTTCAGAATGTGCAATTTCACTGCAAATTCTGTATTTTTTTGCTGTTTTCGCATCTCATTAAATATGTGATTTCGGAAAAACTTGCGATTTCGGACGTTTTTTGCCTAAAAATCGCATAAATCACATTTTTGCATCTCATTAAATGTCACCCTGTATTTCAATAAATTGTATGGTCTGGATGGTCTGTCAGACCAGTTGCAGAGACTAATTCTGATTTGACACAATCCATCTCTTCTATTAAATAGTGTACAGTGAGTGAATGGATTGGTGCAGTACCTCTACTTTATTCTACCTCTTTTAATCTGTAATGTACAATGAGTAGTCAGGTTGAAACAGGTAAATGAGTGAACCCTTCAACCAGCGCTTGTGGAATTAAAGAAGGTTTACTTCCCTTCAGTTGTAACAGGGGAATCCCTCCTCATTTGTAAGATGTGTCAATGCCTTAGATCGATATACCATGTAAAAACAAGGTTAGAGGATCATCGCATAAAACAGTATTTCATTGACAAATATAAAATCATACATACTGTAGGTAAAAATCCAAACATAAGAAATGAGCATACAATAAAGTGACTTAGAACATGAAATCAGTGAGGTGTAATTACCAGATGGTAATGAACTGTGATGTTAGTACAGTTCAAATAGGCATGGCATTATGCCAATATGGATCCCGGGTCACACACAGCAAAGGCCAGTCCGTAGGTAAGTGCCTCAAAGATGACAGCCAGTCACTTCCACCGACACGTTTCGGACCCTTAGCTGGGTCCTTTTTCAAGGTGTGTGCTCAACAGGTATTCCCCCATCATATTTAAAAGGTACAATGTCCAATCACAAAACGTCTCTGACCCGCAAAATCGCGAGTGCACTTAAAGCTTCTTCCGGGTGTACTCAGCATGGAAAAGACATCCGGCGTCACTTCCGGTCACGTGAGCGTCGCGGCATAGGTCCGGATTGTTGAAGATGTCCCATCTGTGTGCAGCGCGGGAGGTCACGTGATCGCGGTCAAACCCATGTGACGTCAAGAGTCACATGAGCGCAAGTCCTCAGTGGGTATGCGATTGCGGAAGTCTTTGGCTTACTGGCAAATCTTTGTCCTTAGTTCTAAATGCAAGCATAATGCACTATTATAAATATATAAAAAACAGAGAAATATGTTAAAACATAGTAGCAGCAATATGGAGTTTTACATCACAATTTAAAAGTTGATAAAAGTTATTACAAAAACCACTTCAACTCGAAGTCAGCGTTTATCCCATTGGGTTTAAGAGTGTTGTAATTGTAAATCATCTGCATCTCAGCTTTTGCTAGCTGAGTGCTGAGGTCTCTTCTGCGACAATTACCTTCTACAAATTTGAGTCCCATAAAAGAGGTAATATGTTTAATGGAACACGCATGGTGGGTTTTAAAATGTTGGAATAAGGAGTGTGTTTCCACCCCCTTTTCGATGTTTATAATATGTTCCCCCATGCGTGTTTTTAAAGGACGAGATGTTCTCCCGATATAAAACTTATTGCAGGAACACCCAATGAGATAAATAACATTCTTCACATTACAGGTGATGAATTCACAAATTTTATGTTCAATACCATTGATGGTCACAACTTCTACTTTTTTATCTCCTTTTATATTAATGCATGCTTTGCAGGAACCACATCTGTGGAAGCCTCTAGTTCTAATGCCTCTCCTTAGGTTGGTTCCTGGATGCATACTTTCTGTTAATTTATTTCCCAGGTTAGGTGCTTTCCTGTATATAAAGGATGGAACCATCGGTAATTCATTTACAATAATTTCATTATTGACCTTAATGATATTGTTAGCTACATCTTCTTTGGCATTGCCACTTGCCACAAATTTATCGGCCATAGCATTGGCTTGTTCGATGTACACATTCTCATCTGTCACACTCAGCCGCGGCGGTGCGCGGCGGGCTTACTTCTCACCCGTTCGCGCCCGCCGTCGGCTAGCGTGTAGTGGTCTCCAGTTCAGCGGCAGCAGGCAGCGGCAGTCTAGTGGGTAGCAGGCAGCGTGGGACGCCGGCAAGTGTAGCGGTATGTGCTGTAGGGGCGCCGGGAGGCCGGCGCCGCCATCTTGGTTAAGGGCAAATAGCAGATTGGTCCTTGTCTGAGGTTTCCGCCCATACTGACCTGACAGCCAATGGCAGCCGCCCTCTAGGGATATAGGGGATCTGCCTAGGCCTGTTCAGTGTCAGTACAAAGAGTCTCCAGAGGCGTTCACAGCTCCCAGCTGACTCCGGCTCTCTGACTCACCTCTCCTGACTTGGTGCCTTGCTTCAGTGCTCTGTGTTGGACTCGATTCAGCTTAACCCCATCGCTGCCAGTTCTCTCCACAGTCTGGTCTCTGCCTGCATCCCTGAGCTTCCTGGCCTAAGCCCTTCAAGCCGTCTGCTTCCAAGCAACTTCCCATTCTTCTGTCATCATCCAGCTTCTTTCAGTCTTCAAGGATCCCTCATTACCATCAAGTAGATTCTCTTTCCGGATTTCTTCATTTCTCAAGACCCCAGCCTGCTGTCTGCAGTACGTGAACTGTCATTGTTTCAATGAACTTTTTTTCTTTCAAAGTGCCATGCTGGCTCAATTCTTATTACCACTAACTGCCACTTTAAGAAAGTATTCAAGTGTGTATTATTTCATTTATGAATTCTATTATTAAACCTGCACGATTTAATCCTTCCTCCTCTGGTCCGTCTCCGGTTGCTACACACCACACGACTTCATCCAGCCCTTCAGTTGTGACATCATCTGTGCAGTTACGTTTTAGACGTTTGAATTGTCCCTGCGGTATACAACTTACCCAATTTCTATGGTGGCAACTGTCTAAATGAATATAGCTTAATGAGTCAGTGGGTTTGTAAAAAGTTTTTGTTTTTAGACATCCTTGATCTTCATATATAGTGACATCCAAAAAATTAACTGACTTCTCATTGATTGTAAAAGTAAACTCTATATTAAAATCATTGTTATTTAAAAAGATACAGAATTCATCTAAAAGAGAACGGCCACCTTTCCATAAAAACAACACATTGGGGGATATTCAAACTCCGGCGAGCACCTCCCATCGGGGATAAGCCCGCCGGGCCCTATTCAATGCTGTCTTTCCCGACAGCATTGAGCAGGGTATCTCGGCAGAACGAGCCCGACATCACTAGCTGTCGGGCTCGTTCTGCAGAGAACAGCCGGGAAGTGACGAGCGGGCCGATGCAGCTCGCCTCTTCCCGGCCGCAACTCGCGGCCATGCCCCCTTTTAGCTCCCCGGCAGGCGGGACATTGAATCCCGCCTGCGTGTTCTCGGTCGAGCTGACCGAGAACGGGACTGGGTCACGGCGGTCGAGCAAGCTCGACTGCCATGACCCTGACATTGAATACCCCCCATTGTCAATGTAACGGGTCCAGGACACCAGGTTCGCTCCAAATGGGGTATCTGCCCATATGTAATCTAGTTCCCATTGCCCCATGAATAAGTTTGCGTAACTTGGAGTGAACCTGGTGCCCATTGCAGTCCCGACCCGCTGTATAAAATAATCGCCTTTGAACATAAAATAATTGTTATTGAGTATAAAACTGACACCTTGTATTAAAAATTGTTGTAGATTAAAATCTAAAGTGCTTCTTTGAAGGGCATTTGTGATAGCAGCTATCCCTTGTTGGTGATTAATTATTGTATATAGGGATTTGACGTCTGCTGTAACCAGCAGGTAACCCTCTTCCCATTTATATTGGGGTAGTTTTTGCAACAGATCTTTGGTGTCCTTTAAGTGCGATTTATTTAATAAAACAAGCGGCTGTAAAAAATAGTCGATGAACTCAGATTTAATTGGCTGCTACTGATTCAATACCTGATACAATCGGACGCCCCGGAGGTACCAGGGGGTCCTTATGTACCTTTGGTAGTACATAAATGACTGGTGTCATTGGTTCCATCACATATAAAAAGCTTGCCTCTTTTTCCGTAAGGGTGCCATTCTTTTGATGAATATCAAGGAGGATTTTTAAGTTCTCCATGATCTTTTTAGTGGGATCAGATCTTAGTTTCTGGTAAATCTCCCTATCTTCGAGTTGCCGATAAACCTCTGCTTCATATTTATCAGTATCCATCACTACCACCCCTCCGCCTTTATCGGCGGGTTTGATAGTGATGGATTGGTTCTCCTTAAGTGCTTTAAGTGCTTTACGTTCCTTTAGGCTAAAATTATATTGCATCCCTTCCATGTTTATTTTTCTTATATCTTCTTGTACTGAAACGCTGAATGTTTCCACCCAGCTTCCCTTTAGATAGTTGGGGAAAAAAAATAGATTTTGGTTTATAATTGGGTAGAATGTTCAGCGATATTTTCTTCGCTGGTATTACTCTCCTGTCCTGAAAAAAAAAAAAAGATTTTAAACAAATTTTTCGTATGAACTTATTTATATCTACAAATGTCTGGAATTTGTTAATATTGGACGTGGGGGCATACTTAAGTCCTTTTTCTAGGATATTTGTCTCCTCTTTTGATAGTATATGAGAACTTAGTTTGAAAATTTTAACCTTACTTCTAGTAGGAAAGTGGTTTCTGAGTTTTGGTTATTGTCAGATTTCTTTTTACGTTTCTGGGTTCTCCTATTCTTTTTTATTTTTCCCCCTCTTTTACCTCTATGTGTGGTCCTCCCTATCTTAGGTGATAAGTATTCTGTTCTTCTAAAAAATGTGAGGGCTCTGCAAACCTTGACAGTGGAGAGTATCTATTTTCATTATACCAGTTCTTTAAAGAAGGCGGGGAGCATGTTGAACTCCTAGATGAAAATCTGGAGAGTATAATGAAAAAATTGGAACAAGTTCTTTTAAAAGAGAATGGAGTGTGGTGGGAGACCGTCACACTTGAACAATATAAAGCCCACCAATTATTACCGAAACGTCTTAAAATAAATAAAGAATCGTCCTTTAACTCAACATCCCAAAATTTTAAAAATTAATTGGCTAAGATTACCCAAAATTGTTCTTTTCAACTAATGTCACTCATCTTAGAAGAACGTAGACAGGATCTAATTAAACTTGATGAGGAAATCAAAGTTTATAAGAACCTTATTTCACCATTTGAAAATATGGCTGAATACAAGGCTTTAGAAACCCGCATTGAACAGAGCATAAAGAAAAATGAAAAGATGCTTATAGAAAAGAAAGTAAGAAAATTTGTGAGGGCAAAAAAAGAGGCACAGGAAGTAACTTCGGAAACTGAAGATGATTTATCTTCCTCCCACATAGAACATGAGGAAACATGCCCCCATAGTACGCCCAAACGGACAGAAGAACCCCCTAGAAAAGAAAGAAGGGGGGAAGACCGCACACCTAGCAGAAATTTCCATGATAGGAAAAGAACTTATAGGGGTAATTCTCCCCCAAAAGTACATTTTGGGAGGGATCCCCCTAGGGAGGGAAGAGTTCCTGAGAGGAGACCTAATTTCAGATCAGACTATAAACAATTTGATAATTACGAACATTTCCCAAAAAAATGATTACTTCAGAAGGAATAACAATTATAATCGCAACCAATATACAAGGAGACAGCCATATTACAGGTAGAGACAGGAAAACTACCATGCAAATAGGTATAATGAAAATAGATACTCTCCACTGTCAAGGTTTGCAGAGCCCTCACATTTTTTAGAAGAACGGAATACTTATCACCTAAGATAGGGAGGACCACACATAGAGGTAAAAGAGGGGGCAAAATAAAAAAGAATTGGAGAACCCAGAAACGTAAAAAGAAATCTGACAATAACCAAAACTCAGAAACCACTCTTCCTACTAGAAGTAAGGTTAAAATTTTCAACCTAAGTTCTCATATACTCTCAAAAGAGGAGACCAATATCCTAGAAAAAGGACTTAAGTATGCCCCCAGGTCCAATATTAACAAACTCCAGACATTTGTAGATATAAATAAGTTCATACGAAAAATGTATTTAAATTTTTTTTTTTTCAGGACAGGAGAGTAATACCGGCGAACAAAAAATCGCTGAACATTCTACCCAATTTAAACCGAAATCTATTTTTTCCCCCAACTATCTAAAGGGAAGCTGGGTGGAAACATTAGGCATTTTCAGTACAAGAAGATATAAGAAAAATAAACATGGAAGGGACGCAATATAATTTTAGCCTAAAGGAACGTAAAGCACTTAAAGCACTTAAGGAGAACCAATCCATCACTATCAAACCCGCCGATAAAGGCGGAGGGGTGGTAGTGATGGATACTGATAAATATGAAGCAGAGGTTTATCGGCAACTCGAAGATAGGGAGACTTACCAGAAACTAAGATCTGATCCCACTAAAAAGATCATGGAGACCTTACAAATCCTCCTTGATATTTATCAAAAGAATGACACCCTTACGGAAAAAGAGGCAAGCTTTTTATATGTGATGGAACCAATGACACCAGTCATTTATGAACTACCAAAGGTACATAAGGACCCCCTGGTACCTCCGGAGCGTCCGATTGTATTAGGTATTGAATCAGTAGCAGCCAATTTATCGGAGTTCATCGACTATTTTTTACAGCCGCTTGTTTTATTAAATAAATCGCACTTAAAGGACACCAAAGATCTGTTGCAAAAACTACCCCAATATAAATGGGAAGAGGATTACCTGCTGGTTTCAGCAGACGTTAAATCCCTATATACAATAATTAATCACCAACAAGGGATAGCTGCTATCACAAATGTCCTTCAAAGAAGCACTTTAGATTTTAATCTACAACAATTTTTAATACAATGTGTCAGTTTTATACTCAATAACAATTATTTTATGTTCAAAGGCGATTATTTTATACAGCGGGTCGGGACGGCAATGGGCACCAGGTTCGCTCCAAGTTACGCAAACTTATTCATGGGGCAATGGGAACTAGATTACATATGGGCAGATACCCCATTTGGAGCGAACCTGGTGTCCTTGACCCGTTACATTGACGATGTGTTGTTTTTATGGAAAGGTGGCCGTTCTCTTTTAGATGAATTCTGTATCTTTTTAAATAACAATGATTTTAATATAGAGTTTACTTTTACAATCAGTGAGAAGTCAGTTAATTTTTTGGATGTCACTATATATGAAGATCAAGGATGTCTAAAAACAAAAACTTTTTACAAACCCACTGACTCATTAAGCTATATTCATTTACACAGTTGCCACCATAGAAATTGGTTAAGTTGTATACCGCAGGGACAATTCAAACGTCTAAAACGTAACTGCACAGATGAGAATGTGTACATCGAACAAGCCAATGCTATGGCCGATAAATTTGTGGCAAGTGGCAATGCCAAAGAAGATGTAGCTAACAATATCATTAAGGTCAATAATATAAACAGAGTCGATTTACTGAGGGAAAAAAAGATTGAAACTAAAAACCAATCTAAGGATACGAAAAAGTGGGCGTTTATCACTAATTATAACGCCCAACATAAGAAAATCGAACACTCTGTAAAGAAACACTGGCATCTGTTGAAAAAAGATCCGATCATCGGAAATGAATTACCGATGGTTCCATCCTTTATATACAGGAAAGCACCTAACCTGGGAAATAAATTAACAGAAAGTATGCATCCAGGAACCAACCTAAGGAGAGGCATTAGAACTAGAGGCTTCCACAGATGTGGTTCCTGCAAAGCATGCATTAATATAAAAGGAGATTAAAAAGTAGAAGTTGTGACCATCAATGGTATTGAACATAAAATTTGTGAATTCATCACCTGTAATGTGAAGAATGTTATTTATCTCATTCGGTGTTCCTGCAATAAGTTTTTAATCGGGAGAACATCTCATCCTTTTAAAACACGCATGGGGGAACATATTATAAACATCGAAAAGGGGGTGGAAACACACTCCTTATACCAACATTTTAAAACCCACCATGCGTGTTCCATTAAACATATTACCTCTTTTATGGGACTCAAATTTGTAGAAGGTAATTGTCGCAGAAGAGACCTCAGCACTCAGCTAGCAAAAGCTGAGATGCAGATGATTTACAATTACAACACTCTTAAACCCAATGGGATAAACGCTGACTTCGAGTTGAAGTGGTTTTTGTAATAACTTTTATCAACTTTTAAATTGTGATGTAAAACTCCATATTGCTGCTACTATGTTTTAACATATTTCTCTGTTTTTTATATATTTATAATAGTGCATTATGCTTGCATTTAGAACTAAGGGCAAAGATTTGCCAGTAAGCCAAAGACTTCCGCAATCGCATACCCACTGAGGACTTGCGCTCATGTGACTCTTTAATTCACATGGGTTTGACAGCGCGATCACGTGACCTCCCGCGCTGCACACAGATGGGACATCTTCAACAATCCGGACCTATGACGCAGCGCTCACGTGACCGGAAGTGACGCCGGATGTATTTTCCATGCTGAGTACACCCGGAAGAAGCTTCAAGTACACTCGCGATTTTGCGGGTCAGAGACGTTTTGTGATTGGACATTGTACCTTTTAAATATGATGGGGGAATACCTGTTGAGCATACACCTTGAAAAAGGACCCAGCTAAGGGTCCGAAACGTGTCAGTGGAAGTGACGTGCTGTCATCTGTGAGGCACTTACCTACGGACTGGCCTTTGCTGTTGTTATGACCCCTGCAGTCAGCTCCAGCGCTGACGCAGGGGGTTCTCCGCGCGGTGTCCTGGCTGTGACGACGCAGCCAGGACGTCGCCGCGTCAGGGGACGTCATCGCGTCAGGGGACGTGGTCGCGTCAGCGACGCACGCCCCCCGTCCGACGTCACGGGCGGCCGGGAGTCTCGCGCCCGGCCACTTCCTCAGCGCCCGCCCCGGTTGCCTAGGCGACGGGGGACGCCAGGCGGCCGGGCGGAAGAGGAAGCGCGCAACACAGCCTCATCCTCCCAGGGAGGATGTACTATTTAAACGCTGGCGCCGGGACACTCAGACGCCGGTTATAGTTCAGACCCAGCGTCCTGAGTGTTCCCGGTCCCTGGAGCTCCTGTTGGTCCTTGTGGGATTCCTTCTCCAGCGTGGTGCATCCCTTCGGCTGGTTCCCTGCCTTGTCCGCAGCAGCTCAGCTCTAAGCTAAGTTTATATCCCCATCTTTTGTATCATCATTGCGTGGGTGATCTTTTGTGTATCATTACATTCCTGCTTATTGAGTCATCTTGGTGTATTGTTACAGTCCTGCTTATTGAGTCATCTTGGTGTATTGTTACAGTCCTGCTTATTGAGTCATCTTTTGTGTATTGTTACATTCCAGCGTATTGAGTCATCTTTGGTGTATTGTTACATGTTTGCTTAGTGAGTCATCTTATGTGTATTGTTACACCTGTGGTGTGGTCTTATCAGTACACTGTTTCACACCAGGCCCCCCAGGGTCACTGTTTCAGGAGCTCAGTTGGTACCCTCGCCAGTAGGTGTCAGTTAGAGGTTCCCCTTGTTCATCACTGGCCTTGGCGTGTGTGTTGTCCTTAACATAAGACCAGGTGGCATCGAGGTGGGAGCCTGACTAACGGGCTCCCACGAACGCGGCTATTATTGGTGAAGCCTAGCACCCTGCACACACACGTCAACTCCATTTGAGTACAACGGAGGTAGGGCAGGCGAGGTTACCCCACTCCTAACATTATAACCGGCCTCAAATAAGTACTCAGCCTCGGGTCATAGTCGGTCATGGATCCTTCCCAGCAGGCCACGGGACAGGTTCTGGCGGGCCAGATTCACACCCTCACGCAGGAGCTCCAAAAGCTCACCCTCCGGGTCAATACACAGGAGGAACAGGTACATGGAGTCCTATCTGCGTCTAGACGCCCAGAGCCCAAACTCGATCTCCCAGATCGTTTTTCTGGAAACCGTTCCCTTTTCTATAATTTTAGAGAAGCCTGTAAACTATATTTCAAACTACGTCCCATGTCCTCAGGTTCAGAGATTCAGCGGGTAGGGATAATTATTTCTCTCCTTCAGGGGGATCCCCAGACCTGGGCATTCGGACTCCCGGCAGGGGATGAGGCCCTCTCCTCTGTCAATTCTTTTTTTTCGGCCATGGGTTTGATATACGATGATCCCGATAGGTCTGCCTCAGCAGAGGCCAATCTCCGAGCCCTTCGTCAGGGGCAAGGCACGGCAGAGGGATATTGTACACAGTTCAGGAGGTGGGCCATCGATTCTGGGTGGAATGACCCAGCCTTGCGCAGTCAATTTAGAATTGGCTTGTCCGATGGTCTCAAAGATGCTCTGGTACACTATCCATCTCCCACATCCTTAGACGAGATAATGCAGTTAGCCATCAAGGTGGATCGACGTTTTCGGGAACGTCAGAGAGAAAGAGACTCTGGGGTCTTGCCCTCATCCCCTCCGGTTGATTCTTCTGACCACTCAGGGGAGGAACCCATGCAGCTAGGGGCCACTCGCCTTTCCGCTTCCGAAAAGAATCGGAGAAGACTGAAGGGATTGTGTCTTTATTGTGGTGGGTCCGGTCACCGCGCATTGGTCTGTCCGCTTAAGGCGGGAAAAGACAGGGCCTAGGTAACCTCGGGGGGGTTCACTTAGGCCTTACCTGTTTTTCCCCCATTGAGTCCATCTATATCAAGACCATCATCTCCTTTGGGAAGCAGTCCCTGGAGGTGTCTGCCTTTTTGGATTGTGGCGCAGCTGGCAATTTTATGGACGCCACATTGGTCGAATCCTTAGGGTTCAAACCTATTCCCCTGTCTATAGGGGCCTTGCATTCCGAGGAGATCTCTTTTTTTGTTTTTCATTGTCTATTTGCACCACTTGTCTTGGGCCTACCTTGGCTAAGGAAGCACAATCCTAATGTTAATTGGGTCACGGGAGAGATCACCCGATGGGGATCAGCATGTTCTGACAGTTGTCTCTCTCTCCCTCTTCGGGCGGTGTCTCCTGTTTTGTCTTCTTTACCCTCACCGTATCATAGTTTTTTTGACGTTTTTTCTAAGAAAGAAGCAGAAACACTGCCTCCTCATCGGCCGTTTGATTGTACCATTGATCTCGTCCCCAATGCCAGATTACCCAAAGGGCGTTTGTATGCTCTCTCCGCTCCGGAGTCCCGTGCTATGGAGAATTATATCCAAGAAAGCCTAGAAAAAGGCTTCATCCGTCCGTCTAAATCCCCTGTAGGGGCAGGGGTTTTTTTTGTTGAAAAGAAGGATGGTTCCTTACGCCCCTGTATCGATTATCGTGCCTTGAATCAGATCACGATAAATAATTCTTATCCTTTACCCCTCATTTCTGTGTTATTCGATCAGATTCGGGAGGCCGTTGTTTTTTCAAAGATCGATTTGAGAGGAGCATACAACCTCATAAGAATCAGGCAGGGGGACGATTGGAAGACGGCCTTCAACACACACACTGGCCACTACGAATATCTGGTGATGCCTTTCGGACTGGCCAATGCTCCTGCCGTCTTCCAAGATTTCATTAACGAGGTACTCCGGCCGTTTTTAGGAGTTTTTGCTGTTGTCTATCTGGACGATATCTTGATTTTTTCCAAAACCCTGACCGAACATAGACAGCATGTCTGCATGGTCCTCCAGAAACTTCGCGAAAACCATCTTTACGCCAAGTTAGAGAAATGTGAGTTCGAAGTTTCCTTCCTGGGCTATATTATTACTCCCAGAGGTTTTTCCATGGAGCCTAAGAAGGTTCAAACCATCCTGTCATGGGCTCGCCCCACTAACCTCAAGGCTGTTCAGAGGTTCCTTGGTTTCTCTAACTACTATCGCAAATTTATTCGTTCCTTTTCAGATATCGTGGCTCCTATTGTGGAACTCACTCGCAAAGGAGCAGATCCACAAGACTGGTCCCCACAGGCCATCGAGTCCTTTGAACGGTTGAAGAAAGCTTTTTGTTCTGCCCCCATTCTTCACCATCCTGACCCCAGGGCGCCATTCTTAGTGGAGGTTGACGCCTCCGATGTCGGGGCTGGAGCCGTGCTGTCCCAGACTCACAGTCCGGATAATAAACTGCATCCCTGTGCCTATTTTTCACGTACATTTCCCCCCGCTGAAAAGAATTATGATGTAGGTAATAGAGAGCTTCTTGCCATAAAATGGGCCTTTGAGGAATGGCGCCAATGGCTTGAGGGAGCAGAACACGTGATCACCGTTATTACTGATCACAAAAATTTGGCTTATATCCAATCGGCCAAACGACTCAACCCACGTCAAGCTAGATGGGCTCTTTTCTTTACCAGATTTCGATTTAATATCACCTTTAGACCCGGTCCTAAGAACACCAAGGCCGATGCGCTTTCCCGGAGTTTCCAGTCTTCTCAGGACTCGGAATTGATGGATGAAACCATTGTCCCATCTGCCATTATCTTGGCTGGGGTAACCCAAGATTTGGCTACCCGTGTCCTTGCTTCCCAGTCCTCTGCACCTCGGTCGACTCCTCAGGATCGACTCTTTGTCCCCAAGACTCTTCGAGGTTTAGTCCTCAAAGATTTCCATTCCACTAAACTGGCTGGGCATCCTGGCATCACCAAAACTCTCGAAAGTCTGTCCACAGTGGTCTGGTGGCCCACCATGAAACAGGACGTCACCCGTTTCGTCTCTGCCTGTCCTGTATGCGCTCGACAGAAATCACCCAGAGTAGCACCCATGGGCCAACTTCTACCTTTATCCATTCCAGAAAGACCCTGGTCCCATATTTCTATGGATTTCATTGTCGACCTTCCTTTGTCTTCTCATTTTTCCACCATTTGGGTTACGGTCGATCGTTTTAGTAAAATGGCTCATTTTATACCTTTGCGCAAACTTCCCTCGGCCCAAGAATTAGCTCAACTTTTCATTACTCATATTTTCAGACTTCATGGTCTTCCCAGAGATATTGTCTCGGACAGGGGACCCCAGTTTGTCGCCAGCTTTTGGAGGTCGTTTTGCTCCAACCTGGGTATTCAGCTCAGCTTGTCCTCCGGATACCACCCTCAGTCGAATGGACAAACCGAAAGGGTTAATCAGGCCTTGGAACAATATTTACGCTGCTTTGTTGCGAAATGTCAGACCGATTGGGCAGACTTGGTTCCATTAGCTGAATTTTCTTATAATAATGCCTATCACGTGTCAACCAAGACTTCACCGTTTTTCTGTAACGTTGGTTTTCATCCCAAATGCAATTATTTTGACGTTCCCGTTAAGTCCACGCACTCAATCTCCTCGGCAGTTTCTCTCCTTAGAGACTCTTGGAAGAAGGTGCGTCTTGCCTTGAATCTTTCCTCTGCCCGTTCCAAAATTTTTTATGATAGGAACAGGAGACCCTGCTCATTCAGGGTTGGCCAGAAAGTCTTTCTCTCAACCCGATTTATCAAATTACGCCAGAAAAGTCATAAATTGGGTCCCAGATTTATTGGACCTTTTCTCATCACCAAACAGGTTAACCCGGTAGCCTTTCAGTTGCAATTACCCCGATCATTGAAGATCAATAATGTTTTCCATTGTTCACTTTTTAAGCCAGTTCCCACTCTTTTTCAACAGAAACAGTCCAGGAGACCTGTGATTATCAGGGGCCACAAGGAATTCTTGGTAGAACAGATTCTTGATTCCAAATTCGTCCGGGGTCATCTTAAATTTCTTGTTCATTGGCAAGGATTTGGGGATGAAGAGAGATCCTGGGTCCCTGATAGACTTCTACATGCTCCCAGACTAAGGGCAGATTTCTTTAAAAGATGCCCTTTTAAACCTGGGGGTAAGGGTTTGGTGACCCCTCCTCAAGGGGCGGGTACTGTTATGACCCCTGCAGTCATCTCCAGCGCTGACGCAGGGGGTTCTCCGCGCGGTGTCCTGGCTGTGACGACGCAGCCAGGACGTCGCCGCGCCAGGGGACGTCATCGCGTCAGGGGACGTGGTCGCGTCAGCGACGCACGCCCCCCGTCCGACGTCACGGGCGGCCGGGAGTCTCGCGCCCGGCCACTTCCTCAGCGCCCGCCCCGGTTGCCTAGGCGACGGGGGACGCCAGGCGGCCGGGCGGAAGAGGAAGCGCGCAACACAGCCTCATCCTCCCAGGGAGGATGTACTATTTAAACGCTGGCGCCGGGACACTCAGACGCCGGTTATAGTTCAGACCCAGCGTCCTGAGTGTTCCCGGTCCCTGGAGCTCCTGTTGGTCCTTGTGGGATTCCTTCTCCAGCGTGGTGCATCCCTTCGGCTGGTTCCCTGCCTTGTCCGCAGCAGCTCAGCTCTAAGCTAAGTTTATATCCCCATCTTTTGTATCATCATTGCGTGGGTGATCTTTTGTGTATCATTACATTCCTGCTTATTGAGTCATCTTGGTGTATTGTTACAGTCCTGCTTATTGAGTCATCTTGGTGTATTGTTACAGTCCTGCTTATTGAGTCATCTTTTGTGTATTGTTACATTCCAGCGTATTGAGTCATCTTTGGTGTATTGTTACATGCTTGCTTAGTGAGTCATCTTATGTGTATTGTTACACCTGTGGTGTGGTCTCATCAGTACACTGTTTCACACCAGGCCCCCCAGGGTCACTGTTTCAGGAGCTCAGTTAATACCCTCGCCAGTAGGTGTCAGTTAGAGGTTCCCCTTGTTCATCACTGGCCTTGGCGTGTGTGTTGTCCTTAACATAAGACCAGGTGGCATCGAGGTGGGAGCCTGACTAACGGGCTCCCACGAACGCGGCTATTATTGGTGAAGCCTAGCACCCTGCACACACACGTCAACTCCATTTGAGTACAACGGAGGTAGGGCAGGCGAGGTTACCCCACTCCTAACAGCTGTGTGTGACCCGGGATCCATATTGGAATAATGCCATGCCTGTTTGAACTGTACTAACATCACAGTTCATTACCATCTGGTAATTACACCTCACTGATTTCATGTACTAAGTCACTTTATTGTATGCTCATTTCTTATGTTTGGATTTTTACCTACAGTATGTATGATTTTGTATTTGTCAATGAAATACTGTTTTATGCGATGATCCTCTAACCTTGTTTTTACATGGTATATCGATCTGAGGCTGTGACACATCTTACAAATGAGGAGGGATTACCCTGTTACAACTGAAGGGAAGTAAACCTTCTTTAATTCCACAAGCGCTGGTTGAAGGGTTCACTCATTTACCTGTTTCAATTGTCTTTATTGTGGGGGACTGGAGAAACACCCCAGAGTGTTCCCATCCTAGCAGTTTGTTCTTGCGCACTGTGGTGAATACCAATTGTATCTGAGTAGTCAGGTTAGTATGCAAGGGAATACACACTGCGCTGTCAATCCGGTCTATAATTGAAAAAGATAATAAGGATATATGGCACACCAAGCACAATGAAACAAAACACAATAAAATAAAATAAAATAAAAGATTTTTATTAATATCTCTCTCTACATTTATAATTGTACTATATGCTACTGACTATTTTCTATCTTATCTAAAGACATATGACCTCTGTCTCTTTCCGCTAAATATACTTCAATTGTACCAATTATATTCGTCTGAATTAATGTCATATTACCTAATTAATTAATTAATTATTTTCAAAAAAATTGATGCAACTATTATTATTCCCCGTTCCCCCTGCTTATTAACCACTTATGTGCTGTTTCTATATATTAATGAGTTCAGAGGACAAGCTGAATGTTATAGTTTTATATTTAACTGTTTTAAATATCTAAGTGGACGATTAACCAATTATCCTATTAACATAGACCTATAAATAGGAAGTACTAGCAATGGCTAATCACAGCTTGAAAAAGTCTCCAGTTGTTTGGGCGACGAAACGCGTTGCCCCTCTTCTGCCCCACATCCGCCAGTGTCTACAGCAGACTCGTGACAGACTTCCGCCCTTACTCTCAGTCCCAGGGATCTCTGCTGTTGCTGCTCCCGGCCGGACGCCCGCCGCTACCTTCAAACACGCTGCTGAGCGTTCAACACTATACAGGACTTTGCCGCCAGCATGTACTTCTGTGGCACGCCATCTCCTAAGTAGCAAGACGCAGTGAGTGTTTCTATACCTGCAATTTCAAACGTGTACCTGTGTCTCCTGCAGTCTGGGCTTACTATAACTGTGCCTGCTTTACTAACACGCAGACGCCCGCTACCTGCCAACACCTGCATGAACTTTATGCGTGTCAGCTCACCCGCTAATTCAGGTTTACTTGGTTTACTAACCTTGCTTCTGCCATAAGGCTCTAAACTGTCTGTATGCTCAACGGCAATCCCCTGAAGGGACTATCACCGATTCTTTTACTACTGCTGGGACGCCAGCTAATTGTGTTACAAATAGTCACGAAGTCTGCTATTTTTTGAAACACTGGCTCAGTGAATAGGATTTTTATTCATGTATTATACATACAATTGTACTAATTAATTCCAATTTTAGTTTATAACCCACCTAATTCTTACTATATTATTTGTACTTTTGTATTTTTGTAAATGTATATGTATTTGTGATCATTATACTCCAATTTTAGTTTATTACCCACCTCATTCTTAAATTGATTTTTCTGTGTCTATATATAAAAATGTTTTGCACTTAATACAGCGTGTCCTCCTTCATTGTGCTTGGTGTGCCATATATCCTTATTATCTTTTTCAATTATAGACCGGATTGACAGCGCAGTGTGTATTCCCTTGCATACCATTTTTTGTGTGAAGAGAACTTGTTTCCTTCCTCATTTGAAGTCTGGCCGACTTTTCACTCTTGCAGCAGTCAATCAGTCACTTTTTATACCATTTATTTAATTTATTCAAATTTTTTATACAGACCATAATACTTTTGTTAATTAGCGCCGGGGCTCTTAGGAGACTGGGTCATCCCCTTTCTCCTGAGAACAAAAATCTCCAGGTTAGTATACTATCGATATGAAGATAAATTGGTGGATTATCAGAAAATTTGTAAACTACTGTAAGTACTATCAACCTACATTATACATAAAAAAAGCATAAATTAAGATAAATGGCTATTTGCCACATACTGTAAGTAAAGCCTGTGAAATATGTAAATTTGATCAATGGTCCTTCAGATGAAAATTGGATGGATATATTCCAATACCTTCATTTATCATCCTACAATCTGGAAATGGATCCATCAATTTGCTAGAGCAGTGGTGTCAAACTCATGGCCCTCTAGCTGTTGTGGAACTACGCATCCCAGTATGCCCTCCCACAGATTTTATATAATGCATTGCAAAAACTGTGGCAGGGCATGCTGGGATGTGTAGTTCCACAACAGCTGGAGGGCCATGAGTTTGACACCACTGCCCTAGAGAGTCCGATGCAGCCAACCTCGAACTTCATAACAGTGTTATATATCATTATAGTTGTGGGGGAGGGAGACCCGCACCAGGACTAATTTTCTGTATGATTTTTCTGTATGACTTTTTAGGTAAGCCCCTAGTTTATTGTTTTCTGTTATAATTTATATTATTTTTACAGGAGGTGCAGCCTCAGACTATTAGGTTAAGCTTAGAAGAGGAGAGAACAAAGAAAGAGCTTGTTTCTGGTGCACTGGAAATAATAATGAGTATTGAAAATGTAACTTTTATTAGTTAGTACTAAAATTGTGTTCTGTTGCCACAGCAAAATTTTAAAAACTGTTCGTAGATAAAGTGTGAAGAAAGAATAATTTAAAATAAACTGTGTCCAAAAAACGGCTGGGTATGTGTGTTTTTAGGATTTCCTTTCTTATTTAACAGACTGCAATGCAGACTGCAATTTTAGTACTAACTAATAAAAGTTACATTTTAAATACTCATTATTTCCAGTGCGCCAGAAACAGACTTTCTTTGTTCTCTCCTATTCTACGCTTATATATCATTATACCATTATATCATTGTGACACACTGACACCACAGTATTTCCATCTTATTTGCATACACAGTCTCTGGGGGATACCCTGTCACATCTCACTTGTTACTCTCTATATATATCTCATTGTACAGGAGACGTCTTATAGCTTCTGTCTGACAGCCCAGATACAGAAAGATGGTGTCTCCCAGTTACCTGCTGGCTGTGATACTCATTTATATTCAGGGTGAGAGATTGGGGGCATTACATGGTGCTGTGTAGGGGAATCTATACATGTAACATAAGTAATCAGAGCAGGATATATATGACTATATACAGACATGTATCAGTAATGACTCTGTCTTCTCTAATCCTCAGGGTCCTGTGGGCAGACTGTGATGATTCAGACCCCAGGTTATATCTCTGTGTCACCAGGAGGAGTCGCCACCATCTCATGTACAGCCAGTGGTTATATAGGCAGCAGCTTACACTGGTACCAACAGAAACCAGGACACCCTCCAAAGCTTCTTATCTCTTATGCCAGCACCCGAGCTTCAGGAGTCCCAGCCAGGTTCAGTGGATCTGGATCTGGAACTGCATTCACACTGACAATTAGTGGAGTGACAGCAGAGGATGAAGCAGACTATCACTGTCAGCAGAGTTATAATTGGCCTCACACAGTGATACAGAGCCGTACAAAAACCTCCTTCCTCTTTTTAGAGAAATTATGATTAATCCGGCTCTTAGTAACAATCACTGTTATACAGACTCTGTGTCAGCACATCCACAGATACATGTCTATACGGCCACAGCAGGAAACTTACTTCCTTATGCTAATACTAGAATCCGCTCATGTATACTAAGTATCTGCACATCTACATGTGGATGTCTATATTGCTATCATAATAATTATATGGATTTGTACTGAGTCCAAAAGATCCAGCTGAAACAAGTCCAATTTAATTTCCATCCACATTCTGTGATCAAGCACGGCAGCTGGCAGTAGGGCCATCTTGACAGCAGTGGAGGCCCTTGGGCAAAGCAATGCACTGGAGCCCCATCCACAACTGTATGCTTGGCTACTGCTGTTCCCTACCCTGGCACCCCACAGCAGCTGTCTGCTTGGCTGATGTTCAACCCCCCGCTAACCCTACTCTACCCTCAACTGTTTTATGGCTGTTGCACTTCCTCCCCCACTCCCACTGCATGGAGACTGCTGTGTCAGGACCACCAAGGCTTCTACCCTAATTCCCTATGCTGTGCCTAGCTCTGGGCTCTGCAGCAGCGTGTCTCATATCCCAGCGCTCACCTCCGGTGCCCTGTGCTGGTGGGGTACAGATGTCCGCGCTGTCATAGCGTGGTGACAGTGGTACGCTGTGCTCCAGTGCCACGCAGGACATGGGTGGTGTGTGTGAGATGCCATGTGTGTCCGTTCCTGGCTAGGTCCTGGCTGGAAACGCCGGCAGACTGCGCAGCTGCGCACACTCAGGGCCGGCTGGAATCTGTCGCCTCCGCTGGCGGACACCATCTTTTTGGTTTCCCCATCCAGTACTGTGTGGCTCCACCCCCGCCTGTTAAGTGGCTGTCCAATAGCCGCACAGCTCACCTCTTAAGAACTGACTGGCCGGACAGACCGGCAGTCAGTACAATGATGTCCATGCCTTAACATCATTGCTCACCCCTGGTTGTCTGTGGTAATACTGCAGTTCTTGTGCCTCCGGTGAAAGTTTTTCCTTCTCCTGCCGATCGTCTACTGCCCCAAAGGGGTATTATCTTTATCCTAATTCCTGACGGTTAATCTCCCCGGTTACTTCTGGTTCAGCAGCCACGATCAAACTCAGCAAGGACTCCCAGACTTTATCACCCAATCTTCATCCAATCATCCAATCTTCATCCAATCATCCACTCTTCATTCAATCCTCCAATCTTCATTCAATTCTCCAATCTTCATTCAGTCATCCAATCCTTCATTCAATCATCCAATCCTTCATTCAATCATCCAATCCTCATTCAATCATTCAACCTATTCTTCAATCATTCAATTCCTCATCCAATCCTTCAACCTGGAAACCAATCATCCAATTCTTCAACCAATCCTGCAATACCTCTTACAATTGTTCAGCATCTTCATCTTTTTCAATAGAGACTTATATTATTGACTTTTATAATTTCACAAACTTTCAGTATATTATTGTGCCATCATTTACAACCTGTATTACAGTACCTTAATAAATAAGGTTTATTTTACATCATTGTTTTCATCACTTCTGTCGTTAATGCAACATCCCTATAATAAAGCACCTAGCCTTCGTTATACTTCATCTGGTGCTTCACGAAACGTGACAGTTTGTACTGACTCCATGGATCCAGCATCAGGTCAGGAACGAGGCACTTCTCCAGTACAACAACTGGCAGTTCGCCAGGATCAACAGGAAGCTGCTCAGGAGCAAGTTATTCATGCCCTCCAGGACCTGCCAAAAAGACTGGATACACTTCAAACAACTTTGCAAAAAGGCCAAGGGTCAATACCTACATCGGCGCCCTCACCTAGACCCATGGCTTCAATGGCGGGAGTCACTGCTCACCTTCAACTTCCTACTCCAGCCAAATTTGATGGAAACCCCAAAAACTGCAGAGGGTTTATCAATCAATGCGAAATTCATTTTGAACTACAGTCTTCTTACTTCCCTACTGAGCAAACTAAAGTAGCTTACGTTATGTCCCTCCTTACCGGCTCTGCTCTCAATTGGGCATCTCCCCTGTGGGGAAAAAGCGGATCCTATTTTATATCTGACTATACTCATTTTATCTCTACCTTCAAAATCATCTTTGATGAACCAGGCCACCTCAGTTCTGCAGCAACAGAAATTCTTTGTCTGCGTCAAGGATCGAGAACTTTAGGACAATATCTAGTTCAGTTTAAAATCCTAGCAGCTGAATTGGCCTGGAATGAGGAGGCTTTCCTCACAGCATTTATGAATGGACTCTCAGATAAAATTAAAGATGAGCTAGCGGCTCGAGATTTGCCACCCAGATTAGAAGATCTGATCTCCCTCTGTACCAAAATTGATTTAAGGCTCAGAGAGAGAAATCAGGAGAGGAGTCGAGCCAATCTCAATCCAATTCCGCTTGCCTCTAAAAATCCTTCTCTACCAGCGGAAGAACATATGCAGGTCAACCGCTCCAAGCTAACCCCAGCTGAGCGTAAACGTTATGATGAGCGCCTTTGTCTTTACTGTGCTGATCCGCAGCATGCCGTCGATTCTTGTCCTAAGATGCCAGGAAACGCCAGAACCTAACCTGTAAGAGAGAGGGCAGGTTAGGGGTTCTTATCACCTCTCCAAATAACCAAGACTGTATTTTGCAAGTTTCTCTACAAGTTAAACATCAGCTCAGACAGTTGCCAGCTCTTCTCGACTCAGGAGCAGCAGAGAGTTTCATCACCACTGATGTTGTGAAGCGTTGGCGTCTGCCTACCATTCCCCTTCAGTGCCAAGTGTACCTTACCACTGTAGATGGGAGTCGTATATTAGGAGAGACTGTCACACTAAAGACTCAATCCTTAACCTTGCAAATTGGTTCACACGTGGAAAAGATACAGCTCTTTGTCATTCCCAAGTCATCCTACCCAATTGTTTTGGGTCTTCCCTGGCTGCGTACGCATAATCCCAGTGTCAATTGGGTAACGTCCCAGGTTCAAAGTTAGGGTGCCACCTGTACTAAATCATGTCTCAAATCCATGGCACCTACTCGTCCAGTCTCCCTTCAGATTCCAGAGGGACTGCCTACTCAGTATCAAGACTTTTCCGATGTCTTTTCTAAAAAAGCCACCGATAAACTACCTCCCCACCGTCCATGGGACTGCTCTATTGAGTTATTACCAGGAAAGAACCCTCCTCGAGGTCGCACTTACCCTCTGTCTTTGCCCGAAACTCAAGCCATGTCAGAGTATAAAGAGGAAAATCTTGCTAAAGGATTTATCCGCCCATCATCTTCACCTGCTGGGGCTGGCTTCTTTTTTGTTAAAAAGAAAGATGGAGGATTTCAACCCTGTATCGATTATAGGGGTTTAAATGAAATCACCATTAAAAATCGTTACCCACTACCACTCATCACGGAACTATTTGATAGGATTAAAGGAGCAATCATCTTCTCAAAATTTGATCTTCGCGGAGCTTACAAACTTATCCGCATCCGTGAGGGAGATGAATGGTAAACCGCTTTTAATACCAGAGATGGACAATATGAATACCTTGTCATGCCTTTTGGTCTAAGTAATGCTCCAGCAGTCTTTCAGTCTTATATGAATGAATTGTTTTGTGATCTCCTGTACACATATGTGGTGGTTTATCTTGATGATATTTTGATATTTGCCAACAGCCTTCAAAAACATCTGGAAATTGTCAGAGAGGTGCTCTCTCGTCTCAGAAAAAACTCTCTTTTCTGTAAACGGGAAAAATTTATTTTTTAAGTTTCTTCCATACCTTTTTTAGGTTATATTGTCTCTGGCTCCGGTCTGAAGATGGATCCTGCGAAAGTGGAAGCCATCCAGTCGTGGCCTTGCCCTAATACCCTCCGAGGGGTCCAAAGGTTCCTCGGATTTGCAAATTATTATAGGAAATTCATCAAAGGGTTTTCTACCGTTGTTGCTCCAATAACTGCTCTTACTCGCAATAATGCCAAACCTTCCAAATGGGATACCGAGGCAACTAATGCCTTCCTGCTACTTAAAAAGAAATTCACCTCAGCACCAGTTCTGATTCAACCAGATGTCAGTCTGCCATTCACTCTCAAGGTTGACGCCTCTGCCATCGGCGTGGGAGCAGTGCTTTCACAGACCAAAGCTGATGGTCAGCTGCATCCATGTGGTTTTTTCTCTAAAAAATTCTCCCCGGCTAAGCAGAACTACGCCATAGGAGACCAAGAACTCTTAGCTATCAGAATGGCCTTGGAGGAGTGGCGGTATTTACTTGAGGGAGCAGTTCATGTTATTAATATTATAACTGATCACAAAAATTTGATTTACTTGAAAAATGCTCAATGTCTTAACCCCCGTCAAGCCAGATGGGCATTGTTCTTTTGCAGATTCAACTTAAATTGACTTTTTCTCCTGGAGCAAAGAATCGTAAAGCCGACGCCTTGTCTAGGTCATGGGAGACTGAGGAGGAAGTCCTACAAAGGAAGTCCAATCATTGATCCTCTCACGATTTGCTGCAATAACTATGCAAGTACCAGTTCCTCCAGGTAAACCTTTGTTAAACCTAGTTCAAGAAAGCAGATTCTGCATTGGGCACATAATTCCAAGTTCTCCGGTCACCCGGGGATTCATAAGACCTATGAATTCCTGTCACGTCGATATTGGTGGCCTGCCCTGAAAAGGGATGTTCAGGAGTACATTGGTTCCTGTCCTCATTGTGCTCGACATAAGTCTTCCAATTTAGCTCCAGTAGGTCCATTAAGGCCACTCTCCATCCCAAAGGGGCTTTGGACTCATTTGTCGATGGAATTTATTACGGATCTTCCGTCATCTGATGGTTATACCACCATATGGGTCGTCATAGACAGATTCTCCAGGATGGCTCACTTCATACCACTACAGGAGTTACCTTCAGCCCTGAAATTGGCTAACTTATTCATCAAGTAAATCTTCAGAACCCATGGGCTACCTGAAGAAATTGTGTCAGATCGAGGTGTACAATTTGTTGCAAAATTCTGGCGAGCTTTATGTAAAATTCTTAAAATTAAGCTTAATTTTAGTAGCGCCTACCATCCGCAATCTAACGGCCAGACGGAGAGGATCAACCAAGATGTTGAGACTTTTCTTCGTTTACATGTTTCCTCTTCCCAGTATGATTGGGTCGAGGTGTTGCCATGGGCCGAATTTGGGCATAACAATAAATACCATTCGTCTTCTTCTTCTACTCCTTTCTTTGTTTATTATGGCTTCCATCCTAGGGTTCCTGATTTCCAACGGCTGCCTTCGACATCTGTGCCAGCGGTAACTTTGACCATCCAGCAGCTTCAACAACACTGGAGGAAAGTCAGGAAATCCTTAACTAAAGCCTCACAAAGGTATAAAAGGTTTGCTGATAGAAGAAGAAGAGCTGCTTCCACCTGGAGAGTGGGAGAGAAGGTATGGCTGTCTACTCGTAACCTTCACCTTCAGGTTCCTTCGATGAAATTTGCTCCCCGTTTCATTGGTCCATTCTCGATAACACAAGTCATCAACCCAGTTGCCTACAAGTTAAAATTGCCAAATTACTTGAGAATTCCCAACTTATTTCACGTATCATTATTGAAACCATTAATTCTAAACAAATTTCACGCTGCTCTACCTGTCTCCTAAAGTCTTTACCCACAGAGGCATCAAATACGAAGTGACTCATATTCTGGACTCCCGCATCCAATATGAACGTTTGCAGTACTTAATTGACTAGAAAGGCTACGGGCCAGAAGAGAGGTCCTGGACCAACGCTTCTGAGGTACATGTTTCAACATTGATTAAAAACTTCCATAGGAGATTCCCAACTAAGCCTAAAGAGCGTCCTGGGGCCACTCGTAAAAGGGGGGGTGCTGTCACGACCACCATGGCTTCTACCCTAATCCCCTATGCTGTGCCTAGCTCTGGGCTCTGCAGCAGCGTGTCTCATATCCCAGCGCTCACCTCCGCTCCGGTGCCCTGTGCTGGTGGGGTACAGATGTCTGCGCTGTCACTGCATGTTGACAGTGGTACGCTGTGCTCCAGTGCCACGCAGGACATGGGTGGTGTGTGTGAGATGCCATGTGTGTTTGTTCCTGGTTAGGTCCTGGCTGGAAACACCGGCAGACTGCGCAGCTGCGCACACTCAGGGCCGGCTGGATTCTGTCGTCTCCGCTGGCGGCCGCCATCTTTTTTGTTTACCCATGCAGTACTGTGCGGCTCCACCCCCGCCTGTTAAGTGGCTGTCCAATAGCCACACAGCTCACCTCTTAAGTATTGACTGGCCGGACAGACCGGCAGTCAGTACAATGATGTCCATGCCTTAACATCATTGCTCACTCCTGGCTGTCTGTGGTAATACTGCAGTTCTTGTGCCTCCGGTGAAAGTCTTTCCTTCTCCTGCCGATCGTCTACTGCCGACCTGATTACCAAGGAACCTTCTGCCGCCAATACGGACTGGACAAGGTTAGCCCCCCAAAAGGGTATTATCATTATCCTAATTCCTGGCGGTTAATCTCCCCGGTTACTTCTGGTTCAGCAGCCACGATCATACTCAGCAAGGACTCCCAGACTTTATCAACCAATCTTCGTCCAATCATCCAATCTTCATCCAATCATCCAATCTTCATCCAATCCTCCAATCTTCATTCAATCATCCAATCCTTAATTCAGTCATCCAATCCTTCATTCAATCATCCAATCCTTCATTCAATCATCCAATCCTCATTCAATCATTCAACCTACAGTATTCTTCAATCATTCAATTCCTCATCCAATCCTTCAACCTGGAAACCAATCATCCAATTCTTCAACCAATCATGCAATACCTCTTCCAATTGTTCAGCATCTTCATCTTCTTCAATAGAGACTTATATTATTGACTTTTATCATTTCACAAACTTTCAGTATATTATTGTGCCATCATTTACAACCTGTATTACAGTACCTTAATAAATAAGGTTTATTTTACATCATTGTTTTCATCACTTCTGTCGTTAATGCAACATCCCTATATTAAAGCACCTAGCCTCCGTTATACTACAGCTGGTGCTTCATGAAACGTGACATGCTGTTCTTAATCCCCTCCAGTGCAGGATTTTCTACTAGGCCCGTAAAGTATGGACCTACATGGACCTACAAGTGGCACAACAGCTCCTGGTGGACAATGGCCTTTAAGATCTCTTGCATGGTCACTGCCCTTACAGTACTCCTAGGCATTTTCTTCATTCTTCACCCAGTGGGAAGTGGCCTTCAAGCTTTTTTTATATGGCCTCCACCCATCCAAGACTTCCAGGTATCATCCAGAAGTTTTGCTTGGCAGTTGCAATGCAAAATAATTTAAAGGCGACCACCCATTGGGTGAAGAAAGAAGATGATGCCTGGAAACACAGAATGTTCGGTGGACATGCAATAGTGCTCAAAGGCCACTACCCACTGGATGAAGAAAGAAGATGGCATCTCTCTCTCTCTCAGGGGACAGCCAATAATGGAGTGCATAGGGGAGGCCAAATCCTGAAATCCGTCCCTTCTCTGACTGTTACATAGGTGCTCCTGCTGAGTGTTTACTGGCTTTTCACACCTCACACAACCTCCCCCCCCCCCCCCCCCATACCCTTATGCCTACCTGCAGTACTTCACCCAGGGCTGGATTAATAATGGGGCAGGTGAAGCTGCAGCGCAAGGCTCACATTCAAAATAGGCCCACAGGTTTGCTATGCGGCTTGAGTCCGTAACATTTCTTTTTATCAGCAGCAAAGCAATCGGCCATCCAAAGCCTTGCTGACTTAACCCCTGCCAAGACCTCAGCACAAACACATTCATGGACCCCATTCAAATATTAAAAAGAATATATACCTTGCACTCTCTGTATATTAGCCTAAATTATTAAAAATTGAGTGTAACAATGAATTAGTAATAAAGAAGTCTGTAAATATGTCATAGATTTTTATTTGTTAGCATTAAAAAGTTAAACAAAAGACTAGTTCCTTATGTACAAGTAAATGTCATATTGCATGGTTAAAAATATATAATGTGGCACATGGTGTCTAAAAAATAGTCTACTTGTTTAAAATAACATAACAAGTTAGGGTAAATTAAATTAAACTGGCCTCAGGAAATTCTTAATGAGGGATTTTGGGTAAAAGACAGTATCCTTCGGTATCCTCCAGATGTACATAAGCAACTAGTCTTTTGTTTAACTTTTTAATGCTAAAAAAAATAAAAATCTATGAAATATTTACAGATAGACTTCTTTATTACTAATTCATTGTTACACTCCATTTTTAATCATTAAGGCTAATATACAGAGAGCTCAATGTATATATTCTTGTTAATATTTGTATATTCTCAGGAGAGTGAGCACCCTCTATACCTTTGCTGCACTTAAAGTACAAAGGTTCTGAGCGCAGGCACTATATCTCTTCTGCACTATGTAACCCTACTTTAGGTTATATATATATATATATATATATATATATATATATATATATATATATATATATGAAATTGTAGTGTTAATATATTTATTGAAGTGATGTATATGTATATAGAATATATTTAATGGTGTACATGTATTATATGTATTGTATATTATATGTATGGTATATTGGCATGCTGGCTTAAAGACTTGTAGAGCAATGAGCACAGCACTGGAAATTTCCAGAGCCCCATGAGACTCCTTAGGCTGTCAATCAGTGAGAACAAGGACTGTCCTAGAGCCAGTCAGTTGACCAAGCAGTTGACCAGTTGGTTGACCCGCTGAAGGGCTGCCAGAAATGCTGCAGGCCTTAGACTGACAGTGTCCCTTATCCAGCGCTTACCTTCTCTGATGCTGCATAGCTGTAAACATTGAGAGCTGTAGATATTTAGACACTATACTATGTGGCTGGGGAAGTGAGCCAGGAAGGGGTTACTACTTAGCGGAGCACCCCGCCCCCTGTCAACTAAAACGCAAGCTGCACCATCTATCATCCAGTGCGGTAGGAGGATGTGGCCTAGTGCTACAAGTTGGGGAAGACAGAGGAGGTGGAGCGGTGACTGACAGTATTTCTCTGCCAAAGCCCGGAGGGAGTGTCAGGTCACCGAGCCTCTGCTGAGTCACTAATGCAGGAGGTACTCACATCATCAAAGTGGCGGCGCCGCCCAGCCAGCAAAGGAGGAGCCGCTGAGCCGCAAATATAAAATATCATCATATCCCACTCAAGTGTAGCAGAGAAAGAGTTAAGGCCCCCATACACTATGCGATATGGGAACGATTTCACCTGATTCGGATGAATCAGGCAGTGAAATCGGCCCAAATCGCACTTGTAGACATCCCCTCCGATCCGATGCGCGGTCCCGTGCGCATCGGATCGGGGTCGCGAGGTCGGACGGGCTGCACATAAGATTTGCCAAATCTTATGTACAGCCCAGCCAGGGAGCCGTGCAGGGGGACAGCAGTGGGCGGGGGATGCCGGCTATATAGAGCCAAGCAGGGGGAGGCTGCATATGGCGCCGGGCAAGAGGAAGCTGTGTTGAGGTGGGGTGACAGCGGGAGGCGAGCAGGGAGAACTTGATGACATGACACTGGCTGCCGGGCAGCGGCGGGAGCCGGGAGAAACAGATAACTTAAAAAAAATAAACGCCTATAGAGATGACTAGCAAGCCATTGATTGGCTGAGACCTCTCCGCTAAGAATTATGTTTTTTAATACATTTGTGCTTATTTAACTCTGGTATCTGAATGAATAATTGTTTTTTTGGCTAAGCAGCGCCACCTAGGGGTACCAGCATATAGCTGGATACCAAACGTATATATTTTTTAAACCAGATCTGGTCCATATGGGTTAATTGGTTCCAGAGATATTGCAGGTAAACCGATTTTTTCATTTCTGAAATGTACTTTCATGGCTGTTCATGTTTTTTGATGGTAGATTTCTCTGGAACCAAACTGCCCAGTTTCACGGGACAATATCATTTGAAGCCCACTCAAAAGTTCTCCAATAAGATACTAGTCTCATGTAAATGGGTCAGTTGGTTCCGAAGCTATAGCCGGTTGGTTAAAGGGGGGGGTTCTCTCCCCCTCACACCAGAAATTGCAGGGACTAGGCTGGTGTAAAAGGGGCCCTGCATGATCCTGGGACAATATTCCCAGGTAAGTCCCTACATTTTCTGGTGTGAAAGGGGTATTATTTCAAATAGCTGGGACCTGCAGTGCTCTGAATACTGCCGGGCAGTCCCCTGCTCTCTGCCCGGCTGTCAATGGCTGTCAATTCTGCCCGGCGGCGGCTGTGCCCCAGTTACCGCAAGCATGTATTCTCCCTTGGCAATGAGTATGTAATCCCACATGGCAACAAGCATGGAACCCCTGGCAATGAGCATGGAACCCTTGGCAATGAGCATTTAGGTAAGCAGAAATTATGTAGCATAATTATTAATAGGCATTATGGTGTTTGGCATAATACATAATGAACATTATGGTGTGTGGCTTAACATGTAATTATTATTATTATTATTATTATAATTTTATTTATAAGGCGCCACAAGTGTTTCGCAGCGCCGTACAAAGGAACAATACAGGGAGACAAAACTTGGCATAACATTGAATAAATAACAAAAATACAGTACAAATAAAGAGCACCACAGTTCAATACACATTACAGCTTAAATGTAAGTAGTGAGGACTCAATCAACATACAACTAGAGGCTTGAGGCCAATGATGGAAATGAGTATGCAGACGAAGATGGTCACTGAGTGTTGGAGTAAAGGAGAGCTGTGAGTGAAATGTGAAGAGAAGTGGGCTTTGACAACAGGAGGGAAGAGGGCCCTACTCGGAGGAGCTTACAATCTAGTAGGAAGGGGAGACAGACAGATTACAAGAGGTGCAAGCGAGGGGGTGGTGGTTAGATAGCAGGATGTAAACAGGCAAGGGGTCGGAGAACCAGCTGGTTTATGCAGTGGAAGGGTATGCTTTGATGAATAGGTGAGTTTTCAGTGCCCGTTTGAAGCTTTGCAAGGTCGGGGAGAGTCTAATGGAGTGAGGGAGTGCGTTCCACTGAAGGGGTGCAGCACGGGCAAAGTCCTGTACTCTAGCATGGGAAGCAGTGATCAGGGTGGAGGAGAGACGACAGTCGTCAGCTGACCGTAGAGGGCGGGAGGGTGTATGAATGGAGATGAGGTTAGAGATATATGGAGCAATGGAATTAGAGATGGCCCTGTATGTGAGTGTGAGGTGTTTGAAGAGGATTCTGTAGGGGAATGGAAGCCAGTGCAGATTTTGTTGAAGGGGAGTAGCAGAATTAGAGCGGCGGGAAAGGAAGATCAGCCTGGCTGCAGCATTGAGGACAGATTGGAGAGGAGCTAGTTGGGATTGAGCGAGGCCGGTGAGAAGAGCATTACAGTAGTCAAGCCGTGAGATGACCAATGAGTGGATGATCAGCTTAGTTGCACTCTGTGAGAGAAAGGGCCTGATGCGAGCAATGTTGCGTAACTGGAACCGGCAAGAATGGGCCAGGGCTTGGATGTGGGGTGCAAAGGAGAGGGAGGAGTCAAGAGTGACACCCAGGCAGCGGAGTTGGGGAACAGGGGAGATGATGGTGTTGTTAACAGTGATAGAGATATTAGTAGGGGGCATAGCTCTGGGTGGGGGAAAGATAATAAGTTCGGTTTTGTCCATATTCAGCTTCAGAAATCGCTCAGACATCCAGGTAGAGATGGCAGAGAGGCAGTTGGAAACAGTGGGGGACAGATCAGGAGAGGAGAGGTAGATTTGGGTGTCATCTGCATAGAGGTGATATTGGAAGCCAAAGGAGTTAATGAGTGCACCCAGAGAGGAGGTGTACAGAGAGAACAGAATGGGGCCAAGGACGGAACCCTGAGGGCCCCCGACAGGAAGGATAGAAGGTGGTGAGGTAGAGCCAGAGGCAGAGACTGAGAAGGAACGGTTGAAGAGGTAAGAGGAAAACCAGTTGAAGACTGTGCCAGAGAGGCCAATGTTTTGGAGTGTGTGGAGGAGGAGAGGGTGATCCACAGTGTCAAAGGCAGCAGATAGGTCCAAAAGGATAAGCAGGGAGAAGTGACCCTTGGATTTGGCTGACAGCAGGTCATTGGTGACTTTCACTAGGGCAGTCTCAGTGGAATGAAGTGGGCGAAAGCCAGATTGAAGGGGATCTAGGATGGAGTGGTCAGACAGGTAGCTGGTGAGACGCCTGTAAACCAGCCGTTCTAGTATTTTAGAGGCAAATGGGAGAAGAGAGATAGGGCGGTAGCTTGTGGGAGATAAAGGGTCCAGGTTTGTTTTTTTAAGAATAGGCGAGACCAGAGCGTGTTTGAAGGGTGAGGGAAAGATGCCAGTAGAAAGAGATAGGTTAAAGAGGTGAGCAAGGTGGGAGCAGCCAGTGGGGGAGAGGGAACTGAGGAGACGGGAGGGGAGAGGGTCCAAGGGACAGGTAGAGGGGGGAGAGGATGAGATGAGGGAGTGGACTTCCTCAGCTGTAGTAGGGCAGAAGGATGACAGAGTGGGGTAGTTGGGAGGGGAGGATGATTGGGGTGGGTGGGCAGCAGAGGGGGTATGGGAGGAGATATCATGTTGGATTACCTCAATTTTAGAGAGGAAGAAGGAGGCAAAGTCAGTGGCAGTGAGGGATGAAGGGAGGAGGGGTGGTGCAGGGCGAAGTAGAGTGTTGAAAGTTTCAAAGAGACGTCGGGGATTGGAGGAATGGGAAGAGATGAGAGATTTGAAGAAAGATTGTTTGGTATAGGAGAGAGCAGCGCTGTAGGAGGAGAGAATAAACTTGAAATGGAGGAAGTCTTCCAGAGAGTGAGATTTCCTCCAGAGGCGTTCAGCAGAGCGTGCACATTTTTGCAAGAATCGTGTTATTTTGTTGTGCCAGGGTTGTGGTTTAGAGCGTCGAAGGGGGACAGTGTGGAGGGGGGCTACAGAGTCGAGAGCAGAGGTGAGAGAAGAGTAATAGAAAGAGGCAGCCTGGTTGTGGCAAGTCATGGTTGAGAGAGGAGAGAGGAAAGTCTCCAGGGAATGGGCATTATGGTGTAATGGGCATTATGGTGTAATTTTTTATTTTTTTTATTCATTTTTATTAGATACTTTTTAAAAAAAACATAAGACATTACATACACAATTAACATCAAGTAATGTACAAACATTACCATCCACAAACATTACACTGCTTACAACCAATACAGAATATCATATTAATACACAACCTAGTTTTACCGCCCTTAGATGTACCTTTTATCCTCCTTCTTCCCTATCCTCTACTATCTTGTTACCTTTCTATACCTTATCCAACCGTCCCATCTATTTTCCAGCTTTCTATATGTATATACAGTATATACAGTATATATATATATATCGAGATGTATGGACCGGCACTCCTATCGTCCAAATGCAGCTGCCTGGGTGCTTGCTCCAAAAGAGTAATGTATGGGCAAGGTTGAGAAAGCACTCCCCCGGACTCCTCAGGTAAAAAAACAGCCAAACACACTAGATGGTGCTAACGTTTCGGGGTGTGACCCCCTTTATCAAAGCAAAAATACGTGCATATATATATATATATATATATATATATATATATATATATATATATATATTTTTTTTTTTTTTTTTTATATATATATATTTTTTTTTTATTTAAGATATATGTATTTCTTAGAGTAGCATTAATTATTTTGTTTTTATTTTAATTTTTTTGGCCCTACTTTACTAATTCTACCTCCACTTGTCCTCTGGATCCTGGATGTACCACTATTGCTATTCTTTTAATCTATTTTTAAAGTATGTGTCTTAAACTTATTTTTAATTTCTAGTGAATTTTTACATGTGTTCCTTATACATGATTCTTTTGGTTATTTATTTATTTATTTTCCCCCTTATCTATCTATATTAATAATAACCCTTATATTAACTATCTCATGTGTTCATTGGTGCTATTATTATCCATCTGTCTCTACTTCCCACACACACCAGAGGACAGAGGACACCAGAGGACAAAAATTTATGGTGTAAATTTTTAATGCACTCTTGGAGGGAGTGTACATATATATCGTCGATGCTCTCAGTACTGGCGATACATGGTCTGTACTGCAAGGTAAGTATATCTGCAGCTTCTTTTTTTCCCTCTTTTCTGTGTCAGTCACTTGCATATGCCAACCTCTTTGCCATTTTCCAACCTATACTAAACCCTTTGCATTTTTCCTATGCCAGCCCCCTGCCTTTTCCAGGCATATATAATTAGTTGAAAGTATTTACACAAATAGAGACACACCCATGCCCACCCAACCAGAACACTGGTCACGCCCCCCATATTATTAGGTGGTGGCCACAACCCCTATTATTGCGCATAATAGGCCCTTGATAATTTTCAGCTCCAGGTCCATTTAGACCTTAATCTGGCATTGCCACTAGATAGGTGTTGATTCTGTGTAAATTGGAGGCTGACATACCTCCATCTTAGTGGCTGCTGACACACAAATATTTGTGTGCTTCTTCACTTAAGCGCTGTGACTTAGAGGTGGGCCCAATTGTATCCCAATTGTGGCACTACACGCCCACTGTCTTTCAAGAGGTAGTGCTTTCCAACTGCTGGCCAGTGGTGCCATACCACCACCGCTAGGTTCTAAGAAACTACCCTGCCAAGTTCTAAGAACCACAGCTTGCCACCCAAAAGAAATAATGAATTCTAAAAATGCACTAACTAGTCCAAACAAGAGAAAATGCTACATAAGAAAACACCTAACCCCAAATTAGATAGGTGAACCCCATCATATCTAAAATATTGTGGGATCCCTAGTAACAGTAACAGATGTCTAATAGCATTGCCTCTTTTCACAATACAAATTTTGACACTGCAACATTCACCTTATTCCTAGACTGATCAATCTCAGTGGCATCTCGCGATCAACTCCAAAAAAATATGGAACAATAACCGACCATACCCACATGAACTGAGGACCAATGACTAAGAACCTTCTGCAGGCAATCATCTATGAACAACCAATCGGCAGCTACTTCTTATTTATTTACCACCCTCTAGACCAGTGGTTCCCAACCTGGGATACTAGTACCCCTGGGGGTACTCTGCAGACCAGTTGGGGGTACTTGAAATTAATATTGGTAATGGCGGAAGATGAAAAAAAGTATTTTGATGGCAGAAGAAGAAGGCCCATTGCTATGGAGAAGAACCATGTTGTGTCACTTATGGTTCTGTCTTCAGCGTCATCAGCGTCTTTGTGCTTTTGCCTGACCAGCAATCCAATGGGAGCTACCCATGCTGCCCTCAGACATCATCAATGCACAACCAGCGGCCAGACACGGAAGGGCAAGATTCCTGTCCGCTACTTCTTAATATAAGGACATGCATAAGGATACGCATACCGCTCACTTCCACTCCACTCATAAGTACTGTCTATATTTTAAATTGAGAGGAGGGGGTACTCATCAATGAAAAGCCTAATCAAGGGGTACAGGAGAGAAAAAAGGTTGGGAACCACTGCTCTAGACGATAGTAGACAGGATGTGATTGGTTGCCCATAGCAACATGACCTGTGAAGTGTATTTCACATCTTTAGTAAATTTCACACACAGTGTCAACTCAATCCCTTTAATGTGACAAATATTGTTCTCACCTAGGTGAAGTATCAAAATGTCAGGGCTTCTGCCGAAAACACAGTTCCCATAATCCTGACCACCTAAGGCCTTGAACTCCAAGCCACCTCACTGTACGACCATCACATAACTCAGATATCTGCCTGGCCAAGGAATTCTGCTCTGCCCAAAAAACATGAGTGCCCCAAAAGCCAGATCTGTGCAATAGAATGGGAGGGAGCTGAAAAGAAAAAAAGGGGAAATTATCTGTCAGACATTGTAAATTATTATTATATGGATCAGTGGTGCAGCAATGTTTTGGGCGCCCCCCCCCCCCCGCCATACACCATACAGCAGACCGTTTCAGAGAACTATGTGCTATATGGGGGCGGCCATTTTGTGGTGGTCCTCAGCAGAAGAACGGAGCCGCCGGGACCAGCGAAATAGGTAAGTCTGCGGGGGATTGGGGGGAGGTGTAACTATAGCACCTGCGCCCCCGGCGCCCCCATATGCACAGTGCCCCCCCGCGGTGGCGGGGGCTGCGGTGCTATAGTTATGCCGCTGATATGGATGCAAGTGAAGGTGAAAACTTAAAAAAAATAATTCACTCAGGCTTTTATAGTAAGCCAATTATAATTAGGCTCTGACGGAGGAAAATATATAAAACATTCTTTCATACAGAGCCATATTAAGCCATCGGGGGGCCCGGGGCACTTTAGAAAGGGGGGCCCCCTCCTACTTGTGATTACTGACCGCAAACTGCACAGGAGAAATATTACACTGTCAAAACACAGAGTAATGGCAGTATAAACTTGGTCAATGGGTACCTGCAGGGGGGATTAATAAAAACATCTATAAAATACCACATGAAAAGCCTGTGTTTGTTCCTCTCTAACTTACTCTGTAGGAGCCCTGACAGGCTCAGTGCTGCCTCTGATTAAAAACCCTCCCATGACAAGGCAGCTGCTGCTGCTGTCCTCCATGGGCCTCCAAAACATATGATGAGCTCCACCAAGCAGAGCTCAGCACAAGTCTCTCAGCCTCTGACCTCTTGTGCAAAGTCTTATGGGACTCCCAGTAATGCACTGCACACTTGTGCATCAGGGTGTGCCTTGACTCCTGATGCCCAGCACCATTAATCATTGTCACATTGGCAGATAGGTGAAGCTGCAGCACTACACCACTCCCATGCACAAAACCATTAGCTTATTTTTTTTAAAATACATGCCAACCACAGGGGGGCCCCTAGATGGAGGGGGGGGGCAGGGGTACTGACCCCTTGTGCCCCCATTATAATCCAGCCCTGCTTTCATACACCCAATTCCAGAATGCTAGTCATTCCAGAACTGGTGGATTAACACATCTGGTGGGGTTAGGGCAACAGACACAATATTAAACCTTATCCAACCTAATATAAGACTTTACTGCTGCCAACATCCCATCTCATAGCAGATAAAGAAAGCCTACTAGCCACAGAGCATGTACCCGTGCCTGTGCAAAAAGAGTGTGTCCTGTATTCCTCCTCTCTAAGCCCTAAATGGCACAAACTAAGTCTAAATACAAGAAGGGTTTTGAGGTCAGCGCAAGACACTGTATATGTGGTTGTTGCTAAGTATATAGGTATACTACAGGATACCTTGTGGAGTTCTAGTGTGTGAAAAGGAAGGGTATATTCTGCACAAAACCCAGTGCTGGAAATGGGCTGGTATACTCCGGTATAGCATACCGAACTTCCTTCTAGCATTACTTTTTTTTTTTTTTTTGTACTGCTCACCCACAAGGAGAAGCTGTCACTAGCGGCCAATCACAGTGGGGGAAATTTACTAAGAATACTAATACGATTTTTCGTATTTGTATTCTCAAATTCGTGTTCTGGAGGGTAATTTACAAAGCAGTCAAATACAAAAGAAGAAAGAAAAAATATTCCTAGTTGGGGCACTCTCTGGACTGATATTGAATTCTCATCATATACACCGACAAAAAGATTTTATTAAAATGTAACTTTTATTAGTTATGCCTATAAAATCTGCTGAAAGCCAGCGAAGTATAAATGAAAAAATGTGCAAAAATACAGAAAAGTGAATAGAAGAGATTAAAAGGATTGTGCACTGTGTGATGTTAATTGATTCTACTCTATCATCAATAATTTACTGGTATCACCACAATGGGTCTACCTATTAACCAATTATTGAGTCTATTATCGCTAGGACAGAATACAGTCAGCAACATCAAAATTAATGGCAGTTGTGAGTCACTTGCATAAAGTTAAATGTGTTCCAAAATAGGACAGTATTTCAGTTCAGCTCCCAATATTCGTATTGAGTAGCTCAGATGTCACAGTGTATGGTTATAATTAGAGATGTGCGGCGGCCACTTTTTCGGGTTTTGGTTTTGGATCTGGATTGGTTTTGGCAAAACCACCCTTGTGGGTTTTGGTTTTGGATCTGGATTTTTATGAAAAAATGCTAAAAATGGCTAAAATAACAGAATTTGGGCCTGTTTTTGCCCCTAAAGTATTATTGACCTCAATAACATTAGTTTCCACTCATTTCTAGTCAATTTTGATCGCTTCACAGCTTACAAAATTATTTTAATTTACTGTAGTTGGGCCAAAAGGGTATACCGAGGTAGCTGGATGACTAAGCTAAGCGACAGCAGTGGGCATCACATACATGTGGACCTTACACTTCCAATCTGGCACATCTTGGAAGCAGAGCGGCACTGCAGGGGCAGACAGGGTGGCAGTTTAATAAATTATCCCCAAAAAAGAGAAATGCTCCAAAGAGCAAAAAATACAAAGAGGTATCGGCCTTGTCATGACTGGTGGTAGCAGCTTCAGCACTTCTATCAGGTTGCTGATCACCCACTATTTCCTCCTCCATCATCCTCCAAAAATGTGTTTTTATTTTATTTATTACTTTTATTTATTTTTCTTACTTTACACTGGACACAGCCTGTCACACTGGACACAGCCCCTTGGACATTGGACACTGTCCCTTGACACAGCCCCTGGACACTGCCCCTGGACTCTGGACACAGCCCGTCACCCTGGACACAGCCCCTGGACAATGGACACAGCTCCTGTACACTGGACACAGCCGTCACACTGGACACAGTCTCTGGGCACCGCCCCTGGACACAGCTCCTGTACACTGGACACAGCCATCACACTGGACACTGCCCCTGGACACTGCCCCTGGACACTGGACACAGCCCGTCACCCTGGACACAGCCCCTGGACAATGGACACAGCCCGTCACCCTGGACGCAGCCCCTGGACACAGCCTCTGGACGCCACCCCTGGACACAGCTCCTGTACACTGGACATAGCCATCACACTGGACACTGCCCCTGGACACTGGACACAGCTCCTGTACACAGCTCCTGTACACTGGACACAACCCCTGTACACTGGACACAACCCCTGTACACAGCCCCTGTACACTGGACACAGCCCCTGGCCTGTACACTGGACACAACCCATGTACACAGCCCCTGTACACTGGACACAGCCCCTGTACACTGGACACAGCCCCTGTCACACTGGACACAGGCCCTGTCACACTGGACACAACCCCTGTACACAGCCCCTGTACAATGGACACTGCCCCTGGACACAGCCCCTGTACACTGGACACAGCCCCTGTACACAGCCCCTGTACACTGGACACAGCCCCTGTACACTGGACACAACCCCTGTACACTGGACACAAACCCTGTACACTGGACAAAGACCCTGTCACACTGTACACAGGCCCTGTCACACTGAACACAGCCCCTGTACAGCCCCTTGTACACTGGCCACTGCAGCCCCTGTACACTGGACTTGTGTACAGCAGCCCCTGCAGACCCTAATCGAGTGAGCAGCAGCAAAATAATTTATTATTATAGCACAGCACACAGCACAGAGCACAACCACCCTCTTCCCTCTCCTATGCTGGAGTAAAGATGGCGGGGCGCGAGTGCGTCTTATATAGAATCCAGATCCCGCGAGAATCCGACAGCGCGATGTTGACGTTTTGCCTCGTTTTCGGTCCGGAATTTAGGCGGGAACTCCCGAGCCGGCTCGGATCCAGACTCGGATCACCATATTCGGATCTGGCGGATCCCGGAGATCCGGACCCGCTCATCTCTAGTTATAATATGTATATTTTGGGAGATTTGCACAATGCAACATTTGTTTCAAGTTCAGATTAGGACGTTAGGTTACATTGTATCTATAACCCAAAGATGTTTGCAATTATTAGTATGATGTCAGTTTGATTTCAATTTAAGAAAGCAGATGCCCTTTGCTTGATTTACTAGGAATATTTTTTTCTTTCGTCTTTTGAATTGGCATTTGCAATAATATTCCTGGGAGCACCTCCTAATATACTAATACATATATTCTCACAGTCTACAAGAAATATCCCAAACAAGAATATATAGGAATGGACTGTTAAAACATTTATACACAATTGAAGGTCTGTGCGGATGTTCTCAATCTCCAAAAAGCAGTCAAATACGACTGCTTTGTAAACCCCAATGGCGTATTCATTCCTATTAATTTGTATTAATAATTTGTATTATATACGCCCGCTAATACGAACTAGTATAGGCAGTCTGCATGGATCAGTCAGATCCGTGCAGGCAGAGGCGTAGCTAGCGTGGAGCCGGCGGAGCACCAGCTCCGGGCGCCGACATGTCACCTGGCGCCGGAGCTCTGCCGCCGGCTCCCCCGCCCTGCTAGTGACGCGGCCCCAGGCATCATTGTTGGTATTGCAAGACCTGATACCCGGAAGCCGCGATCCGGTCACTACTGGTGGAGCCGGGCAGACCGCGCATAGCAGGACATGGGACGCTGCGGCTGCAGCGCCTCCCGGCACACAGCACATGGGATCCGGCGCTGATGTGCTGGAGGCACAGGTACCCGGTGCCTATGTGCGGTAAGCACAGGGACCCGGCGCTGATGTGCTGGAGGCCCAGGTACCCGGTGCCTATGTGCGGTAAGCACAGGGACCCGGCGCCAATGTGCAGGAGGAACAGATACTTCAATGCGCACATGTGGGAGACCCAGCACTGCTGCAGGACTGCAGGTACAATCAAAGAACTGCTTGGCTTGCCCTAAAGGGTGAGGGGACAGGGTACCTAATGGGGGTACATTAGGTATACATAGGGATAGATTTTAAAAGATTATGTCTGATTAAACAATTGCAAACTCCTGCTCCCCCACATCTCTTCTCACCTCCTGCCCCCTCCCTGTCTCACTTCTCTCCCCTTTCTTTCTAACCATGCCCTTTCAACCCTTTCTCTCTCACTTCTCCACCATCTCTCTGCCCCTAATGTTTCTTTGGTTGATTAAATATGGCGTGCAGTGAATAGCAAGGGGGGAGGGAGCTGAAGCTATTTTAGTCAGCATGCTGCTAAATTAGAGAATGCTGGTAGTCACAAGTATCTGATTTTTTTTTACTTAAGTGCCCCACGGCTATAATGTTTGCACCACTTTAGGGCTAAGAAAGGAATCGCCATCCTAGTTTTGCTGGTTTCCTACTCGCACCCTAGAAGTGGTGCGAGCAGAAATACAATAGTTGGAGCTAGCGGTGTGCTGATTAGAATAGCTGTGTAAGCTCCCTCCTTGTGCTGCTCACTGTGCACCATATTGAATCAACCCTTTATCTCTCTCACTCTGGGCCTTATTCTAGTTCACTCTTTCTGACAAAATCCTTCTTAGATGGACAAAACCATGTGCATTGCAGGTGGGGCAGATGTTACTTTTGCAGAGAGAATTAGATTTGGGTGGGGTTTTACTTCAAAGTGAGATCTATATTGCAGTGTAAAAATAAAGCAGTCAGTATTTTCCCTGCACAGAAACAAAATAATTCACCCAAATCTAATTCTCTCTGCACATGTTACATCTGCCCCACCTGCAGTGCACATGGTTTTGTCCATCTTAAAAGGATTTTGTCAGAAAGAGTGAACTAGAATAAGGCCCTATGTCTCCAGTCTCTCTCTTGATCTCTCTGACCCTGTTATTTCTCTCCTTATCTTTCACCTTTTTCCCTCACTTTACCCTCTCTCTTTCCTCCGTTTTCCAACTCTTTCTCTTCCCTTTCTCTCTGTCTTCCTACCTGGCGCTGTCTCTCTCTTTCTCTCGCTCTCTCTCCAACACCTTCTATCTCATTATCTCTCCCTGTCGCTCTTTCACTCCATGACACACTACCTCCCTCCCTGACACGTTTGTGTGTGTGTGTGTGGGGGGGGGGGGGGCCCTTGCAACATTTTGCTATGGGGTCCACAGGGTTCTAGCTACGCCCCTGCCCCTTGCATTTACTTCATCCACCTCTCACTCATTCTTGCATATATAGAAAACCACAATCACGATACTTAGCTTACACCACCATCCTGCATTTATTTCTAGTACAGCAGATCCATTACAGAGGCAGCGCTTGAGCCCACCCTTCTCTTTCACCTTATGACCAACAGGGGGTCGGGACACCCCAGTGGCTAAGCAGCGCCTAAAAACACACCCTCTAGGTGAGCGCAGTATATCTACCTCCTTTAACCCCCCCCCCCCCCCCGCTATGCCCGGCATCAAGTCAGTGGGGAAAGTTATAACCCGTCGAGCACTCACATCACGTATGCATGCGCCTGTTTGGGACGCCGGAGGCAGGGATGCGGCACCATGACGTCACAATTTCATCAACGTTATGGCGCCGCATCCCTGCCTCCGGCGTCCCAAACCGGCGCATACGTTATGTGAGTGCTCGCCGGGTTTTAACTTTCCCCACTGACTGATGCCGGGCACAGCGGGCATCAATGTCATGGCGCAGCATCCGTCGCACCGGAGTCTCTATTCAGGGGTCAAGGGGTGAGCGGCTGGAGGTTGGACAGTGTGTGGAGGGTAGGATAGTGGGCTGGGGCTTCTTCCTTTGCTCCCAGCTCACTATTGGAGCAGCCGGCTGTGGGGTTCTATTATTATTATACAGGGGAGCAGCCTGTGGTTTCCTTTTATTATACAGGGGGAGGGGGAGCGAAACATGCCCTTGCTCCGGGCACCATGGAACCTAGCTACACCACCGCGTGCAGGCTGCAGTGTAAAAAAATAAAATAAAAAAAAATAATAAATTTAAAAAACGGCATGTGGTCCCCCCACGGCCGTAACCAGCACCAGGCTCAAAGTGCCGGGGCTGGTTTTAAAAAATCAGGAAACCACCGTAATAGGGCTCCGCTGGATTTTTAAAACCAGCCCCAGGCTCCAAGGCCGGGGCTGGTTCCCAAAATATGGGGGAACAAAATGAATAGGGGTCCCCCGTATTTTAAGAACCAACCCCAGGCCCAACCAGCCAGCAGGGTACTGCCACAGCCAGCGGGAAACTTTTTATACAAGTCACTCGGCCAAAGCATTCATCCCTACTGACCAGTCAGCCTGGGCAGGTGGTTCTGGGGGAGTGGGGACCTCACCAAAGAAGGGTTCTCCCCCCTCCAGAACTTACCTGCCCAGGCTGAAGCCTGGTGCTGTCCCAGGTGGCCCTGGGCTGTGGGTACCGGGCTGATCTTTGTGTAAAAAAATATAATGATAAACCATTGTCTAATACTGTGGAACTATGAGTCCCAGCAAGCCTCCCCACATGCTGGGACTTGGAGAATAACAAGTCCCAGCATGCGGGACATTAAAGGGCCCGCTGGCACTTGTAGTTCCACAGTAATAGAAATAGTAAAAAATACACACACTGACACCCATGAAAAATAAAACTATATTACATCCAAAGCCCACACATACTGATGCTTACCTATCTTGAGCCCGTAGGTAGGTCCCTGGGTCCGAGTCGGTGTCCTGAGGGTCCGGCTCCATTGTCCGACGAAATCCATAGGGGTAGCTGTGGAAGCAAATTATACTTACAAGTATCCTCTGACGTTGATCAGGTCCTCCTTGATCCATGTAGGCTCCAGAGGGACTTGGCAAAAAACAAACCGAGTACGTGATCCAAGCCGGACTGAGCAGGAGCCTCACAATGTTTGTTTACATCGTGAGGCCCCATCCCCCGAATAGCGGTGTTGGCCGGCTTGTGGCTTAGCATCTCCTGATTGGCTACTAGGCGCCGCAAGCTGGCCAATAGCGCTATTGCTAGTGCAGTGTCCCTTCTCTCCCCCTCCTCATGTACCCATTTCTGTGGCCCTCCTCTCTCCCTCCCCTCTCAGCTCATGTCCCCAGGTGCCACCCACCTCTCCCCCCAGGTATTGTGTCCCTTCTCCCCCTGTCTACCCCCTCTCATGTGCAAATTACCTGTGTCACCCCCCCCCCTCTAATGTCCCCATGTCATGTGTCCCCCCCTCATTTACCCAGGTATTATGTCCCTCCTCTCCCGCTCCTCATGTCCACATTCCTGTGTCCCTCCTCTCCCACCCCCACACCTCATGTCCCCAGGTGCCATCCCTCCTCTCCCTTTGCCCCCCTCTTCATATCCCCATTCCTGTGACCCTTCACGTCAAGGTCTAGAGTATATCTTTGTCACTGTGCCTCCTAAATAAACATCTGGACATGTTGTGTGCTACACTGCACTTAAAGACACACCCCCTTTTGAGTGACCATGCCCTCTTTTGAGTGGCCACGTCCCCTTCAGCTCACTTAACTGCTTCCATTGTTTTTCCATACCCCCACTTTGCAATTTCCACTTCGAGCACTGGCAAAACCATATAGTATATCCTCTCTGGAAGCCACCGAGCGTTATTAGGCAGAGAAACGCGTAAGTAAAGGACCTGGTACCATTGTTTCTGTTTTTTGACGGTCACCCACCCACCATCAGCAACCCCCAAATGATTGAATTGGAAGTGTTGAAGCAGC
This sequence comes from Crinia signifera, assembly GCF_055691185.1. Classification (NCBI taxonomy): domain Eukaryota; kingdom Metazoa; phylum Chordata; class Amphibia; order Anura; family Myobatrachidae; genus Crinia; species Crinia signifera. Next base: position 43,810,586 of record NC_139217.1, read on the forward strand.
TTGGGACTGAATTGGCTTACTGGTGATAGAGGTGGCCCCCTGTTTATTATTCAGCAAAAAGCATTACTGCTGCATAAAGGAGTGGTAAATACAGTATAACAAATCTAAAACTCAGATATTCCATGGAAATGACTGTTGTTTCATTACTAGAGACAGGATTATATGCAACATAAAAAGCTTGAAATATGCATGCAAATATGCATGACAAATACTTAAAATATGCATAAAAAGTGTTAAAATATGCTACATTAAATAATTAAAAAAGTAATTTTTAACTTATTTATTTAAAAATCAGCATACAATGTTGCAAATAAAGCTCAAAAATAGGCCCACAGCATCTGCAGATGTCTAGTGCTGTACACAGGATTTTTGTTCTTCCAGGCTGCTACAGCAGACTGCAGCGTCCTAGGCTCTTCTTGCATCAACTACATGGACCCTCATCTCCAGCGCCGATGGATCAAATGTCAGCATAGCGTGTGAGGGTGGCACAGTGGAAGGCTTCCTCCCTGCGCTACATACTCCCTGTGAGACGGCATTTCCTCTGTGCCGCATGTTGTCACAACCCTTCCGCCCGCCTCATCTGCTGCAGAAGTCTGTCTTTTGGTGTAAAGTCCCAGGCCAAGGGCAGGCAAAGGTTCAGGAACTTCGTAATGGCATCCGCCCGACTGACTTTTATCAACATGGATTGGAAGCCTAGAGCTGTGTCAGACATATCGTACATCCAAGGTTCCCAACACTGTGGACATATTGCCCCAGCCTGCACACCCTACCACTACCTGGCCAGCAGCGGGTGCCGGACGCATTCCCGACAGTCGGGATCCCGACAGTCATTTACCCGATGTCGGAATCCCGACTGTCAAAATGCCAACAGCCGGGTGCCCGATGGCCACCCGCTATTTTCCCTCGTGGGGGTCCACGACCCCCATAGAGGGAGAATAGAATAGGTGGCTCGCAAGGCGCTTTTTTGCGCTCGCCATGCTGTCTGAGTATGGGCAGTCGGGATAATGACTGACGGGATCCCGACTGTCGGAGCCCCATACCACACCCGCCAGCAGCAGCAGGGCAAAGGAGTGCTGTAACTCGCGGATGGGAAGAGGACGGGGCCTAAAATATGCACCATCACTAGATTTTAGGTAAAATATGCAATAACCAGTGAGAATGGGCAAAATATGTATTCTGTGTCACTCTGCTTTACTAACAAGAAACAATAATTGCTGCTTTTTACTATACAGTGACTTTGCTGCATCGTGCTTTCTCACATAACTAATAATTGAGCATTGGGGCAGCACGGATGGTGTAATGGTTAGCATTACTGCCTCACAGTGCATGGGTTCGATCCCCACCATGGCCCTAACTGTGCGGAGTTTGTATATTCTCCCCGTGCTTGCATGGGTTTACTCCGGGCACTCCGGTTTCCTCCCACAATCCAAAAATATACTGGTAGGCTAATTGGATTCCAACAAAATTAACCCTAGAATGTCTCTGTGGTAGGGAATATAGATTGTAAGCTCTACTGGGGCAAGGACTGATGCAAATCTCCTATATATTTGGCTACATCTGTCACTCAAAGTGGCTGTCTGTGTCTATAACGCTCTGTTCCTGGACTTTCCTCTTAATGTGTGATTGCCTTCATCTGTGCTGAACACCTTTCTGAGAAATTAACCTGTTTAAAACAGGTGATGGCAATCATACATTAAGGGGAAGTCTAGAAACAGAGCATTGTGTCCCTCCTGGAGAGGGTCATGTTCAGAGCCGAATTTCCCATTAGGCACGTGAGGCACGTGCCTAGGGGCGGCACATGTTTGGGGGCGGCACTTGGATGCCTGTGATAGTACTGTCAGCCCAAAATGTACCAATAACTGCAAAATATCCACTGTACTGTACTATATTCCATCTTAAATAGAGTGTAAATGGATAGGACATGCAGATACTGCCCCTATAAACTGTCCTACTTAGTAAACATTATTGTTGTGCCTAGGGGCGCCCTCCTCCCTAAATCCGCCCCTGGTCATGTTGGGAGGTATGTGACAGAGAACCAGCCCAGTGAGCCCACAGACAGTGCCAGACACCCACTGCCTTCCCATGTTGCCCAGCACTGCTACTCCACAGCCACCAGGTGAGCGCCCCCCTCCCGCGATTTGCGGCAAAACCTCCCCCCCCCCCCCCCCGCGCGCCCCCCTCCCTCGGCCTGATTTGCGGCAAAAATACCCGCTCCCCCGCGACCGCGATTCGCAGCAAAAACACCCCCGCGACCCCCCCTCCCGCGATTCGCTGCAAAAAGAACCCCCCCCACGACCCCTCCCGCAATTCGCGGCATAACCACCACCCCGCGACCCCCCCCTCCCGCGAATCGCTGTAAACCCTCCCCCCTGACCCCCCCCCCCCCCCGATTCGCGGAAAAAACACCCCCGCGACCTCCCTCCAGCGATTCGCGGCAAAAAGGACCCCCCGCGACCCCCCCTTGCACGATTGGCGGCACCCCCCCTGCGACCCCCCTCCCGCGATTCGCGGCACACCCCCCCCGTCCCCCCCCCGCAATTCGCAGCAGCCCCAGGATTAAATGGCACATGCAAAACACTGACATGGCTATGGTCGACAATGAAAAAGGTTGACATGAGTTTTTGAAATTTTTTTGTCATTTTTTGAATATTTTCATATTCATTCTCATGTGTCGACATGGACACCAATGAAGTGCCACACTTATGTCAACATTTACATGTGTTGACCTTTCTGTGTTGATTTTTTTCTTGTGGCGATTCGCGTCACACCCCCCGCAACCCCCCCCTCCGGCGATTCGCGGCACCCCGGCACCCCCCCGCGACCCCCCCCCTCCCGCAATTCGCGGCAACCCCCCACCGGAACCCCCATGAACCCCGCTCTCCCGCGATTCGCGGCACCCACCCCCCGCAACCCCCCCCCCTCACGCAAATCGCGGCACCCCCCGCGATTCGCGGCAGCCCCAGGATTAAATGGCACATGCAAAACACTGGCACGGCTATGGTCGACAATGAAAAAGGTTGACATGAGTTTTTGAAGATTTATTTCATTTTTTGAATGTTTTCATATTCATTGTCATGTGTCAACATGGACACCAATGAAGTGGCACAGTTATGTCAACATTTACATGTGTTGACCTTTCTGTGTTGAGTTTTTCTTGTGGCGATTCGCGTCACACCCCCCGCAACCCCCCCTCCCGCGATTCGCGGCACCACCCGTGACCCCCCACCTCCCGCAATTCGCGGCAACCCCCCACCGGAACCCCCATGAACCCCGCTCTCCCGCGATTCGCGGCACCCACCCCCCGCAACCCCCCCCCCCTCACGCAAATCGCGGCACCCCCCGCGATTCGCGGCAGCCCCAGGATTAAATGGCACATGCAAAACACTGGCACGGCTATGGTCGACAATGAAAAAGGTTGACATGAGTTTTTGAAGATTTATTTCATTTTTTGAATGTTTTCATATTCATTGTCATGTGTCAACATGGACACCAATGAAGTGGCACAGTTATGTCAACATTTACATGTGTTGACCTTTCTGTGTTGAGTTTTTCTTGTGGCGATTCGCGTCACACCCCCCCGCAAACCCCCCTCCCGCGATTCACGGCACCCCCCGTGACCCCCCACCTCCCGCAATTCGCGGCAACCCCCCACCGGAACCCCTGTGAACCCCGCTCTCCCGCGATTCGCGGCACCCAACCCCGCGACCCCCCCCTCCCGCAATTCGCGGCACCCCCCGTGATTCGCGGCAGCTCCAGAATTAAATTGCACATGGAAAACACTGACATGGCTATGGTCGACAATCAAAAAGGTTGACATGAGTTTTTGAAGTTTTTTTTTTCATTTTTTGAATGTTTTCATATTCATTCTCATGTGTCGACATGGACACCAATGAAGTGCCACACTTATGTCAACATTTACATGTGTTGACCTTTCTGTGTTGATTTTTTCTTGTGGCGATTCGCGTCACACCCCCCCACCCCCCCCCGCAACCCCCACTCCCGCGATTCACGGCACACACACACCCCCCCGCGATTCTCTGTACCCCACCCCGTGACCCCCCCTCCCGTGATTCACGGCACATCCCCCGCGACCCCCCCTACCACGATTCGCCGCAACCCCCGCCCCCGTAACCCCCCTCACGCGATTTGCGGCAACCCACCCCGCGACCCCCCTCCCGCGATTCTCTGCAATCCCTCCCCTCCCGCGATTCGCAGCATCCACCCCCCCACAACCCCCCCTCCTGCAATTCGCGGCACCCCCCGCGACCCCCCTCCTGCAATTCGCGGCACCCTCCGCGACCCCCCCTCCCGCGATTCGCGGACACCTAAGTTGCAATACAGGGCATCTTTCATAAAATTCTAACCATATTTCTCATATACAAACGTTCACAAATGAAGGGGGCGCAGCCCCTTACGACGGTGTGAAGAGCGCCCGTAGGGCGCGATGAATCACCTAGTCTCCTATATATTTGGCTACATCTGTCACTCAAAGTGGGTGTCTGTGTCTATAACGCTCTGTTCCTGGACTTTCCTCTTAATGTGTGATTGCCTTCATCTGTGCTGAACACCTTTCTGAGAAATTAACCTGTTTAAAACAGGTGATGGCAATCATACATTAAGGGGAAGTCTAGAAACAGAGCATTGTGTCCCTCCTGGAGAGGGTCATGTTGGGAGGTATGTGACAGAGAACCAGCCCAGTGAGCCCACAGACAGTGCCAGACACCCACTGCCTTCCCATGTTGCCCAGCACTGCTACTCCACAGCCACCAGGTGAGCGCCCCCTTCCGCGATTTGCGGCAAAACCTCCCCCCCCCCGCGCGCCCCCCCCTCCCGCGATTCGCGGCAAAAACACCCGCTCCCCCGATTCGCAGCAAAAACACCCCCGCGACCCCCCCTCCCGCGATTCGCTGCAAAAAGAACCCCCCCACGACCCCTCCCGCAATTCGCGGCATAACCACCACCCCGCGACCCCCCCCTCCCGCGAATCGCGGCAAACTCTCCCCCGTGACACACCCCCCCCCGGTTCGCAGAAAAAACACCCCCCCCCCCCGCAACCTCCCTCCCGCGATTCGCGGCAAAAAGAGCCCCCCCGCGACCCCCCCTTGCACGATTGGCGGCACCCCCCCTGCGACCCCCCTCCCGCGATTCGCGGCACCCCCCCCCCCGCAATTCGCAGCAGCCCCAGGATTAAATGGCACATGCAAAACACTGACATGGCTATGGTCGACAATGAAAAAGGTTGACATGAGTTTTTGAAGATTTATTTTTAATTTTTTCATATTCATTGTCATGTGTCGACATGGACACCAATGAAGTGGCACACTTATGTCAACATTTACATGTGTTGACCTTTCTGTGTTGATTTTTTCTTGTGGCGATTCGCGTCACACCCCCCCGCAACCCCCCCTCCTGCGATTCGCGGCACCCCCCGTGACCCCCCACCTCCCGCAAATCGCGGCAACCCCCCACCGGAACCCCTGTGAACCCCGCCCTCCCGCGATTCGCAGCACCCACCCCCGCGACCCCCCCTCCCGCAATTCGCGGCACCCCCCCCCCCCCCGTGATTCGCGGCAGCTCCAGAATTAAATTGCACATGGAAAACACTAACATGGCTATGGTCGACAATGAAAAAGGTTGACATGAGTTTTTGAAGTTTTTTTGTCATTTTTTGAATATTTTCATATTCATTCTCATGTGTCGACATGGACACCAATGAAGTGCCACACTTATGTCAACATTAACATGTGTTGACCTTTCTGTGTTGATTTTTTTCTTGTGGCGATTTGCGTCACACCCCCCCCCCCACTCCCGCGATTCACGGCACACACACACACACACCTCCCCCGCGATTCTCGGCACCCCACCCCGTGACCCCCCCTCCCGTGATTCACGGCACACCCCCGCGACCCCCACTCCCATGATTCGCCGCAACCACCGCCCCGTAACCCCCCTCCCGCAATTCGCGGCACCCACCCCCGCGACCCCCCCCCCCCCGCGATTCGCGGCACCCCCCCCCGCGATTCGCGGCAGCTCCAGAATTAAATTGCACATGGAAAACACTGACATGGCTATGGTCGACAATGAAAAAGGTTGACATGAGTTTTTGAAGTTTTTTTTTTTCATTTTTTGAATGTTTTCATATTCATTCTCATGTGTCGACATGGACACCAATGCAATGAAGTGCCACACTTATGTCAACATTTACATGTGTTGACCTTTCTGTGTTGATTTTTTCTTGTGGCGATTCGCGTCACACCCCCCCACCCCCCCGCAACCCCCACTCCCATTGATTCACGGCACACACACACCCCCCCCGCGATTCTCGGCACCCCACCCCGTGACCCCCCTCCCGTGATTCACACACACCCCCCGCGACCCCCCTACCATGATTCGCCGCAACCCCCGCCCCCGTAACCCCCCTCCCGCGATTTGCGGCAACCCACCCCGCGACCCCCCTCCCGCGATTCTCTGCAATCCCTCCCCTCCCGCGATTTGCAGCATCCACCCCCCCACAACCCCCCTCCTGCAATTCGCGGCACCCCCCGCGACCCCCCCTCCTGCAATTCGCGGCACCCTCCGCGACCCCCCCTCCCGCGATTCGCGGACACCTAAGTTGCAATACAGGGCATCTTTCATACAATTCTAACCATATTTCTCATATACAAACGTTCACAAATTAAGGGGGCGCAGCCCCTTACGACGGTGTGAAGAGCGCCCGTAGGGCGCGATGAATCACCTAGTGTTCAAATATTCTCTGTAAAGCGCTGCGGAATCTGTATGCGCTATATAAGAAACTGTAAATAAATAAATAATAAATATTAATATCGACTGCACTGGGATATCGCTGCTAGAACACCCCATATCTGCATCCACAGCCTATTAGTGTCCTTTAATATCATTTGTTGTCTAATTGTGTTGTATATTTTGTTTTATTTGTTCTATGTTTGCTTTATTCACTTTTTATGAGTGAAACAATTGTTTTTCTTTTATATTTTGCATACTTCCAATTTAATGATTAAGTGACCCCTAGTGGTAAAAGGGAAATTATTAGAGTGGTTAATATATGAGAAGAATCACAGATCTTAGTGCAGTATTCTTTCTTTCTCTGTTTTTTTTTTTTATTTCTATATGAGGTAAAGTACCCACATTTCTACTGCAGCTTATATCTGTGATTTGTCCATTTTTCTACTAACGTTTTGTAATAATTTGGACACATTTATACAGTACACCAATGAGCGCACAGCCACACCACATTCTTTTGCATACTTGCCTACTTGAAAACTAGTTTCAGGGAGATTATAGTTGGTAATATAATTTTGCAAAGGGCCCCATTGAGGGTGTGTGTCATGCTCCACCCAAAAGGCGTGTCTAGTTCCATACATGGAGAGATTGTGAAAATAAATTGTGAACGTGGCACCTAGAAGCGTGGTGTGTATGGCTACATCTGAGAGGAATCTTGTAAAATGAGGGACACAGTGCGCACAGCGTCTATTCCCGCAGCCAGGGGGCTGAGGGTATGGCTAGAGGCTCATAGAGCGTCTGGGTCATGCCCCCATAGCATCAAAACGGGGGCATGGCCTCGCGGGAGAGCTGCGAGTATAGACTACGCCCCCTTTAATTAGGACACGCCCCTACGCATCACTGTGTCCCTCCTTCCTCTCCCTACAAGTTGGGAGGTATGTATTTTTCCACAAATCAATCCAGTGTCCCTCAACCCTGGACAAGGGAAACACCCTTTAATAGGGGGTCCTGAATCAACCTCGGAACTCATCCAGGGCTGACCAACTGCAGTGGACTTGGTATGGCCGGGGAACCTTGTATAAATAGTGTCTCCCATCTGTGGTATGACAAAGCTTGCTGTTGGAGCCCTGAGCTGGTTTCAAAATACAGGGGACCCCCATTTTTTTTATCTCTCATATATTTGGAACCAAGACCTGGGCAGGACACACCCACCATCTTTAAAGGGGTAATGCTTTCCAACTGCTGGCCAGTGGCGCTGTACCACCACGTCTAAGAAACTATCTTGCCAAGTTCTAAGAACCCAAATGAAGAATGACCTCTAAAAATGCACTAACTAGTCCAAAGAAGAGAAAATGCTACATAAGAAAACACCTAACCCCAGATTAGGTAGGTGAACCCCATAATCTCTAAAAAAAATTGCGGGCTCCCAGAAACAGTAATGGGTGTCTAAAGGCAGAGCCGCATTTGGACAACACATATTTTGGCACTGCAGAATTCGGTACTTGTTTATTATCACGGCGCCCACGATGTTCATCGTACTGCATCTGATCGCACTGCATCTGATCACACCGCATCGTATGCAATATAGCGGCATGCGATGCGATGTGATGCGATTTTTAATTGTACAAGCACTCTGATTGTTCGCTTACAATGTTAAATGCACCCCCATTGTCAACGCCACCCCGACTATCAACACCAATGCGATCCCAGTGCTTTATATGCATATAGTTGTGATGTATGTCTATAAATTACCATAACTATGGTTACGGTAACAAAGTTACTATGGTAACTATGAATACACTTAAGTTAAGTAAATAGTGAATGTGTTCTAAAACCACACCACTATCCACGCCAACCCGAAGTGTGGCGAATGGCGGCGGAACGTGTCCTCCCGACCTTTTCATACCCCCACTATCCAAGTCGATGTGGAGTTGACTTTATATAGTGTGGTGAGCGCACGCAGATTACTTTACATGTTTTCCACGGCCCCTCGTGGGGCTCGCTACACTCGTCACGCTTCGGGCTTGGTGGCTCGTTACGCTCGCCACACTATGTAAAGTCAACTCCACGCCGACGTGGATAGTGGGGGTATGAAAAGGTCAGGAGGACGCATTCCGCCACCATGCTTCGGGGTGGCGTGGATAGTGGGGCAACGCTGAGGTTCCAACGCTATGGAATGGTTACTATGGGGTGGTGTGGATAATAGGGGGGTACCTACAATTGTCACTATCACATCGCATTGCATCGTGAGGTACAATGCAATGTGATAATGCCTTAAAAATATAGCAGTATTTAGTAATATCGCATTGCATCACATCGCATCGCACGCATAGACATGCGATGCAGTGGCGTAAGTTCGTCCCAGAGGCCCGGAGGCAAGATGAATGATGGTGCCCCCAAAACCGGCGGCACTCAGGGTCTTGATAAGAAATGTGAAATTGAAGTGTTTATTGTCAACAACATTTCTGGCCTGCGCCCATCTTCAGGCACACTACATGTGGATACCCGACAGTAGAGTAGAAATTTATCTTAGTGGTACTTTTAGCATGCACCACCAAAAGTGGCCATGGTCATGTGTCATGATGGGGGGTGGTCATATGAAACTAGGGGAGTGGCTACATGACAACAGGGGCATATCCACATTATGCCACACATTGTAATAAACGGTACTTGTGTAGTTTCACCGGGCCAGCATGGCACCGTGCTACTTCCGGGTTCTACGCTCGCCACAAACTGCCAACATGGATAGTTCATACCGCCACTATCCATGTTGGCATGGAGCTGATTTTAAATAGCATGGCGAGCGTAGCGAGCCACCGAGCCCGCAGCCTGGGCGAGCGAAGCGAGCCCTGCAAGAGGACTCAGATGCACGGCGCCATACTGGCACCGTGAAACTACGCAAGTACCTAATAAACATTAGATATTATGCCACACATGTAATGCCCATTACACATTATACCACACACCATTAAGTCCAAGAAAGGATGGAATGTCACTATTTCTGTTTCTGTATGTCTGTGTGTGTACATGTGGTAGGGAATATAGATTTTTAGGAAAAAAGAAGGGAAAGACTCTCTTTTTGTTGGGGCACTCTTATAATGAAAATTTATATTTCAATGGTTCAAAAAAGTATTAGAATATAGGGAAAGGACACACACAAAGGCCCCCCCAAAAAAGCAGTAAGTATTGATTAGAATAGTTAGTGCGACACTCGCTTAGCGTATGTGTATGAAAGGATTTTAAAATTCTCTTTAATAGTATATTTATTAAAACTAAGCACTAAACACAAACGGACAAAAATACATATAACATAAAACACTAATGAGCTTCTGTTGGAAATGGTAATCAAATTAAACGGACCTGTGGAGAAAAAATGTTATCTCTAGGAGAGGAACTCTCCTCAAGGCTCAGGATTAACTTTACACTGAGGTCACAGCCCCCAATTTTAGATACTTTCCAAAATAAGCTCTAATATTGACAATTCTCGTTCTAATAGGGATCAATTAAATCACAAAGATAAAGAAGTAGTACTATCTTGTGTGGCTCATTAAAGCTGAGGTGACAGAGAAGATATGTCTCTCTCAGATGATGGGCTTTTTGTTAGCCCCGGTGTCCAAAATGGCGACGCGCTATTATAAAACATAAACTGAGTTTGTCACATCCTTCACAGCACCCAACTGAGCACCTTCATCAAAAGCGTTATTTTTGTGACACGCTGTCTAATCTACGTCCCTATTTGACAGTCAAAATATGTGTATGAATTTATACAATAAAATAATCGTCACACATCAATCAAAAGATAGCGAAAATATGAATTTTTTCAGTATATTCTTTCAATAAGTACAAGGAAAACACTGTCTCCTCTCCCCAAGAGGGTAAAGATAGTAGTATGGTTGGGAAGGAGTGAAAAAGGGAAAAGAGAGCAACAGCAAAAGCAAAGTAATAGGGGATAGAGATTTGGAAGAAAGTAGAAAGAAAGTGTTGCCTCAAAGGATGACAATTCACCGACTATATATACCTGTAGTGTGCTGGGAAAGATGGATTCTCACAATGAGGTCTCCCTCAAATGTTACTCGTCACCACCCGGCACACCAGCTGCCATCTGTAATAGATGGGCCTTTTAGGTATTGTGGGAAGTCAGACCTGTACTCCCTGATTTAACCCCATAGGGCTGCTGCTGCCCAGCTATATATACCTATGACCAACAAGGGGTACAACGGTTTCCTTAGCAGGGTCTCCCCCCTCTGTGTACTCGGTTGTATCTCAAATTGGTCAGCTTCCTTAAGCAGGTAATGCAAAAAGGGCTTTGAGGTATTGCGGGTTAGCGAGTCCTAATGGTCGGGGTTACAAGGAGAGAGGATAGCACACAGAAAAAGACAAGGAAACAGAGAAAGAAACAAAGTATAGAGAGAAAATTGGGAGGGGGCAGGAGTGCCGGAAAGGACAAGAGAAAAGAAAAGAAAAAAGAAAAAAGAAAAGAGAAAAGAAGAAAAGAAAAATGTTACCTCAAAGGTGACAGATCACCAACTTTATATACCTATAGTAGGCTGGGGAAGGTGCGTTATCGCAGTGAGGTCTCCCCCAACTGTTACTCGTCACCCCCCGGCATACCAGCTGCCATCTGTAGTAGATGGGCCTTTTAGGTATTGTGGGCAGTCAAACCTATGCTCCCTGATTTGACTCCAAAGGGCTGCTGCTGCCCAGCTATATATACCTATGACCAAAAAAGGGGGTATAACGGTTTCCTTAGTGGGGTCTCCCCCCTCTCAGTACTCAGTTATGTCTCAGTTTGGTCAGCTTCCTTCAGCAAATGATGCAAAAAAGGGCTTTGAAGGTATTGCGGGTGAGCGAGTCCTAGTAGTGGGAGTTACAGGGAGAGAGGATAACATAAGAAAAAGAAAAATATCCCAAGACACTAATGGCCTGGGGGTGGGGTAGATTCCCCTGGTTTGAGGAGATGTAGTTACAGGGTAAATCCCTCAGCTCCCAAGTGGAGAAATGCCTGAGAAAGGTGTATCAGGCGGTATTACTCCTTTACTTAGGGATTAAATGTGCGTTAGGTTCCCCCGTGGGTTATATCAGTGGGGGGTGGGCGAAATGTGGCCCCAGGTAATTTATAGATGACTGGTGAGAGCAAAATGCCGGGAATCAGAGGAGAGAGAGGAGAAAGAAGTATAGGGCAAAATGAGGAAAGACTGGGTAAGGGAAAGAGTGGGGGGAGAGGCACAGTGGATACCTATGGTTTCACCCCGGGGATCTGGTCCTAGATCTCCACCGGGTCTGCCGCTGTGGCTAGAGATACGTGATCCCTGCTATCTCTGCATGTACAGGTCTCTGAAGCGCTCAGTCTCTGGGTGTCCGAGGGATCCACGGGTATGAGATGCTGTAAGTCAGCGTCTCTGTTGCAAACAGGATGCGCGACTATCAGAGTCAGGAGGCACTGGATAGGTAAGCCAAAGTCCCCTCTGTGCTGTAAGTCAGCGTCTGGGTGTCCGCGGGATACACGAGTATAAGATGCTGTAAGTCAGCGTTTCTGTCGCACACAAGATGTGCGGATGTCAATCAGGGGGCACTGGATAGGTAAGCCAGCGTCCCCTCTGTGCTGTAAGTCAGCGTCTGGGTGTCCGCGGAATACACAGGTATGAGATGCTGTAAGTCAGCGTTTCTGTCGCAAGCAGGATGCGCAGGTATCAGAGTCAGGAGGCACTGGATAGGTAAACCAGCGTCCCCTCTGTGCTGTAAGTCAGCGTTTCTGTCCGCAGCACAGGTATGAAGTGCTGTAAACCAGCGTATTAGTCACAAGCGGGATACGTGGGTATCGAAGTCAGGAGGCACTGGATAAGTGAACCGGTGTCCCCTCTTTGCTGTAAATCAGCGTTTCTGTCCACAGACGATCGTTTCGCCACGGAGGCTTTCTCAATGTGTAACAGTGGATAGATGTGACGCCCTTAAGTAGCGTCAGAGTCTGTAATTAGTGCTGAATGATCTGCAGCCTTGGAGGAAGTAAGTTCACTGAAAAAAACTGTAGATCCTCTATCGCAACGTCAGTTGCGCTATGCATGTTTATCAAGTGATTGTATGTTCGTTTTAGAAATGTCATAATAACATGAGCTATCTGTAATAACTGATAACTTACATATGGTATAATATAAGAGTGTCATAAAAAATGAAGAAAAGAAAAGAAAAAGTCAGATGTCAAACGGCCACGGGTTTGCGGCGATTCTATATTGTGCAGTTGGCAATGCTGGAGGAAAAAAAAAATAAAAAAAACTGGTGATGAATGGTAACTGACAAAGAATGAGTGAGAGGAGGCGTCATATTAGGAAGAAATAGCCAATATTAGTTATTTGGACTACGTTTCGTTATACTTCGCGGGATGTAAGAGAAAGATCGACACAAAAAGGAACGACACCAGCCTATTGATTGTATTTATGAAGGCTGTAGGCAATAGATATGCCGTTACAAGCTTTTTCTCTAGGTAGTCTAGATAGTCTACATAAAATAACAGTTTTAATTAGGGAATGCAAAAAGGATTTTTATGTTATTAAGGTGTTACTGCTGGTGGGGCAGGAAAGCTGATGGTACTGTTTGGTGGTGATCGCAGGTATTTGGATTTATCTGTTAAGATTGAATGTGTGTGTCGACTGTGTCGTTTACTATTTTGTGAGTGAGACTTTTTTTCCTAAAATACTACATATACTCTCTAGGGAGCACCTCCACAACTTCCATTCTTTGCAAGGAAGCTAGAAAACTAGCCCAAAAATTTTTTTCTTTCAGTATTGTGGATCGTATACACTGTTTCGTCGCTATGTATAATATATGCTAACCTGTGCACTGGTCTACTCCCACATACCCTTTTCCCCTCAAAGTAAAGGGAATATAGATTGTAAGCTCCATTGGGGCAGGGACTGATGTGAACAGGCAACTATACTTTGTAAAGCGCTGCAGAATATGTATGCGCTATATAAGAAACTGTTAATAAATAAATAAATAATACCACACACAATTGCACCTTTTGCCACACACCTTAATGCCTAGAACATATTATACATAACATAAGTGCCATGCTAGTTGTCCGGGGGGTTTACATGCTGGCTTTTTATGGTGCTTCTGTGCACTGCGAGGAGCAGGCCTGCCTGGGAGATGCTGTCGCAGACACAATCGTAGCGGCGGCCAAAGAACTGGGTATCCTATCCCCATGCCATGAGAGGTGGATCAATTAAGCATGACCTGAGGGGATTATCTGAGAAGAACCTTTGTTGGTTGGCACAATCCATAGTTGAAGCAGCCCCATGGCATTGAAAATTCCCTAGGCATTTGCCTATGCCTAGCTCTGTCAGGTGTAGTTTTATTAAGCTTGGTGAAGTGATTAAGTGTCTGTTTTTTATCACCGGCCAATCAGCTCCTACCTGTCATTTTTCAAACCAAGCCTATTACTTCACAAGTAGGAGCTGATTGGCAGGTGATAAAAAAAACAGACAGTTTATCACTTCATGGAGATTAATAAATCTGCCCCACAGTGAAGAGAACAACCCCCCACCAACACCACCCCCACACACCCACCCGTGATCCTGGATCCTGGCGTCATACTAGTGTAGTGAGTGATCTCTCTCAGTCTCAGCTTCCAACAGTGACAAACGTCGGTTCCCTGTTTGCCATCCCTGGGGCACTCACCCTGCACAGCCATAGCACCTCCATGGAGCGGGACAGCGAGTTCGGCGTCAGGGAGAAGAGTGCGCAATGCGCACGCCCACGCACGGCCCCATTCATTGGTGTCCCGCTGCTGTTTAGCTTCTGCACATTAGGTGGGCGGGCCTCAGGTGGGCGGGCCTCAGGTGGGCGGGCCTCAGGTGGGCGGGCCGCGGTGCGGTGGGGACTACAGTACGCGCGGTTGCAGCAGCAGCTTTATCTTTTTACTTTACAGGTCGACTCTGGGGACGCGGGGACGGCACACTGACGCCCGGCGAGAATTAGACAGCAAGAGGGAGAGATGACGCCCGGTGGGGACCCGGCGGTAACGGGAGAGGACAATCAGTCAGTGCCCCCTTTAGGCCAGGCGCCCGGCGGCAAATGACTCCAATGCCTCCCGGAGTTCCGCCACTGATGCGATGCAATGCGATTTTCTTACGCAGAATAGCCCACTAAGCAAATAAGTACCCTTAAATCTTCTGTATTATGGGCCAAATTATAAAGAGTTTTAGTTTAGCAAGAATTTGCAAAAACAACTCCTTCCACTAGTATACGAGGGGCATCCAGCACAGGGCACTGCCGCCCTGCATGTCGGGTCCCTTCCTGTTATGTGAAAAATCTTGCAATCACATTGCAGAGATGCAAAGCTTCTGTAACACCCCAATAAGGGTTAATGTTTATACATAAACTAAAATGTTATATGGTTGTGATACAGTAAATCTAGCAGATATCAAAAGTAATATTAGTAGTTAATTAATTATTTAGGAAAAGTATTAATGTGTTAATACCCCTTATTAATAGAATATTGTGAACTGAACACTGTTTACCCCTTTCCTGAACTGACAATGGACTTGTCCTCCTAGCCCATTAGGGTGGACTATACCATATACCCTGCTTTAAAGGGGAGAACTGTGAGGAACATTCCAGAAAGGAAAATATACTCTAACAGTTGGCAGAGCCCCTGCTCATCAGGAAACCCCAGAGCAGAGACTATAAATAGAGCTGCTGAGTAGAAAGTACAGTTGGTGTGCTATAGAGAGGGGCTGAGGAAAGCTGAAGTGCAGCACAAAGACGCTGTGTAGCAGAACCTGTGGAGGGAGACACAGCAGCAGCTTCCCCTGAAGGCAGGCAGTAAGGTGGAGAATAGGCAGAGGCCTATAATATGAGAAGAGAGGAGTGGTGAGTGCACTCAACCCCTAGGACTCCGTATATGACCAAAGGGACTGTAACAGGCCCAGCCAGCGTAGAGTGACAGTCAGATAGGATGCTCAGATACACCAAAAGGAACTTCTTTAATAGTATATAACATCTCCAGGATAAGTCTTGCACAGTGAAAAAAGGTACCAATTTCAGCAGCAGTGTTACTACAGAAAGAGCCGATTGAAGGGATACAATGTTTCTGTTTTAAATACTTTATACAGTGACTACAGAGTTTCCATAGTGGATTACAAATACTTAGGGAAATAGACACCTCAACGTGGGACCTAAAAATCCTGTAAAAGAAGGGACAGTTAATCTAAAATAAGTGCTTATACAAAAGGTGACTGCAGTCGCACAAGGGTAAACCCAAGACTATTATAGTCCTCAATAATTATTGCGCAATAATTAACCTAATTGAGTAATTAGAGGCCTCATAGAGTAGGAAAAGTGTTGTGGAAATGTTTAACATTGTAATTGCTATTGATACATTGTAAGTGCATAGGCAGCAACCGTTTTGCCCTGTTGCAAAATAGTAGCATTAGTTAAGGAATTGATATTGATGTTAATATACTTTACCACTGTTAGAAGGAAAGTGATTTTATTGCTTATATCTATATATTGTTACATTGGTGCCGGATTAACCTTGAATTTCCTCATACTCAAGGGAAGCTGAGTTCCAGTGAAATAAAACCGTTATATTGTTGTATTGGTGTAACTTATTGTGGTGAACTGTTAAAGTCTGTTAATAACAAAATACCTGTGAAGAAGACAAAATACTTACCCGTAAAGCAAAGGATACTTACCTGTGAGGGTATCACATTTGGCGTCCGCGAACAGGATAGGAACAAGATGTTGGATATCCAGACTCCTGTGTTAACTTTGAGACGGAGATTGTTACCCATGTCACCCAGGCAAAGAACAATGGCATCACCAATCACAATGCCTTACTACCCTGGAGCCCCATGGCTGCCAACTTATTCTGGGAAAGCATGTACTCCAGGTAACAGTATATTTAAGGACTTTAAGTCAAAACTGCTGTCACTATTTTGCATAGGTTCCCTTAATGAGCCACAGAAGGTGGAAATATTGATCGGACAGTTAAGAGGCCTAGCCCTTCGGGAAGTAAACTCTTGGTCTACTGAACAGAAGAAGAACGTAGAAGACATTTTTAAAAAATTGTCCACTATTTTTGATTTGCAAACTTTATCTAAACTTAAAATTAACTTCTATGGAAGAAAGCAACAGCCCCATGAATCCTTAAGAGAATTTGCTCTCAGTTTGCAGGAATCACTCAAAGAACTACAGAACTTTGACCCCCGTGAAAAACAACAAGAGGATGAAACATTGACCAGTCAATTTATAGAAGGAGCTCTCGGGGATGCAGTGCGTACTACATTATGCATGGTGAGATCACAGAATCCAACTTGCCCTTTCCCTGAATTTAAGGAGACTGTTATCAAAATTCTGGGACTGAATACATCTTCTGAAACTACCTCCTCCTTATCAGTGGAAAATTCTGAGGCCAGAAGTCCCTCTAAAATCAGCTATAATGAAAGAAAAAAACCCATGGCACCCAAAGAGGCAGTCATACAGCATGCTCAGTTATCCTCCTGCCCTGACCAAAGTGAAGTATTAAAAAGCAAGATTGAAGAATCTATCCAGGGTTTTACAGAACTGTGCAGGGAGGTGGAAAACCCAACGAAAGAGCAATTGCTTCCTCAAGAACAACAGAAAGGTTATATCGAAAAGAGAGCCAGGAATTTGAGAATAAAACGGACCTACCAGTTTGACGCACAGGGATTGCCAGTATGTCAATGCCGTAGACAAAAGGAACATGTTCAGTTCAACTGCAGGCAACATGAGAATTTAAACTCAAACCCTGAGGCAGAGGATCAGTGCTCAGGAAGCACAGCAAGAATTGATCAACCTGTGGATGACAGACAAGATATAGGTTCAGAAACAGTATTGCAAAACCAGGCTAAAAATGTTGGTGTACCTAATGCCGGCAGTGTTCTGCCAGCCAGCACAAGGAACATTTTGGGTCGAGTATTATGGTTTAATGTCCAACGGGGTTATGGCTTTATAAACCGTATTGACACCAAGGAAGATGTATTTGTGCACTATACTGCCATTAAGAAGAACAACCCCAGGAACTTCTTCTGCAGTTTGGAAGAAGGAGAGTTGGTGGAGTTCAATGTGGTGATTGGAGAGAAGGCCACCAAAGCTACTAATGTAACTGGTCCTAATGGTGTTTCAGTACAAGGCAGCAAATATGCAGCAGGTCGCAGTCCATATGCCAATGTCCCAGTGCAGAGAAAATCAATTGGGAGGACAGTTGAACAAAATGTAGAGCAACAGAGTGAAGTGGTGCAGCAGAACCTACAGGATACTAACAAACCACAATCTCTTCCAAAGCCAGAATACCAGATTAAACCTAGAATGGATGACACACATGCTGGTAAAGTTCACTACAACCAGCCAGATTTAAAAATTGTTGAATATAAGGAAGACATTGAAAGAGTTGCCCACTCAACCACAGCAGAGAGGTTGGGTTCCCATGAACTCAATTGCCTTGGTTCTTTTATGCTAAAGTCTGAATCTATTTTATGTGAAGAACCATATATTTCAGTTAAAGAGCCCTTAACTTCTGTTCCATCAGAGTACAAACTTCCAAATAGTAAATATATTGAGATAAGTTCCAGTGAAACAGCATTAATTATGCACCAGATTTTGAGAAAATATGGAATGAGAAACAGAAGTGCCCCATTTATACAGTATAGGCATTAGATTGAACATAAATGTCAGAATAAGTACTGCTTTTGTCAATATTAATTGTAAAAAGTGTTTTTTTTTTGAGTGCGTGTGTGTGTCCACAAATATTAGACTGTTCTTTATTGGATGTTGTCTGTTGTGTGAGGACACACAACGTTCCAGCGGGGAAGTAATGTAACACCCCAATAAGGGTTAATGTTTATACATAAACTAAAATGTTATATGGTTGTGATACAGTAAATCTAGCAGATATCAAAAGTAATATTAGTAGTTAATTAATTATTTAGGAAAAGTATTAATGTGTTAATACCCCTTATTAATAGAATATTGTGAACTGAACACTGTTTACCCCTTTCCTGAACTGACAATGGACTTGTCCTCCTAGCCCATTAGGGTGGACTATACCATATACCCTGCTTTAAAGGGGAGAACTGTGAGGAACATTCCAGAAAGGAAAATATACTCTAACAGTTGGCAGAGCCCCTGCTCATCAGGAAACCCCAGAGCAGAGACTATAAATAGAGCTGCTGAGTAGAAAGTACAGTTGGTGTGCTATAGAGAGGGGCTGAGGAAAGCTGAAGTGCGGCACAAAGACGCTGTGTAGCAGAACCTGTGGAGGGAGACACAGCAGCAGCTTCCCCTGAAGGCAGGCAGTAAGGTGGAGAATAGGCAGAGGCCTATAATATGAGAAGAGAGGAGTGGTGAGTGCACTCAACCCCTAGGACTCCGTATATGACCAAAGGGACTGTAACAGGCCCAGCCAGCGTAGAGTGACAGTCAGATAGGATGCTCAGATACACCAAAAGGAACTTCTTTAATAGTATATAACATCTCCAGGATAAGTCTTGCACAGTGAAAAAAGGTACCAATTTCAGCAGCAGTGTTACTACAGAAAGAGCCGATTGAAGGGATACAATGTTTCTGTTTTAAATACTTTATACAGTGACTACAGAGTTTCCATAGTGGATTACAAATACTTAGGGAAATAGACACCTCAACGTGGGACCTAAAAATCCTGTAAAAGAAGGGACAGTTAATCTAAAATAAGTGCTTATACAAAAGGTGACTGCAGTCGCACAAGGGTTAACCCAAGACTATTATAGTCCTCAATAATTATTGCGCAATAATTAACCTAATTGAGTAATTAGAGGCCTCATAGAGTAGGAAAAGTGTTGTGGAAATGTTTAACATTGTAATTGCTATTGATACATTGTAAGTGCATAGGCAGCAACCGTTTTGCCCTGTTGCAAAATAGTAGCATCTCCTATATATTTGGCTACATCTGTCACTCAAAGTGGGTGTCTGTGTCTATAACGCTCTGTTCCTGGACTTTCCTCTTAATGTGTAATTGCCTTCATCTGTGCTGAACACCTTTCTGAGAAATTAACCTGTTTAAAACAGGTGATGGCAATCATACATTAAGGAGAAGTCTAGAAACAGAGCATTGTGTCCCTCCTGGAGAGGGTCATGTTGGGAGGTATGTGACAGAGAACCAGCCCAGTGAGCCCACAGACAGTGCCAGACACCCACTGCCTTCCCATGTTGCCCAGCACTGCTACTCCACAGCCACCAGGTGAGCGCCCCCCTCCCACGATTTGCGGCAAAACCCCCCCCCCCGCCCCCCCCCCTCCCGCGATTTGCGGCAAAAATACCCGCTCCCCCGCGACCCCCCCTACCGCGATTCGCAGCAAAAACACCCCCGCGACCCCCCCTCCCGCGATTCGCTGCAAAAAGAACCCCCCCACGACCCCTCCCGCAATTCGCGGCATAACCACCACCCCGCGACCCCCCCTCCCGCGAATCGCTGTAAACCCTCCCCCCTGACCCCCCCCCCCCGATTCGCGGAAAAAACACCCCCCGCGACCTCCCTCCCGCGATTCGCGGCAAAAAGGACCCCACCGCGACCCCCCCTTGCACGATTGGCGGCACCCCCCCTGCGACCCCCCTCCCGCGATTCGCAGCACCCCCCCCCGCAATTCGCAGCAGCCCCAGGATTAAATGGCACATGCAAAACACTGACATGGCTATGGTCGACAATGAAAAAGGTTGACATGAGTTTTTGATGATTTATTTTTAATTTTTTTAATTTTTTCATATTCATTGTCATGTGTCGACATGGACACCAATGAAGTGGCACACTTATGTCAACATTTACATGTGTTGACCTTTCTGTGTTGATTTTTTCTTGTGGCGATTCGCGTCACACCCCCCGCAACCCCCCCTCCCGCGATTCGCGGCACCCCCCGTGACCCCCCACCTCCCGCAATTCGCGGCAACCCCCCACCAGAACCCCTATGAACCCCGCCCTCCCGCGATTCGCGGCACCCACCCCGCGACCCCCCCTCCCGCAATTCGCGGCACCCCCCCGTGATTTGCGGCAGCTCCAGAATTAAATTGCACATGGAAAACACTGACATGGCTATGGTCGACAATGAAAAAGGTTGACATGAGTTTTTGAAGTTTTTTTGTCATTTTTTGAATATTTTCATATTCATTCTCATGTGTCGACATGGACACCAATGAAGTGCCACACTTATGTCAACATTTACATGTGTTGACCTTTCTGTGTTGATTTTTTTCTTGTGGCGATTCGCGTCACACCCCCCGCAACCCCCCCTCCGGCGATTCGCGGCACCCCGGCACCCCCCCGCGACCCCCCCCTCCCGCAATTCGCGGCAACCCCCCACCGGAACCCCCATGAACCCCGCTCTCCCGTGATTCGCGGCACCCACCCCCCGCAACCCCCCCCCCTCCCGCAAATCGCGGCACCCCCCGCGATTCGCGGCAGCCCCAGAATTAAATGGCACATGCAAAACACTGGCACGGCTATGGTCGACAATGAAAAAGGTTGACATGAGTTTTTGAAGATTTATTTCATTTTTTGAATGTTTTCATATTCATTGTCATGTGTCAACATGGACACCAATGAAGTGGCACAGTTATGTCAACATTTACATGTGTTGACCTTTCTGTGTTGAGTTTTTCTTGTGGCGATTCGCGTCACACCTCCCCGCAAACCCCCCTCCCGCGATTCGCGGCACCCCCCGTGACCCCCCACCTCCCGCAATTCGTGGCAACCCCCCACCGGAACCCCTGTGAACCCCGCCCTCCCGCGATTCGTGGCACCCAACCCCGCGACCCCCCCCTCCCGCAATTCGCGGCACCCCCCGTGATTCGCGGCAGCTCCAGAATTAAATTGCACATGGAAAACACTGACATGGCTATGGTCGACAATGAAAAAGGTTGACATGAGTTTTTGAAGTTTTTTTTTTCATTTTTTGAATGTTTTCATATTCATTCTCATGTGTCGACATGGACACCAATGAAGTGGCACACTTATGTCAACATTTACATGTGTTGACCTTTCTGTGTTGATTTTTTCTTGTGGCGATTCGCGTCACACCCCCCGCAACCCCCCCTCCCGCGATTCGCGGCACCCCCCGTGACCCCCCACCTCCCGCAATTCGCGGCAACCCCCCACCGGAACCCCTGTGAACCCCGCCCTCCCGCGATTCGCGGCACCCACCCCCGCGACCCCCCCTCCCGCAATTCGCGGCACCCCCCCGTGATTTGCGGCAGCTCCAGAATTAAATTGCACATGGAAAACACTGACATTTACATGTGTTGACCTTTCTGTGTTGATTTTTTCTTGTGGCGATTCGCGTCACACCCCCCCACCCCCCCGCAACCCCCACTCCCGCGATTCACGGCACACACACACCCCCCGCGATTCTCGGCACCCCACCCCGTGACCCCCCCTCCCGTGATTCACGGCACATCCCCCGCGACCCCCCCTACCATGATTCGCCGCAATCCCCGCCGCCGTAACCCCCCTCCCGCGATTTGCAGCAACCCACCCCGCGACCCCCCTCCCGCGATTCTCTGCAATCCCTCCCCTCCCGCGATTCGCAGCATCCACCCCCCCACAACCCCCCCTCCTGCAATTCGCGGCACCCCCCGCGACCCCCCCCTCCTGCAATTCGCGGCACCCTCCGCGACCCCCCCTCCCGCGATTCGCGGACACCTAAGTTGCAATACAGGGCATCTTTCATACAATTCTAACCATATTTCTCATATACAAACGTTCACAAATTAAGGGTGCGCAGCCCCTTACGACGGTGTGAAGAGCGCCCGTAGGGCGCGATGAATCACCTAGTTAGTTAAGGAATTGATATTGATGTTAATATACTTTACCACTGTTAGAAGGAAAGTGATTTTATTGCTTATATCTATATATTGTTACATTGGTGCCGGATTAACCTTGAATTTCCTCATACTCAAGGGAAGCTGAGTTCCAGTGAAATAAAACCGTTATATTGTTGTATTGGTGTAACTTATTGTGGTGAACTGTTAAAGTCTGTTAATAACAAAATACCTGTGAAGAAGACAAAATACTTACCCGTAAAGCAAAGGATACTTACCTGTGAGGGTATCACACTTCGCTGTACAGCAAAGCGCTTGCATCTTTAGTGTGACCCCCTGCCTGCAATTTCCAATTGGTGATATCTGCACTTACCGTTCCATTCTTAATTAGCCCCATGTGCATTGTTTTTGATGTCTTTAAAGCACCTTGAGTCCTGTCAGAGAAAGAGCGCTATATAAATAGTATTCTTATTAAACAATCTCAATATGAGATACTGCGCTTGTTATCAGGGCTGCCACTAGAAGTGTTGGGGCCCAGGACTGACCTACAGTCCGTCCCCCAGCTGCACAGCGCCATATTTCTTAGTAAATTTCCCACACCATGTCAGTGGACCCTAACAGCACAGATTACTATACACCGTGCTGATCTCTTGTTAATAGAGAAAGACTGAACTTCAGTCTCCAGGGACAGGGAGGAGAGTATTAATGAGGCAGGCATGGATTACCTTACCTTACGCCTGTCAGCCTTGTGCTTCAGTGCCTAGCTTTATTACTCAGGATGAGTGCTGTCGTCAGTTCCAGACAGAGGGTGGCTGCTGGCATACCGCTGTGGATTAATTCATCTTTCCAGGGACATATCCATGCCATGGTAAGCGCACACACCTGCCGTATGGAATAAGGGCCTGATTCTGGTTCACTTGCAAAAGCAAATTCTCTCTATAATGGACAAAACCATGTGCACTGCAGGTGGGGCTGATGTAACATGTGCAGAGAGAGTTAGATTTACAAACCCCACCCAAATCTAACTCTCTCTGCACACTGTTACATCTGCCCCACCTGCAGTGCACATGGTTTTGCATTTTTTGACTTTTGCTTTTGCAAGTAAACCAGAATCAGGCCCTAAGTCTCTGGCCATCAAAATTCAGATTACAGCAATTGTGCATATCAATACTGATACATGGGGTGACATTTAATGGGATGTGAATTTGTGTTTTTTGTGATTTAACGGGATGCGAATTGCAGTACAAATCGCACTTTTTGAAGCGAATTCGCACATTCTGATTTTTCAAAACGCATCCAGGTGTTTTCCCATTAAAAAGTATACAAATCGCAAATTTAATGGGATGCAAATTTGGGAAAATATTACAAAAAATCGCCACACAAACAGACCAGGTTGTGGTGGGCGATTTGGACAGAACCATGCACAGATCAGTGAGATTTGTGCAAGGTTCTCTCCCCAAAAAATGTGTAAAAAAAAAAAAAAAAAACGGCGGAGGGTTCCCCCTCCTGAGCATAACCAGCCCCAGAGCTGGTCATGGTTTCATAAAATCACGGGACAAACTGAATAGGGGTCCCCCGGATTTGGTAAAACCAGCACCATGTTCAAGGCTGGTCCTGGTTCCCAAAATATGGGGGACAAAATGAGTAGGGGTCCCCCGTATTTCAAGAACCAGCACCGGGATCAATCAGCCAGCAGGGTAATGCCACAGCCGGGGAGAGACTATTTATACAAGTCCACCAGGCCAAAGCATTAACCCCATGACTAGTCGGCATGGGCAGGGATCCTGGGGAATTGGGGACCCCCCAATGAAGGAGTCCCCCTCTCCAGAATTTACCTGCCCATAAGGAAGCCCGGGGCTGTCCCTGATGGCCCTGAGCGGTGGCCACCGGGCTGATAAATGTGTAAAAATAGAACAAACTATTGTGTATTGTTGTGGAACTTCAAATCCCAGCAAGCCTGCACCGCATGCAGGGACTTGGAGAACCACAAATCCCAGCATGTGAGCATTAAAGGGCCATTTTTTTTTTTTTTTTTTTTACAAAAAATCGCACATGACTAAAAATTGCACCATATTGAATTTTTTGCCGAGAATTCGCATCTCATTAAATAGACAAATTAAGGCTAAAAAAATGCGATTTGAAAAAATGTGAAAAGGTGCGATTTCGGAATCTTCCTAAAACTCGCATCCTATTAAATGTCACCCAACGTTGCTTGTTGGGTTGCGTTTTATTACAAAGGTGCAATTCAATATCTAAACCGCGGATCAACAAAAGTACTGCACAATTGATATTAAGATAAACGCTATTCCGGAACTTTGAATAATGGATGTCCACTTTTTACATTGAAAAATTGAAACATTACATATGAATTGTTCTTTTACAATGCAGGTGGCCACTTGCTTTATATATTGTGTGATATTTTTTAACAGTATTAACAAATAATTGTAATATTTTTAAACATTTGTTTGCTAAATTTATCCAGCCAAATGACATGGTCTTGTCTTTGCTAACTAGCGCAGAACCTCACATTGGCCCTTATTCTGATCTGTGCGGCCGGATCCGAATATGCGGCCAGCACGTGCGTTCTAAACCCCGCCTTCCATACGGATCGCCAACTCCGTCCGTACGCGGTAAGAAGCTGTACGAATGGACCGCACGTGTATTTCTCATGAATACACCTCCTCCCTCTCAGGAAACCTCCCCCATCATTCGATTCTACACGTGCGTCACGGCCGCATTACCATACGTACGCCCAGCGTTTGCATGGGAACGCCCATGAAACGCGGGGTGTAAACATATGGTAATGAGCCCAAACAGCCCTTCACGCCCCTCTCCACCCCCTGTTCGGAGTGTTCACATTTCATGCGGGATTTGGCCGTACGCCCCGCTCGCACATGCGCAGAGACGCCTCTGCACATGCGCAGACACAAAACATCGGCGGCACGAACGCACGCGGATATTACCGCACCAACCAGAATAAGGGCCATTGAGATTTATAATTATTGGATCTTCATAGCCCTAATATCTGAGGTCTGCGGCTGTGGAATTAGAGAGCTATTTGGCAACACAGTTTTCTAACAGCGCACAGCCTTTTTTTGTGTGTTTTAGAATTATTATTATTATTGTTGCAGGTTGTGTATCCCTTATCCAAAAAATCCGTTATCCAAATTGTTCCGAAAACAATAGTTTCCAAAATGTACTTTTATTTTTTATTCTTTGATAAAAACCTTCTGGGTACATCTGTAACTGGCACTACTGTAAAAAAATAACATGTAACTGGCACTACTGGGGAAATAACATGTAACTGGCACTAGATATGTGCAAGGACATGATTGCTTAGCATTCACATTCAGGGTCTGAGATTGTGCACAAAGTTTTGTTTCATGTTTTAAAACCTTGGGTGACATTTTAGGGGAAATTTACGAATACAAAAAAAATTGTATTTGTATTCTTGCTACGAATGAATACGACTGCATACGTCGTATGCAAAGTCGTGTTCCGGAGGGGGATTTACAAAGCAGTCATATACGACTGCTTTGTAACCCTCCGATGTCGTATTAATTCGTATTAGCTGGCCGTATATACAGCCGCTAATATGAATTAGTGTAGGCAGTCTGCACGGATCAGTCAGATCCGTGCAGGCTGCAAGGAGTAAAAAAAAATTGTAAAATAAATAAATAAATAAAAAAACAGCGTGGGGTCCCCCCCAGAGCTGTAACCAGCACCAGGCTGACAGAGCCGGGGCCGGTAATATAAAATCAGGGAACCCGACAAATAGGGGTTCCCCGATTTTTTAAAACAAGCCCCATGCTCCAGGTCCGGGGCTGGTTCCCAAAATACGGGGGACAAAATGAGAAGGGGTCCCCCGTATTTTAAGAACCAGCCCCAGGCCAAACTAGCCAGCAGGGTAATGCCACACCCGGGGGGAGACTTTTTATACAAGTCCCCCCGGCCAAAGCATTAAACCCCTGACCGGTCAGCCTGGCCAGGGGCCCTGGGGGAGTGGGGACCCCCCCCACCCAATAAAGGGGTTTCCCCCCTCCAGGACTTACCTGACCAGGCTGAAGCCTGGTGCTGTCCTCGATGCCCCTGAGCGGTGGGCATCGAGCTGATTTGAGAATGATTCTATTGGCCGCTTAGCGGACAATCAGAGGCCGCGCTAAGCGGCCAATAGAATCATTCTGATGAGAGGCGCAGAGGATGAAGGATCTCTGCACCTCTCTGACAGTCTGATGCGGGAAGCCGATGGAGTTGCCGGCGTGTCACAGAAGGTGACAGAAGTCCAGGACTACGGCGGATCAAGACTTCAGAGCTTCCATGGAGAACCTGGGTGAGTAGG
This sequence comes from Crinia signifera, assembly GCF_055691185.1. NCBI lineage: Eukaryota > Metazoa > Chordata > Amphibia > Anura > Myobatrachidae > Crinia > Crinia signifera. The sequence continues at coordinate 43,837,470 of NC_139217.1, forward strand.
ATTTCCTTCCACAGGTCCCCCATGGATTTCTTCGGACCCGGATGGATGCCGCCGACACAGACGCCACCAACACAGATGGAGCCGACTGGCGACATGGAGGGGAGACCCAGGGACCTAGCTACGGGCTCAAGATAGGTAAGTATCAGTATGTATGGGCTTTGGATGTATTAAAGTTTTATTGTGTGTCAGTGTGTATTTATTTAACTATTTTTTTTACTGTGGAACTACAAGTGCCAGCAGGCCCTTTAATGCCCCGCAGGCTGGGACTTGTGGTTCTCCAAGTCCCAGCTTGCGGGGACTCATAGTTCCACAGTAAAAAACAATAGTTTTTTATTCTATTTTTTACACTCAAATCAGCTCGATGCCCACCGCCCAGGGGCATCGAGGACAGCACCAGGCTTCAGCCTGGTCAGGTAAGTCCTGGAGGGGGGGGACCCCTTTATTGGGGGGGGGTCCCCACTCCCCCAGGGCCCCTGGCCAGGCTGACCGGTCAGGGGGTTAATGCTTTGGGTGGGGGGACTTGTATAAAAAGTCTCCCTCCGGCTGTGGCATTACCCTGCTGACTGGTTTGGCCTGGGGCTTGTTCTTAAAATACGGGGGACCCCTACTTATTTTGTCCCCCGTATTTTGGGAACCAGCCCCGGACCTGGAGCTTGGGGCTGGTTTTAAAAAATCGGGGAACCCCTATTTGTCGGGTTCCCTGATTTTTATTACCGGCCCTGGCTCTGTCAGCCTGGTGCTGGTTACAGCTCTAGGGGGGACCCCACGCTGTTTTTTTATTTTTTATTTTACCATTTTTTAATCACTAAAGCCTGCACGGATCTGACTGATCCGTGCAGGCTTCTGCCAAATACGACAGGAAAATAAAGTGTATTTTCCTGCCGTATATTCGTGGCAGTTTCACGCCAATTAGCAGCCGTATTATCAATACGGCTGCTTAGTAAATCAGGAACCACCATTCTTTTGAATGGTTATTTCTGCCGTATTCTTTCGATGGTGTACTCATTCGTATTTGTAAATACAAATACGAAATTGTCATCATTAAGAATACGAAAATACGTTTTTTTGGCATAGTAAATGCCAAAAATACGTATACACCAAAAAAAATTGTATTTTCGTATGAAAATACGATTTTTTTCCACAAAGTTTTTTAGTAAATTTCCCCCTTAATAGGTAACGATTTTTGTTTTTTGACGATTTTTTTTACAAGAAAATGGCGAATTCGCACATTTTCCGGAAATCGACCATTTAACATGTTGCGATTTGCAGAGTTTTTCAGATTTTTTTCTCCGCAATTCACACAAGTTTACTTGTCGATTTCAATTCGCACTTTTTTCGCATCCAGATGGTTTCCCATTATAAAGTGTACAATTTGCCGATTTAATGGTATGCTAATTTGCAAAAGTGTCAAAAAATCACCAAAAAAATAGACCAGGTTCTGATGGGCGATTTTGGCCCAAAACCTCATTTACAAAAATGGGAAATGGTTAATTCCCTCACAGGTGACCCATAATGTAATCATAAACACCTACATATACCCCAACATGATTATGGCTACCTGTGAGGGTTTGAAAGATCTAGATTTTTCACAGTGAAGTGGAGCTACTTGATTTTTGGCTGGTGACCCCCCCCCCCCAATGACCCTGGGCCAACCAAATTCTATTCCATAGTTGCCGACTTTTTCTGTCTCCTCTCCAGGAGAAGCCCAGAGAGGAGACTTCCAGCTGCAGTTTGGCGGGTGGGGCTTGAGCTTTACGTCATTAAGCCCCGCCCCCAGGATGTAAAAAAAAAAAAAAATTCACGGATCTCCGTGGAGGGGGCGGGGCTAAAATGATGCAATTGTGGACATTTTAGCTCCGCCCCCTCCTCTGAGACCCGCGGATTACCGCATTTACATCCTAAGGTATTTGGAAAGACGCTGCAATTGGGGGGTGGCGTGGGGGTCCCCCGGAATCCGGGAGGGTTGCCCACCTTTCCGGGGGGCCGGGATGAGGACCCGATTTTCGGGATCCTCCCGGCCATTCCAGGAGGGTTCGGCAACCCTGTTCTATTCATGATATCATTGCAGCACTAAGGAATAAGTGTAGGGGGGATGTGTTTTGTGCAAAGATCATACGGCTGAATTTCTCAGGTAATTTGTTTTGGAATACTGGTAACGTGCAAGCAATGTCCATATCACCTTGAAGTTGGCCTGGCTGAAACATGAATCCCTGTATTCACTACATTGTTCATTAATTAAGGGGTAAAATGGGCAACCCCCAAAGAAGTACTGGCATACCTGCTGTGTGCTGTGATGCTAACATGCTGGTAAGTCTGGTAATATCATGTAATATAGATCCTGCAATAATGTTTACAGATCACCAACCCCTGGTTAGTAGTAAGGGACATTGCTATGAAATGTTTTGTCCTCCCAGCCTGCAACATTTGAATGTGGGGCAAATGAAATAAAAAGCCGACACACATGATTAAGTGACTGAAAGTACTGACAATTGTGCAACACACAATAATAAGAAACAAAACTGGCAATTATTTTGCTATGAAAAATGAATGCTTCTTGCCCTGCCCAAGGGACTTAGCACCCTTTTCAGCAGCAGCAATCCCACAACCGGTGTGCACACTCGTGCGCGGAGAAGAAGTTGGGGAACTACTTATTGGAGTGCTGGAGATGCTGCTTGCTTGAAGTGGGGGTAGCAGGTGGGGGTAGCAGGTGGGGGTTGCTTTGGGATAATTTAGTGTGTAGGGATACTAAGGCAGACATTCGTGCAATGATTGCTTGTGTCTGGGGCGATATATTGACATTAAGCTGCCCTAGTGTAGTATTTTGGGACATTATGGCCCAGATGTGTGTTGAGTGTGGCAGCCATCCAGATTTGGGAGCTCATGCTGACCCGCACACTGTGTGCAACTTTTTTGATTTCATGGCGTTTGTTACGCACAAAGGCCCTTGTTCTGGTTCACTCGCAAAGGCAAATTCCTTCTCAAATGGACAAAACCATGTGCACTGCAGGTGGGGCAGATGTAACTTGTGCAGAGAGAGTTAGATTTGTGTGGGGATTTACTTCAAAGTGAGATCCATATTGCAGAGTAAAAATAAAACTGCCAGTATTTTCCTTGCACAGAAAAAAATTAACAACCCAAACTCTCTCTGCATAGGTTACATCTGCCCCCCTGCAGTGCACATGGTTTTGTCCATTTGAGAAGGAATTTGCATTTGAGAGTAAACCAGAATAAGGGCCATAGCCCTGGACATGTTCCATTTGGATGCTTTGGGTCTCCATAAATTCTATTTGCTTCTGTTTGAAGCATTCTAGGGAGTGGGTCAAATCATCTGCAGTTTCTGGGATGGGTGTTTGGGGCAGTGGGGTGTGGTGTGCTGCTTGCTGGGGAGCCAGCCTATGTGTGATGGGTGGCTGCACGATTTGTTCTGCAGCCTCAAATGAGTTGACAAGCTCCAGGATGATCTGCGTCTCCTCCTCAAGTTGAATTTGATCAGCCTTGTCATGATGCTGCAGCTGGTGTGATGGGCCTGTGATTAATGTTACATTAGTAAGTTTTGGATCTTGCATGTGGCGTTTGTGTGAGTGCGGTTTTTACAAGAATGCAGATGCGTGCTACATTACATTGGCAAATATGTAGGATGTATTTACAACCACCATATTACTTTGGAAGGTGTTTTGTGCCTTTTCAATGATGGCGATCCTTCATTGTAAACATCAGACCAGGGCCGGATTATAATGGGGGCACAAGGGGTCAATGCCCCTGGGACCCCCTCTAGCTAGGGGCCCCCTGTGGTTGGCATGTATTTTTTTTCTGTAGCTAAAGGTTTTGTGCATGGGAGTGTGGTAGTGCATTACTGGGAGTTTATTAAGTCCCATGACACTTTGAACCAGAGGTCAAAGGCTGAGAGGCTTGTGCTGATCTCTGATTAGTGGAGCCCATGGAGAACAGCAGCAGCCTAGTCATGGGAGGGTTTTTAATCAGAGGCAGCACTGAGACTGTGAGGTCGCCTACGGAGTAAGGTGCAGAGGGACAAACAGGCTTTTCATGTGGTATGTATTTATGTGTATGTGTGTGTATATATATATATATATATATATATATATATATAATAGTTTGGAAAAAGGTCTAAGCGACTACAAATATCTGCACCAGAAATGTTTAACTTTTAAAACATATAAAAGTTTTATTTGTAAAAAATATCTCCTATATATTTGGCTACATCTGTCACTCAAAGTGGGTGTCTGTGTCTATAACGCTCTGTTCCTGGACTTTCCTCTTAATGTGTGATTGCCTTCATCTGTGCTGAACACCTTTCTGAGAAATTAACCTGTTTAAAACAGGTGATGGCAATCATACATTAAGGGGAAGTCTAGAAACAGAGCATTGTGTCCCTCCTGGAGAGGGTCATGTTGGGAGGTATGTGACAGAGAACCAGCCCAGTGAGCCCACAGACAGTGCCAGACACCCACTGCCTTCCCATGTTGCCCAGCACTGCTACTCCACAGCCACCAGGTGAGCGCCCCCTCCCGCGATTTGCGTCAAAACCTCGTCCCCCCCCCCCCTCCCGCGATTTGCGGCAAAAATACCCGCGACCCCCCCTACCGCGATTCGCAGCAAAAACACCCGCGCGACCCCCCCTCCGGCGATTCGCTGCAAAAAGAACCCCCCCCACGACCCCTCCCGCAATTCGCGGCATAACCACCACCCCGCGACCCCCCCTCCCGCGAATCGCGGCAAACCCTCCCCCGTGACCCCCCCGATTCGCGGAAAAAACACACCCCCCGCGACCTCCCTCCCGCGATTCGCGGCAACAAAAAGAACCCCCCCGCGACCCCCCCTTGCACGATTGGCGGCACCCCCCCTGCGACCCCCCTCCCGCGATTCGCGGCACCTTCCCCCCCCCCCCCCGCAATTCGCAGCAGCCCCAGGATTAAATGGCACATGCAAAACACTGACATGGCTATGGTCGACAATGAAAAAGGTTGACATGAGTTTTTGAAGATTTATTTTTAATTTTTTTAATTTTTTCATATTCATTGTCATGTGTCGAGATGGACTCCAATGAAGTGGCACACTTATGTCAACATTTACATGTGTTGACCTTTCTGTGTTGATTTTTTCTTGTGGCGATTTGCGTCACACCCCCCGCAACCCCCCCTCCCGCGATTCGCGGCACCCCCCGTGACCCCCCACCTCCCGCAATTCGCGGCAACCCCCCACCGGAACCCCTGTGAACCCCGCCCTCCCGCGATTCGCAGCACCCACCCCCGCGACCCCCCCTCCCGCAATTCGCAGAACCCCCCGTGATTCGCGGCAGCTCCAGAATTAAATTGCACATGGAAAACACTGACATGGCTATGGTCGACAATGAAAAAGGTTGACATGAGTTTTTGAAGTTTTTTTGACATTTTTTGAATATTTTCATATTCATTCTCATGTGTCGACATGGACACCAATGAAGTGCCACACTTATGTCAACATTTACATGTGTTGACCTTTCTGTGTTGATTTTTTTCTTGTGGCGATTCGCGTCACACCCCCCGCAACCCCCCCTCTGGCGATTCGCGGCACCCCGGCACCCCCCCGCGACCCCCTCCCGCAATTCGCGGCAACCCCCCACCGGAACCCCCATGAACCCCGCTCTCCCGCGATTCGCGGCACCCACCCCCGCAACCCCCCCCCTCCCGCAAATCGCGGCACCCCCCGCGATTCGCGGCAGCCCCAGGATTAAATGGCACATGCAAAACACTGGCACGGCTATGGTCGACAATGAAAAAGGTTGACATGAGTTTTTGAAGATTTATTTCATTTTTTGAATGTTTTCATATTCATTGTCATGTGTCAACATGGACACCAATGAAGTGGCACACTTATGTCAACATTTACATGTGTTGACCTTTCTGTGTTGAGTTTTTCTTGTGGCGATTCGCGTCACACCCCCCCGCAAACCCCCCTCCCGCGATTCGCGGCACCCCCCGTGACCCCCCACCTCCCGCAATTCACGGCAACCCCCCACCGGAACCCCTGTGAACCCCGCCCTCCCGCGATTCGCGGCACCCAACCCGCGACCCCCCCCCTCCCGCAATTCGCAGCACCCCCCGTGATTCGCGGCAGCTCCAGAATTAAATTGCACTTGGAAAACACTGACATAGCTATGGTCGACAATGAAAAAGGTTGACATGAGTTTTTGAAGTTTTTTTTTCATTTTTTGAATGTTTTCATATTCATTCTCATGTGTCGACATGGACACCAATGAAGTGCCACACTTATGTCAACATTTACATGTGTTGACCTTTCTGTGTTGATTTTTTCTTGTGGCGATTCTTGTCACACCCCCCCACCCTCCCGCAACCCCCACTCCCGCGATTCACGGCACACACACACCCCCGCGATTCTCGGCACCCCACCCCGTGACCCCCCCTCCCGTGATTCACGGCACATCCCCCGCGACCCCCCCTACCATGATTCGCCGCAACCCCCGCCCCCGTAACCCCCCTCCCGCGATTTGCGGCAACCCACTCCGCGACCCCCCTCCCGCGATTCTCTGCAATCCCTCCCCTCCCGCGATTCGCAGCATCCACCCCCCCCACAACCCCCCCTCCTGCAATTCGCGGCACCCCCCGCGACCCCCCCTCCTGCAATTCGCGGCACCCTCCGCAACCCCCCCTCCCGCGATTCGCGGACACCTAAGTTGCAATACAGGGCATCTTTCATACAATTCTAACCATATTTCTCATATACAAACGTTCACAAATTAAGGGGGCGCAGCCCCTTACGACGGTGTGAAGAGCGCCCGTAGGGCGCGATGAATCACCTAGTGTATATATAAAAGTTCCCATTTTTACCAATTTTTTTAAAGGCATTTTTACTTAGTTTTACTACTGTTTTTTCTATGATATTTCTTGTACTGTTTGTTCTTATATAAATTGCCCCTGTGCACTTTTATATATACATATTTTTTACAAATAAAACTTTTTTATGTTTTAAAAGTTAAACATTTCTGGTGCAGATATTTGTAGTCGCTTAGACCTTTTTCCAAACTATTGTATCTTTTATGTTACACCCCTTACCAAGGTGTTTTTCTTAAAGGTCAGCTGACACCCTTTTTCTTTAAAAGGTATATCTGTTTTTTATACAAATAAGCTCAGTTGTTCAGGACACAGGTGGCGCCCTACAATACCCCTTTTTTCCCCATATATATATATATATATATATATATATACTAGGTGATTCATCGGGCGCTCTTCACACCGTCGTAAGGGGCTGCGCCCCCTTAATTTGTGAACGTTTGTATATGAGAAATATGGTTAGAATTGTATGAAAGATGCCCTGTATTGCAACTTAGGTGTCCGCGAATCGCGGGAGGGGGGGTTGCGGAGGGTGCCGCGAATTGCAGGAGGGGGGGTCGCGGGGGGTGCCGCGAATTGCAGGAGGGGGGGTTGTGGGGGGGTGGATGCTGCGAATCGCGGGAAGGGAGGGATTGCAGAGAATCGCGGGAGGGGGGTCGCGGAGTGGGTTGCCGCAAATCGCGGGAGGGGGGTTACGGGGGCGGGGGTTGCGGCGAATCATGGTAGGGGGGGTCGCGGGGGATGTGCCGTGAATCACGGGAGGGGGGGTCATGGGGTGGGGTGCCGAGAATCGCGGGGGGTGTGTGTGTGCCGTGAATCGCGGGAGTGGGGGTTGCGGGAGGGTGGGGGGGTGTGACAAGAATCGCCACAAGAAAAAATCAACACAGAAAGGTCAACACATGTAAATGTTGACATAAGTGTGGCACTTCATTGGTGTCCATGTCGACACATGAGAATGAATATGAAAACATTCAAAAAATGAAAAAAAAACTTCAAAAACTCATGTCAACCTTTTTCATTGTCGACCATAGCCATGTCAGTGTTTTCCATGTGCAATTTAATTCTGGAGCTGCCGCGAATCACGGGGGTGCCGCGAATTGCGGGAGGGGGGGGTCGCGGGTTGGGTGCCGCGAATCGCGGGAGGGCGGGGTTCACAGGGGTTCCGGTGGGGGGTTGCCGTGAATTGCGGGAGGTGGGGGGTCACGGGGGGTGCCGCGAATCGCGGGAGGGGGGTTTGCGGGGGGGTGTGACGCGAATCGCCACAAGAAAAACTCAACACAGAAAGGTCAACACATGTAAATGTTGACATAAGTGTGCCACTTCATTGGTGTCCATGTTGACACATGACAATGAATATGAAAACATTCAAAAAATGAAATAAATCTTCAAAAACTCATGTCAACCTTTTTCATTGTCGACCATAGCCGTGCCAGTGTTTTGCATGTGCCATTTAATCCTGGGGCTGCCACGAATCGCGGGGGGTGCCGCGATTTGCGGGAGGGGGGGTTGCGGGGGGTGGGTGCCGCGAATCGCGGGAGAGCGGGGTTCATGGGGGTTCCGGTGGGGGGTTGCCGCGAATTGCGGGAGGGGGTCGCGGGGGGGTGCCGGGGTGCCGCGAATCGCCAGAGGGGGGGTTGCGGGGGGTGTGACGCGAATCGCCACAAGAAAAAAATCAACACAGAAAGGTCAACACATGTAAATGTTGACATAAGTGTGGCACTTCATTGGTGTCCATGTCGACACATGAGAATGAATATGAAAATATTCAAAAAATGTCAAAAAAACTTCAAAAACTCATGTCAACCTTTTTCATTGTCGACCATAGCCATGTCAGTGTTTTCCATGTGCAATTTAATTCTGGAGCTGCCGCGAATCACGGGGGGGTTCCGCGAATTGCGGGAGGGGGGTCGCGGGGGGGGGTGCTGCGAATCGCGGGAGGGCGGGGTTCACAGGGGTTCCGGCGGGGGGGTTGCCGCGAATTGCGGGAGGTGGGGGGTCACGGGGGGTGCCGCGAATCGCGGGAGGGGGGGTTGCGGGGGGTGTGACGCGAATCGCCACAAGAAAAAATCAACACAGAAAGGTCAACACATGTAAATGTTAACATAAGTGTGCCACTTCATTGGAGTCCATGTCGACACATGACAATGAATATGAAAAAATTAAAAAAATTAAAAATAAATCTTCAAAAACTCATGTCAACCTTTTTCATTGTCGACCATAGCCATGTCAGTGTTTTGCATGTGCCATTTAATCCTGGGGCTGCTGCGAATTGCGGGGGGGGGTGCCGCGAATCGCGGGAGGGGGGTCGTAGGGGGGGTGCCGCCAATCGTGCAAGGGGGGGTCGCGGGGGGGTTCTTTTTGTTGCCGCGAATCGCGGGAGGGAGGTCGCGGGGGGTGTTTTTCCGCGAATCGGGGGGGGGGGTCACGGGGGAGGGTTTGCCGCGATTCGCGGGAGGGGGGGTCGCGGGGTGGTGGTTATGCCGCGAATTGCGGGAGGGGTCGTTGGGGGGTTCTTTTTGCAGCGAATCGCGGGAGGGGGGGTCGCGCGGGTGTTTTTGCTGCGAATCGCGGTAGGGGGGGTCGCGGGGGAGCAGGTATTTTTGCCGCAAATCGCGGGAGGGGGGGGGGGAGGTTTTGACGCATATCGCGGGAGGGGGCGCTCACCTGGTGGCTGTGGAGTAGCAGTGCTGGACAACATGGGAAGGCAGTGGGTGTCTGGCACTGTCTGTGGGCTCACTGGGCTGGTTCTCTGTCACATACCTCCCAACATGACCCTCTCCAGGAGGGACACAATGCTCTGTTTCTAGACTTCCCCTTAATGTATGATTGCCATCACCTGTTTTAAACAGGTTAATTTCTTAGAAAGGTGTTCAGCACAGATGAAGGCAATCACACATTAAGAGGAAAGTCCAGGAACAGAGCGTTATAGACACAGACACCCACTTTGAGTGACAGATGTAGCCAAATATATAGGAGATACATACATGTTGCAGATATAGCACTCTCCACTCTTTATGCCAACAGCCAGGGTGCCAATGCCAGAAAGCTACCACACTCCAGGGGCTTCCATATCCACAAGAAAAAAATGCAGACACTCACCGGACTTGCTTGTAGCTTTTTTACTTAGTCACCTTATTTAGTGCATAACAGTGGGTACAGGTCGACGTTTCGGTCCTATGCTGGACCTTCTTCAAGACCCCCTTCCTGCCTTCTCCAGTGTGTATATATATATATATATCCCCTGCAGTTACCCATTGACCAGTTTGCGGCCAGTAATGACAAGTGCAAGGGGGCCCCCCTGTCTAAAGTGCCCCGGGCCCCCCGAAGGCTTAATCTGGCACTGGTGCTGAGTGTATTTCACTATAGCCTGGATGGATTCTTTGTATCCACATGTGTGTGGGCTTTCAAGGGACGCAGGTGACTGTAGACCTGTGTTAGGCTATGCGTGAGTATGAATGGATCCCAGCATTTGTGTTTAATCAATTGTGTGTTTAGGGCCTAGAATGGATTAGCTTTGAACTGTTTCCACCTAAGTGTGTGAAAGCTTTGTGTAATACCCAGTGAGAATATCTAGATAAACTGGCGGATAAAACCTATATGAATGTAGTAATGTATTTTGTATGTGTTCACTTTTATCGTATATATATGAGCACTGTTTGGATGGCGAGTGTACTTTACATGTGTTGTGATTTTGGTATAGCAAGGCCTTGGATTGTATAGTGCCATTTGGGTGCACTATTTAGCGAATACATTGTAGCTTAATAATATTCAAATTGTGTATGCCGCAGGTTTAGTGTGTTTGCTGAATGTGAAAGTTATATTCCGGATTGTGAGTATTGCATGATGCTGTTTAGTGGTAATGTTGGAGTTATGGTGTGGATAGATGAGTGAATGTACAGACATTTTATGTTTGGTTGCCATGCGGCATCTTGAGGCCCAGTGTGTTGTGGTACACCTTTGTGTGACATGAGGCTGAATACAAAAATGGACTACAACATGTGGTCATCATTGTCTACCCTAAAATGGCCGATCCCATGCGGCCTTCTCTAGTGTGATCTGGCCACAAGATGGCCGACAATCAGGTTCATTCATGCTACTGTATAGCCACGCCTCCAGCACTGTACCCACATACACACATATAACACTTAGTTACCTATACACAGGATGCTGGTGTTATAAACGTATTAATTGTAATATCTGTATTATTATATTGTACAATCATTGATACAGTTTCATTCGCTTGCATTCATAAAATAATATTCATTGATTATATTTCTGGACATTCGCTTATTGATCGCGTGCGACATGAATAAATTAAGTATACTTTGCATATATAAATAAATGGATTTTCATAAAGTGATACAATGTCTGTTTTTTATCAGTGGTCAATCAGCTGTTACTGTATACTGTAGTACAGTACATTACTGTGCTGTACAGTACCTGTCATTTTTTCAAGCCAAGCATGTACAGTACAGTAAATTCCCAGTTACTGTAGGAGCTGATTGGCCAGTGATAAACTACTGTACTCACTACTCAGTGGCGTGCGACGCTTGTTCCGCACAGGACGCACTTGAGGTCACCATCTTTATTGCTGAGATACTGCAGAAGACATACAATAACTATGGCAGAACGCTCAGCAAGAAGAGCAAGGCCCTTCAGAAGAGGAGAGCTCCACATCCTGGTGGCTTGGCGGGACAGGCCCCTGGTCACCAACCAAGAGGTTGTGGAGGCCTACCAGGAGGCAAGCCAAGCCATCAGGGTGCGCTTCCTGAGAGACAGGACAGTGAGGGCCCTCCAGTGCCGATGGAGCGACCTGGTCCATCGGGACCCCCAACTGCTGGACTCCCTAAGGGAATGTAAGTACTGTACAGTATTGGGTGCTGTATTTTCTACTTGTTGCCATGGGGGATTTCCTATTTGTTTTTAATGTGCTGATTACTGTACGGCATACTTGCCTACTTTTGAAAATGAGTTTCAGGGAGATTATAGTTGGTAGTAGAATTTTGCACAGGTTGAGAGGGCCTGTCTAGTTCCATACTGTATATGGAGATATTGTGAAAAGAGATTGTGAACATGGCACCTACAGTAGAAGCGTGGGTGTGTACTGAGAGGAATCTTTTAAAATAGTCATTTTATAATGTACAGTATATTATATCCAAATGTAGATGAGCCCCAAAGCAGTTAGTAAGAGCTACTATGCAGTACATGGTAAAGTGCAGGGAAATGGCGCTGATGATTCAATGTAAATGTACAGTATCTTTCTCTCATTCCTTTTTACCCCAAAACATTTAACAATGTAATCTGGGTTAGGGGAAATGAGGGAGATTGCTAGACTAATGAGGGAGAGAGGGAGATTGCTGCTACAGTATTTCAGGGAGTCTCCTGCAGAATGCAGGAGGGTAGGCAACTATGCTGTACAGTACATGCTTATTGCCATGGGTGATTTCCTACAGCATTTGTTTTCAATGTGGTCCAGAGCTGGCCCTAGCCTAAATGACGCCCTACTGTAGGCAAGATTTTGGCTGGTGCCCCCCATAGGCGTGCGCACAGGGGGTGCCAGGGGTGCACAGGCACCTCCTAATGATGGGCACCCCCCTCACAATTGCAGCCAGAGCCGACATCGGGGAGCAAGCTCGGGCCGGCTGCAGTGTGTGACAGACGTGGCCGAGGCTGCTGCAGCAGGATACTACAGGACTATCTGTATCTAGTGACGCCCCTGGCTGCCTCTAGTCGGAGCTGACGTGCACAGCTTCGCTGCCTGGGTGAGGACTAGGGACAGAGGAGTGAGGACTTCCTGCCTGCTGATTGAAATTTGCTGCAGGTGTGCTCAACTTATCGGAACTCGGGAGGTGCTGTAACAGGGGGATTTGTATATTATCTGGGCAGTCTATGGCTTTGTTTTAGGGGGGGGGGGGGGGTATTTTTATTGCCTGCTTTTTATTATGTCAAAAAGGTGTGTGTGTATGTATCAGCATTTTGTATGTATACTGCATGTGTGTCTACATAGAGGGGCTGTGTATACTGTATGTATGCTGTGTGGGTGTGTGGGAGGGGGCTCTGTGTATACTACAATACATCTGTGTGTGTGTGTGTGTGTGTGTGTGTGTGTGTGTGTGTGTGTGTGTGTGTGTGTGTGTGCATGCTGTGCCTGTATGTATAATGTGTGTGTGTGTGTGCTGTGCTTGTATGTATAATGTGTGTGTGTGTGTGTGTGTGTGTGTGTGTGTGTGTGTGTGTGTGTGTGTGCATGCTGTGCCTGTATGTATAATGTGTGTGTGTGTGCATGTGCATGCATAGAGGGGGTGTATGTGTGAGCATACTGTAGGGGGCTGTGTATATGTATACTATGTGTGTGGGGGCTCTGTATGTATATACCTGTGTGTGCATAGGGGGCATGTGTGATGGGCATTATTGTGTGTGGCATTATGTCTAATGGGCATTACAGTGTGTGGCATTATGTTTAATAATAGGCAATGATGAACATGCCCAGTAGGCGGTGATGGACACGCCCCTCCAATGGTGCACCCCCTAAGAAAATGGGCTGCGCACGCCTATGGTGCCCCCTAGCACCGCCACTAGTTCTACCTCTGACCCTGCTCCCCTTTCCCAGCACCCCTCCTACTGTATGCCGAACACTATTGCACAACCAGCCCACCTGCAGACAGCACTTGCACAGCCGCTAACACTGTGACTTCTGCCTCTGATCACTGTGACCTCTGCCTCTGCTTGGATACAGATGTTTCCTCATACTGTACTGTACATCTTGTCTCAATAGGCCACGCAGCTCCTGGCCAGTTCTGCTAACATTGGGTGCCTTTTTAGCTGAAAATTCATCTTATTTGCATTGTTATGTGACCGGGACACACAAGGAGTTTTTGATGATTACAATAATATGCGGCATGCCTATATTCTGTGTACGACTGTGGCTGTACCTGCATAGGGAATGCTACAGTACAGTATGTTACAGTGATTTCCATGAGTACACTATTTCATATGCAGATACAGCCTCACTCACACACAGAATATAGGCATGCTGCATATCATTTTATGCCTAGCTGCTGGTGCCCCATGGCATTCCAAACGCCCTAGAAATTTGCCTATGCCTAGGGCCGACATTTGTTTTCAATGTGGTCGTTACATGCCTGTTGCCACATGCTAGTTTCCTACAGCATTTGTTTTCAATGTGTTCATTACATGCCTGTTGCCATGGGGTGATTACATGCTAGTTGGCACAAGGGAATTCCTACAGCATTTGTTTTCAATGTGGTCATTACATGCCTGTTGCCATGGGGTGATTACATACTAGTTGGCACGAGGGATTTCCTACAGCATTTGTTTTCAATGTGGTTGTTACATGCCTGTTGCCACATGCTAGTTGGCACGAGGGATTTCCTACAGCATTTGTTTTGTTGTAATAGACACTAGAAATGGAAGCAACAAATTGTTATGGAAACAAGTTATTTTATGTACTGTACTGTATGTCTTAAGTTTTATTAAAATATCACTTTCCAAAATATTCGAATAAAAGAAAAAAAAAATTGACACCGCGCAGCTTTCCACTACACTATGCAACAAAGTGATGTGTACGGTCTGTAGAGTGCTGATATAATCAGTGGCATCCGCAGCCCTATTGGCGAAACCTGAGTCGCGGCAGCGTCTGAGACGGCTCGCCCCTTCGTGGATTAGCGCTGCAGGAGATGTTGTAGTGTAATGTCCTGTATTTCAGGTCAGTTCAACCCCCTCCACCCCTGAGGGGAGGGGGGGAGGGGAGGAGGCGGTTGACTTCAGCTGCATACACATTACTCCCTGGAAGAGACAATAGTGCAATGGTACTGTACTGTAGCCAAATCAAGTCCTCTTACTCTACAGTACCAACACTTCATGAACACCTACAGTAGCTGGGGCACAGGTGTACTCGTTACTGACTGACACATTATAAATGATCCACAGGTGGAGCTAATTACCTCACTTACAGTATGAGTCTGTGAGGAGACCTGTAAAACATTAACTGTTTTATTTGTCTAGTTTTGTTAAAACTGTTACGTTTCATGGTCTAGTTTTATTAAATATCACTCTACAAAATATTCGAATAAAATAAAAAATAAAAAATTTGACACCGTAATCAAACACGGGTCTCCAGCATCAAGAGCCGTGCAGCTACCCACTACACTACGCAACACAGTGATGTGTATGGATTGCAGAGTGCTGATATAATAATCTGTGGCATCCGCAGCCCCAGTGGCGAAACCCGAGTCCCGGCAGCGTCTGATACGGTCCTTTAATGAATTAGTGCTGTAATGTGATGTAATGTACTGTACTGTATTTCAGGTCAAGTCTACCCCCTCCACCCCTGGAAAGGGAGGAGGCAGTTGACTTCAGCTACATACACATTATGCACAGTACCAACAGTTCAAAATATTCAGCATCGGCTACGTGAATGTGAAGGTATATGTTTGTATAGGATCATGACACTACACAGCTCTTTTGCTCGCTCCGATGTTCACGAGCGACTCATTGGCACGAGCGTCTCATTTCCTATGAGCGTCTCAACGCGCACGAGCGTCTCATATGGCGAATGGTGGGATTCCATTGGCACATTACAGTATATCACTCCGACTCTAGCTTGATGGAGCATTAGCCACCCAGTGGTGGCGGATTGTATTGCATTGTGTGCACCCACGCCTCTTGGCAGGCACCGGCGCAAGAAGAATATCGGAGCGCCAGAACCTCCGCCATGGCGGCCTGGCGGCAAGGATGAGACCCGCTCCATCTGTATATCGCCAACATCGGAAGCCATATCTCACTGTCTGTACACACCATTATTATACTGTTAAAGCAGACTGCAGTTTTATGGTACTGTCAATAATGTGGTATTTTTTTTTTTTTTTTTTAAATTAGCCAGGCTGCAAGATTTTCATTGTATTTTAAAAGCATGGGTTGCTGTGTCATGTCCTTATTATTTTACTGGTGTAGCATACTCTGTTGTCATGGTGTTATTGCTGATTGATGTGCATGTTTTTAATAATGTAATGCCACGGATCAGACGACGGTCTAATGTTTTTAAAATGTAATGCCACTACAGATTGCTGTTGATTTTTATTTTACTGGTGGAGTAGCATGTGGTGCAATTTAATTAATATTTGTACTAGATTTTCAAAATTGTACTAGCATATTAATATTTCTTGTTTTGTTTTTAACTTTCTTTTTTCTTTTTGTTTTTCTTTACATTTGTTGTCCAAGTGTTGTTTAAAGAAGAAATATACGGTAATATTTTTGGAGTTATTTTTACACTTGTATTTGTAATATTAACCATTGCAGTTCATTGTATTTGACATAAACCATAGCCTTCAATGTTTTTGTTTTCTTTCTATTTTTTAGACATGCCACGTACAATGGACAACAGATTCTGGGGTCATTTTATTGACCTATACAAAGAGAACAGCTGCCTGTGGAAGACAAGACACGGTGATTACCGTAACCAGGATAAAAGGAATCGGGCATACCAGCGATTGGTTGACTACAGTAGAGGCCATTTCCGTGCTGTAGACTATCATTGGGTTTGGAAGAAGCTTTCAAATCTGAGAACAGTGCTGGTGAAGGAGCACAAACGGGTCTTGGAATCAGAATGTTCAGGAGCCGAGACTGATGACCAGTACAAGCCAAAATTGTGGTACTATGAGCGGATGAAGTTTATCGTTGAACAAGACTCAGGGAGAAGAACAGAGGGAAGTTCTATGGAGGAAGGCTCTCAGTCCAATGAATCTGAGAGTGCTGACGTAGTAAGTTTTGGATATGACATGTCTTGTATGTAACCAACTTTAAAATAGAATGACATTATAATAAAAAAAAAATTCTAGGGATTTTCCCCTGAGCCGGAAGAAGAAGCTGGTCATCAGGCGGAAGCAGAGGCTCGTCCGGAGGTACCATCAACTGCTGCTGCTCCGCCAAGGAGGCTGAGGAGGAGACCTATCTCCCAGCCAACCAGCTCTCTACGGAGTGGCCAGGAGCATTGTTGTCAGTACGCGGCGGAAGCTCTCAGGAATCCACTTTATTACTTTCAAAATTTTGGAAACCACATTGCCGGTGAGATGCTGAACATGGATCCCGACCAGTTCCGCATCTTCAAGCGTTTGGTGCATTACGGTTTGGTAAGCGCATCAGAAAAAAAATTGACTAATGCGTGTACCATAGTGCCACCACCTTCAGCCCCCAGCCAATTTCCCCCACCGCCCAACTACCCACATCACCCCCCTATGCACTTTGTGCCGGTTAACCTATATATATATATATATATATATATATATATATATATATATATATATAATTGTCAAAATGCTTATAATATTTGTTTTGTAAATAATTAATGATGTCTCTAATTTTAACAATTCTTCCCTCAGGTGCTGTGGCTGAGAGAAGGGGGCAGAACGGGTCCTCCAATGTTTTCATACCCCCACTGTGCACCTTGGCGTGGAGTTTAGATAGTGTAGTGAGTCAACGAGCCAGAAGCATGTCAAACAAAGCAATTCCCGTGACTGGACGCGGATTACCTTACATGTATTCTGCGCCCCCTCGTGGGGCATGCTGTGCTCGCCACGCCTTGGGTTCGGTGTATCGCTGCCCTATATAAAATCACATAGAAACTGGGTGGATGAAAAAAGTGGGGCGGACACATTCTGCCATGACCGTGCAGTGCTCCCCACAACTTTGGGCCAGATGCTGGGGTCTCGCTGGAGTCTCATTGTACAAGCACCCATCACAGCAAATGTGATGGGTGCTTGTACAATTTTTCATCTTATCGCATCGCATCGAATGCAGTGTACAATGCTGTACAATGCTGTACAATGGGATGCGATTTTTCATTGCATCGCATTGTACACATTGTACAGTATAGTACACGGCATTCGATGCGATGCGACGCGATTTCACTATGCAGAATAGCCCTGTACGCAAATAGAGTAGTGGGTGCCGTGATAATACACAAGTACCCTTAAATCAATAGGCCTGCACGAATCAGCTGGAGCGGGATGTACCTTAGCCAAGCCCTAGATAGAACAAATTACCTGCTGGGATCGCTCACCCCTGTAAACAATAGTTAAACAAAATACCTGCCAAAGCCACCCCCATGGCCTCCTTGAATCTACCCCGGCTGTAGTGACCCCATCCAAATGCCTGCAAGCAATCTTCCTCAGACTTACCTCACCACCAAATCTGAGAAGGTGCACCTCCCAATCCTATCAAGCAGCTGAATAGGCCCAGAGGGAAGATAGCGCCAAGGATTCCCATGCTAACACCATCATACCTGCTCTATAATCTTATATATATATCTATATAAACCTTTTTCTTTTGAGCCGACAGACGGTATTTCATGCCCTACCATTCACTAGGCATGGTGGTAGAATAAAATAGTGTGCTGAGCGTAGCGAGACACCGCACCCAAAGCATGGCAAGAGCAGTGAGCCCTACGAGGGGACGCGGTGCTAAGTTTCCGTGCCCATGTCGACTGTGTCGAAATTCGGGACAAAAAAAGGTGAGAAACCCCATGTCAACCTTTTGACTGCCAACCTTCCCTATGTTTAGCTAATGCTTGTATCGACCTAATGACATGTCGACCTGACCCACGTTGACCTTCAGTCATGTCAACATTCCTGCATGTCGACCTTCAGTCATGTCGACCTAGTGGTGTCGACCTAATGCTTGTAGATCTACTTGCTGTCTATCCAATGATCCCAACCCAATACAATTTACATGGTTTCCGGCTTTTTCAATGCATTTACTATGTTTCCGGCTTTTCTAATGCACTTTACATAGTTTCCGGCTTTTTCAATGCATTTACTATGTTTCCGGCTTTTATTCACCCCCGTCTCTGTGTTACCCTGCATTAGGGTGTTAGCGTTTTTTAACCTTCCTGGGATAGTACATCTTTCAATATATACATTTGGGGTATTACAGCCTTTGTGAGGTAAATGTCTCTTTTCTGTCTGTGGCTGTGCATAAATATAGCTGACTTTAGTTCTATGAGGTAAAATGTCCTTTTCTGAGGTACAATGTTTTTAAACTGTATACAGCTGTGTAGGTAATTATAAGAACACCTCTTTACCGGGCTGGTACAGGTATGTATGTATTTTGGGGCTGGACGACACCACACCTCTCCTTTTATCATTTACAGTCCAACAGGTGACAGAAATAACTTGAGAGGGATTCCTAGCATCTGATGAGCCGTCTCCGCATACCCCCAGTAAGTAAAAGCGTCCTCCATGCTCCCACTGTCTGCTTCACTCTCTCTGCCTGGACCTCTCTGAACCAACTGCCCTGTCTAGAGATGGGTCGTTCGCGAACGAACCGGATCTTTTGAACGGATCCCATTCAAGAACGAATGAGCCACCGATCCCAAAAAGTTGATCCGTTTCAGTTTACAATGCATTTTTCTGATCTCAGTGCTGCCACCTGTGGCAGCTGAGATGTACTACCTCTGTAGACTGAGTACAGTGCTGTGACTACAAGTGATAGAAAGATTAGCTGCTGCTGCCAGGGATGGCCATCGGTGCAGACACCATCGATGGTTGCCATCGATGGCGATTCTGCACCCCAGTGGCAAACGCAGGATTTTCAGAAGGGGGTTTCCAGAGGGGCGGAGCAAAGCACGGAGATGGACACTTAGGTGACCCAGTATATGTCAGGTCAGTTAAAGTAGTATAGATAGCGTTTACCTCGCTGCAATCCCAATTTAACCTCCCAGATAGGGAACTTTTCTCTTACAACCGAATTGTCCATTGGATCAAGAGTGCTATAAGAACGTCAGGTTCAATATTGCTCCCCCCCACAAACGTTTTGACAAAATTAGGCATGGGTAACTCTAAGGGTTCAATAAGTTTTTGGTACTCTGGTTTGCAAGCTGACACCACAGAGGTGAGATCCCCTATACAAACAAAATGGGAGGAGAGTTTGGCATGCTCTCTCTCCCAACAACAGTGGGAAAAAATCTATAATACATCACACAAGATATCGAAATGCAGCAACCACATAGAAATGCATTTCAAACTCCTGCATAACTTGTACTTTACCCCTGCTAAATTGCACAGAATCTGGCCCTCAGTCTCCAACCTATGTTGGAGGGAATGTAACGAGATAGGAGACAGCTTCCACATTTTCTGGGCCTGCCCGAAAATAAGACCATTATGAAGAAAAGTCTTCGCCCTTGCATCAAAGATCCTGGGAGTCCCTGTCCAAGAGTCCCCTATGCCAGCGTTACTCCATGTCTACCCATCAGATATCCCCCACCCCAAATGTTACGTATTAGGCCACATCTTCATAGCCGCACGAGCCGCAATAGCTCAGGATTGGAAAAAACCCTCTCCCCCCCCCCCCCCACTCAGTAAAATCATTAGGAAAATCCATCACTCATTCCAAATGGAAACAATGGACCTACCCTCTTCCATTAATCCATCCCACTCAAGAACGTCCTGGTCTTGCTGGCAGGATTATATTACCTCACCCGAAGGGGCGAACCTATTATTTAACATTGCCTAAATAACTGGAGAACTCTCCCGGTATAGTACCACATATCATTCACCATGCTTTATTGTTGACACCATTTCATTTTATTATTTTATTTTATGTTTCTTTTTTTTTTTTTATCAGTCTCGCTCTCTGTGCCAAGTGTGACAGTGTTAATACCTATTACACCAATTGCTGTTTCTCATGTGTATCATGTATGTTGACTTGTTCCCATTCCCCCCCTCCTCCCCCTCCCCATCTTTGTTCTGTATCCCCCTCCCCTTCCGTGTTAACGGAACAAAACCTTTAATAAAAATCTTGGAAAAAAAAAGTAGTATAGATAGACCAAGTGTATATAAATAAAAATAATAATAATAATAATATATATATATATATATATATACATACAGGGGCATCAACAGCAGTGTAGACCCCTGGGCATAGCAATGTATTGGGGCACTTACTGATCCTCCAGCGGTAGGGGTGGGGGAAGCTTTGCCCCGGGTGGTAGGGGGTATTATATCAACTGCTCAGCATGTAGGGCCTGGATCAGTAATTTCCACTAATTACCCCTTTACTGCACAGATGGTGGGAGATGGGGTGGGAGAAGGGGGCATTGGGCTGAATGAAAGGGCCCTGATACATAACTTCCAGGGTGGTAGAGGATGTTTAATATACAGAGGAGGGGTGTATAGTGGAGTGGGCTTATTATTCATAATTTTCTGGTGGGAGGACAGCTTGCTTGACTGCAGATATCTCCAGTTCCCAGAAATAGATTTCTTAGATTTTAACGGAATTAAAAACTAGAGAATCCCACCTACCAAATTGTATTGGGGAGTAGAGGATGAGAGTTCAGGAGGCAGAGCAATCTGCCAACGAGAATATAAAACTACATACCAGGTGTGTGGAGCTGGAGCAGTAACCAGCTGCTGGAAGGCTGATATCTCTGATTTTGGGAACAGTAGAGACAAGCTACTAGTGTCCATCAAAGGGGGAGAGTCCCAGCTTTTGGAATATACCCTCAAAAAAACTCTACGTCAGACAGAACCTGAAATATCTGACTGAGAAGAGCAATTAATAGGCTTGAATGGGGACCACTGTTTTGAAGTCAGATATCTCCGGTTCCCAAGGGCAGATTTTTAAAATTCTTATACCCATGGAAATAGGGGACCCTCAGCTTTCAGCCTAGGGTCCTTAGACTCCTGGTGGGGTTCTGGGTACTCAGAAACCCCCCTGCGTGCGCTACTGCACCCAGCCATCGATCAGTGTTTTTACTCGGTCATGTATATTCCCCCTGTTTTTTAAAGTGAGCCGAGGATCCGTCTAAAAGATATGTATCTTTTCACGGAGAGATCCGTCGGATCCCGGCTCAGCTTAATGATCCGTTTTGGCCATCTCGAGCCCTGTCCAACTGCTCACCCTCCTTCTTACACAGGTCATGTGACATGCTACAGACTTTCTGTGCAGCTGCCGAGGCTGCTGGGAATTATTCACCACTGTAAACAAATTCACCATAGTGTGCTTCATCATGACTTGTACTTTGTACTGCTTCTGCACACACATATTACACACACTGACACCACAGAGGACAACACACCATACCTCCCAACAGCCCCGATTTCAGTGGGACAGTCCCGATTATCAGGGCCTGTCCCGCTGTCCCTCCCGCGGCCGGCAGTGTCCTGCGGTGAGGGGGGCTGTTGGGAGTCCCCCCTGTCGGCAGCTAAGCAGCGGGGAATAGACGCTGTGCGCATGCACACTGACACCACAGAGGCATACCCTCCAACATCTGAGGAGAAGAATTCAGTACACAATAGGAAAGGGGGCGTTACCACTGTGAAAGGGGGCGTGACCACTGGGAAAGGGGGCGTGGTAAAGCCTCTTTTCCTATAATTACATTAGTAAAGTTTGTGTGCAGCCTGGCTGAGCACCCTGCCCAGCATTGGCGCACGTCACGGGCCTGCGCATTATACTCTTGGGAATGGGGTGAGCAGGGGGAGGAGAGGGGATAGCTCAGCCGGCGCAGTCTGTTGGTCCAGGCAGCCCACGGAGCCGGGGAAAGGATGAAGGTTAGCTACATTATGCGGCGAATGTGACCGCTGAAAAAGCGGTACATTCGGTACAACTGCAATTTGCCGGTACAGACTGTTAAAAAAACGGTACTGTACCGGCAAATTCGGTACAGTTGGAGGGTATGCAGATGACATCACACTGACATGTCTCTAGCACACCCCGTTCACTGTCATACTGACACCACAGAGGACATCACACCATACCTCCCAACTGTCCCGCTTACCGCGGGAACGTCCCAATATTCGGGGACATTCCCGCGTCCCGCCCGGGGCCGCCATTGTCCCGCGGTGGGGGGCAGTTGGGAGCATGCGCACAGCGTCTATTCAGCGCCGACGAGCAGCGAAAACGGGGCGTGGTTGGAGGATGTGTCATCCCGCGAGGCCACGCCCCCTTTTCGAGAGACCGCGCCCTCTTTTTGGGAGCACGCGTGGCTTCAACGTGCGAGAGTCCTGACCTCCCAACTATAGAAGTTGGGAGGTATGTCACACTGACATCCTGTCTCTAGCACATACCAGTCACTGTCACACTGACACCACAGACGACTTCACACTGACATCTTGTCTCTAGCACACACCAGTCACTGTCACACTGACACCACAGAGGACATCACACTGACATCCTGTCTGTAGCACACACCAGTCACTGTCACACTGACACCACAGAGGACATCACACTGACATCTTGTCTCTAGCACACACCGGTCACTGTCATACTGACACCACAGAGGACATCACACTGATATCCTGTCTCTAGCACACACCATTCACTGTCACACTGACACCACAGAGGACATCACACTGACATCTTGTCTCTAGCACACACCAGTCACTGTCACACTGACACCACAGAGGACATCACACTGACATCTTGTCTCTAGCACACACCAGTCACTGACACACTGACACCACAGAGGACATCACACTGACATCTTGTCTCTAGCACACACCAGTCACTGACACACTGACATCACAGAGGACATCACACTGACATCCTGTCTCTAGCACACACCGGTCACTGTCACACTGTCACCACAGAATTTCCATCTTATTTCCATACACAGTCTCTGGGGGATTTCCTGTCACATCTCACCTGTCACTCTCTATATATATCTCATTGTACAGGAGACGTCTTATAGCTTCTGACTGACAGCCCAGATACAGCAAGATGGTGTCTCCCAGTTACCTGCTGGCTGTGATACTCATTTATATTCAGGGTGAGTGATTGGGGGCATTACATGGTGCTGTGTAGGGGAATCTATACATGTAACATAAGTAATCAGAGCAGGGTGTATATGACTATATACAGACATGTATCAGTAATGACTGTGTCTCCTCTAATCCTCAGGGTCCTGTGGGCAGTATGTGATGACTCAGACCCCAGGTTATATCTCTGTGTCACCAGGAGAAGTAGCCACCATCTCATGTACAGCCAGTGCTGGCATATATGGCAGGTTAGCCTGGTACCAACAGAAACCAGGAAAACCTCCAAAGCTTCTTTTCAATGGTGCCAGAAGAAGAGAAACAGGAGTCCCATACAGGATCAGTGAGTCTGGATCTTATTATGACCCTGCATACACACTAACAATTAGTGGAGTGACAGCAGAGGATGAGGCAGTATATTACTGTATGCAGTATTGGAGTTCCCCTCTCACACAGTGATACAGAGCCGTACAATAACCTCCTTCCTCTTTTAGAGAAATTATGATTAATCCGGCTCATAGTCACAATGTAGTCTTTATTCAGATCTATATTTTAGTCAGCACATCCGCAGATACAGGTTTATACTGGCACAGCAGGTAGCTTACTTAAGTTTCCTTTATGGAGAAGCAATTTACAACCTATGTTTAGAACTTGTACCTAACATTTCTACAGGTATCAACTA
The DNA here is from genome assembly GCF_055691185.1 of Crinia signifera. Lineage (NCBI taxonomy): Eukaryota > Metazoa > Chordata > Amphibia > Anura > Myobatrachidae > Crinia > Crinia signifera. The sequence continues at coordinate 43,861,766 of NC_139217.1, forward strand.
TACATTTAAGGCCCATACACACTTGACGATTTTCAGCTGAAAATCGGTCAAAACAGCCGTTTTGAGCGATTTTCGGCTCAAATTCGCCCAGTGTGTTTGCCCATGAGATTGCCCACTAGCGATGATGCGCGCTCCCGCATTATCGTTAGAAAACTGGTTCATCTGCTGGTTTTACCAGCAGATGTGGCGATGATGGATGGTCTTTCATCCATCATCGCCGTGTGTGTAATCTGCTGGGCTGAAAGATTAACCACTTTCAGCCCTGTGGACCTTCCCGCTGCCCCCTCCCCTCCCCCCTCTCGCCTGTCATACTCACCCTGTGCTGGTCCGCGCCGCCCAGCACATCAACAGGCTCCGTCTGGCCGGCTGCTGCTGCTCCCCGGCCAGGCTAAACACCCGGCTCGCCCCGCCTCCTGCCCTGTTTAACACGGAGCAGACAGCAGTGCTGTCTGCCCAGTGCCCAGCTAAACACACTGGCCACCAATGCTTATATATTTCAGCCCACTGCCACCAATGAATTCATTTAAGTGCAACAATATATTATTATTAATACATGTTTTTATATATATATATATATATATATATATATATATATATTACAATAAATATATATATATATATATTAATATATATCCACAAATATATTATAATATATATATATATATATATATATACATACATACATCTGATTCCATGGGGGATGGGCAGGTATGGTGCAATGGAGCACGCCGGGGGGGGGGGGGGGGGCGCTCTGGCGCTTACTCGCTCCACTGGGGAAGGGGGTGTGATGCGTCCACCACATTGCTCCACTGGAGGGAAGGGGCTGGCAGGTGATGCGGCCAGCGCTGCATGGCTCCACGGGGTGGGGGGAGGCCGGCCGGTGATGCGGTGAGGGCTGCCGCGATGCTCCTCGAGGGTGGCGGGTGATGTGATGACGGGCGCCGAGTGCCGGGGGTGCAGGGGGGAGTTGCACCCCCATCTTGTATGCGCATTCCATTTAAATAAATACATAGGTGGGCAGTTTGCATTTAAATAAATATCCATTGGTGGCAGTGGGCATATAAATATATAAACATTGGTGGGCAGTGTTGGCGGTAACATATACATTGCTGGTCTGTGCCAGAAATGCATAATTTAGCGCCAACACTGCCCACATTATTGCGCAGGCCAGCAATGTATCCATTACCGCCAACACTGGCCACAAATGTTTGTATATTTATATGCCCACTGCCACCAATGTACGGTGTACTGTATATGGAACCCTTGGAATTCAAACCCAGCCCATTTATAATGAAAGATTTTCAGCAAAGTCTTTCGCCTCCTCAAAATCTCTCGCTCTTTGGGGAAAATAGCTCAGTGTGTATGCACTACTTTGGTGAAAGATATCTCTATCAAATATTTTGGCAAAGTCTTTTGAGATGAAAATCTTCAAGTGTGTAAGGGCCTTAAGAGTAAGACAGGAAGGGGAAGGGGTGTGGGGGGGGGATTTGTAAAAGATCTGAGGGCTAGATAGGTATAATAATCCCCTTATGTTCTTGGGGACCAATGCATGTAAATTGGGTCACACATTTTTTTTGTTACTATTATGGATAGGGCAGGGTCGGAGCTCCCTCTTTTTTATTTTATTTTATATTTGTAGCACAATTTTCCATTTCTAATTGTTTATGTTTAATAGAGATGTACTATGATTAAGATTTTGAGGTATCGGTTTTAATATAATTGGTTATCGTAGTAGAATATACAGTATTATGTATTAATATCTATTAAGTCTGTATTAAGTCTATTATTGGAGTTCCTACTCTACCCTCCCCACTCACACTTCCTCCAATTGATGGGTTTATTTTACTCCAATGTCGACTATCAAAAAATTGAAGAATATGTTGTCTAGAGGTGTCATCAAGTGAGCTTATATAACTCTCTCATTTGTTGTGAAAAGAGGTAGAAGTCTCTGATTCCGTCATCATAAGTGTCTTTATGTCAAAGTATAGTAGTTGCATAATTTTTTGTTTTAATTCTTGTATTGATGGAGCCATTTTCTTGGTCCAGTGCCTTAATATGAGTTTCTTGGCCATAGTGAAGATGACGACCAGTATAGGAATATGTTTATTTCCATTTTGGCCTAGGTTTTACTCGTTGAATATTAATAAAAGGCAGGTTTCCAGAGTTGGCGTTATAGAGATTTTAAAGATATTTTTCAGATATTTTTGTTGTTTTGTTCCAAAATCTTTGGATTTTTGTACAGTTCCAAAAATAATGAATATATTTTGCATTAGCCGTTGAGCACTTATAGCAGTGTCCTGTTTCTTCCACAGGTAATTTTAAAAAAGCACAGTCTTTAAAAACAAGACTGGCACCCAGTTTCCTCCCAGTAACTAATGGTGAAAGCACATGGTTGGCAGTGGCGTAACTACTGTAAGGCAGCCCCAGCTACCGCTTGGGTGAGCAAGCCACAGTGGGGTCTATGTGGGCACCAGCACCCACTAGATGCACTGACATGCTGATGCCTGCCACTGCCCACTGGCTGAGCACCGGAGGTGAGTCAGCCGCAGCGCGGGTGCGGCCATGGCAGAGAGGACAAATCCCCCCCACTGATTCAATTGACTGTACACAGAGTCGGCTATTGGCTACTGTGTACAGGATGGGCAGGCAGATGGGCGTGCTGGGGCGGCCTAGGATACGTCGGAGCCAAGGGAATCAGCAGTGTCTGCTGGTTTCTCTTCCTCTATCATGCTTCAGCTTCTCCGTTATGCATGTGACGTCATCACCCCACACTGGGGAAACATGCTGTAGAGGAGTCGGGGGGGGGGGGGCACAAACTTTTTGGCAGGGGGGAGCTAAATTTATAGTTACGCCACAGATGGTTGGGATCATCTAAAGGATTATTTCTGTGTTCAAAGTGTTCAGTCTGCCAATTTGTACAACATTTAAGAATTTTAATAATGAGAAGGTCCATCGATTTAAAAGCCTGATGAATTGTCAAACATGTAGTATAATATATATATGATAGAGTGCCAATGTGGAGCAAAATATGTTGGTAAAACCAAGAGAAATATAAAGTTATGTATTTTAGAACAGGAGAGGAGTATACTAAATAAAGATCTCCATTCCAGTGTAGCAATACATTTTTTGAAATGCCAAAAATCAAGTCTAAAGAATTTCTCGTTCAAAGGTACCGAACATGTAACACTGGATAAAAGGTTGGGGAATCTTCAGGTGAAATTGGCAAAACGGGAAACATGGTGGATACACCAACTGTATACAATGGTACCCGGAGGTTTAAAGATATGTGATATCGTGATGGATACTTTTGTGAATAATGTTGTCCATATCTTGAGTGAAAGGGGTGAGGGTCTGGGGCCTCGTCTGTAGTGGCGGAACCCTGATCCGGATAGGAGTGGTAGTTGTTGGATGGAAACATCCCTACCGGTTCTGTTTAGTCCGGTTCTTGGTGAAGCCACAGGGAGGAGCCAGAGCCGTTCACAACCCACTGAAGTTAATAATAATAATGTTAATAATAATAATTATAACCAAAATTAAAAACTAAGAAACAATACTAAAAATGCTAAATTTCAGAAGTGTAATTATTGAGTATAAACCCCTTATTTCTGAAATTCATCAATGATCAATATTTAAAAAGAAAAAAACTGCTTATTTTTTTAAAAGCATTTTATTTTTTATAAATTCATTTCTATAAATTATCGATACTGTAGGCATGTATTTTATATAGCTACTTATAGCTTATAATAATAATTTTCTGTGTATTTGTATGCATAAGTAGGAAATATATATGTGTATTGTGAAGTGCTGCTTTCACGGAAATGCAGGTGATTTAATTATCTTATTATATTACATAGGTCCGCTAATAAACTAGCTATATAAAAAGATGGCCGCCGTGTGGATTGGAGACCATATATTCATGTAAATGGCTGCCATACTCAATGCATTATAATGGAAATATATAACTAAACCAGAGAGAATGTGCTGATGATTGATTAATGAAGTACCTATTAGGAGGGCTATATATACACACACTCGGTCCGTGAAGGGACACACCCACTGACGAAGTCCGACAGGACAAAACGCGTTTGGGCGGAGCTAAAGGACAGGAGTCGTGACGCAGTAACGCGGTGAAGCGTGGTGACACGGCTAAGCCCAGAAGTAAGGCTGATGTACAGCGTGTCTGATCCGAAGAGCCATGATCGGTGACAAATGTTTTAAACTATGCGCATGTTGTGTTAATGTGATTATAACACATGTACCTTTGTAAGTGTTACCTTTTTTCAGTAAAGATTAATTATTTTTAACTTTAAAATACTACACTATTGTGCGCCTGTTCTTTTCATATATATATATATATATATAGAGAGAGAGAGAGAGAGAGAGAGAGAGAGAGAGAGAGAGAGAGAGAGAGAGAGAGAGAGCAATACTTTCCCTCACTGAGACCAATGTTGGCTTCTGTTATAGAAAAGAAATAGGCAGCACTCCACGGACTTGTCAAACAAATTCAAGGTGTATTTAAATCATAAAGCAGGTAGGACAAAGTTTCAAAACCCGAGGGTTTTTTCCTCAGGTCCACTTAAATCATAATGCATATAAAGCAGGTTGACAAAACATTTTCTTACCTCCCGTGGGAGACTTTTATGGATGCAGTGACTAGCGTGTAGCCCGGCTCCGGTCCCGGACACCCGAACTTCCGGCGCATGCGTCATTCGGCACACCCCCAAAGGAGGAGTGGTATCTGGCGTCATACAGTGTACGTGTGCCGTAGCCGGGATACGCTGTAAACAGTGAAAACATAAGTGTTGGCAACATACTGTGAAAATCATATCATAACAGCAATCAGTGAGCAAGCGTGATAAGACTATAATGCAAGCGATAAATATAGTATCGGACTTGAAAAAAAGTATTCAAGATAGTGACGCTACAGATAAACTAATAAACCACATAAAGTGACAGTAGAATATGTATATGTAGAAATCGATGTTTAAGGCTATGTGTATCAATCGTGTACACTAGCAAATGTGGATATAAAAAGTAGCAAATGCTAGACTAAAATTACGAGGGGTCCCCACCGTGGGAACTTATGAGGTTACACTTCAATATTGTGTGTCAATCAAAACGAGCACTAATATCATGCTGCACAAATTGTCTTAAATTAAATAATGAAGACATTATGGTCCATTACGGTGGTGTTACCCTAAGTAAGGTTAAAAAAGAATATGAATACTCTTACAAGGAGGGGCTTATTGTTACCGGGAGAATTATGTATTCTATAGCTCGCCTTTTAGCGAGACTGTCTTCTATGCAGCTGTAAGGGTGATATCCTACATAATGCACAGGTAGGTATATAACAAGTCAAGCCAAAGAAGCCATCAGTGTATCATGCAGTATATGCAGCCTGTAGTTAAGCCGGATTATGAATGAAGCCGTGCCGTGAACTAACGTCATGTGGATTTTACAAAAAAATGTTCCATGAGAACTTCTCATTCAGTCCATTGGGGAACAAAGTGTTCAATGTGTGAATCCACCGTGATTCACATTGGGATAGTTTACGTTGACGGTCCCCGCCTCTATATATATACGCAAAGAAGTTCTGCACTCTCACCATCACATGTCCAGTAGTGGGGTGCTTCCTCTAAGGTGACAGCGGGCTGTACCATAAATAAACGTTTTGTATGGCCAATGTTGGTCCAATCAAGGGCACTCACCAAATATAAAGTAAATGAAAAAAGTTTATTACCAATCCATCTGTTAAATCACAGAGATTCAGTCAGGGGTCGACGTTTCGGGCCACGAATGGCCTTTTTCAAGACAATACAGCAATTGGCAACTGTTCAGCTCCAGAGACCAGGGTACACTGACACTGTCTCCCAAACTGTAATATATACCAAACACCTCATTAGCACCAGTCACTACATCTGTGTTGTGTGCAAACGGTGTCCAGTGTGGGACATATCCATAATCACATGACGTCCCAGCACTATCTGATTGGATCCACAATGTGTGTTATATGCCACACACAATATGGCCGTGCATTCCATTGGAAATCCCAGTGTAAACTGCCAGATGTATTTGATCAGCGCCACCCCTCATGAAACATAGCTGAGGAGCGCGGCGTATACTAGTGAATCAATGTGTCAATAGCACTGTAATACCTTCCTGCGCTTGCGGCAGTCTAGTATCAGCACGCTGCCTATATACAAAACATGGCCGTGCGTTTCACCCGGGGATCGCGGCCAATATGGCCGTGTGTTCCACCTGCTGTTTGCGGCCAAAATGGCCGTGCGTGTCAACTGCATGACGCTGGAGGTACATCCATTTAGGTTACAGAAAGCATGTCACACTGTTGTGATATTTCTGTGCACACTTATCTGACTCATAGTGCTATGATAATCTGTGTGAGGCATACATATATCATTTGGGAGCAGTGTACAGTCTGCCTCCATGTTATGGTATATTTTACTTTTATACATTATACATCATGTTACACTTCTAAAAAACACATACAAACATATACACACGTAATATACAAATAGTGGGGTAATATATCCCCATCATATCATCTATCCATATTTATATTTTTATATTTTTTCAGTTTTTATGTTTTTTTGTTTTTCACTTTTATCTAAAATACACAAAGAAACACACAACAAACAGAAATATTCTAACCAATTTTTTGAATAATCAATGATCAATAGAACTAAATTGCTTAATACCTGTTCAGGGGTATGGGGTCTACATGCATTCCACTAGGTCATTTCCACCAATCAGCAAGCCTTATCATCATGTCCAAAAAATAATGGTATTCATCCCAAAAAAATATTCAAAGGGATTATTTTCATTACGGCCTTTAGGCGTTAGTGTGTCCAAATCATAAGTCCATCTTGCCTCACATCTTCGAAGGGCCAAGACTCTGTCTCCTCCCCGCGGTGCCTTTTGTATATGATCGATCAACATGCTTTTTATTGTAGCCACTTGGTGACCTTTTTCTAGACAATGTCTGGCCACAGGTTTGTCGGTTTCACCTGATTCTAGGGCCAATCTGATCATACTCCTGTGATTGGCCATTCGATCCCGAAACGGCCTTTTGGTCATCCCGACATAGTACATGCCACACGGGCACACCAAAACATAGATCACGAAAGCTGTTGTGCAGGTCATGCGGTGTCTTATTTTCAACCGACGTCCTGTGTATGGATGAGCTATTGTGTCTCCCACAAGCATTCCATTGCAGGTAGTGCATCCTTTACAACGTATACACCCCATCTTTAGGGACCTGAGCCAGTGTAAACCAACTTTTTTCAGGTTGTAGCATTGGTCTCAGCAGTTTTCCTTGATATTTCTGTTTTTGCGGTATGCGGTCATCGGGGGTCTCATTTTTGTCATCTTCAGAGTGTTGTCACTTTGGATCATCTGCCACTGTGTTTCATAGATTTTTTTGGTCGTGTCAGATGTATGGTCATAGGTGTCAACCCTAATCATCCTCTGGTCATTTACCCTTTTCTTGGGTGGAGCCGGATGTACGTGCCTATGTCTTGCTTTCGCCATACATCTTTCGACCACTTTTGGTGAGTACCCTCTCTGTAGAAATCTCTCACTCATCTCGTGTAGCTGTTGATTTGCCCGCTCTTCAGTGGAGTTCGTTCTCAGCACTCTCAAGAATTGAGATATAGGGAGGCTCTCTTTTAAGTTTTCCGGGTGCTGGCTAGTAGCCTGAAGCAACGTGTTTCGGTCAGTAGATTTTCTATCCAGAGTATAGCCTAACCGGTCACCATCTCTAAACAGGAGAACGTCAAGAAATGTGATGGATTTCTGATCAGTGGTATGTGTGAAGCGGATCGGTTCCTGCATGGAGTTAAGGCCCCTCACCATACCCTCAAAATATCCTTTGCTCCCGACCATATCATAAAAACATCGTCTATGAATCTTGCATAGGTGATCAGACATTGACCAAATCGTTGCAATATATATTTTTGTTCATAGTCGGCCATATACAAATTGGCGTACGCCGGAGCCAGGTTAGAGCCCATGGCCGTACCGTTAATTTGCATATAATATTCACTGCCGTACATAAAGTGGAATGCACGGCCATATTGTGTGTGGCATATAACACACGTTGTGGATCCAATCAGATAGTGCTGGGACGTCATGTGATTATGGATATGTCCCACACTGGACACCGTTTGCACACAACACAGATGTAGTGACTGGTGCTAATAAGGTGTTTGGTATATATTGCAGTTTGGGAGACAGTGTCAGTGTACCCTGGTCTCTGGAGCTGAACAGTTGCCAATTGCTGTATTGTCTTGAAAAAGGCCATTCGTGGCCGAAACGTCGACCCCTGACTGAATCTCTGTGATTTAACAGATGGATTGGTAACTTCCTTTCTTCTTCTTTCGTCCTTCAACATTCCTTGACGGTGCAACCTTTGGGCCATCCGTTGGTTCTCACTGCAGTAGATGGGAGTCGCATCAGCAGTGGGCAAATCACCCTTCAAACCAATCCAGTGACAGTTCTCGTGGGTGCTTTACATCAAGAGACTCTAGAATTTTTTGTCCTTCCTCAGTCTTCACACCAGGTAGTCCTGGGCCTACCATGGCTTACTAAACACAACCCTCATATTGATTGGACCAGTATGGAGATCAAAGCCTGGGGTACGAACTGCCTAACTACTTGCATGCCTCGTGTTGTTCCACTCCATCAAACTAATCCTCAAGAAGTAGGAGGTTCCAGTCTTTCGTCTTCACCAGCTCCACCCTTGTCATTACCCACACCATATCTTTCTTTTTCTGACGTCTTCAGCAAGGGAGGTGCCGATACCCTGCCGCCTCATTGTCCCTGGGACTGTCCGATAGAGTTGATACCTGGGAAGTTCCCACCGCGGGGCCGCATCTACCCCTTGTCTCTGCCTGAGACCAAAGTCATGTCTGATTACATTCGTGAGAACTTGAATAAGGGGTTCATTCGCCCATCCACTTCGCCAGCCGGAGCGGGGTTTTTCTTTGTGAAAAAGAAAGATGGAACCCTCCGGCCGTGTATCGATTACTGGGGCCTGAACGATATCACGATCAAGAACCGCTATCCTTTACCCCTTATCACCGAATTATTCGACAAAATCCGAGGGGCTTCCATCTTTACTAAATTGGATCTAAGAGGGGCGTACAACTTGATCCAAATCCGATCTGGAGATGAGTGGAAGACGGCTTTCAACACTCGAGACGGCCACTACGAATACCTGGTGATGCCATTTGGTCTTTGCAACGCTCCAGCCGTCTTCCAACAATTTGTAAATGACATATTTCGAGATTTACTGTATCATTCCGTTGTGGTGTATCTCGATGACATCCTCATCTTCTCGTCTAACCTCCATCTCCATCGGCAAACAGTAGCTGAGGTCTTGCGGCGCCTTCGCCAAAATTAATTGTTCTGCAAGCTAGACAAGTGCGTCTTTGAGGTCACTTCCATTCCATTCCTTGGCGACATCCTCTCCAGCACTGGGATAGAGATGGATCCAGAAAAAGTAAGAGCCATCTTAGACTGGACAGCGCCCACCACGCTCAAAGGCATCCAGAGGTTTCTGGGCTTTTCAAATTATTATCGTTGTTTCATCCGGAACTTCTCCATCTTTGCTGCACCCCTTACTGCTCTAACCCGTAAGGGTTCTGGTCCAAGTCAATGGTCACCTGAGGCCTTCCAAGCCTTCCAACAACTAAAGGATGCTTTTGTCTCCGCTCCAATCCTTCTCCAGCCAAACCTTGACAAACCCTTTATTCTTAAAGTGGACGCATCCTCAGAGGGGGTAGGGGCAATCTTGTCGCAGAGAGGGGAGGACCAGGTGCTTCACCCCGGTGCCTTCTTCTCCAAGAAGTTTCTTCCAGCAGAGAAGAATTACCCCATTGGGGAGCAGGAGTTACTGGCAGTCAAATCTGGCGGTACCTCCTGGAGGGGGCATGACATAAAATGACTGTGTATTCCGACCATAAGAATCTTTCATTCCTCAAGCACGCCCAATGTCTTACAGCTCGTCAAGCCCGCTGGGCCATGTTCTTCGAACGCTTCGATTTTCAAATCAGATTCAGACCCGGGACGATGAATGCCAAGGCCGATGCTCTTTCTCGCTCTTTTGAAACTTCAGCTGACCTTGAGACTCCTCCTCGACCCATCCTCAACCCTCTGGTCTTTGCTCAAGTGACAGTCCAGCCTTCACCTCCACCAGGCAAGACCTTTGTTCCCCTCAGTCTCCGCAAGAAAGTGCTGTCCTGGGCCCACGCTTCCCGTTTCGCAGGGCATACTGGGGCACAGAAGACCTTAATGTTCCTGTTGCGGTCATACTGGTGGCCTACCATTCGTCGCGATGTAACCAGCTTTGTCGCCTGCTGTGTAAAATGCGCCCAGCATAAGTCCTCCAGAACGTCTCCTGCCGGTCCTCTTCTACCTCTAGCCATACCAACAGAACCATGGTCCCACCTGTCTATGGACTTTATCTGCGAACTTCCTCCTTCCAAAGGGCATACAGTAATTTGGGTGGTGGTTGACCGGTTCTCAAAAATGGTGCACTTCTTCCCATTGAAAGGCCTCCCATCTGCTACAGTGTTGGCTCAGCTCTTCATTTCCACCATCTTCAAACTCCATGGTTTGCCCAGAGATTATTTCTGACCGTGGCGTGCAGTTCGTCGCAAAGTTTTGGAGGGCCCTCTGTTCCGCTGTACAAGTCAAGCTCAAGTTCTCCACTGCTTTCCACCCACAAACCAACGGACAGACAGAACGTGTCAAACAGGACTTGGAAGCCTTCATTCGTTTGTTCCTCTCTTCCTCTCAAGACGACTGGGTAGACCTTCTGCCTTGGGCGGAATTTGCGCACAACAATTCCTATCATTCTTCCTCCGGCACCACTACCTTTTTTACTGTCTTTGGCAAGCATCCCCGATCTCCAGAGTTCTCAGATCTATCGTTGTCCGAAGTCCCTGCAGCTGCTTCTTCCCTACAACGGTTTGCAAAGATCTGGTCAGACGTTCATACCGCTCTCCTCAAAGCATCCGCTCGATATAAAAGGATGGCGGACAGGAAAAGAAGAGCGGCTCCTAAGTTGAAGGTTGGAGATCGAGTATGGCTGTCTACCCGCCATATACGCCTTCGGTTACCATCCATGAAGCTGGCTCCCCGGTTCATCGGGCCGTACCCAATCACTCAGGTGATTAATCCGGTGGCCTACAGACTACAGCTCCCTTCTTCCTTGAAGATATCAAATTATTTCCATGTGTCTCTTCTGAAGCCTTTGAGATTGAACTTATATCAGAAAAAGGTGCCTAAGCCGCCCAAGATTGGATCAGAGAGAGAGACAGAGTTCGAGGTGAGGCGCATTATCGACTCACGTTGCCGCAATTCCCATCTTCAGTATCTGGTAGAGTGGCTTGGATTTGGTCCTGAAGAGAATTCCTGGGTTGATGCTGCAGATCTCCATGCTCCCCGTCTGGTGAGACAATTCTTTCAGAGGAATCCACACAAGGTGCGTAGGTGCCCTGGGGTCACCCAGAAAGGGGGGGTACTGTAACACGCAGCCGCGGCGGTGCGCGGCGGGCATACTACTCACCCGTCGGCTAGCGTGTAGTGGTCTCCAGGTCAGCGGCAGTCTGGTGGGCAGCAGGCAGCATGGGACGCCGGCAAGTGTAGCGGTATGTGCTGTAGGGGCGCCGGGAGGCCGGCGCTGCCATCTTGGTTAAGGACAAATAGCAGATTGGTCCTTGTCTGAGGTTTCCGCCCATACTGACCTGACAGCCAATGGCAGCCGCCCTCTAGGGATATAGGCGATCTGCCTAGGCCTGTTCAGTGTCAGTACAAAGAGTCTCCAGAGGCGTTCACAGCTCCCAGCTGACTCCGGCTCTCTGACTCACCTCTCCTGACTTGGTGCCTTGCTTCAGTGCTCTGTGTTTAATCTCGTTTCAGCTTAACCCCATCGCTGCTAGTTCTCTCCACAGTCTGGTCTCTGCCTGCATCCCTGAGCTTCCTGGCCTAAGCTCTTCAAGCCGTCTGCTTCCAAGCAACTTCCCATTCTTCAGTCATCATCCATCTTCTTTCAGTCTTCAAGGATCCCTCATTACCATCAAGCACATTCTCTTTCCGGATTCCCTCATTCTTCAAAGACCCCAGCCTGCCGTCCTCAGTGCCTTGAACCGTCATTGTTTAAATGAACTAACTTTTTCTTCTTTCAAGTGCCTTGCTGGCCCAATCATTATTACCACTAACTGCCACTTAAAGAAAGTATTCAAGTGTGTATTGTTCCATTTATGAATTCTATTATTAAACCTGCACGATTTAATCCTTCCTCCTCTGGTCCGTCTCCGGTTGCTACACACCACACGACTTCATCCAGCCCTTCAGTTGTGAAAGCCAAGACTGCTAGTTTGAGCCAGGTGGATCCCTTACTTAAGCTGGGTACACATATATACAATCGTCGGGCCGTTCTTCCAATCTGGGGGCAAACGGCCGTTCGATTGTATAGGTGTGTACGCTGTCCCAATTGCTGCTGTGCGACCGATAAACGGCCAAAAACGGTCTTGGCCGTCCACGGTCGGTCGGTCGAAGGTTCTTTGCTGCTTAATATTTCATCCGACAGGACGGCTCCATATCGGAACAAAAGTGAAGTGTGTACGCACCTTCGATCGATATGCTTGACAGTTTGACAAAGCACGGTGGTATGCTGCATTATGAGAGACCCTGTAACCCTTTGCCTGCTGTTTTAACTAGTGTGTGTTTAATGCCTCACTGCTCAACACTTTAGACGCATCACTTTAAGACATTAATCAATGTTGAAGTTTTAATAGTGTGTTATGGTGCCCTGAAAAGAGCTTCCAGCCCACTCTATTAAAACTTCAACATTGATTAATGTCTTAAAGTGATGCGTCTAAAGTGTTGAGCAGTGAGGCATTAAACAGACATTAGTTAAAACAGCAGGCAAAGGGTTACAGGGTCTCTCATATACTTCTTCTTGCGATTGTTTGGACGGGAGTACATCGGACGTCGCAAGTAAAATTGTACATATGTGTACGCGCAGAACGGTCGTATGTTTTGGACGGCCGAACGTGTATTCGGTCGATCGAACGGTCGCAAGAAAAAGGAAATTGTACATATGTGTACCCAGCTTTAGGCTTTTGGAGAATCAACTTGAGAAATTGAAGAAGGAGATCAAACAAGGCCCATGCGTAAAATATGCTGGACATGTAGATCAAGTCCTTTTTTTTATTTGACAGGCTACACAGGTTGACAATATGTTTAGGGTGGAACACTACATTTTGGCAACCGCGCTTGATCCAAGTTTCAAGTGCAATGCTGTGTCTTTCTTTCCAACTCACACAGATTCTAAGACATGCAAAGAGAGCAAGTGAGCAAGTTGGCAGCTGAAGTGACGCCTCCTCCTTCAATTTCGTAAGAATCTGCCCGTAAAAAACTGAATTTTCTAACTACATCTAGTGGGGTTGAAAAGCAGTCCACAAAAACACCTTATTTGGATATCTGGGGTGACATTTAATAGGATGCGCCAGTTGAATTTGTGCGATATTTTGGCGAATCCGCTTAGTTAATAGGGTGCGCTAAGTCATGTAAATCGCACATTTTGTGCGATAAATCGCACTTTTCACTTGTTAGTTTTAATTCCCATTTTTATCGCATCAAGATGTTTTTGCATTGAAAAGTATACAAATCGCTTATTGAATGGAATGTGCTAAGTGTCTAAAATTCGCCAATGATGTAGACCAGGTCCTGATGAGCGAATTGACCCAAAAACAACTTTGTACAAATGCAGAAATGGTTAATTTTCACCCAGGTGTCCACAATTTTATTCATCAACTCCCTACATATACCACAACCTCATTAAAGACACCTGTGAGGGTTTGAGAGATGGAGATTGTGCAGAGTGATGTGGAGCTGGCTGTTTGTGACTTTGTTCATTTGAAAGAGCTGTGCAGGAGGAGGGAGGCTGCTGAGCACCAGATCCAGGTACCCTGATTACTGCGTGCTTCACATAGGTATCGTGCTAGGCTGTACCTTGACTCCCTCTCTGATCAACAGGTTGTGGGGATGTTTCGGCTGAACCACACTAACCTTTTGAACTTGTATGAGAAGGTGAGAGATGATTTGGACCTTTACGGGGATGCCAAATATGAAGTGTCTGGGCTGCAGAAATGAATGTGTGCCCTCTACTTCTTGGCCACAGGCTCCACTCAGGCTGTGACCTCATGGTCATTGGTGGTCTCACAAGCCACTTTCTCTAAGCATTTAAATCAAGTGTTACTTGCTTTCAAGAAGTTGTGGCACATATATCAGATTTCCACATTGTGAGTCCGAGTGGCAGGAACTTAAGGTGGCTTTCTATTGGCTCTCAGCATTTCCTAATGTGCTGGGAGCCATAGATTGCAGCCACATTGGGCTTCAGGCACCGTGCGTGAGGGGACACATCTACGTCAATCAGCGTGGGTGTCACTCTCTGAACGTGCAGGTGGTGTGTGATGCCAACCTAAAAATACTCAGTGTGGTTGCAGGCTACCCAGGGTACTGCCATGATGCCTATATTCTGCTTCACTCAGCCCTCTGGGACCGATTCCAGGACCACCAAATGCCGGAGGGCTGGCTACTTGGTAAGTAAATTTTAATTTATGTAAATGATTGGTATGCTTGTTTATGACACCACTAATTAATAACAGCAAGTGTACCCTGTACTATAGTGCATGTTTTTTTTTTTTTAACTCAGAAGTGACACTTTAGTGTGTTGTGTCTTCTGAAATGTCCAATATATAGGTGTCATCAGTCCCTCGCTTTTACCATACTTCTTTAAATATCAGTATTTTTCCCCTTACTCATTTAAACCAAATGGACAAATGTTACCATATACTGTACTGACCTTATTTTTTCTTTCAATGTAACCCCTGTGGCCAGGGGCGGATTGGGGACTAAATGTGGCCCTGGAAAATGTCTGAAAGTGGCCTCATGTGGGTGGCAACAAAGCAATAAAGGGCGGAGTCAACATTACAGTAGGCGGGATTATTACATCACTATACTTAGATACATTGTTGACAGGCAAAACGATGCCACATTTTCATAAGATAGGATTAAATCCACACCGTAACGCCTATTATGTGTCACACACCCATTACATAGTATACCACATGCAACAATGGCCTGCCAGGCTTGCTGGTGCCGGGCCCCCCCAACTAACGACTACACTACAGCACTATGGCTAGTGCCGTACAAGAACCGTTGTTAGGGTTACCTATGATTTTAATGCTAGTCCACAAAGTAACTTACTGCTTTGTGGGAGATCCTGTAGAGAGGCAAGGAGAGCGCAGAGAGAGAGACAAGGAGAGCACAGAGAGAGAGACAAGGAGAGTGCAGAGAGAGAGACAAGGAGAGTGCAGAGAGAGAGAGACAAGGAGAGCGCAGAGAAAGAGACAAGGAGAGCGCAGAGAAAGAGACAAGGAGAGCACAGAGAGAGAGAGACAAGGAGAGCACAGAGAGAGAGACAAGGAGAGCACAGAGAGAGAGGGACAAGGAGAGCACAGAGAGAGAAAGAGGGAGGAGAGCTCAGAGAGAGAGACAAGGAGAGCGCAGAGACAGAAAGAGAGACAAGGAGAGCGCAGAGAAAGAGAGGAGAGCGCAGAGAGAGAGAGACAAGGAGAGCGCATAGAGTGAGAGAAGGAGAGCGCAGAGAGAGAGAGACAAGGAGAGCGCAGAGAGAGAGAGACAAGGAGAGCGCAGAGAGAGAGACAAGGAGAGCGCAGAGAGAGAGAGACAAGGAGAGCGCAGAGAGAGAGAGACAAGGAGAGCGCAGAGAGAGACAAGGAGGGAGCAGAGAGAGAGAGAGACAAGGAAGGGGCAAAGAGAGAGAGAGACGAGAGCGCAGAGAGAGAGAGACGAGGAGCGCGCAGAGAGAGAGACGAGGAGAGCGCAGAGAGAGAGACGAGGAGAGCGCAGAGAGAGAGACGGGGAGAGAGCAGAGAGAGACGAGGAGAGCGCAGAGAGAGAGACAAGGAGAGCGCAGAGAGAGAGACGAGGAGAGCGCAGAGAGAGAGAGACGAGGAAAGTGCCGTGAGAGAGACGAGGAAAGCGCCGTGAGAGATACGAGGAAAGCATCGTAAGAGAGACGAGGAGAGCGCCGTGAGAGAGACGAGGAGAGTGCCGTGAGAAAGACGAGGAGAGCGCAGAGAGAAAGAAAGAGACGAGGAGAGCGCAGAGAGAGAGAGAGACGAGGAGAGTGCAGAGAGAGAAACGAGGAGAGCGCAGAGAGAGAGCACAGAGAGGGACAAGGAGAGCGCAGAGAGAGACAAGGATAGGAGAGAGGAGTGCAAAGTGAGAAAAAGAGGAGGGGAGGAGATAGAGCAGAGAGGGAGAGAAAGAAAGAGAGGGAAGAGTGGGGGAAAGGGAGAGGAGAGAGTTGAAAATGGTATGTGTCTCCCCCCCCCTTCCTTCTTCACTTTCAATATACAAGGCAAATAGTGTACCTGGTCAGAGGGGCAACAGCAGATACCATAAAGGAGGCTGAGGTGGCGGGTCCATTGGTGGAGGCAGAGGCGGCAGGTCCCGTGGAAGAGGCAGGCAGAGGCGGCAGGTCCCGTGGAAGAGGCAGGCAGAGGCGGCAGGTCCCGTGGAAGAGGCAGGCAGAGGCGGCAGTTCCCGTGGAAGACGCAGGCAGAGGCGGCAGGTCCCGTGGGAGAGGTGGCGGGTTCTGTGTGGAGGGAGATCGGGCAGCAGTGGGTCACGTGGACAAGACCATGGAATATGAGGCCGCCAATCCGGCGGCAGGACCTGCAGGCAGTAGCAGGTCACATGGAGGATGTGCCTGCCAGGCAGCATCATGATAACACCAGCTCTTCCTTCCTCTCTGCTGTTTCTTGCGCCGGGGCTGTCACATGACGTGAAGTCCCAGCAGCAGCATTAGGAGAGGCTCAGACAGAACAGCGGGTGGGAGGAGGCGGGCCACTAGCTCTGACTGCAGCCACCCACCTCCAGTGACGCTGCCTGCCACTGTGTGGCTGAGCAGCCCCTCAGCCCGTCAATATAGTTGTGTCAGTTCATGCGCATGCTCAACCGCGACGGCGGCCTCACTAGTGTCGGTCCCCGGGAAAGTTCCTGGCAGATATAATAGCCAATCCGCCCCTGTGTAACGCCGACGCCAGCTGCCGACAGTAGTAGCGCTGCCTATATGTAACGCCCACTCCAGCTGCCGACAGTAGCGCTGCCTATATGTAACATCCACATCAGTTTCCGACAGTAGCGCTGCCTATATGTAACGCCCTCACCAGCTGCCGACAGTACTACGCTGCCTATATGTAACGCCCACGCCAGCTGCTGACAGTAGCGCTGCCTATATGTAACGCTCTCACCAGCTGCCGACAGTACTACGCTGCCTATATGTAATGCCCACGCCAGCTGCTGACAGTAGCGCTGCCTATATGTAACGCCCTCACCAGCTGCCGACAGTACTACGCTGCCTATATGTAACGCCCACGCCAGCTGCTGACAGTAGCGCTGCCTATATGTAACGCCCACGCCAGCTGCTGACAGTAGCGCTGCCTATCTCTGACGTCCACATCAGTTGCCGACAATAGCGCTGCCTATATGTAACGCCCACACCAGCTGCCGACAGTACTACGCTGCTTTTACAGATGGAACCAGCCTCATTGTTGTCGCTGGTGCACCAGATGCTCCGATATGGCGAGCAGCCCGCCAGCATAAATGGACACGCAAGCGTCTCGGACGCTCGCATGTCCATTGCTGGGAATGGGGCGGGCAAGCATCAGAGACGCACACATGCCAGAATCCCCAGCGCACCGCGGTGAATGGCGCTTCGGGGACAGGTACAATGAGGATGGCTCCATCTGGACATAGTTTGGTAACAGTATTACTTGCTCTCACACACATTTATTTTTACCTTAAACTCTGTGGCAGCTCATCCTCTCCTGTCAGCCCTGCTGTGCTCCGATGTAGCTCTGCCCCCTTGTCCCGTGTGGCTCCGCCCATCCGTCCAGTGTAGCTCCGCCCCTTTTCAGTGTCTGCTAGCTGACGCTGAAGTAGTTAAAGTGGGGTTGGGACATGGGAGCTGGGATGGGAAGGAGCCTCAGGATGCTGGCGCTGCTGTGCTGCCTGTAGTGTGACAGGCAGCAGCAGCCACGCACTGAAAGTAGCAGCAGCAGCAACAGGGGGGCAGCGGGGGCTCTCTGCTCCTCCGCTCCTGGCTCCCCCCTGGGCTCCTTTTATGTTGTGCCCGATCCTCGTGCGGCACCCCCGCTGTCTTTGTAGCCGCAGCTCCACCACCTGAGCTGCTGCTCGGCTGGCCTCATCTCCCTGTAATGCGGGGAGCATGAAGAGGGGCAGTTATGCTGGAGCTGGGGAACTGCTTCCGGGCACGGCCACTGCTACCCATAACTCCGCAGTGGCCGGCCCCTTCGGTCATCACATGCAGATTTCAGCCTCAGGGTCGGCCGGCCTCCCGGGAAACTTCCCGGTGCCTTTAATGGCCAATCCGCCCCTGCCTGTGGCTCATGACACCTCTGCTGAAAAATCATTTCAGGTATTTGAACAGATCATCACGTATACTGCTTTACCACCCAGCCAAAGTAGTGATGATAGTCCAGGCTTGCTGCTTTTTACATAACATTGCCCTTTCCCAACCATGTTATGTGGAGGATGGCAATGCAGCAGTCATGCAGGAAGCTGAAACTACCCAACCTACGGTAGTTAGGGGTACGCGAAGGGGGAATCTGATGCGTAGGGAGATCATAAGGCGGTATTTCTCAGGTAATTGCATTTCTAAACTATCAGGGCCAGAGGCGGAACTAGTGACGGTGCTAGGGGGCACCACCCAAAATCTTGCCTAGGGCGTCATTTAGGCTAGGGCCGGGTCTGACTATCCTACCATGTACCTTGGGTATAAGTGTTTTTGCATACCATAAACCATTTGCCATACATTATCACCAATATTTAGGGGAGTAGTCAGAGCCCAATGAAAAAAACATGCTTAACCTGAGGTATCCCTTGGTGATGACATGCTGGTAAATCCATTTTTACAATAGTGTTTGGCAATTTAAAAATGACCTAAAACACCAATATTTTTTAACACCCTCACTGCACAGTACCATAGTGGATTACACCATTTTAGTTTTATTACACAAATCATTACGATGGAAAAAACCAAAGTCACATTACTGTAAATGAACGTCTTTACTAATGTTAGCAATGCTTGGTTTGTGCAATTACTGCTCCATAAATTGTCAAGAACACATTATGCATTCCAAAACCATACTATAACAAAAATAGACATTTGCAACTTTCAAAATCATTTTTTTTTTGGAACCTGTGTATGCGCACAGCCCCCCTTTGCCCCTGACCCCAGGCCACCCCTGGTTCGCACACTCCTACATGGAGGTGAAGTTGGTGAGTCACTCAGTGGTGTACTTGACACACTGCTAATTGTTGATGTAGCTGCACCTAATAAATATAGCTCTTGGGGCCTTATTTTGGTTCATTCTTTCTGACAAAATCCTTCTTAGATGGACAAAACCATGTGCACTGCAGGTGGGGCAGATGTAACATGTGCAGAGAGAATTAGATTTGGGTGAGTAATTTTATTTCTGTGCAGGGAAAATACTGACTGCTTTATTTTTACACTGCAATATAGATCTCACTTTGAAGTAAAACCCCACCCAAATCTAATTCTCTCTGCACATGTTACATCTGCCCCACCTGCAGTGCACATGGTTTTGCCCATCTAAGAAGGATTTTGTCAGAAAGAATGAACCAAAATAAGGCCCTTGGTTATTTAAGTGTGTCTGCAGGGCAACCAATGCAGTAGTTTGTGCTGATATAGCTTGTGTTTGACCATGTACACTCTAATTTATGATGGCTACATTATTGTTTTGGACCCATAGGGCCTGGCTGATCTCACCCAGACGTGTGTTCAGGGTGGTAGCCATTCTTACTTGTGTGCCCACACTTACACGGACACTGGTGGCCATTTTATTTAGTTGCTGAAAGATATTTCTAAGGTGCCTTGCATATTGCCCATTTGATGGCTTTGCATCTCCATGCACTGTATTTGTTTGTGTTTAAATGTATGTAATGAGCGTGCTAACTCATCTGCTGTAGATGGTGTGTGGGGTGGTTGGGTGGGTGTGGTTTGCTGTGGTGTCACCACAGTTGATGGCCTTTGAGTGACAGTTGTCGGTGTGTTTTCATCCTCAGGTGAGAAGGCTTCGACTGGTTGAAGAATAATTTTTGTATCTTCTTCCATCATTTGTGTTGTGTCTGATGGTTGCAGCAGTAGTTGTGGAAAATGAGAAATGGGTAAGTATTTCAGCATAATTGTGTAGTACAGTATTTGTCATATTGCATTTAAGGTGTCTTGTGGGTTATGCCACATAACAATGGGTACTGTTCAGTAACACATGTACCCCTGCAAAAAATGTAATGCTATGATTTTTGATTTGTCTGATGGGTGTTTTACATTAAATTATAATCTGTTGGTATGTAGTGGGTCTCACTGAGTCCATGGCATGGCCAACATATCTGGCAGCACTGTAATGTGCTATTTTGTCCGCCATTACCCGATATTACATTTGATCAATGAGCATGTATTAATATTTAAAGATGCTGCATAAAGTTCTTTAAACAATGTAGTTGACATTGAATCTATATTTGGTTTACAGTAGGGTGCTGGAGTAGATTGTGGTGTAGCCTATTGTGAATGGTACATGGGTGTGTGTACTGTGTGTGTAATGGTTTTACATTCATTTTGCTTACCTGCAGCCTCTGCATCCAGACATATGCGTCGGCCTGTGCGTGGTGCGTGGGCACTTCGGGAATGATGATCTGCAAACAAAATGGTGGACAGCCGTTACAAATATTGCATGGACAGCATTTCTTACCAGCATGCATCATAACATGATTTTTTTTTTTTCTGGGGCACACATGGGTCATGTTGACCAATTATTTGTGGGCAATATCTTGTGGTTTTAGAAAAGATTTAAAAAAATTACAAAAACATGTAAAATAAAAAGAAATGCATGAAATAATGCTGTATGGAGGCATTTTTGCTATTACAGAATTAAAACTATGTGTTGGGCCTGACCAATTTAAACCTGTAACATAATTTGGTAGGCATTTGACCAATACCAGCAGGTGTGGAACTACATGACTCAGCATCACCAACAATTGCAATTTATGACCATTACATCTGCATAAGTTGACCTTGCTGGGATATGTAGTTCCACAGCAGCACTATTGTTATGCAAACATTACAAGAGAGCATTACAGTTATATAACATTGCAATGGTTGATGTACATGAAAATGTGTGAAAACTTACCAGCTTGGGATGACGTTGGTGGCCTATCTGTGTCCGCCACATGGTGCCCAGGAAGGACCTCTGGTGGGAGTATTCTTTTGAGTTGCTTCTTATATGACGTATGGTCACCGGTTGGGTGGTGCCTCCTCCAGTGTGGCTGATCTCTTTAATTTCGGTGGCCATAATGGCTTTGAGTAGCCTTTTGATGTCATTAAACCTCTTTTTAGCATTTCTGACACTTCTTTTGTGGCTGCTAATGGCATTGACTGCACCAGTGATGGAATCCTACATGGCCCTCTTCCGCTGCACAGTGGTCCTGCTATTGTGCTTCCCCAGCAGCCTGTCAAATATGGGCACTATAGCGCAGACAAGGGCCACATTTTCCTCATAAGAGAAATGTACCTTACGGCCACTTTGGGTGCAGACACTTTCTGTCTCCTCCTCAAAATCCTCTGCAGCCATGTCCACCTCCTCCTCCAGGGCAGCATCAAACCTCCTCAACTCCATCTTCCTCCACCTCAGGCCAATCAACCTCAGAGATGTGGCCCTCTTGCAGCTACTCCTCGGACTATGTGCTGAACAGGTCCTCCTGTGTGAGTGGGTTAGATGGGGAGGCAAGAGGGTCCTCCACCTCCTCCTGCTGTGCCTGCTTCTCTGGGGTCTGCCCTGGCCCAGGCCTTGTTGTGGCCATGCTGGCTGCCAAAGTGCTGCCTCTCCCTCTCACACTGCAGGCTCTTAGTGTGCCTCCGCTGCCTCTCCCCCTGGCGCCTCTGGCATTGCTGCTGGCTGTAACTGGCCCACTGCTGCCTCTGCCACCTGCACTCACTATCACTGCTCCTCTCCTGTCCTTTCTCCTCACCTTACTACCTTTCAAAGGTCAAAATGGCATCTGTGCCCCTTAATATAGGGGGTGTGATGAATATTGTAGGGGACTTAGGTGGGCCAATAGGTTTACGGGGTTGTTTGGCATGCGGAGGCAGTGTTGTAATTCGCATTCCGGTTGGTCAGAAAATCGCACAAGACCTGTGCCGGAAATCGCACATTACTGTGTCATAAATCCACACTACATCACACCACATCGCATCTCTTCACACCTCACCGCACTTTTTGGGCACATTAGCGCATCCCATTGAATAATCGGTTATGGGGGAAAAATGTGATTTAAAAAAGTGCGATACGGTGCGATAAGGTGCGATTTTGAAATGATGCTAAAACTTGCATCCTATTAAATGTCACCCCTGGTCTGATCTAAGTGAATTGCACAGTATCAGTGACACCTCTAGCGTGACTACTATATCAGAGACAGTCACCATGCAGAGGTTAGGGGAGGACTATTTTCAGGACAGCGTCATTGTAGGCATGTCAGAGAGTCCTTTCACATACTGGAAATAAAAAAAGACAATATGGAGGCCCTTGCACAGGCTGGCTTTGTATTAATTAAGTTGCCCACCCTAAAGGGGGAAATCGGAGAGCGTGTTCAGCACTGCTGGGAACCTTGTGAGTGATCGGCGTCGGAGGCTATTTCCTCAAAATGTTGAAAAAATTATGTTCATAAAAATGAACTACAAATTTCATGAGGAAAACCTTTCCCACCAATTCCATCGCAAAACACAGACGTCATCATGGAGGATTCCAGCAGTGATGAACGGATATTATGTGATGATGAGGACTCCAAGGATGTACACACTGATGAGAGTGAAGATTAGGCTGGCGAATGATGACATCAGTCAGTCTGTACCTTATTGTAGGGGCCCAAACAAACCAGCAATTTCAGTGACAGGTTTGGCAGTCCCTCTGGCTGAAATGACTGGTTTGTGTTCAAGTGTGCAATGTACATGTCCTTTTTTACAAACTCAGGGTGGGTGACAATTCCATATTGCATTACCATTAATTAATCCCAGTACTTGTTTAGTTTCACGGTGGCAGCTCTATGCAAAGTTTGAATTGAACCGGCATCAGCGCTACACTAAGTTTGTTTAAAGCTACGTTATCAACATAGTCCAATGGCTGCCTTACTTCCTTGTATAGTTTTACGGCGCCAGCTTGAACTACGTTGTCAGCGTAGGCACTGCATGGCGCCCAGCGCTGACAGGTCCTTGTGGCTCTTGTAGTTCCACAGAGAAATAGACAGCCCGGCACACCGCTAACAAAGGGGTGTTTGAAGGATGCGTCTAGTACTAAGACGCTATAGCGTCTATGTACAGCGCCGGTAAAGCTACGCTATCAGTGTAGCTGCCTTACTTGTGTAGTTTCACGGCGCCAGCTTGAACTATTTCTCTGTGGAACTACAAGTGCCACAATGACCTGTCAGCGTAGTGACTCCACGGCAGCAAAGCGCTGACAGGTTGCTATGTTATCAGCTTATCTACCTTTACTTGTGTAGTTTCACGGCGCCAGCTTGAACTACGTTGTCAGCGTAGTGACTCAGCGGCAGCCCAGCACTGACAGGTCATTGTGGCACTTGTAGTTCCACAGAGAAGTAGACAGCCCGGTACACCGCTAACAAAGGGGGCGTCTAAAGTAGACACCCCAGCAAACCGCTAACAAAGGAGACGTCTGAATTTTGCATCTACGACTTAGACGCTATAGCGTCTAAGTACAGCACCGGCAAACTGCTCATTTAGACGCTTTACCATCTAAATTTAGATGCTCCGCAATCCGCTAACAAGGTGCATCTAAATTTAGACCCTTACAGCGTCTAAATTTTAGTCGGGTATAGGGGTGCAGCATTATCCCAAAAAATACACAGACCAAAAAATGTGAAAAACACTAGTAAACCTGTTGACAATGACATTTTTCGATGTAACAGCTGTCGACCTTGTTTATTGCACTATCCACGCCGGCCTGAAGCGTGGCGAGCACAGCGAGCCCCGCGAGGGGAGGCATTACGCGTTCTACCAACCTTCACATACCCCCACTATCCACGTCGGCATGGAGTTGATTCTATAAAGTGTGGCGAGCCACCGAGCCCAAAGCGTGATGAGCGCAGCGAGCCCCGTGAGGGGATGCGGTAACTTCACATGTATTCTGCACTCGCCACGCTTCAGGCTCGATGGTTCGCTGCGCTCGCCACACTTTATAAAATCAACTCCACGCCGATGTGGATAGTGGGGGTATGAAAAGGTCGGTAGGACTCGTAACGCATCCCCTCGCCACGCTTTGGGCTGGCGTGGATAGTGGGGTTGTTTCAGGAACACATTCACACCTGCCATATCATGTGAGACAGTAATGACGACATGTGTTAACTGTTAGCTTGATTTTAGTAAAGATTAATAAAAAGAATCAAAAAAAATATGATTAAATAACAAGACTATTAATAACAAGAAGGAAAAATACACACAAAAAAAGAAAAGTAATTCCTCTGAAAGTGTACTGTCAGAAACAGCAGATGAAGTCGACAGAGCAGCCGAAGTCGACACAGTTGCCTCTGCCTCTGCGGCGTCACCTTTCTCTGCCTGGGGGAGCAGGGTCAGCGTGTACAGAATGCGCTTTAAGGGGTCTTCAGCGCCAAGTGTCTTCCTCCAGATGAACTCCTGCAGGTAGGAGTCCAGCTGATGGCGCGCAGTCCCCCATTGGCGCTTATTGCACCACTTGCAGGATCCCCACAGCCTTTGTATATTCTGGGTGTGAACCCCGCTCTCCGGATCCACGAAGTGGTACCGGTGGTTCACCCTGGCGTGGTGGTACCCAGCCTGCTCCAGCTGGTCCGTCCTGTAGGCCCTCCAGCAGTCTGAATAAATCATCATCCTCAGTCGCACGTGCCTCTCGAAGGCAGCCATGAGGGTGCTGGCATCACGCCTCTCGGCTGCCGTCAAAAAGCACTCCCTGGAGATGCCCCCAAAGATCCACTGCTGGGGCAGCATGTGTCCAACATTGGCCTTGCGCTTGACGAACAGGCTTTCGTCCATCTCAACAATGGTGCCTGGACCGCTAATTTGCCGCTAAGGCTGCGACAGGAGGTTGACGGTGCAGGCCTCCTGCTTTAAGTTGCTGTACTGCACAGTGGTTGCCTGGGAGATGGAGAGATGTCCTCTGCCCAGCAGAACACAAAGTGGATGTGGGTGACAAATGTCAAATGACACCCTCTGAACCACTGCGCAGCCCTGAGACTGACCTTTTTTCCACAGCTGCGGATAAGGCATAGTGTGCCCATTGGGGCAGGTCTGTGTATCAGGCAGGAACTTGTGGCTCTGAGAAATTCCACTGCCTCCTCCTCAGTCTGGGGCAGAATAAATAGTGTCAGCTTCTCAGCAGCCATGACTCCAATACGTGTGCTTCTTAGAGAATATAACAGCTGACTGACTACGTTAACTGCGTACCGCTCAATCTACCAGCTGGCTGACTACGCAACAGCTGACTGACTATGCTAACTGTGTACCGCTCAATCTACCAGCTGACTGACTTAGGTGCTAAAACAACACGCTGTTTCTGACAGGGATGCTACTTCTGACTACTATGACTACGCTAGAACTAGATGCTGTTTATGACTACTTTAGAACTACAGTAGATGCTGTTTCTGACTACACTAGTCGCGGGCAGCGGTGTAGCTAGGTGCCACGGTGCCCGGAGCAAGGTCATATTTCGTGCCCCCCCCCCCCGGTAATGAATTGGGGGCGTGGCTAACATGTGTTGGCATGTTACATTTGAAATATATGAGGCTGTGGCAGAATCTGCTGCGCTATATAAGACGCTGTGGCAGAATCTGCTGCGCTATATAAGATGCTGTAACGGAATCTGCTGCTCTATATAAGACGCTGTAACGGAATCTGCTGCGCTATATAAGACGCTGTTACGGAATCTGCTGCGCTATGTAAGACGATGTAATGGAATCTGCTGCGCTATGTAAGACGCTGTAATGGAATCTGCTGCGCTATGTAAGACGCTGTAACGGAATCTGCTGCACTATATAAGACGCTGTAATGGAATCTGCTGCGCTATATAAGACACTGTAACGGAATCTGCTGTGCTATATAAGACACTGTAACGGAATCTGCTGCTCTATATAAGACACTGTAACGGAATCTGCTGCGCTATATAAGACACTGTAACGGAATGTGCTGCGATATATAAGACCCTGTAACATAATCTGCTGCGCTATATAAGACACTGTAACAGAATGTGCTGCGCTATATAAGACCCTGTAACGGAATCTGCTGCGCTATATAAGAGACTGTAACGGAATCTGCTGCGCTATATAAGAGACTTTAACGGAATCTGCTGCGCTGTATAAGACACTGTAACGGAATCTGCTGCGCTATATAAGACACTGTAACGGAATCTGCTGCGCTATATAAGACACTGTAACGGAATCTGCTGCGCTGTATAAGACACTGTAACGGAATCTGCTGCGCTATATAACACACTGTAACGGAATCTGCTGCGCTGTATAAGACACTGTAACGGAATCTGCTGCGCTATATAAGACACTGTAACGGAATCTGCTGCGCTATATAAGACACTGTAACGGAATCTGCTGCGCTGTATAAGACACTGTAACGGAATCTGCTGCGCTGTATAAGACACTGTAACGGAATCTGCTGCGCTGTATAAGACACTGTAACGGAATCTGCTGCGCTATATAAGACGCTGTAACGGAATCTGCTGCGCTATATAAGAAACTGTAACGGAATCTGCTGCGCTATATAAGAAACTGTAACGGAATCTGCTGCGCTATATAAGACACTGTAATAGAATCTGCTGCAAAGGTCCATTTGGGTCCCTTCTCTGTACCTTACTCCTC
Source organism: Crinia signifera (assembly GCF_055691185.1). Taxonomy (NCBI): domain Eukaryota; kingdom Metazoa; phylum Chordata; class Amphibia; order Anura; family Myobatrachidae; genus Crinia; species Crinia signifera. The sequence goes on from NC_139217.1 coordinate 43,888,835, forward strand.
CCCCTCTCCTCCCCTGTCACAATACAGGTCTTTTAGCCCACTTGGTTTTAGACCAAAACCTACATCCACCCCATAATACAGCCAGTGCATGCATGATTACATTACAGTCCCCCACCCCATATTACATCCAGTACAAACACCATTATATTACATTATGTGCACATTAGCTCTCCCCCCCCCCCCCCCCCTTCCCTTCCCTTATTACAGACAGTACACACACTTCACTGTAATACATTATACACAGCCCCTTTCCCCCATTAAATCCTCACCTGGCAGTGTTGATGCTCCTTCCAGGGAGGCAGACACCTGGCAGTGCGGTGGAGGGGGCAGCTGACCGCAGGCAGAGGAACACGGAGAGCTGGCCTGATGCACACAGACTGAGCCTGCTGCTCTGTGTGTGGGGGCGGGGCCAGCCTCCGGGAAGCAGAGAGAGCTGCCAGCTCTGGTCTCTGCTCCTCCACACAGAGTGACTACTTCCTCTCAGCGCCGCACAGCAGCTCGGCCAGCGCGGTGGCCGGCTGCAATGTTCACTCTGCCCACGCTGGCGCAGGCTGCCCTGCGTGTGTAGGGCAGCAGGACTCTCATTTACGGAGGGGGGGGGCGGCGCCCTGCGCCCCAACTGCGCCCGGAGCGTGTGCTCCGGTGGCTCCGCCCTCCCTACGCCTCTGGTCGCGGGTACACACACTACGTCGATTTAGACATGGACGCTTACACTCACTACGTACTGTCTACACTTACTACACTACGCTACTTCTAACTGACTATGCTGGTCGTGCGGAACACACTACGCTGCCGTGCTGACACGGGAACACAAGGCCTATTCTGAAAGGGGCACTACGCTAAGTATGTAACTGCTGCCGTGAAACTAAACAAGTACCTTAATCCCACTGAGGCAGATATGTAACAAACTACCATCTGTTTGTGCCAAGGTTCTGTCGCCTAGTATAATTATTAATAACCAGCCAGCTTGCTGCAGACCTTAGCCTAAATTGAATGAAAACCACATTGTGAGCTTTAAAGTGGTCAAAATTGTCTGGAAAGGGCTGGAAATTAGTGTTATTGAGGTTAACATTACTCTATGGACAAAAAATGCAAAAATTACACGATTTGGGCATTTTTTGACCATTTAAAAAAAAAAATCCAAATCCAAAGCCTTTCACTGCCACTTGACAAAGCCAAATCCAAATCCCGGCGACGAATCCAAATCCAAATCTTCGGCCCCGACGCTCATCTCTAACACTGACATCCTGGGGGAAATTTTTTAAAGGAAATTTGTAAAAAAATAGGTGTATTTGTATCCAGAAATACACTTATTTTTGACATTTACTATCCCAAGAATACGGTAATTCGTATTCGTATTGATGTGCTATTGAATTGCCGTATTTTCGGGATAGTAAATGTCAAAAATAAGTGTATTTCTGGATACAAATACACCTATTTTTTTACTAATTTCCTTTAGTAAATTTACCCCACTGTCACACTGACACCACAGAATTTCCATCTTATTTCCATACACAGTCTCTGGGGGATTTCCTGTCACATCTCACCTGTCACTCTCTATATATATCTCATTGTACAGGAGACATCTTATAGCTTCTGTCTGACAGCCCAGATACAGCAAGATGGTGTCTCCCAGTTACCTGCTGGCTGTGATACTCATTTATATTCAGGGTGAGAGATTGGGGCATTACATGGTGCTGTGTAGGGAAATCTAAGTACCATATATACTCGAGTATAAGCCTACTTTTTCAGAACATTTTTTATGATGAAAAAGCCCCCCTCGGCTTATACTCGAGTGAGGGCCCCACTTGAGTCAATAAGTTTTCCCAGGTTTTTGTTGTATAATTAGGTGCCTCGGATTATATTTGGGTCGACTTATACTCAAGTATATACGGTAATCAGAGCAGGATATATATGACTATATACAGACATGTATCAGTAATGACTGTGTCTCCTCTAATCCTCAGGGTCCTGTGGGCAGATTGTGATGACTCAGACCCCAGGTTATATCTCTGTGTCACCAGGAGGAGCAGCCACCATCTCATGTACAGCCAGTACTGGTATAAGCTACTGGTTAGCCTGGTACCAACAGAAACCAGGACAACCTCCAAAGCCTCTTATCTATAGAGCAAGCAACCGAGAAACAGGAGTCCCAGACAGGTTCAGTGGATCTGGATCTGGTACTGCATACACACTGACAATTAGTGCAGTGACAGCAGAGGATGAGGCAGTATATTACTGTCTGCAGTATGATAAGTTCCCTCATACACAGTGATACAGAGCCGTACAATAACCTCCTTCCTCTTTAGAGAAAGTATGATTTATCCGGTTCTTACAATCTCTTTTATTCAGCTTCTTAGTCAGCACATCCGCAGATACATGATACAGCCTACGTAGATAACTTACTTCCTTATACTGATGGTAGAATCCACTCATGTATACTAAGGTGGGGGGGGGGGGGTATACTAAGGTGGGTGGGGCGCTTTGCTGCCTGTTGATTTATCAAAAACCTATATAGATGTCACCACATCTAAATAAAACATCAACAAAAATTTGGAAATTGACGTGATCAGGTGGCGCACAATCAAATGACAGTGAATAGTGCACAAAATTATGGTGAAAAATAGTGTACAATTTAATAATGTGTAATTTAATTACACAAATAAATGTGAAATACACGTCCCTTATATTCCAAATATTAGGGTGATGGTTCTGCAGGGGCAGATCGGGTTGGAAAACCAGCCTGGGAAATTTTTGGAAGCAGCCCTAATAGGGGGCGGGTTCTGTTGACAGGGAAGGATGCTCTCTTCTTAGAGCTTTATTAAAAGGGAAACTTTGTTTTCCTGAAATTTTACAGTGTATAATCAGTGCTTACATAAATACCACCTCCATCACAGCTGTCAGAGGCCCTTTCGGTCACTGAACTTCCCACTCTCAGCAGGCGCGTTCATTCGGTGATGTCATCAGACCACACCAAAAGTGGACAGCATCGCAGACTCTGTTGTTTGGTACACGGGCATGACAGAATAAACAGCTACATTGCACTAATACAGTGGTCTCCAACCTTAATTGAGGGTGTGCTACTCGAGACCCGGAGAGCTACTAAAATTTGTCCAATTCCCTTGATATTATGCCGCACAGAAAAAGAACACAAGAGAAAAAGGCAGTTGTGAGCGGATGCACTCCTATCTAGGAACTTGGGATTGTATTGTATGTGCCTTTTTCTCTTGTGTTCTTTTTTTGAATATTGACTCCCAGTTGAATAGGATAGCACCCCCGCTATACAAACACCAGCAAATAGCGGCACACGGCCCAACAAATTAAGGGCATAATCAACCTTGAGTGTGCAGAATCCAAAACCCTTGTCCCCATTACTATGCCGCACACCATAATGCCCCTGCATAATTTGCTGCACACCGTAATGCCCCTGCACGATATGCTGCACACCGTAATGCCCCTGCACAATATGCTGCACACTGTAATGCCCCTGCACAATATGCTGCACACTGTAATGCCCCTGCACAATATGCTGCACACTGTAATGCCCCTGCACAATATACTGCACACTGTAATTCCCCTGCACAATATGCTGCACACTGTAATGCCCCTGCACAATATGCTGCACACTGTAATGCCCCTGCACAATATGCTGCACACTGTAATGCCCCTGCACAATATGCTGCACACTGTAATGCCTGACACATTATGCCACAGACTGCAATTCCTCTGACACATAGGCCCTTATTCTAGTTGACTCTTTCGGATGTGCGTTCGTTCAGAAATGACCGAACGCAACGCACGTTGGACCTTCAAAGAACACACGCCTACATGTCATCCGCATCCGTTCGGACGGACTTTCAAAGAAGAGGGAGTGTCTTCGGACTGCATCCACAAGTCCGTGTGCGGTCGGAACTCTAAGATTGTGCACGGTCCAACTGCGTCCGAACGGACGGGAAGCTGACCATACGCACTGAGTTGGCGTTTTTGCGCCCACCTCACAGATTTGCAAATAGATTTGGGTAACACAGTTATGTCCATTGAATGCAGTGTAAATGTGGGCCAGATACCAACAATAAAGTAAATGTGTTTGCACCATATATTCAACTATTTTGTATTGCCCCATTTAGCCAGCAATGACTTAGTGGTTCCAATTGAACCTGTGGAATGTGTTTAATTAATCACTAATGACCAGAGGACTGGATTGTATTGTGCTCAGCTGCGAGTATTTAAGGTGCGGCCGTACTAGATGGGCGATCCGAATGCCTAGCGCATGAACCATTGCCTTCCGAGAAGTGAAAGCTGCTTGTTTTCACCGAAGATTTCTGCCGTGTTGGTTCGCTTGCACTCCGTGTCTGGTCCGAATGCATGCCTACCACTGTTCGTGCACTCCCACATTAACGCCCAGTTTCGCCCACTTTGAAACCGCGCCCTTATACACGCCCATATTACGCCCATATTCCCCGAGAGTATTCGGTGGACATTTATAGACTGTATTGTTGAGAACAAGTGCGGAGACACAGCGTTGCACATGCGCATTGTGTTGCTTACGCATGCGCAGTTAGCTAAAAGTCGCCTTCTGAAATATTGCGGAACGGACCGACTCAACCAGAATAAGGCCCATAATGCCAAACACCACAATGCCTATTATACTGATACTATGCTGATGATATGATACTATGCTGCTGCACACTGTAATGCCCCTGACACATTATGGCACACATTGCAATGCCCCTCACACCTAATGCATACCTCACAACTTTAGCAGCAGAGAAAGGAATATATGTGGGCACCATTTTTGTCAGTGTGAGGGCATGGCCTTAAATGTTTCAGGGAAATCCTCTATCTATATAAATATATTTATATAAATATCTATATCAATATATAGATATCTATATTTATATATACACAATCCAGTCCGGTGGCACTCCACAAATAGATGGTCAACACGCAGGTAATTACAATGTTTCAAAGGTTTTATTCCCTCGTCTTCAGGTAATATATATATATATATATATATATATATATATATATATATATATATATATTAGTCCAAGGGATCCGGCACTCCCAACGTAGTTGAATACTGCAGCTGGTGCCTTCACAGAAATAAATTGTTATCTGGCGAAGGTGCGGCACTCGAAGCTTTTTCAAAGAATTCAAACTGAGACGTATCTTTTATCCACGTTTCAATTTCTTTATCGAAATTTTCATCAGGACAATAGTAATAGTTGCCAAATCACTTTTTTTTTCTAGGGGTCCAAACAAACCAATCATTTCAGCCACAGTCGAGTAGCAGACCCTATCGCTGAAATGATTGGTTTGTTAAAGACAGTGTGCATGTCCTATTTACGCAACATAAGGGTGGGTTGGAGGGCCCAAGAACAATTCCATCTTGCACCTCTTTTTTGGGGCATTATGTGCTCTTTCCGGCCTAGTTTTTCAAACTGCCATCCTGTCTGCCACTGCAGTGTCACTCCTAGATGGGCCACGTTTTTGTGCCGCCCACTTGTGTAACATAGCATAGTCATCCAGCTTCCCTGGTGCAACCTTTTGGCCTAAAAACAATATTGGCCCTTATTCTGATTGATGCATACTTTTCCGCATACTTTCGGATAGCGTCTTTACGGCGTCTGCGCATGCGTGGAGAACGCAACGCGCATGTGCCACGCATTGACTCCGTACCTGTTCGTGCAAATCCCGTACAAAACTGTGCACCGCAATCAGTCTGGAAATATGGGCGTATTATGGGCGTCATGCGGAATGACACATGGGCGTAGTTTCAAAGTGGGCAAAACTGGGAGGAAACATGGGCGGACACGGGGGAGTACACTTATGTTGGGGGGCGTGCATTCGGATAGCACTCCGAATGCACGCGAACAAAACCGATAGAAATGTGCGGTGTCCAAAAGGCTAGTATTGCTTTGCGGAAACCACTCGGTCCTGCGGTAGGCGAACGGAACGCCTAATGACTACAAGCATTAACACCTGAACCCAATACAATCGACTCCTTTACTCATTACTCACTAATGGCACGCTTGTCAGTGCTTTAATTGAAACCATTGCTGCTTCAAGGAACCTTTACTAAACACACACATATGCTGTACTTGTCACACACTTTTAAACTGCTAAGAATGGACATCACTGAATATTAATACTATCAATACACATGTGTATTCTACATGTACTAATTAAACCACACAGTTTTGGTTAACTACAGAAATTTATTTAAATACATTTCACAGACAATGACACTGTGAAGCACTAAAAAAAAAAAAAAAAAAAATACCAAAAACCATGGCAGGAATGTACCGAAATAAATTATAATACAAAATAAATATTATTGCACACATTCATAGCCACAGCAGAATCATTTGGAACACAAAGGGACTTAGCAACATCACTTCAAGTACAGCTGACAGTAATGGCAGGCAAAAGAGGGCAACAGGGGAACCAAAAATGACATATGAAGCAAGGGCTCATCTGGTTACCCTCAGCACGTGATTGGACACAAGAAGCTGACACACACAGCACAATGAAAGAGTTGGGATCACATAACGGTGGAGATTAATGCAGCCACAAGTTCATTTGCGAGCACGTTTGCCCTTGGTAGGCTCCTTGGCCTGTGCAGCAGCTCTTCGGCCACGGCCAGATGCTGGGGCAGGTGGAGCAGATGCTGGTGAGGGGGTGGATGGTCTACCCCTCCTGCCAGCAGGGAGTGTTGCTGGTGGTAATGCACCAGAAACGGATGACATTAGGACCCTATTGCTGTTAACTAGCTCCACCATAAGCTCATTATGGTGGAGGAGGAGATCATTTTGACGCGTGGCTTGCTCGGCCAGCACCTGAACACTTGCAGCCATGGCCTGATGCGCCTCAGCCATGGCCTGCATGCTCCCAGCGATGGACTGCTGGGTGCTGACCAAGCTCGCCATGACCTCCTCGGTCCTACGCATCCGTTCTGATGCCAACTCTCCCTGCTGGTTAATGTCCCCAAGCATCTGGGCCAAGTTGGCATAATCGGCTTGGACCGATGCCTGCTGCTGCACACGCCTACCACTGGGGCCAGGTGGCACGGACTCCTCCACCTCCTGAGAAGAGTCTTCACCAAGCAGTGGGGTGTCTGTTGAAAATGATAAACACAATTAGGACACATTCTAAGATAATTACTTGCACAAGCTTATGGCATGACAAATATTTACCTTCCAGAAAAGACGCAAACACTTCAGCTGGGGCCTCGCTATCCATCGTGCTCACCCCCCTGACCTCCTCAACTGCTACACAGCACTCGGCCATCAACTCCAGGGGGGTGAACTCTAGCCCTGATGGCATGGGCCCGGCCCCAGATCTCTGGCTGTGTTCCCACCGCTTGGTCATCTTCCTCTTCAGGTTGGTTTTGAAGTCGTGCCACCTGCAATGTAAGTTGACATATTAATACAAGTCACTCCAGATGTTTGCTGTTGCAGCCATTGCTCTGTGCTACATATTACGACATGTGCTTAATGTCAAAAAGATAACATTACATTCAACTATGATATCAACCGTTACAATACACATTCACACTCACCCTACTCTAACTCTCAACTAAATAACATGGCAATAATGTCTGTGTATCGTACCAACCTCACCGGCCATTTGCCAAATCCATCTAAGCATGAATTCAAACATTACTTGTCTATTACTGGGCACATGTATCACAAAACAACTTGCCTCTTCTTGACGTGCTCCGTCTCACGAACTTGTGGCGCCACTTCATTAATCTCTGCCGTTATGTCTTCCCAAATCTTCCATCTGCGTGTGTGTGTCAGCCTCTCCGGTGGACACTCAATCCAATCACGTGCTCGCGGAACCAGGATGGCAAGCTCCTGTGCTTCATATGCCTTATTTCTGGAACTTGGTTCCTCTGTTGGCCTCTTTTTCCCCTTGCCACGTCCATGCCCACGCCCACTGGCACGTGTCGCTGTACTTGAAGTGCTGGCCATGGTAGTATCTTGTGAAGTCCCCGGTTGTGTTCCAAATGATTCTGCTGAGGCTGCATATGAGGCAGCTGCAGGTTGCCCTGCTGTAGAAGGGCCAGGTGCAGGTTGCCCTGCTGTAGAAGGGCCAGGTGCAGGTTGCCCTGCTGTAGAAGGGCCAGGTGCAGGTTGCCCTGCTGTAGAAGGGCCAGCAGCCTCATCATTTCCCACTGGCTGCCTGTGCAGTGGCACATAGGAGGTGCTGGAGTCCATCCTGTCAAACAGTAGCTGCAACTCCTGGTCCACCTCTGATTGCGATCCAGACATGTTAGCAGCAACTTTGTCACATTCTAATACACCTTTATATACTGTTTGTGTATCCTGTTTGGCGTCCATCAGCGGCAGCTGCGTTCCGTGCGCGAGCGTAACGGCCGCCTGCGTACAGCGCGTTTTTTTCGCGCCCATAGTTGCGGAAATGCCATTGTGTAAAACCTGGCGAAACTTCTACATGAAATATTGGTCACCAATTCTAACATTGCATAGGATCTTCTGATACACCTGTGACTATCGCACAATATACATGCTATTTGGTAGCATGACATGACATTTGGTTCATGACTACTGTGGTATTGTTGAGTTTGATTGCAATCTAAAAGTAGCCCAATCCCTTAGAAAATCCAGGCCACAAGTCATGCAATACTCATCACTACTGTTATAGACAACACATGTGAGAGGCCTATAAATAGTGAATTGCTGCTAGAATCATTTGTCTCCAGATCTGTAGTTGTCAGGGTCTAAGGTAAGCTCTTCCATGGTCCTTGTAGATATGATATACATTAACAATTTAAGTGTATGAATGTATGCACCATTGCCTCACTGACTACAGATTGTTGGGCCAGCAAAGGCTTTGTAGCATTATTGCAACATGTCACATGTTCACTATTTCACTCACAGGTCTTAAACCTGTGTGTGTCCCTCTATTGCAGGACAACATGTCCCATCAATAGGTGAAATGTCTCATATAGTACATGATGTTGGCAACAAATGCAGACACCTTTGATACTCAAGTAGTGTTTAGTAGTTAGATGTTGTAAGCATCTGTGTGTTTAGGACGGTGTGTATTGAGTTCATATTATTGTTACATCATTATAGAGTCAAATGGATATTCGTGATTTCACGGGGCGGCCATCTATTGTACGTATTGAAGCCTACAAATCTATTTGTTGTCGGATATGGCCATTATGTGCATAGGTGCATCATTATTTATGTTCATTTATTTATAGGTTGCTGAAGCAATGATGGCATTCATGGCAAGGAGGCTAAGGGCACTTGCGGCTCTCCCCACTCGTCGCCCAAGGAGGCCAGGACGTGCTAGAATCTATCGCACACGGGTGACTCTGTTTGGTATGCCCGATGATGAGGTACTTACTAGGTACCGGTTACCGCCACATGTCATTCTGGATCTGCTCTCGTTAATTGAGAGTGATCTGGAACCTCTTCACGGGATCACGACAGCAATTCCGCCTCACACACAGCTGCTGGCGGTGTTGCATTTCTGCGCCTCAGGATCATTCCAACAAGTAGTGGCAGTACTTGCTGGAATATCTCAGCCGGCCTTCTGCCGAATCCTGAGGCGTGTGACGTCGGCCATGTTTAGGCGCAAGGGGCACTTCATGGCCATGACATTTGCCACCGAGACCCTGCGCAGAAGCCAGCAGGCCTTCCATCAAATTGCTGGCTTCCCTAATGTGATAGGGGCTGTGGATGGCACCCATGTACCATTTGTGCCTCCATCTCGAAGTGAGAAGATATATAGGAACCGCAAATTGTTCCACTCACTGAACGTGATGGTGGTATGTGGCCCATCCATGGAAATTCTCTCCTTCAACTCGAAGTTTCCCGGAAGTGCCCATGACTCTCATGTTATCCGACAAACCGGGATTTGGCAAAGACTACAAGAGCTGGAAGGCCGTGATGCGTGGGTTCTGGGTGACTCCGGTTACCCATGTACGCCCTGGCTACTTACGCCGTACAGCTCCCCAGCACCGGGCCCACAGGAGGCATTCAATCGGGCGCATGTTGCCACCAGGCAAGTGGTGGAGCGCTCAATTGGCCTTTTAAAGGGTCGATTTAGAGTGCTCCACCGCACTGGTGGTGACTTACAGTATGCGCCTGAAATGGTGTCGAGGATCGTGGGCCTGTGTGTATTTTTCCATAACATTGCTGTGCGGCGTGAGATACCCTTTGATGAGTGGGAGCTTCCATCTGAGCCGCAAGATCCGCCCATGCGCCCATCCCGCGCCCCTGAATGCCGGAGGGGATACCAGCTGCGGGACTCTGTGGTGCAAAGATTCTTCAGGTACATTTTATATAGTTGACCAGAACACACCAATTGTTGTAAAAATCACCCCTTCAAATAAGTACAGTGTGTTAGTTGTCAGTCTTACAAAAAGACAATTAGCCAGCCTGCCCTCCTAATGGCAAAGAAATAGGAGATATTTATCATATGTGCTTAGTTTTGGTGGAAGTACAATATAGGTGGGCATTATTATACCTTGTGCAAGGGATCTTATGTGTTTGTTATATCTTCATTATTGTAGTTGATACTATCACTGATGTCTGGTGAGTACATTGATTTATTCTCTAATGTGGTGGTGACTTTTTTCTGTGTTGATGTATGATTTGTTTGCATATATATATATATATATATATATATATATATATATATATATATATGATATTTGAATTTATTAACATGTTTAGCAATTTCAAGAAGCAGCCAGGCAGGCAGGCAGGCAGGCAGGCAGGCAGCGCTGGTGTATAATGGTGGACTCAGGATACCTGCAAGTATGTGTATGTGTCTTTTAAACATAAATGTACACATACACATAGATGCATAGAGTAAGTAATGCGAAGTCAAGCTATGCGTTGCCAAGCTATAGCACGCGTTGCTTGGCGGTGCGATGCGTTATTCGATTTGCAAAGTGCATACACACTGTGTTTTATATATATCAGATTTGTTCATTGCCATACATCAGCACTACCGTTTTTAAGGCATGCGAATTTTTCGCCATTTGTGTTGGCGCAGAGACGCTGTTCATGTAAAGATGAACAATAAAGTTATTAACACAAATAACTGTGATAAACCAATGACAGCACATGATTGGTTGATTGATGCCAGTGCTAACATGGCGGAGACACGCAGAGCACAGCCATTTTCACCTGCGGAACTTAGGGCTCTGGTCTCCGTCATGGAGACAAGGCTGGGCCGTGCAGGGCCCTTTATTACAAATGGCCAGAAGCGGCGGGCCTATGCTGCGGCAGGGCGCCGTATTTACGCCCGCACCCGGGTGCGGAGGAGCATCGGCCAGTTAGAGAGGCGCTGGTCAGACCTCCGCAGGCGCCAGCCCCAGCTACTCCAAGAGATTAGGAGGGAGATAGCTGTTTGTGAGTATTTTAGCTATGAAATTTCGCACTTACATCATAGCATATATAAACAATAAAAATTGTCTAATGATAACTGGGTGTCCATGGCTTTAAAAGTCCATAAACTGTTGTGTGCTTCTTCCTGGTTAACATGCAGTCATGTGGCTTTTATATGTAATTACATAGCATTCTTGATTCTGATGCATACAATGTGCCAGATCTAATATGTGTTAAACATTGATAAATGCAAGGGTTGTCATGATTGAACAAATTACTAACAATCACATAATAACTTATATGTCACATTTTGGAGTCCATTAACAGTAAGGAGCAACTTTCAAGCATCGTTTTCGATCATTATCACCCTTCCATGTATCTCGGTACTTATGTATTATCTGGGCTCCCATGTTAATTGCACCCCATTTTTTCATACCCCTATTATCCAACTACGCATGGAGTTGATTTTATATAGTGTGGCGAGCGCAGCGAGCCACCGTGCCCGAAGCGCGGCGAGCACAGCGAGCCCCGCGAGGGGACACGGTCTCATAAGAAAAACAGGAGCCCAGATATTACATAAGTACCTGTATCTCTTGTTATGGATTAATACATGTGCCCCAATGACCCTACATTGACAATGATGTTTGTTTTCTACCACACAGCACGAGCCCGAGCACGACAGGCACGGGAAGAGGCCGAGGCAGCCCAGGCCGAGGAGGAGGTGCCTGAGGAGAGGGAACAGCCTGATGAGGAGGTGCCGGCGGTGGTCGAGGAGGAGGATGTGCTTGTGGAGGAGGAGGAGGAGCAAGTGGAGGAGGAGGAGCAAGTGGTGGAGGAGGTGGAGGAGGAGGAGCAAGTGGTGGAGGAGATGGTGGAGGAGGAGGAGCAAGTGGTGGAGGAGATGGTGGAGGAGGAGGAGCAAGTGGTGGAGGAGATGGTGGAGGAGGAGTATGTGGTGGAGGAGGTGGTGGAGGAGGAGGAGGTGCCTGAGGAGGTGGTGGTGGAGGATGTGGAGGAGGTGGAGGTGGTGGTGGAGGATGTGGAGGAGGTGTTGGTGGCGGAGGAGGATGTGGAGGAGGTGTTGGTGGCGGAGGAGGATGTGGAGGAGGTGTTGGTGGCGGAGGAGGATGTGGAGGTGTTGGTGGTGGAGGAGGTGGCTGAGGAGCCCAGGATTGTCCCAGAGTCGGCCGAATCAGAGGGGGAGGAGGCGTGTGAGGCGGTGGAGGCCGAACAGATCGGTATGTATACATAATGCATCATTCATGAATTATTTGTACTGGTATTTGTTATGTAACACTGGTGAGGATAAATTTTGTTACAATACTATTAATACATAACCCAAAGTGGGTAGCTACAGATACAGGTACGGGTTAGATGGGGTGTCCAAGGCATCCCTTTCATCCAGGACACCTCTTAATTACACAGGTTTGTGGGATGGCTTGGAGCTCCATTTTGACTGCCACATAACCGTTGTAGTTAAACAGGATCCTGGAGTAAAGGGATGAGTGTATCATTTGTGGATTAAATTCACCTGCTGCAAGCGTAGATTCTGTCCCATCATATAGCGGAATATATGTTTTAGGTGAATGTTATTTATAAACTATATGATGTATGCTATAAATGGAGTATGGGCCGGCCTACCTTGGAATGGAGTCACAAGTTGACAGTGTCCCTGGAGCCTCCTCTACCTAAACACCCCCTGTAGTTCAGATTGTTTTTTTCCCCTCACAGAATTGTAGGTTGGTTTAGACTGAATTATGATTTTGAGGATGTGTACTGTGCATTCCTGACATTTGCATAACTCCCATGCCACGAACCATCACTGAACTTATACTGAGGAGATTGTGACAAGTTGTTATTGACGGAGGACATGACATGCTTGTCATTGGTTAGTCATGGGTGGGTTGTGAATCAGAAGAAACACTATGACTGTTATGTCTTGTGCAGAGTAAAGGGTAGAGGGACAAAAACACAGTATTTATTAAATAAGTTTGCATGTATGTAGATATGTATGTGTCATATCTATTTATCTATGTGTGTCTCTATCTCTCTACACATATATATATATATATATATATATATATACGTCACCTAGCATTTCTGCGATTTATGTAGCAGTATGTGAAATGTATGCATGAATATCATGACTAATTTTTGCCCCTTTGACATGCCCACAGATGCCACAACACCAGCAGATGAGGGTGTCCGTGGGGCCCTCATGCGGATGGGCCACCATTTGCGGCTCCTAATTGCTGACCTGCAGGACCTCCGGGACTTGCTCCTTTAATTTTACTTTTTTGGTCCTTTATATTTAAATGTTTAATTGTTAAAAAAATAAATATTTTATGCAAGTTCGAAGTTGTTGGTTTTCTTTGCACATTAAACAGTATATGTGTAGATTGTTTATAATATTTTACACAGGGACAAATACAAACCATTGCACTTCAATTGCTGTAAGGGTTAATGTGTGCAATGCATGTGTTAGGCATGGTTGTAAGGATATATTGGCATGTAATTGATTCCAATTCCAAATAAACATTTTTTTAGGAGGATAGGTAATTGAATAAGTGGGTCATGTGATGTATTGCAGAATAGACATAATAGTGGGTAGTTTTGCGTAAATACACCGCTTCCGTGCGGGTGCACCGCTTGCCATCCATTCGGATGCGGTATCACCGTGCATACTCTGTAATACCGTGCAGAATCTGAGTGTTTCCCCCGCACACGCATGGTTTGTATGTCATCCGTAAACACGCCCTGTTCTTAAAGAGTGAGACCGTCCGTATGCGGAGGACACGTGGGCGTTTCTACGGACGATGGCCGCACGCGGCCGCACTGACTGGCGTGCGGACCGCACCGTAAGAATTCGGGAATATCCGCACCGATCAGAATAAGGGCCATTGTGATGTGTGAGGCATTCAGAAAAAACTGGAAATTCGTGGAAATGAATGTTATTGAGGTTAAAAATAGCAATAGGAGCAAAACAAAAACCGAAATTCTTCGATTTTAGTGTTTTTTTATGGGTTTTTTTTAAAAACAAAAAACAGATCCAAAACATAAACACAGAAGGGTGGAGTTTTGGAACAGATTGAGACCCAAAACACAGCTGGAGATACAGACCCAAAACACAAAAGTATTACTTTATTATCACAGGGCTCACTGTGGTATTTTGTGTTTTGGTTTTTTTTATTATTATTATTATTATTATATAAAGATCGCATTACCTATTAAATAAGTATGGAAAATGCAATATGTATATTTTAAAAAATTACAAATTAAAAGGTTTGGAGTGATTTTTACCAAAAATGCTCCAAAAGCTGTTTAATACATTCCAGTGATACTAAAATATGTGAAAAAATTATTTTAGTAAAAATATTGTTAATAAATAAACATTTAACTCACCTGTTGCTGTGTTACTATACCATAATATACATGTAGATTCAGCCAGGAACAGCTGTGTTGTAACTGCACATTTTGAATACTCTTAAGGTGCCCATGCACTACAGGAAATTTATGGCCGAATGGGCAATTTTACAGCAAATCGTTCGCAATTGCAAACAATTGCGATCGGACGTCCACTCCTGCTGATAATTAGCTGGATCTTATGATCTTACATGTTGAAGGGACGATAAGAAGATGCAGCTACAAATCTGTGGGGCTTGGTTATTCAGGTCTTCATGCATTCGGGTATTTGGGATGCCCAGGTGTTCGGGCGCTTGGGTGTGTTCGGGCATGTCTGACTGCATTCGGGTGTTCGTGCCAGTTCGGGCACATTCGGATGCTCAGATATTTGGGCACTTGGATGCATTCACGCAGTAGCGTATTTTGGAGTTAATGTGTTCGGGCGTGCTCGTGCGCTCAGGTGCATTTGTATGTGTCCGGCTGCTTCCCGGTGTTTAGGCGAGTTTGGGCGCATTTGGATCCTTGGGTATTCAGCATTCATCTAGTCGGGTTTGTATGAGTTCAGGTGCTCGGGCCAGTTCGGCCACATTTGCATGCTTGGGTGGGTATTTGGGCACTTGGGCGCATTCATGAAGACAGGTATTTTGGAGTTCGTTCATGTTTGAGTTATGCTCAGGTGTGCTTGGGTGTTGGGGCACCAGAGTATTCAATTATTTGAGTGCATTCGGGCGCATTTGAATGGCCAACATTCTCACACCCACCCATATTGCCCCCATGAGGTCAGGACATTTATCATTTTAACAAAGTAATATTATTTCAATTTTCCTACTTCCTTTGGTTACCTGCAAATGTGTTCTTACACAGTGCACCCCTGTTGGCTGCCTAGGATGGTTCCTCCACAGGGAGGATGTACTTCAGGTGGATCTTTCCATGCAGGGTATACCATACTACTGCACAAGTGCCAGTTTTCCAATATGTGCATTAGGTCCTTCTGTGACTCACCTCCCACATTGTAACCTGTGTAGTGTGCCCAACATTGCTACCTCATCTGGAATGCTTGTGGATGTGCTGAAAAATATGTGGACCTGACAGATTGGTTGGGACTCTTCTCTGAGCATTAGGACACTGCAATCTTCCTATTGTTATCATCTTTTCTAGGGGTGGACCATACCAACCAGAGAATAAACACCAACTCCTAAAAGTTATCAAATAAATGGAATAATATGAAAGATAGGTGCTGAGGTGATACACAATGTTCACAATAAGTTTAATTTTTACACATAAGATTTCACATAAAAATTCACAAGAAAATTCAAAATACTTTACATAACATATAACGATTCCACACTTTTGAAAGCTTTTGGCGCACTCAATTCAGAATAAATTCTGGCACATTTAAATACAAAGGGACCCACCTCATCCAATATTGGTGCTACGGTGGACTTATGCCGCAAGGCAAAGAATGCAGGTGCCGAGCAGTGTTGCCCGGCGCCACCACAGGTGCCGAGCATCACTGCTCGGCACCTGCATTCTATGCCTTGCAGCATAAGTCCACCGCAGCAACAATATTGGGTGAGGTCCCTTTGTATTTAAAATTTGGTTGAATAAATACACCATGTCAGAAGAATCAGCACGGATTACTATATGCCGTGACGATCTCTTGTTAATAGAGACAGACTGCAATTTCAGTCTCCAGGGACAGGGAGGGGTGTGGTATGGAGCTCCCCCGACAGTCAGTATCCCGACAACGGGATCCTGACTGCCGGTGCTCCAACTGGGGGGGGCGGGGGGGGGGCAAAGAAGCACCTTGTGGTCCTGGTGGCTTGCTACACTCGCCACAGGTTATATTCTCCTTCTATGCGGGTCGAGGATCCCCACAAGGGAGAATAGCCCCTGTCAGAGCACCGGCAGTTGGGATCCCGATGTTTGGATACTGACTGTTGGGATTCCCACTGTTGGAGCATCATCCGGCACCCACAGGGAGGAGAGGCTGAACGTATTAGTGAACTGACTATTAGCATAGCAGCAGAGGCAGGCACGGACAGGGCCGGATTAACAATGAGCCTGATGGAGCTACAGCTCCAGGCCCACTCTCCAAATAGGCCCATTTTGTAGCTGAGGGCCAGGACTTTCCAATGAGCCCAGCTCCGTGTCGCTAGCCCCCCGGGAACCGGAGATACGGTCAGGCAAACCTGGAACGTTTTCCCCATAGGAAAACAGCTGCCAGTTCCCCCTCCGGCATCACAGAAGCTTGAGGTTGATCTCAGTCAAGCTCAAATCGCTGGGCCTTCAATCTGATACCTGGTCCATATGAGTTCATTAATTCTAGAGATATTGCGGGTAAACCAATTTTTTTCAGTTCTGAAATGTAATTTCATGGCTGTTCATGTTGTTTAAGGACAGATTTCTCTGGAACCAAACGGCCCAGTTTCACGGTACCGAAATCATTCGAAGCCCACATGTAAATGGGTCAGTTGGTTCCGAATGTCCCTGCATGATCCTGGGGCCACAGTTTTGCTATTAGGGAATGCTAAAACTATGTCAAGGCATGCTGGGATGTGTAGTTTCACAACAGCTGGAGGGCCACTGTTTGGACATGCCTGGTGTAGTGTGTATTTTGGCTCAATCCATGTGGCACAATGTGAGTTTTGCCTTAATCTGTGTGGCATAATGTGAATTGTGGCTCAATCTGTGTGCCATAGTGTGAATTTTGGCTCACTCTGTGTGAATTTTGGCTCATTCCATGTGGCATAATGTGTAAGAGGCAAGTACAGTATAAGGGGGTTACTATTGTGTTGCATGATTTGTATAAGGGGTATATGGTGTGGTAAACTTAGGTGACCACATAAAAGGTGCTGAAATGTTGTCTACCAAGTTTCGGCTTTCAGTATTTTTTTAATGACTGGAGTGCCGCCTCACCCCGCAAGTATCTTAGGACATTGACGTCCTGCGGGTGCACCTTTGGAGTGCACCCGCCAATATATCTCCCTGCAGTTTTTTTATGCCAGCCCCCTGCCTTTTCCAGGCATATATAATTAGTTGAAAGTATATACACAAATACAGACACACCCATGAGCAGACCACCCAAACAGAACACTGGTCATGCCACCCACATTATTCGGTGCTGGCCACAACCCCTATTATTGCACATAATAGTTACATAGTTACATAGTAGGTAAGACTGAAAAAAGACTTGCGTCCATCTAGTTCAACCTGGTATAGATATCCATTGCTGATTTGGTAGGTTCTGGTATTTTACAGACAATTTATATTTCTTATTTGTACCCATGGATGTTTTTCTCCAGTAAATGTTTGTCCAACTTTGCCTTGAACGTATTTAATGAGCCAGCCGTTACCACCTCTCTGGGAAGAGAGTTCCAGAGTTTGACTGTTCTGACCGTAAAGAAATTCTTTCTACTAGCTGAATGAAATCTTTTTTCTTCTAATCTATACTCATGCCCTCGCGTCCTAGATTCCTTTCTAGTAGAAAAGAGGGTGTGTGACAGTTCCTTATATTGGCCCTTGATATACTTGTACATGTTGAGCATGCCCCCCCTTAAACGTCTCTTTTCTAATGTAAATAGTCCCAAATTGCTTAATCTCTCCTCGTAGCTTAAATTCTCCATTCCCCTAATAAGCTTTGTTGCTCGCCTTTGGACTTTTTCTAATTCTATGATGTCCTTTTTATAGTGTAGGGCCCAGAACTGTACTCCGTACTCTAGGTGAGGTCTCACCAATGCTTTATATAGTGGCATAATTACCCTTGAGTCCCTAGTTTCCATTACCCTCTTAATACATGCCAGAATTTTGTTGGCTTTTTTTGTAGCTACATTACAATGGGCACTACATCCTAGTTTGCTGTCTATTTGGACTCCTAGATCCTTTTCAAGTATGGAATTACCCAGTTCCTCTCCACTAAGGTTGTAACTTGCACACTGGTTGTGTCTCCCAAGGTGCATAACCTTACATTTATCTACATTGAACCTCATCTTCCATTTTTTTGCCCACTCATCTAGAATTGCAAGATCATTTTGAAGCATGGTGACATCTTCTGATGATTTGATGACTTTGATAAGTTTTGTATCGTCCGCAAAGATGGATACATTGCTGAGTAACCCTATGCCAATATCGTTAATAAAAATGTTAAACAAAATGGGCCCCAAAACCGAACCCTGGGGCACTCCACTAAGTACCGGTATCATATCTGATACGGCACCATTCACAACCACTCTTTGTTTTCTATTACATAGCCAATTCCCTACCCATCTGCAAATATTTTCACCCAATCATTCATCTCCAGGCCCATTTAGACCTTAATCTGGCTCTGGGCACGGATCACCTTACTTTATTCCTGTCAGCTGTGTGCTTCAGTACCTAGCTTTAGATCTGGCAGCTGCACACTCAGGATGAGCACTGTCCTCACTTTCAGTCAGATGGCAGCTGCCGGCATACCGATGTGGATTAATTCATCTATCCAGGGAGATATCCCTGCCGTATTGAATAAGGGCCTGATTCTGGTTCACTTTCAAAAGCAACTTCTCTCTATAATGGACAAAACCATGTGCACTGCAGGGGGGGCAGATGCAACAACCCAGTGCAACCCTGCATTTGTGGTCTGAAAGCAGAATCACTCTCTCTGCACATGTTGCATCTGCCCCACCTGCAGTGCACATGGTTTTGTCCATTAGAGAGAGAATTTACTTTTGCAAGTGAACCAGAATCAGGCCCTATGTCTCTTGCCATCAAAATTCATATTACAGCAATTGTGTGTATCATTGCAGACTGATACAAAGGTACTTGTTGGATTGCATTTTATTACAAAGGAGCAATTCAATATCTACCGTAGATCAATGTATTGCCGCGGATCAGCAAAAGTACTGCACAATTTATATCATAAGATAAACGCTATTCGTGAACCTTTGAATAATGGATGTCCACTTTTTACATTGAGAATTTGAAACATTACAAATATTTTTTTTTTTTTTTACAATGCAGGTGGCTACTTGCTTTATATATTGTGTGACTTTTTTAACAGTATTAACAAATAATTGTACTGTTTTTGAACATTTTTGTGGTAAATTTATTCAGCCAAATTGCATGATCTTTTCTTTGATAACTAGTGCAGAACCTCACACTGAGATTGTATCTATCGTTTCTCTGGAGATTTATAATTAGTGGATCTTAATAGTCCCTACAGGTGTGTGTATATAGACACATCTGAGGTCTGTGGCTGTCGAATTAGTGAGCTACTGTTTTTCGCAACACAGTTTTTTAACACAGCGCACAACCTTTTTTTGTTTGTTTTAGAACTAATATTATTAGTCTCATAACTTTACTTCTCATCTTCACAATCTTAATATTTTATAAGAAGGTTGCTGCCCTCGTTTGGATAAAATCTAAAATTTCTGTCAGAATCGGGTGAAATTGGGCACAAATCGGACAAGTGTATGGGCACCTTTTACTTCTCATCTTCTCTAGCATACTATTTTGTAGAGATGAGCGGGTTCGGATCCTAGAGATCCAAACCCCCACAAACTTACCTGATCTGAGGCCGGATCCGAGGAGTTCGCCGGTTCCCGCCATCTTTCCGAGTCCAAATCGAGGCTAAAACGTCATCATCCCGCGTCGGATTCTCGCGAGACCTGGGGATATATAGTTCCCGCCGGTCGGCGCCATTATCAAACAGGCTGGTGATTTCAGACAGCACGGGTGTGTCAGTGCTGTCTGTTGAGGGGTGTGAGGGGGGAAACCTGGGGGGGGGTGATTATTGCATAGAGGGGGCTGCTAGTGCTTCAGAGGGGGCTGCATTATTTTTATCTAAAAAAAAATTTCAAAGCAAAAAAAAAAGTTGTTTTTTTTAAAATCACTTCTGCCAGTGCCCAGGGTGCCCGCATGTGTGCTGCATCAGTTCAGGGATGCCCACATGTGTACTGTATCCATCCAGGGGTGCCCACATGTGTACTGTATCCATCCAGGGGTGCCCACTTGTGTGCTGTATTTGTCCAGGGGTACCCACATGTGTGCTGTCTCAGTCCAGGGGTACCCACATGTGTACTGTATCCATCCAGGGGTGCCCGCATGTGTACTGTATCCATCCAGGGGTGCCCACATGTGTGCTGTATCCATCCAGGGGTGCCCATATGTGTACTGTATACATCCAGGGGTGCCCACTTGTGTGCTGTATCAGTCCAGGGGTGCCTGCATGTGTGCCGTATAATTCTATGGGTGCCCCCAGAGCCGGCCCTAGCCTAAATGATGCCCTAGGCAAGATTTTGGCTGGTGCCCCCTAGCACCGCCACTAGTTCCGCCTCTGACCCTGCTCCCCTTACCCAGCACCATCAACCCTCATCATAGCAGTCATCATTTTGGTGCTCCTACCCGCAATATTTTAAATAGAAACAGTGCACACATTCGGTCCGCGGCCCAAACAGAGGTTAGTTCTTGCTGGGAAGGGGCATGGCCACACAATACTACCCCCAAATCAAATTATGCCACACAGTAGTGCAACTTTATTCACATTATATCATGCGATGGTGTCCCTTATTCACGTTACATCACACAGTAGTACCACTTTACCTTATGTACATTACTCCTCACATTATTCACATTATACCCTTAGAAAAAAATCCTGAGAAAATATTGTATTTTAAGCACCTCCATGGCCACACTGCAACCCAGCACAAAGCAGTGTGTGCTGGGCAGAGGAGAAGAGCTGCAGCTGCTGCTGTCACTTAAGGGGAGGGGGCCCAGGGAGGGGGACTTTGGCCTGGGTAATTTGTACCCCCTACCCCTTTCTCTCGGCACCCCTGATAATACACAGTAATTCCCCTTACACATGACACACATTATTAATGTCCTTATAACCATAATGCCCCTTACACATTATGCCAACCTTTATTAATGCCCTTCACACACATGACACACATAATGCCCCTTATACATATGTTGCACATTATTAATGCCCTTGCACATTATTAATGCCCTTATACACATGACACACATAATGCCCATCACACATATGTTGCACATTATTAATGCCCTTATACACATGACACACATAATGCCTGTTACACATATGTCACACATTATTAATGCATTTATACATGACACACATAATGCCCCTTACACATATGCCGAACACTATTGCACAACCAACCCACCCACAGACAGCACTCGCACAGCCGCTAACACTGTGACCTCTGTCCCAGCTTGGATACAGATGTTTCCTCATACATCTTGCCTCAATAGGCCATGCAGCTCCTGGCCAGTTTTGCTAAAGTTGGGTGCCTTTTTTGCTGAAAATTCGTCTTATTGGCATTGTTATGACCAGCACACACAAGGAGCTTCCGATGATTAAAATGATATGTGGCATGCCTATATTCTGTTTGCGACTGTGGCTGTACCTGAATACGGAATGCTATGTTACAGTGATTTCCATGAATACACTATTTCATATGCAGATACAGCCTCACTCACACACAGAATATAGGCATGCTGCATATCATTTTAATCAGCAGAAGCTTCTGATGCCCCTAGGCATTCCAAATGCCCTAGGCAATTGTCTAGTTTGCCTATGCCTAAGGCCGGCTCTGGGTGCCCCCATGTGTCCCGTATCAGTCCAGGGGTGCCCGCATGTGTGCCATATAATTCCATGGGCGCCCTCATGTGTCCTGTATCAGTCCTGGGGTGCCCGCATGTGTGCCGTATAATTCCAGGGGTGCCCCCATGTGTCCTGTATCAGTCCTGGGGTGCCCGCATGTGTGCCGTATAATTCCAGGGGTGCCCCCATGTGTCCCGTATCAGACCAGGGGAGCTGCCCTTTTTTTTAATGAAAATAAAAATAAGGTGTTTTTTTTTTTTTTTTTTTTACTGCAAAGGCTGTTAAATGCGCTGTATCAGTCCAGGGGTGAGCCAAGAGTGCTGTATAATTCATGGGGTGTTGCAAAGTCTGCCGTATAATTCCAGGTGTGCTGCTATTTTTTATAATTAAAAGAATACAATTTTTTTCTTTTTACTGCAGGAATTTGTCTGCTGTATAATTCCATGCCTGCCGCCATGTGTGCCGTATCAGTCCAGGGGTGCCGCCATCTGTGCCATATAATTCCATGTGTGCTGTATCAGGTCAGGGATGCCCACATGTGTTATGCATAATTCCTGGGGTGAGCCAAGTGTGTCATATAATTCATGGGTTGCTGCAAAGTCTGCTGTATAATTCATGGGGTGCTGCTAAGTGTGCCGTCACAGTCCAAGGGTGATGCTAAGCATGCCGTATCAGTCCAGGGGTGAGCCAAGTGTGCTGTATAATGTATGGGGTGCTGCTAAGTCTGCTGTATCAATCCAGGGGTGCTGCCATTTTTTTATTAAAAGAATAACTCTTTTTACTGCACAAGTGTCACTATGGAGGTTATTCTGGTTGGTGCGGCCAAACGTGCCTACGTTACATATCAACGTACGCTCTCTGTACGCGGCCGTTGAGGTTAAGTCCACCCACAGATCAGCCGTATACGTACGGGCAGAAACAACGTCAAAGGGGAGTGGCGTATAATTGAGCGTACACCAACGTACACGGACGGATCAGCCCTTAGACTCCGACAACTGGCGTACAACAGAGCGTACGCCACCGTTTACGGACGTCTCTCGTCCGTCTTCCTACCGACTTCTTGCGGCAATCTGAGCGTACGCCAGCTTGCATGGATGGGTCGCTATTGTTTTCAATGGAAAACTCAGCATATGTCACCGCTCGTGAGAGTGAGCGTACGTCCGTGCACGCTGCCATACCCTTCACATATATGGACCTGCAAATCTTGCCTTTCATCTATAATTAAGAAAATTAATTAATTATTCTAATTGTTATTCAATTATTGTTTTCTATTAACTCAATTGTCTACCTTAATAAAGACCCTAATAACACAACATTTTAACCCTCATTACATGTATATTTGTTATGTTCTAATGTGGCATTTTAATCACTATCTATGTGTCCCCACATTGCTTTTACTTGTAAATAAATTTATGTTGGTGTTTGTGTGTATGTACTAAATTATGTCCATAATTAGTTTGATCTGATTTTTTTAACATGTATACCTACCCTGATGTTATGTGTGATGTTTTCATCTAACAACAATAAAAAATCATGCCTTTTCACTATGTGTTATTTCACCCCAAAACACACACATTCACACATCATTCATTACCCCTCACCTCAAATTACCAATATAACTTACATGACACATCTGTATGTACCTGCCCTTACAAACCCTCTAACATTTTTCTAATTAAAAACACAGGCAACTTCTAACTGAATATAAACTTGTATTTTTTTACAAACATAAAAACAAAAATAATCAAAAAATTAAAGGAGGGCCTCCAGGCGCAAAAAAAGAATGTTCAAATAAAGCAGGGTTAAAAATATTTCCTGCAAAATAGGCCCACATCTTCCTGGTGCTGTTCAGTGTCTGTAGTGAAGGAAAAAAAAAACATTATATTGAATATATAATATACACAAATGTTTGTTGTATTTGTACATAATAAGAAGTTGTGAGTTAAGTGTGAAGGCCACATACATTTTTAAACTACATTGAAGATGGGTATGCTGTAAACATGTTCCTAAATACTATTCTGTTAACACACACATACTGTACATATTACATAAAATTATAAAAATTACTCCTTCTTGGATGAATGTATGCTGTATCTCAATTGGTAGTTTGGTTTTGGGGGACTCACCTCTAACCTCACAATTAGGCTGTGCTATTTAAGGGTTATGACATTGTTGCGGCTTAAGCACTCCTTACTTAGTAAAATGTTGACCATTGCTGTACTAATTATAGGCCTAAAGCTATGTTTGTAAAGCATGCATCCGCATGGCCTCACACACTATTAACAAAACAATCTATAAATTAATGTTGCACATCATGCTGGGAAGTGGAGTTACACAACACCTGGACCCACATAACCTCCACACCACTAATGTTGGATATGTCATTGGATGTACTGTTATGTCAATTATTCAAGGGGTGAGGCATGGCCACACTCCAAAAAACCACCAAGGGGACCCTTGTTCCTGGAGAAGGACAGGCCACACCTCATGGTCGCCCTGCAGTGATATGTTGCAACTAATGTTGATGTTGGATACACATATGTGGTTGTTGTGATTGTTTATGTGTAGAAATGTGTATGTAAACATTAGACACATTAAATACTTACGGCTAGTTGAGCCATCCTGCTCGCCGCTGGTTGGGTGTCCGGTGGTTGGGGGGGTCAGGAGCAAGGGGGATGGGATAGGACTTGGGATACAGGTAGTGGGTTGGAGTGGGGATTGGAGAGGGTTGGGGGTGGGTGGTGGGGAGGTGTAGGGGGGTTGGAAATGGGGTGGGGAGGGGGTGGGGGTAGGGGTGTGGGTGGGGGTAGGGGTGGGGGTGGGGGGAGGGGGTGGGGGTAGGGGAGTGGCTGGTGGAAGGGGATGTGGAAATGTGGTGGTCACCAGCAGGACCCATAGTCTCCTCCTCCTCTTCCTCCTCTTCCTCCTCCTCTTCCTCCTCCTCTTCCTCCTCTTCCTCCTCCTCTTCCTCCTCCTCCTCCTCCTCCTGGGCTGCCTGCTCCCGGGCTGCCTGCTCCCGGGCTGCCTGCTCCCGGGCTGCCTCCTCCCGGGCTTCCATGCGTGCCCTTGCTCGTGCTGAAATGTTCATGTTGATGGCATAGAAATCGAAGGTTGGGTTTCATAAAAATGGGGGAAAGAAAAATTCACATTAGTCATGCTCATAACCTTACAAATGATCATTTCTGTTATATTTCAGACATTTATCATGCTAACTAATTGATATGCTACACCCAAAAACAGAGCGACTACTTATACCCCCCTATACACCCCATATACACCCCATATACCCCCATATACCCCCATATACACCCCATATACCCCCATATACACCCCATATACCCCATATACCCCCATATACACCCCATATACACCCCATATACACCCCATATACAACCCATATACCCCCATGTACACCCCATATACCCCCATGTACACCCCATATACACCCCATATACCCCCATATACACCCCATATACCCCCATATACCCCCATATACACTCCATATACACCCACATACTCATGAACATATTTATAAAAAGTACAGAAATCATTGCAAAAAAACGCAGACATACTAGTTAATAAAAACTTATATCGGGCAATATGGCGGCGAATCGAACACAGCATCACTGGCTGGCGCAGGCGCAGGTCAGACCAGCGCCGCTCTACTTGTGCCAGGCTTCTCTGGACGCCGGTCCGGGCGTATATTAGCCGGCGGGCAGCATTATATGCCCGCCGCTTGTCCATGTTGGACACATATGGGCCCCTGGGCCCCAGGCGCCGGTCCATGACCTCAACCAAGGCCACCAGCTCCTGGGTAGAAAACGCGTTAGCCCTGGTTGAAGTCATATTGGCAATGGCGCAGTTATTAATTGCAGGTACATATATCACTTTTGGTGCTTGCTGATTGGTCTAAAAACTTGTTTGTTTAGTATTAACTTTATTAATCCTTCTTACATTAACAAACTGGATGCGAATAGAAACTTACGCGGACCGTTCTGATATACACACACCATAACCAACAGTATGCTTTCAATGTATAGAGAGACGTACTGTATATACAGTGTGCTGAAAATAATACACGCAACCGTCTACTAATAAATACGCTGCTAAAAAAGGCACAATGCAACATGTTGGTATATGACAATTTCATACTCATTACATATGTAAGGAAAGCATTATAACGTGATGTTTTGAAATGTGATTCAGAAAGCATACACGAACTCCAACAGATACCAGCTGACAACACTCATCATTGGAATGACAGGTGCACACATTTCACCATGTAGCACACAATGCTCCACAACCTGTGTATGTGCATGTACAGGTGAATGTTCAGGTGCGTTGAGACCTGCGTAATTTAAGCGGGAATTATCAGCGGGAATTATCGGCGTAAATTAGCTACTACATTGCGGGGAAAAATATACGCCCCCTTGTTCATGGCGGGAGATTACCATATAAATATTCAGTCAGATGCAGGCCAGAATTGCTGCAAACATGTCTAGCTCAGATGATTCCGCAGCTGAGGACGCTCTACAGAGAGCTACAGCAGAATCCCTGCTTGAAGCTTTGAACAAGAGGGAACAGGAGCGGAGAAGGAGGGCCCAAGAGAGGAGTAGCCTGCAAGACCAAGCGGGCCCCTCACTAACAGGCCCTGTTCAAACTCCACCAGCTCCACAAGGGCCAAGCAACCAGCCAGAACAAGAGGTTGCATCTCTCCAAACAGGTGTGACCCAGCAGGTGCATGGTGAGAGAACTGGGGCCACCAGAAAACGAGCTGCAACATCTAGGGTGAGGACTGAGCAGGATGCCACCACCAAAAAGAGAAACTCTGCATTTGTAGAGGCAGAATTGAGAATTTTAGTGCCCAGGGCACGCGAATGGATCGAATTGCCAACCAGGAAGCCGGGTGCCAGTGCAAGGAGAAACCTTTGGGACAAGATCACAGAGGAAGTGAACCAGGTGTCACCAGTGGTCAGAGATTGGCTAGCGGTGAAGAAAAGGCAAGTGTGTTTCTCCCCCTGATAATGTCATATGTGTGTACATATGTTACATGTATGTTTTGAGAATAATAGAAAGGTGTGTTTGTAGATAGTGCTACACTTCAATGTCACATGTGAACACAACCATGTCTAATAACCCACATTTATATATGAAACATGCACCATTGGTGTGATGTGAGGTTATGGGCACAGTTCTGCTCATGTGAAGTATGTGATGGGACAACACAAAGTGTGTTTTTGAAAAAGAGTTGTTGTAACATGTTCCATATGATGCTACTGAAACAAAAATGACCAAACTGTGCACATGTAGCTTGTGAGAAACTACACATCCCAGTATGCCTTCCCATAGTTAAATTACTCCATAATAACCACACTGTCAAGCTATGGTGGAATGTGTAGTTTCACAACAGGTGGAGGTGCATAATTTGGCCATGGATGATGTCATTTCTGCATAGTGATCTATGTATGTGCATTTAGTGGCCTAATGAATGAGATGAGACACTGAAACGCCTCATAATGGAGACATTAATGTGTGTGTGGGACACATATGGCTAAAAAACATAAGATCACCCACACTAGGAAATGTAACGTAGTCATGATGTTCACTAGCACAGTGGTGCACATATCTCATGGTGATATTTGTATTTTTAAACTTGTAGGTGGACAGACTTCAAAACGACACCGAAGAGGAAGATGACTGACCGGTACAACCACAGCATGTCCACCGGGAGGGGGCCTATGCCAGAGAGCTTGGAATATACCCCCCTGGAGCAGGAGGCCTTGAATGTAATTGATGTGGCCGAGGTCAGGGGGATATCCAATGTGGATAGTGAGCTCCCGGTGGAGGTCTTTGCTGCTGATTTTGATGGTAAGTCACAGTAATGCATTGTATTTGGAAAGATATTTTTTAGTGCGTATGTGATGGTGACATTGTTTTCAATTATTATCCTAGAACAAGCAGAAACACTGGATGAACCGGCAGCATCTTCCTCTGCAGAGCCACATGTGGAGCAAGTGGTCCAGCCTCCACCAACCCGACACCCCCAGCCACAGGACACATGGGATGCCAGCGTGATTGTGATGCTGGAGAGGATCGAGAAGCAAGGGGTGGATGCTGCGGTCCGTCAGCAGCAGGTTGGGGAATTTCTGGCGGATTGGAAGGCCACAAACAGGCAGCAGTGTGAGGCCATAAACCGCACGAATGACACTCTGGCGGCTGGCATGCAAAGCATTGCCCAACAACTCAGCCGCCAGAATGAAATTCTTGCGGAGCTGCTGACCACCGCCAGGTCCCTAAGGGACAATCCCCCATCTGCTGGCCCACCCCAAGCTGCTCCCCAACCTTCCACCTCTGCTGACCCTCCTGTGTCCACTAGGGGAAGACGGCGCAAGCCATCTGAGCCAAAGGCCCCTGTCCCCAAGGCCCCATCTAAAAAGGGGAAAAAAGGGCCCAAATAATGAGACCTGGTTCACTTCCTCTGTGGTTGGACCCCAAATGTTTAAATTGCACTGGACATCCACTTTCTGAGTTGGCCATCGATCCATTTTCGTGCCATGGGCATTAAAGTTCTTATTTTGACCTCTACAAATGCAGGATAAATTTTTGGTGGTGTGTATCTTGCTTAGTATTCACCCTGGTTGTTGCGGGCGCCCAAAGCGTTCTGCCCCCCCGCTGGCTGGCGGATTCGTCCCGCCCGCTCTCTACTGTAGCGGGCCGCGGCGGCGGGAGGCCACCGGTGGGCGCCCAGTATGCGGTGTCCCCGGGCTCACCTGCTTCGGCAAGGCGCCGCAGCTCCACTCCAGTCCCGGGTACCTCCGCGAGCAGCGCCGGAGCGTCCACACGTCCTCCGGCGGCTGCGCTCTGTGATCTCACAGCCCCGTCTAGCGGAGCTGTGGGTGACCGCGGTGTAGAGGCGGAGAGGGGAGAGCCAAGCGCCGCGGATGGGGCTGCGGGGAGTGTTCGCCAGGCCCCACCGCCGGACGCTGTAGCCACGTCCGGGTCCTTCATCCGGGCACAGGGTACCCCGGTAGCCGGCCGGCAACGGGGGGTGCGGCCCGGATCCCCTGGTGTGTCCACGCCACCAGGCAGCCCCATGCAGCGCATCACAGGGGGCCCCGCTGGGGGTGCCATCCCCCTGCTAGCCCTTCAGAGCGTGGGGGGGCGCACATGGCCCAGGGTTTAGCCATTTTGCCAAGCAGGCACACGCCTGCTGGGCAATTTTACCAGGTCCCTCATGTGCCAGCAGGTCCTGCACAGGGCCAGGCGCCAGCGCACATGCCAGCACCCATTTTTGCACAGCAGCAGCCCTGGTTCCCTGGTACTGCAGGGGGTCCCGGCCCAGGCGCCGGTTATAGCGGGGCAGGTCACCACACACAGGCCCCCCAGGCATTTGGGGCGTCGGGAGTTCAGGCCGGGTATTACCCGTTCCCCCTGCCCTCAGCCCCTCCTCAGGTCCCACAGCAGTGGCCGTTTCCGTCTCCTCTGAATGCTGCGCCCCAGGGCTACATGCCCGCCCCGCAGCAGTTCGGGCCTCAACCCCCCTGGACGCAGTCCCCGGGTTTCCCCTACTTCCCCACCGGCAGTGGAGTGGCTGGGGGGTCCTATGGTTCCCCCGGGCACGGTTACCCGGCTCAGCCCGTGCCGTACTGGCCACCCGGCCTGCAGCAGGCTCATGCGGGAGGGGCGTACGCGCAGCAACACGCTCACCAGCAGTCGCTAGTGCCACCTCACCCTCAGGCTTCCTCCTCGGGGGTAGGGTGCGGGGGGCAGGTACACGGGGGTGACCTGGGGGACTCGTCCCTTTCATGCTCAGCCACTAATGTGTTGCCCTTGTCTTCCGAGATTGTCGCAGGCGCTGGTCGTGATTATGAGGCTGGCAGATCTTCCCGCAGTGGCGACAGAGCAGCCTCAAGGAGCGCAGAGCCTACAGCTAGGCAGACAACGCCGACCGCATCAGCAACAGTCAGCCGGAGGGGCTCACCGTGTTCTACAGCGGGTGATCGGCCCGGCTCCCCATTGAGGGTACCACTATTGGCATCCACCTCCAGGGCCGAAGATCCTGCTCCTGTAGTACCTTCTCCAGCCGATCAAGGGGAGACATCCATGGGTGGTGAGCATACTGAGTCTTCTGGTTGTGAATCCTCATCAGGTCACTCATCGGTTAGCAGCGACGAGTCAGGGTCCCCCACGCGCCCGCGCAAGCTTGCCAAATTAGTGGCCCGAGCTGTGGCCAAGAAGGTTGGGGGTAGAAAGCGCACCAAGAAGCAGAGCACCCAGGGCGATGTTCCCTACTCCGGGGACATGGTGCACTGCTCCAACACGGCAGTGTCGCGCGGTTTGCGCAGGGGGATAAGGGATAAAATAAAGAGGGGGAAGTTTGTAGACCTTTTCTCTCTCACCACTGACATGAAAAAGGACCTGGACAAAGCCAGGAAGGCCGCAGGCAATGGGGAACTCGCATTTAAGAGTTTCCACAATTGGCTGAAAGGTTTCCTGGTTTTCGCCTCGTGTTACCTCAGCACTAGGCCAGATGAACATTTAAATGTCCTTCGTCACCTATTTCTGGTAAACGAGACATTTATTTCTTACAAAGGCACCGCTTGGCGTGACTACGACGAAAAATTTTGTCTTAGCCACGACGGGTCCAAAACCATGCCTATGGGATGTAAACATGTCGAGATCTGGCTAGAGGTTATAGGCAAGGGCCAGCCCTCCACAGATCCCGCCCCTAAAAAGTCCTTTCCAGGGGGCAAACCCGGGGCCAAGCCCGGCGGCAAAGGGAAGTGCTTTGCGTTTAATGACGGCAAATGTGACCGAGGCGCAAAATGCCATTTCCGTCATGAGTGCCGTTATTGCGGGGCGGGCCACCCGGGAAAGTCCTGCAGGGCTCCAGGCCGCCACGCTGAGCAGGGCGAGCCCAGCACTAGCAGCAAGTAAGGCCCCATCCCCCATAGTTGTCCCCGAGTTGGCGCGGTTTCCGTGGTTTCCGGCTGCCCATTCCCCAATCCGTCTCGGTGACGTCTTACAGGAACCTCAAGTCTGCGAGGGACTTCCCCGAGGTGGTAAGAAGCAAAGTGCAAGCTGAAATCCGGCTCGGCCGGTTGGCAGGGCCTTTTGGAGCAGACCGGCTGCCCGGGATGTGCTTCTCCCCCCTTGGGGTGGTTCCGAAGAAGAACCCGGGCAAATATAGACTGATTCAGCACTTGTCTTACCCCCACGGGGCGTCCATCAATGACGCTATCCCCGAACAATATTGTAGCGTCCATTACCAATTGTTTGATGAGGTTCTCTGCATGGTCCGAGGTTTTGGGAGCGGGGCTCTTATGGCCAAATTGGACATAGAGTCAGCTTTCCGGCTCCTCCCCTTACACCCTGAATCTTTCAGGTTCATGGGTTTTCATCTAGACGGGGGAGTATTTATTGACAAATGTTTGCCCATGGGATGCTCGGTCTCCTGCTCCTACTTTGAGAAATTCAGTTCCTTTTTACACTGGTGCATTCAAGACGTCACAGGCTGTAGTGGCGTGGCGCACTATTTGGACGATTTTCTCTTTGTAGGGCCAGGGGGGCAGGACACATGCGCACACATACTGGCCTCCGCCATCGAGGTCTTGACGTCATTAGGGGTCCCCATTGCCGCGGATAAGACGGAGGGCCCCGCTACGGTGCTGTCTTATCTAGGCATCAAGATAGACACGGCCGCAGGTTGCTGCCGGCTCCCGGAGGACAAGGTATGCAAGCTGCAGGCTCTCATTAGGGAATGTAGGCACAAGAAGAGGGTCAGGTTGCGGCTCGTACAATCCTTGCTGGGATCCTTTAATTTTGCCTGTCGCATTATACCTATGGGCAGGGTGTTTTGCCGTAAGCTAGAGAGGTCCACGGCGGGTGTTAGACACCCCCATCACACAATCAGGCTATGCCGGGAGATGCGTGATGACCGCTTAGTTTGGTCAGTTTTTCTAGAGCGTTTTAATAGGGAGCTCATATGGCCTTCTGACCCCGCCTCTAATGTGGAGCTGCAGCTGTTCACAGATGCGGCGGGATCAACGGGTTTTGGGGCGTACTTCCACGGGGAATGGTGCGCCTCCAAGTGGCCTCAGTCGTGGGTTGATCGTGGTTTCACGGTCAACCTGCTACTTCTGGAACTTTTTCCTATTATTGTGTCCGCGGAGCTGTGGTGCTCCCGCTTAGCTAACCGGAACATAGTGTTCTGGTGTGATAACCTGGGGGTGGTGCATGCTATTAACAATCAGAGGGCGGCCTCCCCAGAGGCTCTGCGTCTGCTACGGCACTTACTGTAGTTTTGCTCTGCTTACGGCAAAATATTCAGTTTAGGGCCAAGCATGTCCCGGGGGTGGATAACAACATAGCAGATGCCCTTTCGAGGTTTCAGTTCGCGAGGTTTCGCGAGTTGGCCCCCGAGGCTTCGCCACTAGGGCTTACTTGTCCCCCTTTTGTGTGGCAGATCATAGAGCCGGCATGACGGACCTGGCTCTACTGTCCTTGGCCCCTTCCACTCGTAGAACTTATGGGGCCGCATGGAGGGACTGGGTGGAATTTCAGGGCTCCCCCGAGGCCTGCGGTAAGTCGGTCGAGGACCGGTTACTCGCTTTTGTTTGGGGTCACCATAGGCGGGGCAGGTCAAAGTCGGATATGGCGGCGGCATTGGCAGGCATCGCTTTCTATTCGCGCTTACGCGGCGATCCCGACCCCACAAAGTCGTTTGTACTGTCCAAAGCCATGAAGGGGTGGGCCCGGACGTGTCCGGTTCCCCCTGATTCGTGCAAACCCATAGACTTGAGCATGCTAGGTGACCTGGTGTTTTGTTTAGCTAAAGTCGCAGAGAGCCCTTACGAAGTTACTCTTTTTAGGGTCGCGTTTACGTTTGCATTTCATGGCGCATTTCGCATTAGCGAGCTGGTGGCAGCCAGCAAACTCTCCCGCACGGGCATTCTAGGGGAGGACGTAGTATGCCGGGATGGACAAGTGCTATGTAAGATCAAGCGGTCCAAAACGGATCAGAAGGGTAGGGGCCAATGGGTTACCCTTAATGCACAGGCTGACGCGGCTGTATGTCCAGTTTCCTGGGCTAAGGAATACTGCTCCCGCAGACCGGAGGCCGCCTTGCAGTTCTTGGCGCATGTTGACGGGCTACCGCTGACCCGATTCCAGTTTTCGGCTGTGTTTCGGCGATGTCTGGTAGAGTTGGGTCTGCGGGAGCAAGATTTTGGAACGCATTCGTTCCGAATTGGGGCTGCTACTTGCGCAGCAGCGGCAGGACTTTCACCTTCTGCCATCCAGGCAGTTGGCAGGTGGAAGTCCTCTGCTTATAAGAGTTATGTAAGATTAGATAAGTTAGATAAGTTGTAGTTCAAGCGCCTGTTGCGCCGGCTCAAAAACGATTGTTTACAATCGGTTCTGGAATGACTAGCGTTCTGGAATCGACGGAGTGAAGGGAATTTTTTACTTTTTCCTTCATTGTGGACTAATTCAATTGGCCGTCCCCTAAAGTTCACAGAAGGTTTTTTAAGTTTTTCACCTTCACTTGGGCCGTAGTTATGCATTTTGTTGTGTTTACAGTTTATCATGATGTTAACCACTAGGTTTTTTCTTTTTCAGCCCCTCCCCTTTCCGACATGACTCTGGGTAGGGTTTGGTTTGTAGGGCACTCTTTCCTTTTTTGGGCTGCTAGGCACCCACTAGCCTCCAGTGCTCCCGTTCTGGAGAGGGCACTCGCTGTTCATTGGTTTGGAGTTAGGGGTCTACTCTGGGATAGCCTATGGGAGCTTTTATCTGCCAAAGCCCATAAGTGGGGCCGCCCTGATATTTTGGTCATTCACTTAGGCGGCAATGACCTGGTTAAGAGGACAGGCATTGACCTTACCGTCCGTATTAAGACGGACTTAGTGCGTATAGCGGAACGCTGGCCCGGTGTGAGGATTGTGTGGTCCAACATAGTTCCCCGCATTAACTGGCGGGGTTGTCGGAAGGTGAAAGCAATCGAGAGGGCCAGGAGGAAGTTGAACCATGCGGTGACTAGGCATGTTGTGGCTCAGGGCGGCACAGCGGTTAGACATCCGGCCATCATTAAGGAATCTGTAGGTTTGTACAGGTCGGATGGTGTACATCTTTCTGACTCAGGCATGGCAGTGTTTTTGCAGGACATTTTTTCCAGTTTAGTTTAGTCTAGCGTAGGTTGTTATTTGTTTAGGATGGCGGGGCCTGGTTACGCGTGGTGACCCCGCGGGGTCTTTGTAACACAGGCTGTGGCGAGAAGGCGCTCTCGACCAGCAAGCAGGTGGGGTGTCAGGTGGTCTCTGTGCGGGATTGCCCCCCCTTTGCCAAGAAGGCGGGCGAGTCCCCAGCTCCGGCTGGGGGCGTTGGTCCTCATAGAAGGCCCACGTCATGCAATAGAAGGGGGCGGTATGTCCGTCACAGCGCAGGCTGTACCCACAAGAGGGGGTGTGGCCATTGGCGGGCGCTAGGTCGTTACCATGGCAACACCCGGTTTTTTGTATGCTGGTCTCAAGCGCTTTCTTAGCCATCCCTTATACAAATAGGGGTCATACCACTTAAATAAACAACTATGACCTTTTTAACCTTACGCAGTTGGTGTCAGTGTCGTTATTTTTAGATAAGGTGTTTGTGTCATTTTATTTCTAGGCATAAGTGTTAAGTAATGGTACTGAGTTAACAGCAGCATAATTCAATAGGCGCCTTATGTTATTGTATCATAAATACGAAACCTATGTTTGTATTAGAGTGAACACGTTGACACATGTCGACTTGTGTAGATTGAGTGTGCTACTGTGTAAAGTCAATGAAAGCACGTAGTGAATGTGTATAACTGTTTAACAAATACCTACCTTAGCATATATAAGCAGGTCTTAAAAATATTCTTACCTTAAATTAAACAAACCTTTAAATGTAGAGAAGTATAGAAAGACTAGGTGATTCATCGCGCCCTACGGGCGCTCTTCACACCGTCGTAAGGGGCTGCGCCCCCTTAATTTGTGAACGTTTGTATATGAGAAATATGGTTAGAATTGTATGAAAGATGCCCTGTATTGCAACTTAGGTGTCCGCGAATCGCGAGAGGGGGGGTCGCGGAGGGTGCCGCGAATTGCAGGAGGGGGGGTCACGGGGGGTGCCGCGAATTGCAGGAGGGGGGGGTTGTGGGGGGGTGGATGCTGCGAATCGTGGGAGGGGAGGGATTGCAGAGAATCGCGGGAGGGGGGTCGCGGGGTGGGTTGCCGCAAATTGCGGGAGGGGGGTTACGGGGGTGGGGGTTGCGGCGAATCATGGTAGGGGGGGTTGCGGGGGATGTGCCGTGAATCACGGGAGGGGGGGTCACGGGGTGGGGTGCCGAGAATCGCGGGGGGTGTGTGTGTGCCGTGAATCGCGGGAGTGGGGGTTGCGGGGGGGTGGGGGGGTGTGACGCGAATCGCCACAAGAAAAAATCAACACAGAAAGGTCACCACATGTAAATGTTGACATAAGTGTGGCACTTCATTGGTGTCCATGTCGACACATGAGAATGAATATGAAAACATTCAAAAAATGAAAAAAAAAACTTCAAAAACTCATGTCAACCTTTTTCATTGTCGACCATAGCCATGTCAGTGTTTTCCATGTGCAATTTAATTCTGGAGCTGCCGCGAATCACGGGGGGTGCCGCGAATTGCGGGAGGGGGGGGTCGCGGGGTTGGGTGCCGCGAATCGCGGGAGGGCGGGGTTCACAGGGGTTCTGGTGGGGGGTTGCCGCGAATTGCGGGAGGTGGGGGGTCACGGGGGGTGCCGCGAATCGCCGGAGGGGGGTTTGCGGGGGGTGTGACGCGAATTGCCACAAGAAAAACTCAACACAGAAAGGTCAACACATGTAAATGTTGACATAACTGTGCCACTTCATTGGTGTCCATGTTGACACATGACAATGAATATGAAAACATTCAAAAAATGAAATAAATCTTCAAAAACTCATGTCAACCTTTTTCATTGTCGACCATAGCCGTGCCAGTGTTTTGCATGTGCCATTTAATCCTGGGGCTGCCGCGAATCGCAGGGGGTGCCGCGATTTGCGGGAGGGGGGGGGGTTTGCGGGGGGTGGGTGCCGCGAATCGCGGGAGAGCGGGGTTCATGGGGGTTCCGGTGGGGGGTTGCCGCGAATTGCGGGAGGGGAGGGGGGTCGCGGGGGGGTGCCGCAAATCGCCGGAGGGGGGGTTGCGGGGGGTGTGACGCGAATCGCCACAAGAAAAAAATCAACACAGAAAGGTCAACACATGTAAATGTTGACATAAGTGTGGCACTTCATTGGTGTCCATGTCGACACATGAGAATGAATATGAAAATATTCAAAAAATGACAAAAAAACTTCAAAAACTCATGTCAACCTTTTTTATTGTCGACCATAGCCATGTCAGTGTTTTCCATGTGCAATTTAATTCTGGAGCTGCCGCGAATCACGGGGGGGGGGGTGCCGCGAATTGCGGAAGGGGGGGTCGCGGGGGTGGGTGCCGCGAATCGCGGGAGGGCGGGGTTCACAGGGGTTCCGGTGGGGGGTTGCCGCGAATTGCGGGAGGTGGGGGGTCACGGGGGGTGCCGCGAATCGCGGGAGGGGGGGTTGCGGGGGGTGTGACGCGAATCGCCACAAGAAAAAATCAACACAGAAAGGTCAACACATGTAAATGTTGACATAAGTGTGCCACTTCATTGGTGTCCATGTCGACACATGACAATGAATATGAAAAAATTAAAAAAATTAAAAATAAATCTTCAAAAACTCATGTCAACCTTTTTCATTGTCGACCATAGTCATGTCAGTGTTTTGCATGTGCCATTTAATCCTGGGGCTGCTGCGAATTGCGGGGGGGGGGTCGCAGGGGGGGTGCCGCCAATCGTGCAAGGGGGGGTCGCGGGGGGGTCCTTTTTGCCGCGAATCGCGGGAGGGAGGTCGCGGGGAGTGTTTTTTCCGCGAATCGGGGGGGGGGGTCACGGGGGAGGGTTTGCCGCGATTCGCGGGAGGGGGGGGTCGCGGGGTGGTGGTTATGCCGCGAATTGCGGGAGGGGTCGTGGGGGGGTTCTTTTTGCAGCGAATCGCGGGAGGGGGGGTCGCGTAGGTGTTTTTGCTGCGAATCGCGGTAGGGGGGGTCGCGGGGGAGCGGGTATTTTTGCCGCAAATCGCGGGAGGGGGGGGGGGCGCGGGGGGGGGGAGGTTTTGCCGCAAATCGCGGGAGGGGGGCGCTCACCTGGTGGCTGTGGAGTAGCAGTGCTGGGCAACATGGGAAGGCAGTGGGTGTCTGGCACTGTCTGTGGGCTCACTGGGCTGGTTCTCTGTCACATACCTCCCAACATGACCCTCTCCAGGAGGGACACAATGCTCTGTTTCTAGACTTCCCCTTAATGTATGATTGCCATCACCTGTTTTAAACAGGTTAATTTCTCAGAAAGGTGTTGAGCACAGATGAAGGCAATCACACATTAAGAGGAAAGTCCAGGAACAGAGCGTTATAGACACAGACACCCACTTTGAGTGACAGATGTAGCCAAATATATAGGAGATAAGCTTCCAATGTGTTTGAGTGCTGTGTGTGGCTTGCAGGTAGTGAAATCATGGTTTGAACCTAATAGACTGCAGCATTGCTTATTATATTCAGGTGTATGTGTTTGAGTTGTAATCAGCGTAAATTTGCAAACCCAGTCGCACGCTGGCATGCGGTATCTGTAGGGGTGGTCTGAGGTGGCGGTTGGCGGCTGCCTGTTTTGTGTCCGAAATGAACGGTGCTTTAGCCGATCGTGCGGTAGTAGCACCGTTCATTTTTGGTGCACACCCCCGTGTACGCCCATATTTACGCCCATTTTCCCTCATTATTTCGGCCGCTCCCCTCAACACGCCCCTATGCCGCCCCCAATGCCCGTACTCTCGCGTACAGGTTTTTTCGCACGGAGAGACCCGTCCGTAAGCATTGTGGAGTGTTCGCGCCTGCGCATTGGAGATGGTACGCATGCGCAGATCATTAAAAACCCCGGAACGTACGCGTACGGGCCGGCCGCACCAACCAGAATAAGGCCCTATGTGTGCCGTATAATTCCATGTGTGCTGTGTAGAGATGTGCAGACTCGGATTCCGGAGATCCGAGCCCCCACGGACGTCATCATTACAAGCCCGGTTCGGAGCAGCGCTCGCAGTGGCATAACTATAGCACCGCAGCCCCCGCCACCGCGGGGGGGCGCTGTGCATGTGGGAGCGCCGGGGGCTGCGGTGCTATAGTTACACCCCCCCCCCCCAATCCCCCGCAGACTTACCTATCTCGCTGGTCCCGGCGGCTCGGTTCTTCTGCTGAGGACCACCACAAAATGGCCGCCCCCATATAGCACACAGTTCTCTGAAACTGCCTGCTGTATGGGGGCGGCCATTTTGTGGTGGTCCTCAGCAGAAGAAGAACGGAGCCGCCGGGACCAGCGCGATAGGTAAGACTGCAGGGGATTGGGGGGGGGGGGTTGCATGGGCGGCAGGGCAGTGGGGGATTGGGGGTGCTTGGCGGGGCAGCGGGGGGGGGTGGCCTCCCCCCCCTAACGGCGGGGGGGAGCCCAAAACTTAGTTACACCACTGAGAGCTAGGATATTCCCGCCTGACTCGGGTCCGTCCGCGTGGTCAGAGCGTCTTTAAAAGCGGCTGCTGCGCCCGCCATCTTCACTCCAGTCTAGTAGTGGGTTGGGAGAGGGTGTGTTGGTGCTGCTGCTGGGGCTTAAACTTGAGCTTGACCTTGACCTTGAACGCAATATTTTTTAATCGCTGGGGCTGTCTCTCAGTGCTGCTGTGTAGTCTAACTGTGTACTTGTAGTACTACTGTCTCCTCTGTGCGGTCTACCCATGGTGTGCTGTGCTGTAATTAATTATTTTATTCGCTGGGGCTGTCTCCCTCAGTGCTGCTGTGTACTCTGTTCTCCTCTCTGCTTAGGAGAACAGTCTAACTGTGTACCTGTAGTACTACTGTCTCCTCTGTGCTGGGGCCTACCTCTGGTGCTGTGCCTGTAATATTATATTATATATTAATAATTAATTAATTATATTATATATATAGTCCACTGGTGCTGCCTGCACTGAATCTGCCAGTATTATTTAGTTACTCAGTCCACTGTTGCCACTGGCAGTGCTACTGCCTACGTAGTGTACCTACCTAGTACATACTAGGCTGCTATATCTAATTTAATTAAAAAATAATACTTGTGCTGTGTGCCAAGCAGTACCTAATATAAAATTAATTATTATATAAATTCTGCTGGTGCACTGCATAAAGCTACTGGTGGTGTGTATTATAATAACTACCTTTTGTGGTGACCACTGGCAGTGCTACTGCCTGCCTACCTACCTAGTACCTAGTAGTTTATTTTCTCTGCCTACTAGGCTGCTATATTATTAATAATTAATTGAATTATATATAGTCCACTGGTGCTGCCTGCCTGCACTGAATACTGTGAATAGAGGATGCCAGTATTATTTACTCAGTCCACTGTTGCCACTGGCAGTGTTACTGCCTAAGTGTACCTACCTAGTAGTACAAGTACATACTAGGCTGCTATCAGGGACATGCAGTCAGGGGAGGCAGGGGAGGCAGTGCCTCCCCTGTCATTAATGATTAAAATAATACACAGAAGTTACGTATGACACAAAATCTGTGCCATAAGTATGTTCTTTATATTAATTTGATCCTTATCATTGTTGCATACTGTGTAAACTCATTTTGGAGGCACCAACAGCGGTGCCTCCAGCGGCCCCTTATTAAAAGCTGGAAGCCGGGGGAGGGCAGGAGGTGGGGACTAGCAGAGGGCTGTAAAAGCCCATTTGAAAAAGTAGTAGAAGCGGCACCTTCCCAAGTGCCTTAGTGACAGGGATGCACTTTCAGCCAATATGAAGGCATGCCCCTGTCACTGTAGCCTTCGGAAAGCCACCCCCCCCCCCGTCCCCGTCCCCTCTGCCGTCAGTGCCTGCCCTTCACTGCACCCTCACCCATCTCTAGCAGACAGCGGCAGCAGCAGATGCCGTGTCCCATGCTAGAAGGGGGAGCGGGCCAGGTCGGGGCGTAGGAGTGGCTGTGCCCGGCGGAGCCTGCTAATCAATCTGGGCGCTACCTTAGACCTGGCCTGTTGTGGGGATCACCGGGCTTCTGAGTGCCGGGAAGGTGCGGCTGCTGCGGGAGATGTGTCCTCTCCTTCCCGACAAGCTCCGTTACTGGGGCTTTGAGGAGTCCTGGCTGGAGCACTGCTGCTGCGGGGAGGAGAGTAGTCCTTGGCTGGGAGCAGCGTTGTCCTGAAGCCCTCCACCCGCCTGGTTTGCTTGCATGGCTGCCTTGCAGGACATGGTGGAGAGGCTGCAGTCCAGGCTGCCGAGGAGGAATGTCTTCGCCTGTCAACAAATCAAACTGTGTCAGCAACATGCTGGAGCTGCGGGGGACAGGGTGAGTATACACTCATGTCCCTTGTCATCAATCATACTCAGTGCCAGCCAGCCATAACCCCCATGACAGTGAGCATGTAAATCCCATGGCAATGAACTTTCAAACCTATAGCAGTGAGCATGTAATCCCCATGACATTGAGCATGTAACCCCCATGGCATTGAGCATGTAACCCCCATGGCATTGAGCATGTAACCCCCAGTAAGTAAGGACATAAGTATTATTCAACTACACCGCACTGCAGGGGGTCTTATATGTATATGCCACACTGCAGGGGGCCTTATATGTCTACATCACACTGCAGGGGGCATTAGGCATCTGT
This sequence comes from Crinia signifera, assembly GCF_055691185.1. Taxonomy (NCBI): domain Eukaryota; kingdom Metazoa; phylum Chordata; class Amphibia; order Anura; family Myobatrachidae; genus Crinia; species Crinia signifera. The sequence goes on from NC_139217.1 coordinate 43,929,988, forward strand.
GCCACACTGCAAGGGGCATTAGAAGTCTATGCCGCACCATAGGGTGCAGTATGCATTGATGCTGCACTGCAGGGGGCATTATGCATTTAAGCGACACTAATATTCCAAGGGTATGGGACATAAAAAGGTGTCAGCCGCATATATGTGTGAGGCATAATGTACAAATGGGTATCATGGTGTGTGGCATAATGTTTAATAAGCATTACGGTTCATGGCATAATGTGACATTGGAAGTACTGTTTGCAGAATAATATGTAATGGGCATTGTGGTGTCTGGCATAATATGTAATGGCCATTATGTTGCATTGTATAATATGCAATGGTCATTACAGTGTGGTGTAATATGTAATGGGCATTACATAGTATGGTATATGTAATTGGCATTACTATTTGTGGCACAATGTGTCATGGGTATTATGTTATGGGCTATACAGTGTGTGGCATAATGTGTCATGGGCATTACGGTGTGTGCTATAATGTTTAAGGGGCATTACGGTGTGTGACCATGTCTCTGTTATGTTGCCTCTCCCTCAGTTGCGTGTGACCACACCCCCTCATCACACTTGACTGCGACCATTTTTGGTACCATGTAAAAAAAAATTACTGCTTGCACCACTGCTTACAAACCAGTGCCTCACTAGCCACGGATCTCACCGCACGTCACTGGCTGCTATATCTAATTTAATAAAAAAATAATACTTGTGCTGTGTGGGACTGTAAAAAATAATTCCATGCTGCTTGTGCACTGACGTGTGCCACTGAGTGCCACTGCCAAGCAGTACCTAATAATAAAATTAATTATTATAAATTCTGCTGGTGCACAATTCTAGTATTGCTGACGTATCTACCTGTCTTGTGCCTAGTACTGTCTTATCTACCTGTCTGGTGCCTAGTACTGCCATATCTACCGTCTGGTCTGGGGCTCACTGCCTAATACTGGCGTATCTACCTGTCTGTTCTGGGGCTCACTGCCTAATACTGCCGTAACTACCGTCTGGTCTGGGGCTCACCGACTAATACTGCCGTAGCTACCGTCTGGTCTGTGGCCCACTGCCTTATACTGCCATATCTACCTGTCTGGTCTGGGGCTCACTGCCTAATACTGCCGTATCTACCTGTCTGGTCTGAGGCCCACTGCCTAATACTGCAGTATCTACGGTCTGTTTTGGGGCTCACTGCCTAATACTGCCGTATCTACCGTCTGGTCTGGGGATCACTGCCTAATACTGCCGTACCTGTGTGGTCTGGGGCTCACTGCCTAATACTGCCTTATCTACCTGTCTGGTCTGGGGCTCACTGCCTAATACTGCCGTATCTACCTGTCTGGTCTGAGGCCCACTGCCTAATACTGCCATATCTACCTGTCTGGTCTGGGGCCCACTGCCTAATACTGCCATATCTACCTGTCTGGTCTGGGGCTCACTGCCTAATACTGCCGTATCTACCTGTCTGGTCTGGGGCTCACTGCCTAATACTGCCTCATCTACCTGTCTGGTCTGGTGCCCACTGCTGAGAGTCATTCGTATGAGGGACTTGTCTTTTCAATGCATACAACTGATTGCATTCCACTAATGAGAGTAATTGATTGCTGCACCAATCGCCCACTGCTCCTTGGCTGCACTGCTCCTCAGTGCACAATCAAGCCAGATAGGGGTCTTGTTGGATGTGAAACTGATCGAAACAGTTATACACGTGCAGACAAACTCTGTGCTGCACGAAATGCTCACTGCTCCTTGGCTGCACATGGTAAACAGTGCACGATCAAGCCAGATAGGGGTCTTTTTGGGGCCTAGTTTTTTAAACTGCCATCCTGTCTGCCGCTGCAGTGCCACTCTTACATGAGCCACGTGTTTGTGCCGCACACTTGTGTGGCTTAGCATAGTTATCCAGCTACCTCGGTGCAACCTTTTGCCCTAAAAACAATATTGTGAGGTGTTCAGAATAGACTGGAAATGAGTGGAAATGAATGTTATTGAGGTTAATATAGCGTACGAGCAAAAAAAAAAAACAGTTTTTATGCGTTTTTAACAAAAAAAATCAGAACCCAAAACCCAAAAAATCCATACAAAACACTTAGGAGGTGTTTTGCCAAAACCCATTAGAACCCAAAACCTCAAGGTAATCAGAACCCAAAACCCAAAATCCGAAAAGTGGCCAGTGCACATCCCTAGTGCTGTGTCAGTCCAGGGGTTCCGCCATCTGTGCCGTATAATACCATGTGTGCCATCATGTGTGCTGTATCAGGTCAGGGGTGCCACCATCTGTGCCGTATAATTCCTGGGGTAAGCCAAGTCTGCAGTATAATTCATGGGGTGCTGCCAAGTGTGCTGTATTAGTCCAGGAGTGATGCTAAGTGTGCCATATCAGTCCAGGGGTGATTCTAAGTGTGCCATATCAGTCCAGGGGTGAGTCAAGTCTGCCAAATAATTCCTGGGGTGAGCCGTCTGCCGTATAATTCATGAGGGGCTGCCAAGTGTGCTGTATTAGCCCTGGGGTGATGCTAAGTGTGCCATATCAGTCCAGGGGTGAACCAAGTCTGCCAAATAATTCCTGGGGTGAGCCAAGTCTGCCGTATAATTCATGGGGTGCTGCCAAATGTGCTGTATTAGTCCAGGGGTGATGCTAAGTGTGCCATATCAGTCCAGGGGTGATGCTAAGTGTGCCATATCAGTCCAGGGGTGATGCTAAGTGTGCCGTATCAGTCCAGGGGTGATGCTAAGTGTGCCATATCAGTCCAGGGGTGCTATTAAGTGTGCCGTATCAGTCTAGTGTTTGTGCCGCCCGCTTATCATAGTTATTCAACTACTTCTGTGCAACCTTTTGGCCTAAAAACAATATTGTGAGGTGTTCAGAATAGACTGGAAATGAGTGGAGATGAATGCTATTGAGGTTAATAATAGCGTAGGAACAAAAAAAAAAACCCAAATTCTGCGATTTTAGCATTTCTTATGCTTTTTAAAAAAAAAAAATCAGAACACAAAACCCAAAAATCCAAACACTCTGGGTGACATTCTATGGGATGTGATAAATGCGCATGTTATTTTAGCGCATCACATCGCCGCTATTCGCCCTTTTTCAAATTGCATTTTTTAGTAATAATTCGCATATTTAATGTGATGCGCTTTGGAGGCTGAAAAGTGCGAAGAGGTGCGAGTTGCGGCGAAGTGGTGCGATTTTAAGTAACAAAAAAGTGCGAATTCTTCCGCTGGTCATGTGCGAGTTTTGGACCAACCGGAGTGCGATTTACAAAACTGTCTCTGCATGACTAAGAACCCCCCAACCTATTGGCCCACCTCTGTCCCCTCCATTATGCATCACACCCCCTATATAAAGGGGCATTGGCGCCATTTCACTCTTTGATAGGAAGTAAGGAGCATGGAGAGGAGCAGTGGCAGTGTGAGTAGAGGAAGAGGTGTTGGAGGCAGAGTGAGGAGTGGCAGAGGGAGCAGTGGCAGAGTGAGGAGTGGTAGAGAAAGCAGTGGCAGAGGGAGCAGTGGCAGAGGGAGCAGTGGCAGAGGGAGCAGTGGCAGCAGCCAGCCAAGTGGGAGAGCCAGCAGTGTGGCAGGCAGCATGGCCACAGCAAGGCCAGCCCCAGACCAGGCCCTGGGCATCCAGCCCCAGCAGGAGGAGGTGGAGGATCCGCTGGCATCCCCATCCTATAGCCAAGACCTTGACCATACCCCACAGCAGCTGCAGGAGGGCCACATGTCAGAGGTGGAGGAAGATGGAGGTGAGGAGGAGGAAGACACTGGCATGGAGGAGGAGGGGTACATGGCTGGAGTAGAAAATGAGGAGGAGGAGGAGGAGGTGGAAGCTGGCCGCACCAAAAGTGGCCGAAAGGTCCGATTCTCATATGAGGAAAATGCTGCGCTTGTCCGGGCTATCATGCCTGTGTTTGACCGTTTACTTGGCAAATCTCACCACAAGACCACTGCACAGCGCAAAAGGGCTATGTGGAAGGACATCACCCAGGCGGTGAACGCTGTAAGTCAGCACAAGCGCCTGGTCCGCAATGTAAAAAAGAGATTCAACAACATCAAAAGGCAGTTGAAAAGTAAAATGGCCATGGAGTTGGAGGAGGCCACCAAGACTGGCGGAGGAAGCCCCACCACTGTCTGCTACACATCGTATGAGATGAAGTTGAAGCGCATCATACCCCCAAGGCCCATGAGGTCACAGACTGAGTGGAGCCTGTGGCCAAATAGTAGAGGGCACACATTAATTTGTGCAGGCCAGACACTGCATAGTTCGCTCCCCCAAAAGGGTCCAAATCATCTCTCACCTGCTCATATAAGTCCAACAGGTTAATGCGGTTCAGCCTAAACATCCCCACAACCTGTTGATCCGAGAGGGAGTCCAGGTACAGCCGAGCACGATACATACGTGGGGTATGCAGTAGTCAGGGGGCTACCTGGATCTGGCGCGCAGCTTCCTCCCTCCTGCGCAGCTCCTCCAAATGGGCCACATCACAGATAAGCAACTCCAAACCACTCTGCAAAATCTCCATGTCTCAAACCCTCACAGGCAGTGCTATTTTTGTAGGAAAATAGGTTCAGGAACTGTGGGCGGGGCAGAAAGTGGGCGGTGATGTGGGAGGAGCTACAAAAGGGGCGGGGCATTACATGTAAAAAGGGAAAAAAAGAAAAACATAATTCCTCACTCCGTCACGCTTATTATACATATGCCACACACAGAGATGCCCGTTATACATATGCCACACACCGTGATGGCCATTATACATATGCCACACACAGAGATGCCCGTTATACATATGCCACACACCGTGATGGCCATTATACATATGCCACACACAGAGATGCCCGTTATACATATGCCACACACCGTGATGGCCATTATACATATGCCACACACAGAGATGCCCGTTATACATATGACACACACAGAGATGCCCGTTATACATATTTCACACACCGTGATGGCCATTATACATATGCCACACACAGAGATGCCCGTTATACATATGCCACACACAGAGATGCCCATTATACATATGCCACACACTGTGATGGCCATTATACATATGCCACACACAGAGATGCCGGTTATACATATGCCACATACAGAGATGCCCATTATACATATGCCACACACCGTGATGGCCATTATACATATGCCACACACAGAGATGCCCATTATACATAAGGCCCACTCCCACTGTCCCTCCGAGCAGAGTGATTAGTCCTGTGAGTACTCAAAAGGGTGCACAAATTTTGAGTAGACTGTACGGATATGCTCCTTCAGCCCCTACAGCAGCCCCCCCCCCCCCCCCACACACACACACACACACACACACACCCCTAATAACCCTTATAGCACCTGAATTTATGGATTTAACTACCTAGGAGTTTGTACTTCTTTTGCTCCTGTCTAATATTGGTAACAACAACAGAGGATTATAAATTGTAAAAATGATACTGGTATAATGAGAATGAATGAGTGTTTTAAATAAAGTAAATTTAGTTAACTTTGGATTAGGCAGAGCTCGGATGCTTGCTGCCTGCCTCCTGATCGTTCCTGTCTGCTGTCTGCTCCTCTCCAGTAGTTGAGCCGCCCACATTTCTGACTGTACAACTCAGTATCCACAGCTCAGCTTCCTTTTATTTCAAGATGCACAGGTCGGCGTCCCACATGCCCACCACTCGCCTGACAGCTGCCGCTCACTCACTTACCAAATGGCCGGTGTCTGCACTGCAAAGCTCCCGCACTGCGCCTCACGCGATACGGCGTCCCCCACCTGCCAGCTGCCGATCACATACTCCCGCACTGCGCCTCACACGATACGGCGTCCCCCACCTGCCAGCTTCCGCTCACACACTCCCACTCACCAGCCTGGAGTCTGCACGGCGTCGCACACAGCTCTCACTTCCTTCTCTCACTTCCTGTCCCGGCATTCACCCGGCCGCCGCGGAGACAGATAGATTTCTGCTGCGCTAAATGGAACTTCCGGAATGCCGTTCCTGGTGAGGTCATTTTTCACCAGAACTGCAGGAACGGCGTTCCGGAGCGTTCCGCCCGAAAAATAGCGCTGCTCACAGGTGTCCTTAATGATGTCGGGTTTTATGTAGGGGTGTTTGTGAGTGAAAATGAGGGCACCTGTGGTGAAATTAACCATGTGTGCACTTGACCAAAACGAGTTCTGGGCCAAATCGCCAAACAGAACCTGGTCTGAAATAAGTGCGATTATTAGACACCTAAAAAGTGCGATTTGAGAAAACGCATTGCATTAAATAAGCGAATTGTATACTTTTCTGTACGAAAACATCTGGATGCGATATAAATGCGAATTAATCTCGCACTTTTGGTCCGCATGCCTTAACGCACATAATATGCGATTTCAGTCCCTTAGCGCATCCCATTAAATTGGCGATTTGACGGAAAAATGCGATAGCGCCATTTTGTTTACTAATTAACGCAAAAAAACGCAACTCTCATCCCATAGAGGGGGACATTTACCAATATGAAAAACCTAGTTTTTCGTATTGGTATTTCCCCTACGGCTGCATACGACTGTTTTAGTCGTATGCAAAGTCGTGTTCCGGAGGGGAAATTACAAAGCAGTCATATACGACTGCTTTGTAACCCTCCGATGGTGTAACCATTCGTATTAGCTGGCCATATATACGGCCGCTAATACGAATGTTTCTGGCAGTCTGCACGGATCAGTCAGATCCGTGCAGGCTGCAAGGTGTCAAAAAAATTGAAAAATTAAATAAATAAAAAAAAAAACCAGCGTGGGGTCCCCCCCACAGCTGTAACCAGCACCAGGCTGAAGGAGCAGGGGCCGGTAATTAAAAATCAGGGAACCCGACAAATAGGGGTTCCCCGATTTTTAACAACCAGCCCCAGGCTCCAGGTCCGGGGCTGGTTCCCAAAATACGGGGGACAAAATGACTAGGGGTCCCCCATATTTTAAGAACCAGCCCCAGGCACAACCAGCCAGCAGGGTAATGTCACAGCCGGGGGACACTTATGATATAAGGTCCCGCGGCCAAAACATTAACCCCCTGACCGGTCAGCCTGGCCAGGGGCCCTGGGGGAGTGGGGACCCCCCCAATGAAGGGGTCCCCCCCCTCCAGGACTTACCTGACCAGGCTGAAGCCTGGTACTGTCCCCGATGCCCCTGGGCGGTGGGCATCGGGCTGATTCAATTTAAAAAATAGATGAAACTATTGTTTTTTACTGTGGCACTACAAGTGCCAGCAAGCCTCCCCAGCAAGCTGGGACTTGGAAAACCACAAGTCCCAGCCTGCTGGGCATTAAAAGGCCTGCTGGCACTTGTAGTTCCACAGTTAAAAAAATAGTACACAAAACACACTGACACACATTTTAAATAAAACTTTAATACATACAAAGCCCACACATACTAATATTTACCTATCTTCTTTCCGTAGGTAGCCCTGGTCCTGATGTCCGGTCTGTGTCGGCGTTCTTCTTCATGTCGACGTCCTTCTTCATGTCGACGTCGCTGTCGGCGATGGCGTCCGGAGTCCGGGTCCGACGAAATCCATGTGGGAAGCTGTGGAAGGAAACCATACTCACCTGTCCCAGCGCGACGTAGTCCAGGTAAGTGTCTTGGCAAAAAAACAAACCGAACACCCGAAACCAGTCCGGACAGAGGGAGCCGCACGGTGTTTGTGTACATCGTGCGGCTCCGCCCCCGAATTCCGCCTTTGGCCACCTTGCGGCCTAGCGGCTCCTGATTGGCCGCTAGGCCGCAAGGCGGCCAATAGCGGCATTCGGGAGGCTGCACGAAATGCTCACTGCTCCTTGGCTGCACATGGTAAACAGTGCACGATCAAGCCAGATAGGGGTCTTTTTGGGGCCTAGTTTTTTAAACTGCCATCCTGTCTGCCGCTGCAGTGCCACTCTTACATGAGCCACGTGTTTGTGCCGCACACTTGTGTGGCTTAGCATAGTTATCCAGCTACCTCGGTGCAACCTTTTGCCCTAAAAACAATATTGTGAGGTGTTCAGAATAGACTGGAAATGAGTGGAAATGAATGTTATTGAGGTTAATATAGCGTACGAGCAAAAAAAAAAAACAGTTTTTATGCGTTTTTAACAAAAAAAATCAGAACCCAAAACCCAAAAAATCCATACAAAACACTTAGGAGGTGTTTTGCCAAAACCCATTAGAACCCAAAACCTCAAGGTAATCAGAACCCAAAACCCAAAATCCGAAAAGTGGCCAGTGCACATCCCTAGTGCTGTGTCAGTCCAGGGGTTCCGCCATCTGTGCCGTATAATACCATGTGTGCCATCATGTGTGCTGTATCAGGTCAGGGGTGCCACCATCTGTGCCGTATAATTCCTGGGGTAAGCCAAGTCTGCAGTATAATTCATGGGGTGCTGCCAAGTGTGCTGTATTAGTCCAGGAGTGATGCTAAGTGTGCCATATCAGTCCAGGGGTGATTCTAAGTGTGCCATATCAGTCCAGGGGTGAGTCAAGTCTGCCAAATAATTCCTGGGGTGAGCCGTCTGCCGTATAATTCATGAGGGGCTGCCAAGTGTGCTGTATTAGCCCTGGGGTGATGCTAAGTGTGCCATATCAGTCCAGGGGTGAACCAAGTCTGCCAAATAATTCCTGGGGTGAGCCAAGTCTGCCGTATAATTCATGGGGTGCTGCCAAATGTGCTGTATTAGTCCAGGGGTGATGCTAAGTGTGCCATATCAGTCCAGGGGTGATGCTAAGTGTGCCATATCAGTCCAGGGGTGATGCTAAGTGTGCCGTATCAGTCCAGGGGTGATGCTAAGTGTGCCATATCAGTCCAGGGGTGCTATTAAGTGTGCCGTATCAGTCTAGTGTTTGTGCCGCCCGCTTATCATAGTTATTCAACTACTTCTGTGCAACCTTTTGGCCTAAAAACAATATTGTGAGGTGTTCAGAATAGACTGGAAATGAGTGGAGATGAATGCTATTGAGGTTAATAATAGCGTAGGAACAAAAAAAAAAAACCAAATTCTGCGATTTTAGCATTTCTTATGCTTTTTAAAAAAAAAAAATCAGAACACAAAACCCAAAAATCCAAACACTCTGGGTGACATTCTATGGGATGTGATAAATGCGCATGTTATTTTAGCGCATCACATCGCCGCTATTCGCCCTTTTTCAAATTGCATTTTTTAGTAATAATTCGCATATTTAATGTGATGCGCTTTGGAGGCTGAAAAGTGCGAAGAGGTGCGAGTTGCGGCGAAGTGGTGCGATTTTAAGTAACAAAAAAGTGCGAATTCTTCCGCTGGTCATGTGCGAGTTTTGGACCAACCGGAGTGCGATTTACAAAACTGTCTCTGCATGACTAAGAACCCCCCAACCTATTGGCCCACCTCTGTCCCCTCCATTATGCATCACACCCCCTATATAAAGGGGCATTGGCGCCATTTCACTCTTTGATAGGAAGTAAGGAGCATGGAGAGGAGCAGTGGCAGTGTGAGTAGAGGAAGAGGTGTTGGAGGCAGAGTGAGGAGTGGCAGAGGGAGCAGTGGCAGAGTGAGGAGTGGTAGAGAAAGCAGTGGCAGAGGGAGCAGTGGCAGAGGGAGCAGTGGCAGAGGGAGCAGTGGCAGCAGCCAGCCAAGTGGGAGAGCCAGCAGTGTGGCAGGCAGCATGGCCACAGCAAGGCCAGCCCCAGACCAGGCCCTGGGCATCCAGCCCCAGCAGGAGGAGGTGGAGGATCCGCTGGCATCCCCATCCTATAGCCAAGACCTTGACCATACCCCACAGCAGCTGCAGGAGGGCCACATGTCAGAGGTGGAGGAAGATGGAGGTGAGGAGGAGGAAGACACTGGCATGGAGGAGGAGGGGTACATGGCTGGAGTAGAAAATGAGGAGGAGGAGGAGGAGGTGGAAGCTGGCCGCACCAAAAGTGGCCGAAAGGTCCGATTCTCATATGAGGAAAATGCTGCGCTTGTCCGGGCTATCATGCCTGTGTTTGACCGTTTACTTGGCAAATCTCACCACAAGACCACTGCACAGCGCAAAAGGGCTATGTGGAAGGACATCACCCAGGCGGTGAACGCTGTAAGTCAGCACAAGCGCCTGGTCCGCAATGTAAAAAAGAGATTCAACAACATCAAAAGGCAGTTGAAAAGTAAAATGGCCATGGAGTTGGAGGAGGCCACCAAGACTGGCGGAGGAAGCCCCACCACTGTCTGCTACACATCGTATGAGATGAAGTTGAAGCGCATCATACCCCCAAGGCCCATGAGGTCACAGACTGAGTGGAGCCTGTGGCCAAATAGTAGAGGGCACACATTAATTTGTGCAGGCCAGACACTGCATAGTTCGCTCCCCCAAAAGGGTCCAAATCATCTCTCACCTGCTCATATAAGTCCAACAGGTTAATGCGGTTCAGCCTAAACATCCCCACAACCTGTTGATCCGAGAGGGAGTCCAGGTACAGCCGAGCACGATACATACGTGGGGTATGCAGTAGTCAGGGGGCTACCTGGATCTGGCGCGCAGCTTCCTCCCTCCTGCGCAGCTCCTCCAAATGGGCCACATCACAGATAAGCAACTCCAAACCACTCTGCAAAATCTCCATGTCTCAAACCCTCACAGGCAGTGCTATTTTTGTAGGAAAATAGGTTCAGGAACTGTGGGCGGGGCAGAAAGTGGGCGGTGATGTGGGAGGAGCTACAAAAGGGGCGGGGCATTACATGTAAAAAGGGAAAAAAAGAAAAACATAATTCCTCACTCCGTCACGCTTATTATACATATGCCACACACAGAGATGCCCGTTATACATATGCCACACACCGTGATGGCCATTATACATATGCCACACACAGAGATGCCCGTTATACATATGCCACACACCGTGATGGCCATTATACATATGCCACACACAGAGATGCCCGTTATACATATGACACACACAGAGATGCCCGTTATACATATTTCACACACCGTGATGGCCATTATACATATGCCACACACAGAGATGCCCGTTATACATATGCCACACACAGAGATGCCCATTATACATATGCCACACACTGTGATGGCCATTATACATATGCCACACACAGAGATGCCGGTTATACATATGCCACATACAGAGATGCCCATTATACATATGCCACACACCGTGATGGCCATTATACATATGCCACACACAGAGATGCCCATTATACATAAGGCCCACTCCCACTGTCCCTCCGAGCAGAGTGATTAGTCCTGTGAGTACTCAAAAGGGTGCACAAATTTTGAGTAGACTGTACGGATATGCTCCTTCAGCCCCTACAGCAGCCCCCCCCCCCCCCACACACACACACACACACCCCTAATAACCCTTATAGCACCTGAATTTATGGATTTAACTACCTAGGAGTTTGTACTTCTTTTGCTCCTGTCTAATATTGGTAACAACAACAGAGGATTATAAATTGTAAAAATGATACTGGTATAATGAGAATGAATGAGTGTTTTAAATAAAGTAAATTTAGTTAACTTTGGATTAGGCAGAGCTCGGATGCTTGCTGCCTGCCTCCTGATCGTTCCTGTCTGCTGTCTGCTCCTCTCCAGTAGTTGAGCCGCCCACATTTCTGACTGTACAACTCAGTATCCACAGCTCAGCTTCCTTTTATTTCAAGATGCACAGGTCGGCGTCCCACATGCCCACCACTCGCCTGACAGCTGCCGCTCACTCACTTACCAAATGGCCGGTGTCTGCACTGCAAAGCTCCCGCACTGCGCCTCACGCGATACGGCGTCCCCCACCTGCCAGCTGCCGATCACATACTCCCGCACTGCGCCTCACACGATACGGCGTCCCCCACCTGCCAGCTTCCGCTCACACACTCCCACTCACCAGCCTGGAGTCTGCACGGCGTCGCACACAGCTCTCACTTCCTTCTCTCACTTCCTGTCCCGGCATTCACCCGGCCGCCGCGGAGACAGATAGATTTCTGCTGCGCTAAATGGAACTTCCGGAATGCCGTTCCTGGTGAGGTCATTTTTCACCAGAACTGCAGGAACGGCGTTCCGGAGCGTTCCGCCCGAAAAATAGCGCTGCTCACAGGTGTCCTTAATGATGTCGGGTTTTATGTAGGGGTGTTTGTGAGTGAAAATGAGGGCACCTGTGGTGAAATTAACCATGTGTGCACTTGACCAAAACGAGTTCTGGGCCAAATCGCCAAACAGAACCTGGTCTGAAATAAGTGCGATTATTAGACACCTAAAAAGTGCGATTTGAGAAAACGCATTGCATTAAATAAGCGAATTGTATACTTTTCTGTACGAAAACATCTGGATGCGATATAAATGCGAATTAATCTCGCACTTTTGGTCCGCATGCCTTAACGCACATAATATGCGATTTCAGTCCCTTAGCGCATCCCATTAAATTGGCGATTTGACGGAAAAATGCGATAGCGCCATTTTGTTTACTAATTAACGCAAAAAAACGCAACTCTCATCCCATAGAGGGGGACATTTACCAATATGAAAAACCTAGTTTTTCGTATTGGTATTTCCCCTACGGCTGCATACGACTGTTTTAGTCGTATGCAAAGTCGTGTTCCGGAGGGGAAATTACAAAGCAGTCATATACGACTGCTTTGTAACCCTCCGATGGTGTAACCATTCGTATTAGCTGGCCATATATACGGCCGCTAATACGAATGTTTCTGGCAGTCTGCACGGATCAGTCAGATCCGTGCAGGCTGCAAGGTGTCAAAAAAATTGAAAAATTAAATAAATAAAAAAAAAAACCAGCGTGGGGTCCCCCCCACAGCTGTAACCAGCACCAGGCTGAAGGAGCAGGGGCCGGTAATTAAAAATCAGGGAACCCGACAAATAGGGGTTCCCCGATTTTTAACAACCAGCCCCAGGCTCCAGGTCCGGGGCTGGTTCCCAAAATACGGGGGACAAAATGACTAGGGGTCCCCCATATTTTAAGAACCAGCCCCAGGCACAACCAGCCAGCAGGGTAATGTCACAGCCGGGGGACACTTATGATATAAGGTCCCGCGGCCAAAACATTAACCCCCTGACCGGTCAGCCTGGCCAGGGGCCCTGGGGGAGTGGGGACCCCCCCAATGAAGGGGTCCCCCCCCTCCAGGACTTACCTGACCAGGCTGAAGCCTGGTAATGTCCCCGATGCCCCTGGGCGGTGGGCATCGGGCTGATTCAATTTAAAAAATAGATGAAACTATTGTTTTTTACTGTGGCACTACAAGTGCCAGCAAGCCTCCCCAGCAAGCTGGGACTTGGAAAACCACAAGTCCCAGCCTGCTGGGCATTAAAAGGCCTGCTGGCACTTGTAGTTCCACAGTTAAAAAAATAGTACACAAAACACACTGACACACATTTTAAATAAAACTTTAATACATACAAAGCCCACACATACTAATATTTACCTATCTTCTTTCCGTAGGTAGCCCTGGTCCTGATGTCCGGTCTGTGTCGGCGTTCTTCTTCATGTCGACGTCCTTCTTCATGTCGACGTCGCTGTCGGCGATGGCGTCCGGAGTCCGGGTCCGACGAAATCCATGTGGGAAGCTGTGGAAGGAAACCATACTCACCTGTCCCAGCGCGACGTAGTCCAGGTAAGTGTCTTGGCAAAAAAACAAACCGAACACCCGAAACCAGTCCGGACAGAGGGAGCCGCACGGTGTTTGTGTACATCGTGCGGCTCCGCCCCCGAATTCCGCCTTTGGCCACCTTGCGGCCTAGCGGCTCCTGATTGGCCGCTAGGCCGCAAGGCGGCCAATAGCGGCATTCGGGAGGCTGCACGAAATGCTCACTGCTCCTTGGCTGCACATGGTAAACAGTGCACGATCAAGCCAGATAGGGGTCTTTTTGGGGCCTAGTTTTTTAAACTGCCATCCTGTCTGCCGCTGCAGTGCCACTCTTACATGAGCCACGTGTTTGTGCCGCACACTTGTGTGGCTTAGCATAGTTATCCAGCTACCTCGGTGCAACCTTTTGCCCTAAAAACAATATTGTGAGGTGTTCAGAATAGACTGGGGGCCAGATGTACTAAGCTTCAAAAGTGATAAAATGGAGAGTGATAAACAGCCAGCCAATCAGCTCCTGCCTTCCATGCCACAGACTGTGTTTGAAAAATGTCAGGCAAGATCTGATTGGCTGGTTGTTTATCACTCTCCATTTTATCACTTTTGAAGCTTAGTACATCTGGCCCTAGAAATGAGTGGAAATGAATGTTATTGAGGTTAATATAGCATACGAGCAAAAAAAAAAAACAGTTTTTATGCGTTTTTAACAAAAAAAATCAGAACCCAAAACCCAAAAAATCCATACAAAACACTTAGGAGGTGTTTTGCCAAAACCCATTAGAACCCAAAACCTCAAGGTAATCAGAACCCAAAACCCAAAATCCGAAAAGTGGCCAGTGCACATCCCTAGTGCTGTGTCAGTCCAGGGGTTCCGCCATCTGTGCCGTATAATACCATGTGTGCCATCATGTGTGCTGTATCAGGTCAGGGGTGCCACCATCTGTGCCGTATAATTCCTGGGGTAAGCCAAGTCTGCAGTATAATTCATGGGGTGCTGCCAAGTGTGCTGTATTAGTCCAGGAGTGATGCTAAGTGTGCCATATCAGTCCAGGGGTGATTCTAAGTGTGCCATATCAGTCCAGGGGTGAGTCAAGTCTGCCAAATAATTCCTGGGGTGAGCCGTCTGCCGTATAATTCATGAGGGGCTGCCAAGTGTGCTGTATTAGCCCTGGGGTGATGCTAAGTGTGCCATATCAGTCCAGGGGTGAACCAAGTCTGCCAAATAATTCCTGGGGTGAGCCAAGTCTGCCGTATAATTCATGGGGTGCTGCCAAATGTGCTGTATTAGTCCAGGGGTGATGCTAAGTGTGCCATATCAGTCCAGGGGTGATGCTAAGTGTGCCATATCAGTCCAGGGGTGATGCTAAGTGTGCCGTATCAGTCCAGGGGTGATGCTAAGTGTGCCATATCAGTCCAGGGGTGCTATTAAGTGTGCCGTATCAGTCTAGTGTTTGTGCCGCCCGCTTATCATAGTTATTCAACTACTTCTGTGCAACCTTTTGGCCTAAAAACAATATTGTGAGGTGTTCAGAATAGACTGGAAATGAGTGGAGATGAATGCTATTGAGGTTAATAATAGCGTAGGAACAAAAAAAAAAAACCAAATTCTGCGATTTTAGCATTTCTTATGCTTTTTAAAAAAAAAAAATCAGAACACAAAACCCAAAAATCCAAACACTCTGGGTGACATTCTATGGGATGTGATAAATGCGCATGTTATTTTAGCGCATCACATCGCCGCTATTCGCCCTTTTTCAAATTGCATTTTTTAGTAATAATTCGCATATTTAATGTGATGCGCTTTGGAGGCTGAAAAGTGCGAAGAGGTGCGAGTTGCGGCGAAGTGGTGCGATTTTAAGTAACAAAAAAGTGCGAATTCTTCCGCTGGTCATGTGCGAGTTTTGGACCAACCGGAGTGCGATTTACAAAACTGTCTCTGCATGACTAAGAACCCCCCAACCTATTGGCCCACCTCTGTCCCCTCCATTATGCATCACACCCCCTATATAAAGGGGCATTGGCGCCATTTCACTCTTTGATAGGAAGTAAGGAGCATGGAGAGGAGCAGTGGCAGTGTGAGTAGAGGAAGAGGTGTTGGAGGCAGAGTGAGGAGTGGCAGAGGGAGCAGTGGCAGAGTGAGGAGTGGTAGAGAAAGCAGTGGCAGAGGGAGCAGTGGCAGAGGGAGCAGTGGCAGAGGGAGCAGTGGCAGCAGCCAGCCAAGTGGGAGAGCCAGCAGTGTGGCAGGCAGCATGGCCACAGCAAGGCCAGCCCCAGACCAGGCCCTGGGCATCCAGCCCCAGCAGGAGGAGGTGGAGGATCCGCTGGCATCCCCATCCTATAGCCAAGACCTTGACCATACCCCACAGCAGCTGCAGGAGGGCCACATGTCAGAGGTGGAGGAAGATGGAGGTGAGGAGGAGGAAGACACTGGCATGGAGGAGGAGGGGTACATGGCTGGAGTAGAAAATGAGGAGGAGGAGGAGGAGGTGGAAGCTGGCCGCACCAAAAGTGGCCGAAAGGTCCGATTCTCATATGAGGAAAATGCTGCGCTTGTCCGGGCTATCATGCCTGTGTTTGACCGTTTACTTGGCAAATCTCACCACAAGACCACTGCACAGCGCAAAAGGGCTATGTGGAAGGACATCACCCAGGCGGTGAACGCTGTAAGTCAGCACAAGCGCCTGGTCCGCAATGTAAAAAAGAGATTCAACAACATCAAAAGGCAGTTGAAAAGTAAAATGGCCATGGAGTTGGAGGAGGCCACCAAGACTGGCGGAGGAAGCCCCACCACTGTCTGCTACACATCGTATGAGATGAAGTTGAAGCGCATCATACCCCCAAGGCCCATGAGGTCACAGACTGAGTGGAGCCTGTGGCCAAATAGTAGAGGGCACACATTAATTTGTGCAGGCCAGACACTGCATAGTTCGCTCCCCCAAAAGGGTCCAAATCATCTCTCACCTGCTCATATAAGTCCAACAGGTTAATGCGGTTCAGCCTAAACATCCCCACAACCTGTTGATCCGAGAGGGAGTCCAGGTACAGCCGAGCACGATACATACGTGGGGTATGCAGTAGTCAGGGGGCTACCTGGATCTGGCGCGCAGCTTCCTCCCTCCTGCGCAGCTCCTCCAAATGGGCCACATCACAGATAAGCAACTCCAAACCACTCTGCAAAATCTCCATGTCTCAAACCCTCACAGGCAGTGCTATTTTTGTAGGAAAATAGGTTCAGGAACTGTGGGCGGGGCAGAAAGTGGGCGGTGATGTGGGAGGAGCTACAAAAGGGGCGGGGCATTACATGTAAAAAGGGAAAAAAAGAAAAACATAATTCCTCACTCCGTCACGCTTATTATACATATGCCACACACAGAGATGCCCGTTATACATATGCCACACACCGTGATGGCCATTATACATATGCCACACACAGAGATGCCCGTTATACATATGCCACACACCGTGATGGCCATTATACATATGCCACACACAGAGATGCCCGTTATACATATGCCACACACCGTGATGGCCATTATACATATGCCACACACAGAGATGCCCGTTATACATATGACACACACAGAGATGCCCGTTATACATATTTCACACACCGTGATGGCCATTATACATATGCCACACACAGAGATGCCCGTTATACATATGCCACACACAGAGATGCCCATTATACATATGCCACACACTGTGATGGCCATTATACATATGCCACACACAGAGATGCCGGTTATACATATGCCACATACAGAGATGCCCATTATACATATGCCACACACCGTGATGGCCATTATACATATGCCACACACAGAGATGCCCATTATACATAAGGCCCACTCCCACTGTCCCTCCGAGCAGAGTGATTAGTCCTGTGAGTACTCAAAAGGGTGCACAATTTTTGAGTAGACTGTACGGATATGCTCCTTCAGCCCCTACAGCAGCCCCCCCCCCCCCCCCCCCCCCCCACACACACACACACACACACCCCTAATAACCCTTATAGCACCTGAATTTATGGATTTAACTACCTAGGAGTTTGTACTTCTTTTGCTCCTGTCTAATATTGGTAACAACAACAGAGGATTATAAATTGTAAAAATGATACTGGTATAATGAGAATGAATGAGTGTTTTAAATAAAGTAAATTTAGTTAACTTTGGATTAGGCAGAGCTCGGATGCTTGCTGCCTGCCTCCTGATCGTTCCTGTCTGCTGTCTGCTCCTCTCCAGTAGTTGAGCCGCCCACATTTCTGACTGTACAACTCAGTATCCACAGCTCAGCTTCCTTTTATTTCAAGATGCACAGGTCGGCGTCCCACATGCCCACCACTCGCCTGACAGCTGCCGCTCACTCACTTACCAAATGGCCGGTGTCTGCACTGCAAAGCTCCCGCACTGCGCCTCACGCGATACGGCGTCCCCCACCTGCCAGCTGCCGATCACATACTCCCGCACTGCGCCTCACACGATACGGCGTCCCCCACCTGCCAGCTTCCGCTCACACACTCCCACTCACCAGCCTGGAGTCTGCACGGCGTCGCACACAGCTCTCACTTCCTTCTCTCACTTCCTGTCCCGGCATTCACCCGGCCGCCGCGGAGACAGATAGATTTCTGCTGCGCTAAATGGAACTTCCGGAATGCCGTTCCTGGTGAGGTCATTTTTCACCAGAACTGCAGGAACGGCGTTCCGGAGCGTTCCGCCCGAAAAATAGCGCTGCTCACAGGTGTCCTTAATGATGTCGGGTTTTATGTAGGGGTGTTTGTGAGTGAAAATGAGGGCACCTGTGGTGAAATTAACCATGTGTGCACTTGACCAAAACGAGTTCTGGGCCAAATCGCCAAACAGAACCTGGTCTGAAATAAGTGCGATTATTAGACACCTAAAAAGTGCGATTTGAGAAAACGCATTGCATTAAATAAGCGAATTGTATACTTTTCTGTACGAAAACATCTGGATGCGATATAAATGCGAATTAATCTCGCACTTTTGGTCCGCATGCCTTAACGCACATAATATGCGATTTCAGTCCCTTAGCGCATCCCATTAAATTGGCGATTTGACGGAAAAATGCGATAGCGCCATTTTGTTTACTAATTAACGCAAAAAAACGCAACTCTCATCCCATAGAGGGGGACATTTACCAATATGAAAAACCTAGTTTTTCGTATTGGTATTTCCCCTACGGCTGCATACGACTGTTTTAGTCGTATGCAAAGTCGTGTTCCGGAGGGGAAATTACAAAGCAGTCATATACGACTGCTTTGTAACCCTCCGATGGTGTAACCATTCGTATTAGCTGGCCATATATACGGCCGCTAATACGAATGTTTCTGGCAGTCTGCACGGATCAGTCAGATCCGTGCAGGCTGCAAGGTGTCAAAAAAATTGAAAAATTAAATAAATAAAAAAAAAAACCAGCGTGGGGTCCCCCCCACAGCTGTAACCAGCACCAGGCTGAAGGAGCAGGGGCCGGTAATTAAAAATCAGGGAACCCGACAAATAGGGGTTCCCCGATTTTTAACAACCAGCCCCAGGCTCCAGGTCCGGGGCTGGTTCCCAAAATACGGGGGACAAAATGACTAGGGGTCCCCCATATTTTAAGAACCAGCCCCAGGCACAACCAGCCAGCAGGGTAATGTCACAGCCGGGGGACACTTATGATATAAGGTCCCGCGGCCAAAACATTAACCCCCTGACCGGTCAGCCTGGCCAGGGGCCCTGGGGGAGTGGGGACCCCCCCAATGAAGGGGTCCCCCCCCTCCAGGACTTACCTGACCAGGCTGAAGCCTGGTACTGTCCCCGATGCCCCTGGGCGGTGGGCATCGGGCTGATTCAATTTAAAA
This sequence comes from Crinia signifera, assembly GCF_055691185.1. NCBI lineage: Eukaryota > Metazoa > Chordata > Amphibia > Anura > Myobatrachidae > Crinia > Crinia signifera. Next base: position 43,949,384 of record NC_139217.1, read on the forward strand.
AATAGATGAAACTATTGTTTTTTACTGTGGCACTACAAGTGCCAGCAAGCCTCCCCAGCAAGCTGGGACTTGGAAAACCACAAGTCCCAGCCTGCTGGGCATTAAAAGGCCTGCTGGCACTTGTAGTTCCACAGTTAAAAAAATAGTACACAAAACACACTGACACACATTTTAAATAAAACTTTAATACATACAAAGCCCACACATACTAATATTTACCTATCTTCTTTCCGTAGGTAGCCCTGGTCCTGATGTCCGGTCTGTGTCGGCGTTCTTCTTCATGTCGACGTCCTTCTTCATGTCGACGTCGCTGTCGGCGATGGCGTCCGGAGTCCGGGTCCGACGAAATCCATGTGGGAAGCTGTGGAAGGAAACCATACTCACCTGTCCCAGCGCGACGTAGTCCAGGTAAGTGTCTTGGCAAAAAAACAAACCGAACACCCGAAACCAGTCCGGACAGAGGGAGCCGCACGGTGTTTGTGTACATCGTGCGGCTCCGCCCCCGAATTCCGCCTTTGGCCACCTTGCGGCCTAGCGGCTCCTGATTGGCCGCTAGGCCGCAAGGCGGCCAATAGCGGCATTCGGGAGGCTGCACGAAATGCTCACTGCTCCTTGGCTGCACATGGTAAACAGTGCACGATCAAGCCAGATAGGGGTCTTTTTGGGGCCTAGTTTTTTAAACTGCCATCCTGTCTGCCGCTGCAGTGCCACTCTTACATGAGCCACGTGTTTGTGCCGCACACTTGTGTGGCTTAGCATAGTTATCCAGCTACCTCGGTGCAACCTTTTTCCCTAAAAACAATATTGTGAGGTGTTCAGAATAGACTGGAAATGAGTGGAAATGAATGTTATTGAGGTTAATATAGCGTACGAGCAAAAAAAAAAAACAGTTTTTATGCGTTTTTAACAAAAAAAATCAGAACCCAAAACCCAAAAAATCCATACAAAACACTTAGGAGGTGTTTTGCCAAAACCCATTAGAACCCAAAACCTCAAGGTAATCAGAACCCAAAACCCAAAATCCGAAAAGTGGCCAGTGCACATCCCTAGTGCTGTGTCAGTCCAGGGGTTCCGCCATCTGTGCCGTATAATACCATGTGTGCCATCATGTGTGCTGTATCAGGTCAGGGGTGCCACCATCTGTGCCGTATAATTCCTGGGGTAAGCCAAGTCTGCAGTATAATTCATGGGGTGCTGCCAAGTGTGCTGTATTAGTCCAGGAGTGATGCTAAGTGTGCCATATCAGTCCAGGGGTGATTCTAAGTGTGCCATATCAGTCCAGGGGTGAGTCAAGTCTGCCAAATAATTCCTGGGGTGAGCCGTCTGCCGTATAATTCATGAGGGGCTGCCAAGTGTGCTGTATTAGCCCTGGGGTGATGCTAAGTGTGCCATATCAGTCCAGGGGTGAACCAAGTCTGCCAAATAATTCCTGGGGTGAGCCAAGTCTGCCGTATAATTCATGGGGTGCTGCCAAATGTGCTGTATTAGTCCAGGGGTGATGCTAAGTGTGCCATATCAGTCCAGGGGTGATGCTAAGTGTGCCATATCAGTCCAGGGGTGATGCTAAGTGTGCCGTATCAGTCCAGGGGTGATGCTAAGTGTGCCATATCAGTCCAGGGGTGCTATTAAGTGTGCCGTATCAGTCTAGTGTTTGTGCCGCCCGCTTATCATAGTTATTCAACTACTTCTGTGCAACCTTTTGGCCTAAAAACAATATTGTGAGGTGTTCAGAATAGACTGGAAATGAGTGGAGATGAATGCTATTGAGGTTAATAATAGCGTAGGAACAAAAAAAAAAAACCAAATTCTGCGATTTTAGCATTTCTTATGCTTTTTAAAAAAAAAAAATCAGAACACAAAACCCAAAAATCCAAACACTCTGGGTGACATTCTATGGGATGTGATAAATGCGCATGTTATTTTAGCGCATCACATCGCCGCTATTCGCCCTTTTTCAAATTGCATTTTTTAGTAATAATTCGCATATTTAATGTGATGCGCTTTGGAGGCTGAAAAGTGCGAAGAGGTGCGAGTTGCGGCGAAGTGGTGCGATTTTAAGTAACAAAAAAGTGCGAATTCTTCCGCTGGTCATGTGCGAGTTTTGGACCAACCGGAGTGCGATTTACAAAACTGTCTCTGCATGACTAAGAACCCCCCAACCTATTGGCCCACCTCTGTCCCCTCCATTATGCATCACACCCCCTATATAAAGGGGCATTGGCGCCATTTCACTCTTTGATAGGAAGTAAGGAGCATGGAGAGGAGCAGTGGCAGTGTGAGTAGAGGAAGAGGTGTTGGAGGCAGAGTGAGGAGTGGCAGAGGGAGCAGTGGCAGAGTGAGGAGTGGTAGAGAAAGCAGTGGCAGAGGGAGCAGTGGCAGAGGGAGCAGTGGCAGAGGGAGCAGTGGCAGCAGCCAGCCAAGTGGGAGAGCCAGCAGTGTGGCAGGCAGCATGGCCACAGCAAGGCCAGCCCCAGACCAGGCCCTGGGCATCCAGCCCCAGCAGGAGGAGGTGGAGGATCCGCTGGCATCCCCATCCTATAGCCAAGACCTTGACCATACCCCACAGCAGCTGCAGGAGGGCCACATGTCAGAGGTGGAGGAAGATGGAGGTGAGGAGGAGGAAGACACTGGCATGGAGGAGGAGGGGTACATGGCTGGAGTAGAAAATGAGGAGGAGGAGGAGGAGGTGGAAGCTGGCCGCACCAAAAGTGGCCGAAAGGTCCGATTCTCATATGAGGAAAATGCTGCGCTTGTCCGGGCTATCATGCCTGTGTTTGACCGTTTACTTGGCAAATCTCACCACAAGACCACTGCACAGCGCAAAAGGGCTATGTGGAAGGACATCACCCAGGCGGTGAACGCTGTAAGTCAGCACAAGCGCCTGGTCCGCAATGTAAAAAAGAGATTCAACAACATCAAAAGGCAGTTGAAAAGTAAAATGGCCATGGAGTTGGAGGAGGCCACCAAGACTGGCGGAGGAAGCCCCACCACTGTCTGCTACACATCGTATGAGATGAAGTTGAAGCGCATCATACCCCCAAGGCCCATGAGGTCACAGACTGAGTGGAGCCTGTGGCCAAATAGTAGAGGGCACACATTAATTTGTGCAGGCCAGACACTGCATAGTTCGCTCCCCCAAAAGGGTCCAAATCATCTCTCACCTGCTCATATAAGTCCAACAGGTTAATGCGGTTCAGCCTAAACATCCCCACAACCTGTTGATCCGAGAGGGAGTCCAGGTACAGCCGAGCACGATACATACGTGGGGTATGCAGTAGTCAGGGGGCTACCTGGATCTGGCGCGCAGCTTCCTCCCTCCTGCGCAGCTCCTCCAAATGGGCCACATCACAGATAAGCAACTCCAAACCACTCTGCAAAATCTCCATGTCTCAAACCCTCACAGGCAGTGCTATTTTTGTAGGAAAATAGGTTCAGGAACTGTGGGCGGGGCAGAAAGTGGGCGGTGATGTGGGAGGAGCTACAAAAGGGGCGGGGCATTACATGTAAAAAGGGAAAAAAAGAAAAACATAATTCCTCACTCCGTCACGCTTATTATACATATGCCACACACAGAGATGCCCGTTATACATATGCCACACACCGTGATGGCCATTATACATATGCCACACACAGAGATGCCCGTTATACATATGCCACACACCGTGATGGCCATTATACATATGCCACACACAGAGATGCCCGTTATACATATGACACACACAGAGATGCCCGTTATACATATTTCACACACCGTGATGGCCATTATACATATGCCACACACAGAGATGCCCGTTATACATATGCCACACACAGAGATGCCCATTATACATATGCCACACACTGTGATGGCCATTATACATATGCCACACACAGAGATGCCGGTTATACATATGCCACATACAGAGATGCCCATTATACATATGCCACACACCGTGATGGCCATTATACATATGCCACACACAGAGATGCCCATTATACATAAGGCCCACTCCCACTGTCCCTCCGAGCAGAGTGATTAGTCCTGTGAGTACTCAAAAGGGTGCACAAATTTTGAGTAGACTGTACGGATATGCTCCTTCAGCCCCTACAGCAGCCCCCCCCCCCCCCCCCCCCCCACACACACACACACACACCCCTAATAACCCTTATAGCACCTGAATTTATGGATTTAACTACCTAGGAGTTTGTACTTCTTTTGCTCCTGTCTAATATTGGTAACAACAACAGAGGATTATAAATTGTAAAAATGATACTGGTATAATGAGAATGAATGAGTGTTTTAAATAAAGTAAATTTAGTTAACTTTGGATTAGGCAGAGCTCGGATGCTTGCTGCCTGCCTCCTGATCGTTCCTGTCTGCTGTCTGCTCCTCTCCAGTAGTTGAGCCGCCCACATTTCTGACTGTACAACTCAGTATCCACAGCTCAGCTTCCTTTTATTTCAAGATGCACAGGTCGGCGTCCCACATGCCCACCACTCGCCTGACAGCTGCCGCTCACTCACTTACCAAATGGCCGGTGTCTGCACTGCAAAGCTCCCGCACTGCGCCTCACGCGATACGGCGTCCCCCACCTGCCAGCTGCCGATCACATACTCCCGCACTGCGCCTCACACGATACGGCGTCCCCCACCTGCCAGCTTCCGCTCACACACTCCCACTCACCAGCCTGAAGTCTGCACGGCGTCGCACACAGCTCTCACTTCCTTCTCTCACTTCCTGTCCCAGCATTCACCCGGCCGCCGCGGAGACAGATAGATTTCTGCTGCGCTAAATGGAACTTCCGGAATGCCGTTCCTGGTGAGGTCATTTTTCACCAGAACTGCAGGAACGGCGTTCCGGAGCGTTCCGCCCGAAAAATAGCGCTGCTCACAGGTGTCCTTAATGATGTCGGGTTTTATGTAGGGGTGTTTGTGAGTGAAAATGAGGGCACCTGTGGTGAAATTAACCATGTGTGCACTTGACCAAAACGAGTTCTGGGCCAAATCGCCAAACAGAACCTGGTCTGAAATAAGTGCGATTATTAGACACCTAAAAAGTGCGATTTGAGAAAACGCATTGCATTAAATAAGCGAATTGTATACTTTTCTGTACGAAAACATCTGGATGCGATATAAATGCGAATTAATCTCGCACTTTTGGTCCGCATGCCTTAACGCACATAATATGCGATTTCAGTCCCTTAGCGCATCCCATTAAATTGGCGATTTGACGGAAAAATGCGATAGCGCCATTTTGTTTACTAATTAACGCAAAAAAACGCAACTCTCATCCCATAGAGGGGGACATTTACCAATATGAAAAACCTAGTTTTTCGTATTGGTATTTCCCCTACGGCTGCATACGACTGTTTTAGTCGTATGCAAAGTCGTGTTCCGGAGGGGAAATTACAAAGCAGTCATATACGACTGCTTTGTAACCCTCCGATGGTGTAACCATTCGTATTAGCTGGCCATATATACGGCCGCTAATACGAATGTTTCTGGCAGTCTGCACGGATCAGTCAGATCCGTGCAGGCTGCAAGGTGTCAAAAAAATTGAAAAATTAAATAAATAAAAAAAAAAACCAGCGTGGGGTCCCCCCCACAGCTGTAACCAGCACCAGGCTGAAGGAGCAGGGGCCGGTAATTAAAAATCAGGGAACCCGACAAATAGGGGTTCCCCGATTTTTAACAACCAGCCCCAGGCTCCAGGTCCGGGGCTGGTTCCCAAAATACGGGGGACAAAATGACTAGGGGTCCCCCATGACTAGGGGTCCCCCGCAAGGCGGCCAATAGCGGCATTCGGGAGGCGGAGCCGCACGATGTAAACAAACACCGTGCGGCTCCCTCTGTCCGGACTGGTTTCGGGTGTTTGGTTTGTTTTTTTGCCAAGACACTTACCTGGACTACGTCGCGCTGGGACAGGTGAGTATGGTTTCCTTCCACAGCTTCCCACATGGATTTCGTCGGACCCGGACTCCGGACGCCATCGCCGACAGCGACGTCGACATGAAGAAGGACGTCGACATGAAGAAGAACGCCGACACAGACCGGACATCAGGACCAGGGCTACCTACGGAAAGAAGATAGGTAAATATTAGTATGTGTGGGCTTTGTATGTATTAAAGTTTTATTTAAAATGTGTGTCAGTGTGTTTTGTGTACTATTTTTTTAACTGTGGAACTACAAGTGTCAGCGGGCCCTTTAATGCCCAGCAGGCTGGGACTTGTGGTTCTCCAAGTCCCAGCTTGCTGGCACTTGTAGTGCCACAGTAAAAAACAATAGTTTTATCTATTTTTTACACTTGAATCAGCCCGATGCCCACCGCCCAGGGGCATCGGGGACAGTACCAGGCTTCAGCCTGGCCAGGTAAGTCCTGGAGGGGGGGGACCCCTTCATTGGGGGGGTCCCCACTCCCCCAGGGCCCCTGGCCAGGCTGACCGGTCAGGGGGTTAATGTTTTGGCCGCGGGACCTTATATCATAAGTGTCCCCCGGCTGTGACATTACCCTGCTGGCTGGTTGTGCCTGGGGCTGGTTCTTAAAATACAGGGGACCCCTAGTCATTTTGTCCCCCGTATTTTGGGAACCAGCCCCGGAGCTGGAGCCTGGGGCTGGTTGTTAAAAATCGGGGAACCCCTATTTGTCGGGTTCCCTGATTTTTAATTACCGGCTCCAGGCTCCGTCAGCCTGGTGCTGGTTTCGGCTGTGGGGGGGACCCCACGCCGCTTTTTTTTTTCAAATTTATTTAATTTTTCAATTTTTTTACACTGAAGCCTGCACGGATCTGACTGATCCGTGCAGGCTTAAAGCAAATACGACAGGAAAATGGTGTTCTATTTTTCTGTCGTATTTGCGTGGGTGTTTCACACCACTTAACAGCCGTATTATCAGTACGGCTGCTTAGTACATCAGGAACCACCATTCTTTTGAATGGTGATTTCTGTCGTATCCTATCGATGGTGTAGACATTCGTATTTGTAAATACAAATACGAATGTTCCATCTTTAGGACTACGAATTGTTGTATTTTTGGGATTGTAAATCCCGAAAATACAAATTCGTAAAAAAAAGGTGTATTTCTCCCTACGAATACACCTTTTTTCTACAAATCCATTTTGGTAAATGTCCCCCAGAATGTCACCCAAAATGTTTAGGGGGTGTTTTGGCAAAACCCATTAGAGCCCAAAACCTGAAGATAATCAGAACCCAAAACACAAAACACGAAAAGTGGCCGATGCACATCCCTACTATTTTGTAAGGAGGTTGCTGCCCCCGTGTGGACAGTTTTTAATACTAGACACAAAGCCAAATATAATATTTCCAGGTACTCTTTACCTAGAACGGCGCCAGCGATTGAAATCGCGGTCGTCGGGGGTAAAAATCGCGGTCATCGCGGGCATCGCGGGTAAATCGGGATGGCCGCGATGCCCGCGATGACCGCGATCACCGCGATTTTCCCATAGGGAACAATGTTAAAACGGCAGATTGACCGCGATTTTACTGTTAAATGGCTCAATGGACCCGATTTGGGGACAAATAGGGCAAATTAACCCTTAAATGTCCCCCCCAATTTTTAACGCCACCCCACGATCCACGCGAACCCGAAGCGTGGCGAGCGCAGCGAGCCCGCGAGGGGCGGCGGTACGCGTCCTCCGACCTTTTCATGCCCTACTATCCACTAGGGCGTGGAGTGAGAATATAATAGTGTGGCGAGCGCAGCGAGCCACCGAGCCCGAAGCGTGGCGAGCGCAGCGAGCCCCGCGAGGGGACGCGGATACCTTCACAGGTAGACGCGTCCCCTCGCGGGCTTCACAGGTGTCCGCCTCGCCACGGACACCTGTGAAGCCCGCGAGGGGACGCGCATAACTGTGAAGGTATCCGCGTCCCCTCGCGGGGCTCGCTGCGCTCGCCACGCTTCGGGCTCGGTGGCTCGCTGCGCTCGCCACACTATTATATTCTCACACCACGCCCTAGTGGATAGTAGGGCATGAAAAGGTCGGAGGACGCGTACCGCCGCCCCTCGCGGGCTCGCTGCGCTCGCCACGCTTCGGGTTGGCGTGGATCGTGGGGTGGCGTTAAAAATTTGGGGGGACATTTAAGGGTTAATGGGCTCTGTGGCCCATTTAACATTGATTCCTATGGCCAAATCGGGTGGATTGAGCCATTTAACAGTAAAATCGGGTCCATCGCGGCTTTTAACATTGATTCCTATGGGAAATCGTGAGCATCGCGTCGCGGGCATCGCGGGTACATTTATGGCCGGCCGCGACGCGACCGACACGATTTCCATGTTTAACATTGGTTTCAATGGGAAATCGCGGGCATCGCGTCGGTCGCGTCGCGGCCATACATAAATGTACCCGCGATGCCCGCGACGGGCGCCCTTCTAGGTAAAGAGTACCTATTTCCATATTCTACTGAATTCCTGGAAGAAATGTAATAGGGTGCAATTTTCTCACTTGTGAAATTCGGTAAAAGAAAAATCTCAATTTGCACATTTTAGGTAAACATTAGCAAAAAATCGCAAAACAAATAGACCAGGCTCAGACTGGTGAATTTGACAGAACCATTCTGTCCAAAAAAAAGTGTTAAAGTAAAAATAATGGGGGGACAAAAAGCAAAGGGGTCCCCTATATTTCTGTGACCAGCCCCAGGCTCTTGGACCGGTCCCGGTTCTAAAAATAAGGGGGACAAGAAAACTGTAGGTCCCCATATTTTGAAACCAGCACCGGGGTTCAACAGCCAGTGGTGTCATGCCACACCTGGGGGGATTTTTTATACCCCGGCTGTGTCAGGCTTTTGTCAGCTTTTAATTAGAGATGAGCGGGTCCGAATCCCTGAGATCCGACAGATCCGAATATCGGGGATCCGGGCCAGATCCGAGCCGGCTCGGGAGTTCCCGCCTGAATTCCGGACCAACAACGAGGCCGAACGTCATCGACGCGCTGTCGGATTCTCGCGGGAGCGGGATCTTATAAAAGACGCACGCGCGCCCCGCCATCTTCACTCCAATCTTGGAGAGGGAAGAGGGTGGTTGGGAAGCTCTGTGTGCTCCGTGCTGTGCTCTGTGCCATGTGCTCCGTGACCTGACCTGTGCCCTCACTGCCCTGTGCTGTGCTCCGTGCCATGTGCTCCGCGCTGTGCTCCGTGACCTGCCCTCACTGCCCTGTGCTGTGCTCCGTGCCATGTGCTCCGTGCTGTGCTCCGTGACCTGCCCTCACTGACTTGAGAGTCAGTGACTGTTTATAGGCCTGAGCCCTGTAGTGTGATTTAACTAACTAGGTGCTGCAGTGCTCTCACGCAGGGGCTGCAGTGTCCACTGTCCAGGGGCTGTCCTGTGGCCCGTGCCCTGTTGTGATTTATTTAGCCCTAAGCCCTGTGTTGTGATTTATTTTATTTAGCCCTGAACCCTGTGTTTTTTTTTGTGATTTAACTAACTAACTCAGTGCTGCAGTGCTCACATGCAGGGGCTGCAGTGCTGCTGAGTAGTACACTGTGTACAGGGGCAGCATTAATACAAGGGGCTGTGTCCAGTGTGACGGCCTATATCTTATCCATTAGGAAAAGATTGGGTAGGTCTGTCAATGCGCCAGGCAGCCCACTGATGGGTACACTCAACAGTGGTACCCTTGTTCCACTTAAATACAGAATACAACAAGACAATGGATGTGAGTGTTCCCTCCACAGGCGCCAAATACAATATGGAATGGGAGAAAAGAGCAAAATACACCCCTTAATGATGGGTAACGGTCCTCTTCTCCCAATATCAGACAAAGCCAATGGTATTGAATCAAAACAATACCGTACGTCCCTCCTAGTGGGTAGCGTCTCCTCTTCTCCCAAATTTGGAATGCAATAGCTGATGCTAACAGAGTTTCACCGTGAAGGATGCCGGTGGACCGGGAGACTTGTCCCCAAGGGGTTCACTCCAGGGAATACCCAAAAATGAGGGAACAGATAATAGTGCAACTCCACTTTTATTTTTCAAAAAACACACAAAATAAACGATTTATTTTGTGTGTTTTTTGAAAAATAAAAGTGGAGTTGCACTATTATCTGTTCCCTCATTTTTGGGTATTCCCTGGAGTGAACCCCTTGGGGACAAGTCTCCCGGTCCACCGGCATCCTTCACGGTGAAACTCTGTTAGCATCAGCTATTGCATTCCAAATTTGGGAGAAGAGGAGACGCTACCCACTAGGAGGGACGTACGGTATTGTTTTGATTCAATACCATTGGCTTTGTCTGATATTGGGAGAAGAGGACCGTTACCCATCATTAAGGGGTGTATTTTGCTCTTTTCTCCCATTCCATATTGTATTTGGCGCCTGTGGAGGGAACACTCACATCCATTGTCTTGTTATATCTTATCCATTGTCCAGTGTCACGAGTCACTCACGACATAAATCCTGTGTCCTGTCCTGTGTGACGACTGACGACATATCCTGTGTCCAGTGTAACGACATATATCCTGTGTCCAGTGTGACGACATATATCCTGTGTCCAGCGTGACATATATCCATTGTCCAGTGTGACGACATATATCCTGTTTCCAGTGTGACGACATATATCCAGTGTCCAGTGTGACGACATATATCCAGTGTCCAGTGTGACGACATATATCCTGTGTCCAGTGTGATGACATATATCCTGTGTCCAGTGTGACGACATATATCCTGTGTCCAGTGTGACGACATATATCCTGTGTCCAGCGTGACATATATCCATTGTTCAGTGTGACGACATATATCCTGTGTCCAGTGTGACGACATATATCCAGTGGCCAGTGTGACGACAATATATCCTGTGTCCAGTGTCACAAGTCACAACATATATCCTGTGTCCAGTGTGACATGTAATGTGTGCCGGCATATATCCTGTGTCCAGCGTGACCTATATCCATTGTCCAGTGTGACGACATATATCCAGTGTCCAGTGTGACGACATATATCCTGTGTCCAGTGTGACGACATATATCCTGTGTCCAGTGTGATGACATATATCCTGTGTCCAGTGTGACGACATATATCCTGTGTCCAGTGTGACGACATATATCCTGTGTCCAGCGTGACATATATCCATTGTTCAGTGTGACGACATATATCCTGTGTCCAGTGTGACGACATATATCCAGTGGCCAGTGTGACGACAATATATCCTGTGTCCAGTGTCACAAGTCACAACATATATCCTGTGTCCAGTGTGACATGTAATGTGTGCCGGCATATATATTCTGTGTCCAGCGTGACCTATATCCATTGTCCAGTGTGACGACATATATCCTGTGTCCACTGTGACGACATATATCCTGTGTCCAGTGTGACGACATATATCCTGTGTCCAGTGTGACGACATATATCCTGTGTCCAGCGTGACATATATCCTCTGTCCAGTGTGACGACATATATCCTGTGTCCAGTGTGACGACATATATCCAGTGGCCAGTGTGACGACAATATATCCTGTGTCCAGTGTCACAAGTCACAACATATATTCTGTGTCCAGTGTGACATGTAATGTGTGCCGGCATATATCCTGTGTCCAGCGTGACCTATATCCATTGTCCAGTGTGACGACATATATCCTGTGTCCAGTGTGACGACATATATCCTGTGTCCAGTGTGACGACATATATCCTGTGTCCAGTGTGACGACATATATTCTGTGTCCAGTGTGACGACATATATCCATTGTCCAGTGTGACGATATATATCCTGTGTCCAGTGTGACGACATATATCCTGTGTCCAGTGTGACGACATATATCCAGTGGCCAGTGTGACGACAATATATCCTGTGTCCAGTGTCACATGTCACAACATATATCCTGTGTCCAGTGTGACGACATATATCCTGTGTCCAGTGTGACGACATATATCCTGTGTCCAGCGTGACATATATCCATTGTCCAGTGTGACGACATATATCCTGTGTCCAGTGTGACGACATATATCCTGTGTCCAGTGTGATGACATATATCCTGTGTCCAGTGTGACGACATATATCCAGTGTAACGGGCTGTGTTCAGGGGCAGTGTCCAGTGACCAGGGGCAGTGTCCAGTGTCACGGGCTGTGTCCAGTGTAAAAAATCAGAAAAATAAATAAAAGTACTAGAAAAAATTTTTTTGGTGAGGATGATGGAGGAGGAAATAGTGGGAGATCAGCAACCTGATAGAACTTCTGAAGCTGCTACCATGAGTCAGATGGCAAGGCCGATGGTCAAAGGCCTAGAGGCCATGTAAAAGCAAAGCAGAAATCTCATTTTACAATGGTCCATAAAAAAAAAAGGTACTCTTTACCTAGAAGGGCGCCAGCGATTGGAATCGCGGGCGTCGGGGGTAAAAATCGCGGTCATCGCGGGCATCGCGGGTAAATCGCGGGTACATAAAAATCTGCTACCCGCGATGACCGCGATTTTCCCATAGGGAACAATGTTAAAAAGGCTGATTGAGCGCGATTTTCATGTAAAATGCCTCAATGCCCGCGATTTGGCCATAGGAATCAATGTTAAATGGGCTACAGAGCCCAAATAGGCACAATTAACCCTTAAATGTCCCCCCAAATTTTTAACGCCACCCCACGATCCACGCCAACCCGAAGCGTGGCGAGCGCAGCGAGCCCGCGAGGGGCGGCGGTACGCGTCCTCCGACCTTTTCATGCCCTACTATCCACTAGGGCGTGGAGTGAGAATAGAATAGTGTGGCGAGCGCAGCGAGCCACCGAGCCCGAAGCGTGGCGAGCGCAGCGTGCCCCGCGAGGGGACGCGGATACCTTCACAGGTAAACGCGTCCCCTCACGGGCTTCACAGGTGTCCGCGTCGCCACGGACACCTGTGAAGCCCGCGAGGGGACGCGTATAACTGTGAAGGTATCCGGCTGCGCTCGCCACGCTATTCTATTCTCAACTCCACGCCGACGTGGATAGTAGGGCATGAAAAGGTCGGAGGAAGCGTACCGCCGCCCCTCGCGGGCTCGCTGCGCTCGCCACGCTTCGGGTTGGCGTGGATCGTGGGGTGGCGTTAAAAATTTGGGGGGACATTTAAGGGTTAATTGTGCCTATTTGGGCTCTGTAGCCCATTTAACATTGATTCCTATGGCCAAATCGGGTCCATTGAGGCATTTAACAGTAAAATCGCGTCGGTCGGGCCATTTAACATTGATTCCTATGGGAAATCGGGTGCATCGCGTCGCGGGCATCGCGGGTACATTTATGGACGGCCGCGACGCGACCGACGCGATTTCCATGTTTAACATGGGTTTCAATGGGAAATCGCGGGCATCGCGTCGGTCGCGTCGCGGCCATACATAAATGTACCCGCGATCACCACGACGGGCGCCCTTCTAGGTAAAGAGTACCAAAAAAAATTAAGTCACGTGCGGAGAAAAAAAAAATTGGCAATATGCCGTTCACCACACGCAGTGGGAAGGAAAGGCTACGGCCTTGGCCTTTGTTTCTGACTGATGGTACAGCGTCTCAGAAGAATGATGGTAGCCCTTCTGCTACTACAAAAAAAAGAAAGAAAGTTTTTAAGACAAAGGCGAGTTCACAAATGTCACAAATCCCAGAGGAGAGTCTAAGTGTGTCCGCGGATGCCATATGTGAGCCGGACCTTTCAAATACTGTTTGTGAAGAGGAGGTTCATTCCACCATTTGCATGCCCTCTGCAAGTGTGTGCAAGAACATCCCCAGTCAAGATTTTGACCTGGTTATTGAGGATGCTTCTGAGGAATTGGATGTGGATTCTGTTGGTGAAGCTGGCACACAGAGGAATGCGGATGATGACGATGTTGGGGATGATGTTGTTCGTTTTAAGGCACCGACGGAGACAGTTGTTGTCCGGGGTGTGGAAAAGCCCATTGACATGCCAGGGCAAAAGACCAAAAAATCCACCTCGTATGTATGGAATTATTTCTACCAAATCCGGACAACAAGGGGGAAATTTACTAAAGGAAATTTGTAAAAAATAGGTGTATTTGTATCCAGAAATACACTTATTTTTGACATTTACTATCCAGAAAATACGGCAATTCGTATTCGTATTGATAGCACATCAATACGAATATGAATTGCCGTATTTTCGGGATAGTAATTGTCAAAAATAAGTGTATTTCTAAATACAAATACACCTACTTTTTACAAATTTCCTTTAGTAAATTTCCCCCTATGATACTGTCAAGCCGTGTGTAGCGTTTGCAAAGCTATTGTAAGTAGAAGTAAGGACGTGCAGCACCTTGGGGCCTCCTCACTGTTACGTCATTTGCAGCGCATCCATCAGAAGTTTTTGTCAAAAGAAACTGTGAACAAACATGTAGCAGCCCGCCCAGCATCACCGTCCTGCTCCCCTTTCTCTGTTAAATCCAAGGTCCTGCAATCTCCTCAAACAACTGCATCATCCCCATCCTCAGAGATTATGGGATTGGGAAGTAGTCCTGCACCCAATGTCATGATCCTGACTGAATCCTCTCCTATCCTGGATTCCTCAGAAGCATCCTTATCAGGTACACCTGTTGCTTTTGCTGCTGCTGGTGCTGCTGCTGCTTCAAGGAAAGGGACCAGGAATGCTAGTCCTGATCACTTAGCCAAGCAACTGACTGTAAGTCAATCCTTTGAAAGGGGGATGAAGTATGCCAGCAGTCACCCCGTTGCACAGCGTATTACTGACGCCATAACAACTATGTTGGTAATAGACGTGTGTCCAGTATCCGCAATTAATTCTGTGGGTTTTACCCAGTTGCTAGAGATCCTTTGTCCCCGTTACCAAATTCCATCTAGGTTCCACTTCTCCAGGAAGGCAATACCCAGACTGTACACGGACATTAAAAAAAGCGTTGTTACTGTCCTTAAAAATGCCTCTGTACCCACTGTCCACTTAACCACGGATATGTGGACAAGCGGAACAGGGCAAACAAAAGACTACATGTCTGTGACTGCTCACTGGGTGGATGTATTGCCTTCAGCAGCAGCACCAACAGCAGCAGCAGCAACAGCAACATCATCTCCCATTGCTATTCAGAGGCAGGCTACACTGTGTATCACCGGTTTCAGTAAAAGGCACACAGCGGAAAACTTCCTAGAAAAACTACGGGAAGTCATTGCGCAATGGCTTACCCCACTTGGACTCTCCTCGGGATTTGTGGTATCCGACAATGCCAACAATATTGTGAGTGCATTACATGTGGGCGAATTCCAACATGTCCCATGTTTTGCTCACACAGTAAATTTGGTGGTGTACCATTTCTTGAAAAAGGACATGGGTGTTCAAAAGATGTTGTCCGTTGTTCGGAAAATTTGTGGACATTTTCGCCATTCTGCAAGTGCGTGCAGGAGATTGCAAGACTTGCAAGAAAAGCTAAATTTGCCCTGCCATCAGCTGAAGCAAGAGGTGGTCATGAGGTGGAATTCCACCCTCTATATGCTTCAGCGGATGGAGGAGCAGCAAAAGGCCATCCAAACCTACACCTCGACCTATGACATAGGGAGAGGAACGGGAATGCACCTGAGTCAAGCTCAGTGGAGAATAATTTCCGTGGTGTGCAAGATCCTGCAGCCCTTTGAGGCTGCTACACGCGAAGTTAGTTCTGACACTGCCAGCTTGAGCCAGGTCATTCCCTTGATAGGCCTTTTGCAAAACCAGTTGGCGAAATTGAAGGAGGAGTTGAAGCACAGTGAATCTGCAAAATATGTAGGACTAGTGGTTCACGCTATTAGTTCACTTAGCAAGGATCCAAGGGTCGTCGATCTCTTACAATTAGATCATTATATTTTGGCGACAATACTGGATCCTAGGTTTAAGTCTTACATTGTGTCTTTGTTACCAATGGGAACAAATCTGCAGAGGTGCAAAGACCTCTTGCTCCAAAATTTGTCAGCTGAAGCGGAAAGTGGCAGGCACACAAATTCTCCTTCAATTTCTACCACTGGGGTTGCGAGGAAAAAGCTAAATTTTCCTAGGAGACCCACTGCTATTCAGTCCGGAAATATATTTGACATCTGGTCCGGACTGAAGGAGCTTCCTAGCATAATGGACATGTCGACTGCTACTGACTATGATGCTATCACAATTGAAAGAATGGTGGATGACTACTTTGCCGATAGCATCGATATAGGTATGTCAGATTGTCCATTCCATTATTGGCAAGAAAAAAAGGCAATGTGGCGTCATTTGCACAAACTGGCTTTGCTTTACTTAAGTTGTCCACCCTCCAGTGTATATTCTGAGAGAGTCTTCAGTGCAGCTGGGAACCTTGTAAGCGATCGGCGTAGGAGGTTACTTCCACAAAACGTGGAGAAGATGATGTTCATAAAAATGAATTTCAAATTCCACGAACTTGACCTCCTTCACCAGCACTTACGTCCTCCTAATACACACAGTCCTCCTGTATTGGTTGATTCCAGCGACGACAAATTAATTGTGTGTGAAGAAGAGGATGAGGCTGAGGAATCTGATGCTGAGGATGACATCTTGTAAAGCCAGTTTGTGCAATGCCCATTGCCATTTATTTTTCGTGGGGGCCCAAACAAACCAATCATTTCAGCCACAGTTGACAGTCCCTGCCGCTGAAGTCTCTGTCGCTGAAATGATTGGTTTGTTAAACTGTGCATGTCCTGTATACTACATAAGGGTGGGTGGGAGGGCCCCAGCAAATCTTTTTCTTGCACCTCTTTCTGCTTCATTTGTTGGCTCTTTGTAGCGTCCTAATTTTTTTACCTCTTTGATGGATGAATGGTGGGGAGATGGGTGGTTTCTTTCTCCACATCATCCATTATGGATAAAAATATGTCCTCATGGACATCCATGGTCTTATCCCTTCCTATCGTACTTCTTTTTGGATGGGATGTCCCGGATGGATGGATGGCTGGCTGGGTGGCAGGGCCCCAGCACATCTTTTTCTTGCACCTCTTTCTGCGTCATTTGTTGGCTCTTTGTAGCGTCCTCATTTTTTTACCTCTTTGATGGATGAATGGTGGGGAGATGGGTGGTTTCTTTCTCCACATCATCCATTATGGATGAAAATATGTCCTCATGGACATCCATGGTCTTATCCCTTCCTATCGTACTTCTTTTTGGATGGGATGTCCCGGATGGATGGATGGCTGGCTGGGTGGCAGGGCCCCAGCACATCTTTTTCTTGCACCTCTTTCTGCGTCATTTGTTGGCTCTTTGTAGCGTCCTAATTTTTTTACCTCTTTGATGGATGAATGGTGGGGAGATGGGTGGTTTCTTTCTCCACATCATCCATTATGGATAAAAATATGTCCTCATGGACATCCATGGTCTTATCCCTTCCTATCGTACTTTTTGGATGGGATGTCCCGGATGGATGGATGGATGGATGGCAAGGCCCCAGCAAATCTTTTTCTTGCACCTCTTTCTGCGTCATTTGTTGGCTCTTTGTAGCGTCCTAATTTTTTTACCTCTTTGATGGATGAATGGTGGGGAGATGGGTGGTTTCTTTCTCCACATCATCCATTATGGATGAAAATATGTCCTCATGGACATCCATGGTCTTATCCCTTCCTATCATACTTTTTGGATGGGATGTCCCGGATGGATGGATGGCTGGGTGGCAGGACCCCAGCAAATCTTTTTCTTGCACCTCTTTCTGCGTCATTTGTTGGCTCTTTGTAGCGTCCTAATTTTTTTACCTCTTTGATGGATGAATGGTGGGGAGATGGGTGGTTTCTTTCTCCACATCATCCATTATGGATGAAAATATGTCCTCATGGACATCCATGGTCTTATCCCTTCCTATCGTACTTTTTGGATGGGATGTCCCGGATGGATGGATGGCTGGGTGGCAGGGCCCCAGCAAATCTTTTTCTTGCACCTCTTTCTGCGTCATTTGTTGGCTCTTTGTAGCGTCCTAATTTTTTTACCTCTTTGATGGATGAATGGTGGGGAGATGGGTGGTTTCTTTCTCCACATCATCCATTATGGATGAAAATATGTCCTCATGGACATCCATGGTCTTATCCCTTCCTATCGTACTTTTTGGATGGGATGTCCCGGATGGATGGATGGCTGGGTGGCAGGGCCCCAGCAAATCTTTTTCTTGCACCTCTTTCTGCGTCATTTGTTGGCTCTTTGTAGCGTCCTAATTTTTTTACCTCTTTGATGGATGGATGAATGGTGGGGAGATGGGTGGTTTCTTTCTCCACATCATCCATTATGGATGAAAATATGTCCTCATGGACATCCATGGTCTTATCCCTTCCTATCGTACTTTTTGGATGGGATGTCCCGGATGGATGGCTGGGTGGCAGGGCCCCAGCAAATCTTTTTCTTGCACCTCTTTCTGCGTCATTTGTTGGCTCTTTGTAGCGTCCTAATTTTTTTACCTCTTTGATGGATGAATGGTGGGGAGATGGGTGATTTCTTTCTCCACATCATCCATTATGGATGAAAAATATGTCCTCAGGGACATCCATGGTCTTATTCATTCCTAGACCGAGTGCGTGGCTTCGGGAGGAACACACGTGATTTGGTGAAGTGGTGAGGGAGGTAAGGGAAAACACACCTAGCCAGCCAGCTCGAACAAATTAACCTTAGCGGTGAATTGGGTGACAGATGTCGCAGACTAATTGACCCTACTACATAGATAGCGGTCTATAAGGGTAGACCTATATAAGGATCTCCTAACCTGGGGTCCTAGAGAGGTGGAGGCCACCAATTACCGCACCCCTGCCACCAATTACCCCACCCCCCTCCACCCATTAGGTCAGTGGTTCCCAAACTGTGTGCCGTGGCTCCCTGGGGTGCCTCGGGACACTTGCAGGGGTGCCACAGGTTGGTGATCCAGGACCGATTCAAATTATTTATGATCAATTATTTATGGACAAAACCAGTGCTGGTGGCTGCCAATCATAAAATATGTGTACAAACAGAAGCAAATCCTGCCCCTTACCACATAACTGAACCTAAAAAGCACATATAAACAACATTTACTTAATTTTATATATATTTTTTGGGCCTAGGGGTGCCGTGGAAAAATTCTGATACTTTAGGGTGCGGCGATTCAAAAAAGATTGGGAACCCCTGCATTAGGTGATGGATGAGGAGGCAACTGGTAATGCTCCCAGCGTTCAGAAACCACGTGACCTCACGCCAGATAGGGGTGAGGGAGGAAATGGAACGCACGCGTAGCCTGTCTGATCAAGTTTGATAAGGAGGTAACTTCACAAACCACGTGACCTCACGCCAGGGGTCTTGTTACTTTTTAAACTGATCTAATCAGAAACTACCTTGCAGACTAAATAAGTGCTGCACAAAATGCCCACTGCTCCTTGGCTGAACATGAGGAAGAGTGCACAATCAAGCCAAACAGGGGTTTTGGTACTTGATTGGATCTTCTACCAGAGGAGCGCAGCTACTAGTATAGCTTTGAACGAAGATCGGTCCTTCTCTATTGGGGAAGAATACTGTAGATGTCATCAGTGACATCCAGAGTATTTATCCTCCTTTTGGGATAGTATGGATGGATTGATAAATGTTTGGGAAGAAGTAGTCCCAACAACTGCTGATGGTCAGCGTACTAGACCAAGTGTGTGGCTTCGGGAGGAACACATGTAATGTGGTGAAGTGGTGAGGGAGGAAATGGAACGCCCGCCTAGCCTGTCTGATCAAGTTTGATAAGGAGGTGGTAACTTCACAAACCACATGACCTCACGCCAGATAGGGGTCTTGTTAGATATTAAACTGATCCAATCAGATACTACCTTGCAGACACAGTCAATGCTGCACCAAACACCCACTGCTCCTTGGCTGCACATGCCAAACTGCAAAATCAATCCACATTGGGCTCTTGGTACTTGTGTGGAGGTTCTAACAGAGGAGCGCAGCTACAAGGGGGGTTATTAAACTGCCACCCTGTCTGCCCCTGTAGTGCTGCTCTGCTTCCAACATGTGCCAGGTTGGAAGTGTAAGGTCCACATGTATGTGATGCCCACTGCTGTCGCCTAGCTTAGTCATCCAGCTACCTCGGGATAACCTTATGGCCCTACTACAGTATATGAAAACGATTTTGTGAGCTGTGAAGTGATCAAAATTGTCTAGAAATGAGTGGAAACTAATGTTATTAAGCTTAATAAAACTTTAGGGGCAAAAACAGGCCCGAAAACTATTATTTTAGCAATTTTTAGCATTTTTCCAAATAAATCCAGATCCAAAACCAAAACCAAAACCCGCAAGGGTGGTTTTGCCAAAACCAATCCAGATCCAAAACACAAAGGGAGATCCAGATCCAAAACCAAAACCAAAACCCGAAAAAGTGGCCGCCGCACATCTCTACTTTTAATATCTGCTCAGTCAGGTCTAATAATATCTTCAGCAACAGTTATCTGTGCATCATTTCTTATCCTGAGGCTCAGGATGAGAAATGATAAACAGATAACTGTTGCTAAAGATATTTTTGTTCCGTGGAATCTGACTTTATTAGTCGGGGGGAGCAGCTTGTGGGGTCCTGTTAATATTATTATACTGAGGGAGCAGCCTGTTGTGTGCTGTTATTATACAGGGGATCAGCCTGTGGGGTCCAGTTATTATTATAATACACGGGAAGCAACCTGTTGTGTCCTGTTATTATACAGTGGGAGCAGCCTGTGGGGTCCAGATTGTGTAATTTTCTGTAATGGGCATTACAGTGTGTTCCATAATGTGTAATGCCTTCTTTTTCTGATGCCACGCCTCCTTTCAATGAGACCATGACCACTTTTTGCCACGCGGCTTCGCCATGCATGAGGAGCTGCTCCAGGTGGGCCTGTGTGCGCAAAATGCCAGGGCCGATTTCAGGTCCCAGTCCAACCCTGGATGCCAGGCTGATGTGTGTACAAATAGAGAATAAAACACATTGCTTTATTCAGGTGAACTACAAGACCCAGCATGCGGGACATTAATTATGCCCTCTGGGTCTACTAGTTCACCTGTAAACAGAATTTGTAAATAACAAGATACACCCAGAAAAGTACAACTTTTATACTTAAAATTCAAGCACACATACTTGACAGGTCCAGTGTTGTCATCTCTGACACTGCTCACTTGGCATTGACAGGCTGCTGCTGTAGTAGAGACGGGGACCCTGTGGCTGTCTCTCTCCACTACAGTACCAACAGCCTGACAGCTGCAAAGTAAGCAGTGTGTTCTATAGGGGAGACGGGGACCTTGGTGGGCAATCCCAACTCCTCACTCCCTACTGTGGGACACTTCCGGCCCTGGGCGGGAAAAAGGACCGTCCTCAAAAAAAGAGACATCCCACAAAAAGCAGGACAGTTGGGAGGTATGCTGACACCACAGAGGACATCACACTGACATCCTAACTCTAGCACACACCAGTCACTATCACACTGACATCATAGAGGACATCACACTGACATTCTAACTCTAGCACACACCAGTCACTGTCACACTGACACCACAGAGGACATTACACCGACATCCTATCTCTAAAACACACCAGTCACTGTCACACTGACACCACAGAGGACATCACACTGACATCCTGTCTCTAGCACACACCGGTCACTGTCACACTGACACCACAGAGGGCATCACACTGACATCCTCTTTCTAGCACACACCGGTCACTGTCACACTGACACCACAGAGGACATCACACTGACATCCTGTCTCTAGCACACAACAGTCACTGTCACACTGACACCACAGAGGACATCACACTGACATCCTGTCTCTAGCACACACCAGTCACTGTCACACTGACACCACAGAGGACATCACACTGACATCCTGTCTCTAGCACACACACAGGTCACTGTCACATTGACACCACAGAGGACATCACACTGACATCCTGTCTCTAGCACACACCAGTCACTGTCACACTGACACCACAGCATATCTCCCAACATTGTAATTCTCAAAGTAGGGACACTCACGCGGAAAAGGGGGCATTGCCTAAGCAGATGAGGGTACGGCTTATGCAAATTAAGCTGCGCCACTATTTTTACCCCCAAATAGATGCTATTCGGTCATATGGGGGGACTCCCAATCCCCCCCCCCCCCCGCAGCGGGACACTGCCGGCCGTGGGAGGGACTCGGGAACGTCCCCAAAAACCGGGACTATTCCCGCGTTTCGCGGGACAGTTGGGATGTATGCCACAGAGAACATCACACTGACATCCTGTCTCTAGCACACACCAATCACTGTCACACTGACTCCACAGAGGACATCACACTGATATCCTGTCTCTAGCACACACCGGACACTGTAACACTGACTCCACAGAGGACAACACACTGACATCCTGTCTCTAGTACACACTGGTCACTGTCACACTGACCCCACAGAGGACATCACACTGACATCCTGTCTCTAGCACACACCAGTCACTGTCACACTGACACCACAGAGGACATCACATTCACATTCTGTCTCTAGCACACACAGGTCACTGTCACACTGACACCACAGTGGACATCACACTGACATCCTGTCTCTAGCACACACCAGTCACTGTCACACTGACACCACAGAGGACATCACATTCACATTCTGTCTCTAGCACACACAGGTCACTGTCACACTGACACCACAGAGGACATCACATTCACATTCTGTCTCTAGCACACACAGGTCACTGTCACACTGACACCACAGAGGACATCACACTGACATCCTGTCTCTAGCACACACCGGTTACTGTCACACTGACACCACAGAGGTCATCACATTGACATCCTGTCTCTAGCACACACAGGTCACTGTCACACTGACACCACAGAGGACATCACACTGACATCCTGTCTCTAGCACACACCAGTCACTGTCACACTGACACCACAGAGGACATCACACTGACATCCTGTCTCTAGCACACACTGGACACTGTCACTTTGACACCACAGCATATCTCCAAACATTGTAATTCTTAAAGTAGTGACACTCGCGCGGAAAAGGGGGCATTGCCTAAGCAAATGAGGGTGCGGCTTATGCAAATTAAGCTGCGCCCCCATTTTCACCCGCTAATAGACGCTATTCGGTCAGATGGGGGACTCCCAACTGCCCCCCCCCCCCACAGCGGGACACTGCTGGCCGTGGAAGGGATGCGGGAACGTCCCCAAAAACCGGGACATTCCCGCGTTTCGCGGGACAGTTGGGAGGTATGCCACAGAGAACATCACACTGACATCCTGTCTCTAGCACACACCGGTCACTGTAAAGGAGCCCATACACGCTCCGTTCTTCTCCGTCCGTTCTGTACTATGAGATGCGTGCTCCCGCGCATCTCATCGTACAGTACAAAAAGTATGTGCTGCACATATTTTTTGTACTAGCTTTACATCGTATCGCATCACATTGCATGCACAAGGCATACAATGCGATACGATGTGTACTTTAAAAGTACAGAACGGACGCCCAGAACGGAGCGAGTATGGGCTCCTTCACACTGACATCACAGAGGACATCACACTGACATCCTGTCTCTAGTACACACCGGTCACTGTCACACTGACACCACAGAATTTCCATCTTATTTCCATACACAGTCTCTGGGGGATTTCCTGTCACATCTCACCTGTCACTCTCTATATATATCTCATTGTACAGGAGACGTCTTATAGCTTCTGACTGACAGCCCAGATACAGCAAGATGGTGTCTCCCAGTTACCTGCTGGCTGTGATACTCATTTATATTCAGGGTGAGAGATTGGGGGCATTACATGGTGCTGTGTAGGGGAATCTATACATGTAACATAAGTAATCAGAGCAGGATGTATGTGACTATATACAGACATGTATCAGTAATGACTGTGTCTCCTCTAATCCTCAGGGTCCTGTGGGCAGATTGTGATGACTCAGACCCCAGGTTATATCTCTGTGTCACCAGGAGGAGCAGCCACCATCTCATGTACAGCCAGTGCTGACTTAGGCTACTACTTACACTGGTACCAACAGAAACCAGGACAACCTCCAAAGCCTCTTATCTATTATACCAGCAACCGATATACAGGAGTCCCAGACAGGTTCAGTGGATCTGGATCTGGTACTGCATTCACACTGACAATTAGTGCAGTGACAGCAGAGGATGAGGCAGTATATTACTGTCAGCAGGCTGCTCAGTACCCTCTCACACAGTGATACAGAGCCGTACAATAACCTCCTTCCTCTTTTAGAGAAATTATGATTAATCCGGCCCATAGTCACAATCTCTTTCATTCATACGAATACCTCTTTTTCCTTTTGCTACACGAAAGGTTTCTGTCCTCCCTGAGCTCGCCTTAGGACACCTGCCTTACTGTTTGCAGGTGTACCACCCAAGTCAATCTCCCCACATGCGACTGTCTTGCAGGGTTGCCGACCCTCCCGGAATTTGCGGGAGTCTCCCGAAAATCGGGTCCTTCCTCTCGGCCCCCGGAAGGGTGGGCAACCCTCCCGGAATCAGGGGGACCCCCACTGAGCCCCCCGATCGGGGCATTAATATGCCGCAATCCGCGGGTCTCAGGGGAGGGGGCGGAGCTAAAACGGCACAATCGTGACGTTTTAGCCCCGCCCCCTCTATGGATAACTGTTATTTCGACTTTTGCTGTAATGGGGGCGGGGCTTAATGACGCCACATTTAAGCCCCGCCCCCAAAACGCGTAATGCAATATTCCTCTCCGGGCTTCTCCCGGAGAGGATTTTTTAAAAGTCGGCAACCCTGCTGTCTTGTATACATCTTGTATGTGTTCGTATTCTGGATATGACTGTAAACAACTGGCATCAGTTGCGTATATTTGTGTTATGCATGTATACTTCTAACCCTAATTTACAAAGGTGTCGTGTTTTTCATTTTTGTATTTTTCGATGTCACATTAGGTCGTATGGAGTTGTATAGTTCCATGCATACAGTATTCATATTGTCTTTTCTGTGCATATTTTGGTTGCTTTTACACCTTGTATTTGTGAACATTTTATGTACGTATATGGATTTTACATGTGTGTAGTATGAGCAGAATTTCTCTGCTGAGGAGCCTGCTGGTGAGGTATCTGGGCCCAGTGGCAATAAGCCACGCATGATGAAATTCACCCACGCCCTGGTGAACGCCCTGGTGAAAGTTATCTTTCAATACTGCTAGAAGCTTTTGGCCCTGAGTCTTTGCCTCCCATAAATCAGAAGGCCATGTCTGCTGCGAATGTGGTGGTGAGTGTCAGGCAGTCGCTTGACAATTGCAAAAAGAGATTCTATGATGTCAAGTGGCGTGCCAATAAGAAGATGGCTGGGGCGGCTAAGCCAGGGCCAAAACTGCAAGGGGGGTCACACCACCCAGGCGCTGAAATACCCGGGCAGTGAAAGCCACTCAATCCCTCCTCCACTCTTTCTCTCATCTACCCCCATCTCCGTTGCTCCCTCTCTCCCATTTACCTTGTCTCTATCTCCTGGGTATCAGCGTCCAGCATTGTGCAAACATATTGACCGGAGCGTGGTGGAGACCAGGAGATGTAGTGCTCACACCAGCACCTGAGCTGGAAACAACTACAGTGTGAACTATGACTACCAGACTTCCCCACCATTGCGTTACTTTCTCTGCACATCCCTTCCCACCATCCTGTACTACAATTCACATGGTGTATCACAGCGATTTGGAAAGGAGGAAAGCTGTTGTTCTTATTTAATGGTAATGTTCTAATCAGACCTCCTAATAAAGCTCTATTAATAGTTATATATATATATATATATATATATATACTAGGTGATTCATCGCGCCCTACGGGCGCTCTTCACACCGTCGTAAGGGGCTGCGCCCCCTTAATTTGTGAACGTTTGTATATGAGAAATATGGTTAGAATTGTATGAAAGATGCCCTGTATTGCAACTTAGGTGTCCGCGAATCGCGAGAGGGGGGGTCGCGGAGGGTGCCGCGAATTGCAGGAGGGGGGGTCACGGGGGGTGCCGCGAATTGCAGGAGGGGGGGGTTGTGGGGGGGTGGATGCTGCGAATCGTGGGAGGGGAGGGATTGCAGAGAATCGCGGGAGGGGGGTCGCGGGGTGGATTGCCGCAAATTGCGGGAGGGGGGTTACGGGGGTGGGGGTTGCGGCGAATCATGGTAGGGGGGGTCGCGGGGGATGTGCCGTGAATCACGGGAGGGGGGGTCACGGGGTGGGGTGCCGAGAATCGCGGGGGGTGTGTGTGTGCCGTGAATCGCGGGAGTGGGGGTTGCGGGGGGGTGGGGGGGTGTGACGCGAATCGCCACAAGAAAAAATCAACACAGAAAGGTCACCACATGTAAATGTTGACATAAGTGTGGCACTTCATTGGTGTCCATGTCGACACATGAGAATGAATATGAAAACATTCAAAAAATGAAAAAAAAAAACTTCAAAAACTCATGTCAACCTTTTTCATTGTCGACCATAGCCATGTCAGTGTTTTCCATGTGCAATTTAATTCTGGAGCTGCCGCGAATCACGGGGGGTGCCGCGAATTGCAGGAGGGGGGGGTCGCGGGGTTGGGTGCCGCGAATCGCGGGAGGGCGGGGTTCACAGGGGTTCTGGTGGGGGGTTGCCGCGAATTGCGGGAGGTGGGGGGTCACGGGGGGTGCCGCGAATCGCGGGAGGGGGGTTTGCGGGGGGTGTGACGCGAATCGCCACAAGAAAAACTCAACACAGAAAGGTCAACACATGTAAATGTTGACATAACTGTGCCACTTCATTGGTGTCCATGTTGACACATGACAATGAATATGAAAACATTCAAAAAATGAAATAAATCTTCAAAAACTCATGTCAACCTTTTTCATTGTCGACCATAGCCGTGCCAGTGTTTTGCATGTGCCATTTAATCCTGGGGCTGCCGCGAATCGCGGGGGGTGCCGCGATTTGCGGGAGGGGGGGTTGCGGGGGGTGGGTGCCGCGAATCGTGGGAGAGTGGGGTTCATGGGGGTTCCGGTGGGGGGTTGCTGCGAATTGCGGGAGGGGGGTCGCGGGGGGGTGCCGGGGTGCCGCGAATCGCGGGAGGGGGGGTTGCGGGGGGGTGGGGGGGTGTGACGCGAATCGCCACAAGAAAAAATCAACACAGAAAGGTCACCACATGTAAATGTTGACATAAGTGTGGCACTTCATTGGTGTCCATGTCGACACATGAGAATGAATATGAAAACATTCAAAAAATGAAAAAAAAAAACTTCAAAAACTCATGTCAACCTTTTTCATTGTCGACCATAGCCATGTCAGTGTTTTCCATGTGCAATTTAATTCTGGAGCTGCCGCGAATCACGGGGGGTGCCGCGAATTGCGGGAGGGGGGGGTCGCGGGGTTGGGTGCCGCGAATCGCGGGAGGGCGGGGTTCACAGGGGTTCTGGTGGGGGGTTGCCGCGAATTGCGGGAGGTGGGGGGTCACGGGGGGTGCCGCGAATTGCGGGAGGGGGGTTTGCGGGGGGTGTGACGCGAATCGCCACAAGAAAAACTCAACACAGAAAGGTCAACACATGTAAATGTTGACATAACTGTGCCACTTCATTGGTGTCCATGTTGACACATGACAATGAATATGAAAACATTCAAAAAATGAAATAAATCTTCAAAAAGTCATGTCAACCTTTTTCATTGTCGACCATAGCCGTGCCAGTGTTTTGCATGTGCCATTTAATCCTGGGGCTGCCGCGAATCGCGGGGGGTGCCGCGATTTGCGGGAGGGGGGGTTGCGGGGGGTGGGTGCCGCGAATCGTGGGAGAGTGGGGTTCATGGGGGTTCCGGTGGGGGGTTGCCGCGAATTGCGGGAGGGGGGTCGCGGGGGGGTGCCGGGGTGCCGCGAATCGCGGGAGGGGGGGTTGCGGGGGGTGTGACGCGAATCGCCACAAGAAAAAATCAACACAGAAAGGTCAACACATGTAAATGTTGACATAACTGTGCCACTTCATTGGTGTCCATGTCGACACATGACAATGAATATGAAAAAAATAAAAAAATTTAAAATAAATCTTCAAAAACTCATGTCAACCTTTTTCATTGTCGACCATAGTCATGTCAGTGTTTTGCATGTGCCATTTAATCCTGGGGCTGCTGCGAATTGCGGGGGGGGGGTCGCAGGGGGGGTGCCGCCAATCGTGCAAGGGGGGGTCGCGGGGGGGTCCTTTTTGCCGCGAATCGCAGGAGGGAGGTCGCGGGGGGTGGTTTTTCCGCGAATCGGGGGGGGGGTCACGGGGGAGGGTTTGCAGCGATTCGCGGGAGGGGGGGTCGCGGGGTGGTGGTTATGCCGCGAATTGCGGGAGGGTCGTGGGGGGGTTCTTTTTGCAGCGAATCGCGGGAGGGGGGGTCGCGTAGGTGTTTTTGCTGCGAATCGCGGTAGGGGGGGTCGCGGGGGAGCGGGTATTTTTGCCGCAAATCGCGGGAGGGGGGGGACGCGGGGGGGGGGGGGTTTGCCGCAAATCGCGGGAGGGGGGCGCTCACCTGGTGGCTGTGGAGTAGCAGTGCTGGGCAACATGGGAAGGCAGTGGGTGTCTGTCACTGTCTGTGGGCTCACTGGGCTGGTTCTCTGTCACATACCTCCCAACATGACCCTCTCCAGGAGGGACACAATGCTCTGTTTCTAGACTTCCCCTTAATGTATGATTGCCATCACCTGTTTAAAACAGGTTAATTTCTCAGAAAGGTGTTCAGCACAGATGAAGGCAATCACACATTAAGAGGAAAGTCCAGGAACAGAGCGTTATAGACACAGACACCCACTTTGAGTGACAGATGTAGCCAAATATATAGGAGATATAAATATAATATATACACTAAACATCGGCACTCACCTTTCCTAGTTTTGGGGTGCCCTATGGCTTGTGACCACATTGTTTAAACAGACATTGGAGGGGCTCTGCACACACTAAATTAACAGATAATAAATAGTGGAGATTTGGTTCATGAATTGATCAATGCATTTAAGCCTGCAGCCCCCGTCAAGGGACCCCACCTTTCTGCAGGTCCTAGCACTATCGCTCAATATGGCTACAATACACATAGCTATCACATCAATGTTTGAATCCAGGCATGCTCTCTGGTCTAAAGCTCACAGCAGACTGTGCTTTTATAGGTGAGCAGTTACCAACACACCTGTCAATAATCATCTAGGGAACTGGTTAACATAAGCTATGCATTATGGGTTAAAACAGGGTGCATGAGAGAATGTGACCACAATAAGACTAAGCACCCCAAAACTAGGAAAGGTGAGTGCCGATGTTTAGTGTATATATTGTTTATTAGATTAATTATTTTAATTAGTCTTATTGTGGTCACATTCTCTCATGCACCCTGTTTTAACCCATAATGCATAGCTTATGTTAACCAGTTCCCTAGATGATTATTGACAGGTGTGTTGGTAACTGCTCACTTATAAAAGCACAGTCTGCTGTGAGCTTTAGACCAGAGAGCATGCCTGGATTCAAACATTGATGTGATAGCTATGTGAATTGTAGCCGTATTGAGCGATAGTGCTAGGACCTGCAGAAAGGTGGGGTCCCTTGACGGGGGCTGCAGGCTTAAATGCATTGATCAATTCATGAACCAAATCTCCACTATTTATTATCTGTTAATTTAGTGTGTGCAGAGCCCCTCCAATGTCTATATATATATATATATATATATATATATATATATATATATATATATATTATACAGTATCTCCAGAATTTGCGCTAAGCTGGGTCGGTCGCTTAATAACACTTGATCCCCTACTAGAGCGATCAAAAAGTCAATGTCCAAACCAAAAGTGTTATATAGCACCCTGTACACTTATAAGGATACTTCCTGTCTTTCCTTTATAATACCAGATAGACCATAACAATTTCAAAGTAGAAAACATTTATTTAAAACATTTAAAACAGAAACCTCATAACATCTTATGGAAGGTTTTTCTAATACAGGTGTGTTCTTTGGTTTATGGATCACAATGGTAGTCAATGGTTACCCAACGCGTTTCGTCTCTTTATGAGACTTCATCAGGGGTGAAATAGTTTTGTAGTGGATCTACAAAAAGTAGAACATAATTTTAAAATTCTAAAATAGCATAACATAGGAAAGACAAGTACAAGTATATACAGTTGTACATCAGATTCGGATTTAGAATCGAATTTAAAAGGAAAGGAGGAGAACAGAAGAAGACAAAGGATATAAATATATTTTGACATAAATATATTTTGACAGACCGTGTTTTGTCATATCATAGAGGAATAAGTGGGGAACAAGAAAAACTCTGCACCCAAAGTTGATAATTGGTGTGTAAAACACCGCTCTTTAACATGTAATTTGATTTAATATGATGGTACTGTACCTTATTAGGTCTTTAATCAACAATTTTGTAAATTTGCAGTGGTATAAGGTCCGGTTACAGGCTCAAACTGTTTACTAGAAATGGATATAAATACAAATGTAAATCCATGGGTCTACCTATAATCCCCAATTTAGTTTATTAGTAAATATTAATTGTCTATGGTACTATACCTTAATATGTCCTTTAATAACAATAAATTAGTTGATTCGTAGTAGTATAGGTTCAAGCTTTTGGCTAGAATAGATATAGATATACCTGTAATCTTATAGGTCTAATTACTATCTCATTGAGTGGTAATTAATAATTGAGTGGTACTTAATAATTACCTGTAGTGGAAGTAATCCCGAATCTCTCTATTTCATAAAAGATCTTTGGGCAATGGGCGGTGCCCGTAATGGGATTTGAAGAACTTCTGTTAGATTAATTCGGGTATTGAAGTACCTAGTAATGTATGATCGAAAATGGAATTTTTTTTTAAAAGACTCCCATAATGCAGCTTATAATTTAATTAAATTGGATGTGGCTTATATACATACCATTAATGAGAAAAAATGTTCTGAACTCGTAAAAAGTTTTTTATATATATAATCTTTGGAGTGTAGTCCCCTTATACAGTAATCTGGGGTATACTGTGAAATAAATTTAAATAAATTAAATAAATTCTAGTTAGTGTGAATTAATAGGATAGTGGTCATTATATACTAACATAGTGATCATTAATAGACTATCATACCTCCAATTTCCAATATGCGATCACCTTGAGGAACACAGGAGTAAAGATGTGGTCTAAATAAAAGGGATATAGACCTACCCGATAATATAGAAATTACTAAGTGCTTCCATAGAAGTGTTAAATTAAAATACTATAGTGAGTGACAATATATTACCTTTCTGGCTCCTAGAGATGTGTGCTCTCCTGTGTCCAAACACCAAGTGAACTATCAACTGTCCTGGCCAGGGTATATATAGGGAGTGATTGGTGACATCACTTCCTGTTAGATAAATTAAAGGTTTTTAATTTTATTTAATTAGAAAAAGATAGAATAGTGTTAGTTTTAGTCATATGTGTTAATTTTAAGATCAACTACTGTTTTTAATTTTTTTAAATATTTTTTAAAATATTTTTTAGAGTTATTTTGAGATTTTATATAATTAATAATCATTAAGTAGTGTTAATTAATAATGAACTACCTAAACCTAAGTGTATTAAGGCTTAACGCCTTAAAAACGGGGTAAAATTCCCTATAATTATACCTCAAAAGGGTACTCTTTACCTAGCACGGCGCCCACGATCTTGATCATGGGCATCGTGAGGTAAAAAATCGCGTCGGTCGCGTCGTATGCGGGCTAAAGATGCCCGGACGCGACGCGACCGACGCGATGTCCACGATTTCCCCATTGAAAACCATGTTAAACATGGACATCGCGTCGGTCGCGTCGCGGCCGGCCATAAATGTGCACACGATGGCCGCGACGCGATGCCCACGATTTGCCATAGGAATCAATGTTAAAAGGCCCGATGGACACGATTTTCATGTTAAATGGCTGAATGGACCCGATTTTACCATAGGAAACAATGTTAAATGGGCCTTAGAGCCCAAATAGTTACCCTGAACTCTGAAATGGCCCCCCCAATTGTTTACGCCACCCCACGATCAACGTCAACCCGAAGCGTGGCGAGCGCAGCGAGCCCGCGAGGGGCGGCGGTACGCGTCCTCCGACCTTTTCATACCCCCACTATCCACGTCGGCGTGGAGTTGAGAATAGAATAGTGTGGCGAGCGCAGCGAGCCACCGAGCCCGAAGCGTGGCGAGCGCAGCGAGCCCCGCGAGGGGACGCGGATACCTTCACAGGTAAACGCGTCCCTTCGCGGGCTTCACAGGTGTCCGCGTCGCCATGGACACCTGTGAAGCCCGCGAGGGGACGCGTATAGCTGTGAAGGTATCCGCGTCCCCTCGCGGGGCTCGCTGCGCTCGCCACGCTTCGGGCTCGGTGGCTCGCTGCGTTCGCCACACTATTCTATTCTCAACTCCACGCCGACGTGTATAGTGGGGGTATGAAAAGGTCGGAGGACGCGTACCGCCGCCCCTCGCGGGCTCGCTGCGCTCGCCACGCTTCGGGTTGACGTTGATCGTGGGGTGGCGTAAACAATTGGGGGGGCCATTTCAGAGTTCAGGGTAACTATTTGGGCTCTAAGGCCCATTTAACATTGTTTCCTATGGCCACATCGGGTCCATTGAGGCATTTAACAGTAAAATCGTGTCCATCGGGCCTTTTAACATTGATTCCTATGGCAAATCGGGAGCATCGCGTCGCGGGCATCGCGGGTACATTTATGGCCGGCCGCGACGCGACCGACGCGATTTCCATGTTTAACATGGGTTTCAATGGGAAATCGCGGGCATCGCATCGGTCGCGTCGCGGCCAGACATAAATGTACCCGCGATGCCCGCGATGGGCGCCGTACTAGGTAAAGAGTACCCTCAAAAGTCCTAATAATATGGTTTGCGCTCCACCGAGTAGGTGGAGCGCAAACCATATTATTAGGACTTTTGAGGTATAATTATAGGGAATTTTACCCCGTTTTTAAGGCGTTAAGCCTTAATACACTTAGGTTTAGGAAGTTCATTATTAATTAACACTACTTAATGATTATTAATTATATAAAATCTCAAAATAACTCTAAAAAATATTTTAAAAAATATTGAAAAAAATTAAAAACAGTAGTTGATCTTAAAATTAACACATATGACTAAAACTAACACTATTCTATCTTTTTCTAATTAAATAAAATTAAAAACCTTTAATTTATCTAACAGGAAGTGATGTCACCAGTCACTCCCTATATATACCCTGGCCAGGACAGTTGATAGTTCACTTGGTGTTTGGACACAGGAGAGCACACATCTCTAGGAGCCAGAAAGGTAATATATTGTCACTCACTATAGTATTTTAATTTAACACTTCTATGGAAGCACTTAGTAATTTCTATATTATCGGGTAGGTCTATAGCCCTTTTATTTAGACGACATCTTTACTCCTGTGTTCCTCAAGGTGATCGCATATTGGAAATTGGAGGTATGATAGTCTATTAATGATCACTATGTTAGTATATAATGACCACTATCCTATTAATTCACACTAACTAGAATTTATTTAATTTATTTAAATTTATTTCACAGTATACCCCGGATTACTGTATAAGGGGACTACACTCCAAAGATTATATATATAAAAAACTTTTTACGAGTTCAGAACATTTTTTCTCATTAATGGTATGTATATAAGCCACATCCAATTTAATTAAATTATAAGCTGCATTATGGGAGTCTTTTAAAAAAAAATTCCATTTTCGATCATACATTACTAGGTACTTCAATACCCGAATTAATCTAACAGAAGTTCTTCAAATCCCATTACGGGCACCGCCCATTGCCCAAAGATCTTTTATGAAATAGAGAGATTCGGGATTACTTCCACTACAGGTAATTATTAAGTACCACTCAATTATTAATTACCACTCAATGAGATAGTAATTAGACCTATAAGATTACAGGTATATCTATATCTATTCTAGCCAAAAGCTTGAACCTATACTACTACGAATCAACTAATTTATTGTTATTAAAGGACATATTAAGGTATAGTACCATAGACAATTAATATTTACTAATAAACTAAATTGGGGATTATAGGTAGACCCATGGATTTACATTTGTATTTATATCCATTTCTAGTAAACAGTTTGAGCCTGTAACCGGACCTTATACCACTGCAAATTTACAAAATTGTTGATTAAAGACCTAATAAGGTAAAGTACCATCATATTAAATCAAATTACATGTTAAAGAGCGGTGTTTTACACACCAATTATCAACTTTGGGTGCAGAGTTTTTCTTGTTCCCCACTTATTCCTCTATGATATGACAAAACACGGTCTGTCAAAATATATTTATGTCAAAATATATTTATATCCTTTGTCTTCTTCTGTTCTCCTCCTTTCCTTTTAAATTCGATTCTAAATCCGAATCTGATGTACAACTGTATATACTTGTACTTGTCTTTCCTATGTTATGCTATTTTAGAATTTTAAAATTATGTTCTACTTTTTGTAGATCCACTACAAAACTATTTCACCCCCGATGAAGTCTCATAAAGAGACGAAACGCGTTGGGTAACCATTGACTACCATTGTGATCCATAAACCAAAGAACACACCTGTATTAGAAAAACCTTCCATAAGATGTTATGAGGTTTCTGTTTTAAATGTTTTAAATAAATGTTTTCTACTTTGAAATTGTTTATGGTCTATCTGGTAATATAAAGGAAAGACAGGAAGTATCCTGATAAGTGTACAGGGCGCTATATAACACTTTTGGTTTGGATATATATATATATATATATATATATATATATATATATATATATATATATAAAAAATGTAGATCCAGACTGCGCACAGCCACAAGCTTCAGAAAATAGGAGTGCGTCCTTGGGTCAGGATGTAGTGCAGCTCTCTCCAAATAAAGCCAGACCTTAGCTTTAATTGTCCCAATCACATGTAGAAAGAAATTGGAGAAAAAGCGCAGATATGAGCAAAGTGTAAAACAAATTTTACTAAAAGTGCAGGCTCACATACATCATAGATAACAGCAAACAGCTTGCCACAGTGATATCCAACACGGTGCACCAACGACTCGATAGCCGGGACCAGCCTTTTCGCCGCCGCCAGGGCCTCCGTGGTCAGGAACTCCAAAAGCACAATGTTGTCAGTTTAGGCCACGCCCAACCGGTTTCGTCATCTGGGGACTTCGTCAGGGGGTGTAGCCATCCAAAGTACTGGTGTTATACTTATAGTAGGTCGCACAGCTGATATTGATGTGCTGACGAGCTGCTTTAGTCATGCTCCAAGCTCTCACTGATACCTATCAACATCGTTAAAGCTAATTGCCTAGCAGCAGTAATAAACCATTTATAAAGACACAAAGAAAGAAAAAATATATGTGCCTCTCACACACATAAGTAAAATACAATCAATACATAAAAATACAAATATAATACAATACAATTACAACTAAAGCAGCTCGTCAGCACATCAATATCAGCTGTGCGACCTACTATAAGTATAACACCAGTACTTTGGATGGCTACACCCCCTGACGAAGTCCCCAGATGACGAAACCGGTTGGGCGTGGCCTAAACTGACAACATTGTGCTTTTGGAGTTCCTGACCACGGAGGCCCTGGCGGCGGCGAAAAGGCTGGTCCCGGCTATTCAAGTCGTTGGTGCACCGTGTTGGATATTACTGTGGCAAGCTGTTTGCTGTTATCTATGATGTATGTGAGCCTGCACTTTTAGTAAAATTTGTTTTACACTTTGCTCATGTCTGCGCTTTTTCTCCAATTTCTTTCTACATATATATATATATATATATATATATATATATATATATATATATATATATATATATATATATAAAGCTGGCCTTCTCAGGGGCAAATCTCCAAGTGCAGTTAAGTAATTCTAGCAATGCAGTAGATATGTACAGAAGTTATTCCCGTCTAGATATTTTCTTTCCTAACATCATACGAAGAAGCATACCTCTGTGGGTGCATAATATATTATATACCGTAAATTGTTTATGAAGTGCTACTGGTAGTGTATGTTTTAATTGAATAGTTGGTATTTTTTTTATATTTCACATTTTAACAATCATTTAAAAAAAATAGTGTTTTTTTTGGTATGATAGTTACCTATGTAGACCTGTGTGCGTTTGGGTTGGGATCATTTGGTCTATTGCATTATGGTCGAAAGTCATTAGGTCGAATCCATTAGGTCGACATGCTAAAAGGTCGACATGACTCTAGGTCGACATGATTCTAGGTCGAAAGGTCATTAGTTCGACAGGTCATTAGTTCGACAAGGTCATTAGTTCGACATTGTATATGTCGACATTCACAAGGTCGACATGGGGTTTTTCACTGTGTTTTTACCTGAATGTCAACACAGTCGACATGGACACAGTTTAAAGTGCACTGCATCCCCTCGCATCGCTCGCTGCGCTCGCTATGCGTCAGGCACGGTGCCTCGCTACGCTCGGCACACTATTTTATTCTCCCACCACGCCCTAGTGGATGGTAGGGCATGAAATACCGCCTGTCGGCACATGTTGGCTCAAAAAACAGTGAAAAACTCCATGTCGACCTTGTGAATGTCGACATAGACAATGTCGAACTAATGACCTTGTCGAACTAATGACCTGTCGAACTAATGACCTTTCGAACTAGAATCATGTCGACCTTTTCCCATGTCGACCTAGAGTCATGTCGACCTTTTAGCATGTCGACCTAATGGATTCGACCTAATGACTGTCGACCATAATGCAGTAGACCAAATGACCGCATCCCGTGCGTTTGTTGTTTGAGATTGTGTTACTAATGACAAAATAACTGCTTGCAAAGTTTATACTATGACTGTGATGATTTTGAGCTTATACAAATATAGATATTTATCATGCCTTTAAACATAACTGATTTTCCCAGCTGCTTCTCGTCCATCTTCCACAGTCGCCATCCCACCGGTCAAAGACGGAGATTTGGAGGAGGTTACAGGTAATAATTATCGATGTCATTGTCAACAAGTGAACTGATCACTAACACCGCTGTCATCATGTAGGACCTTCTGCTCCTGTAACACCCCCCCCCCCCTCCCTTTGGGTCCCATGAGGATTCGACCACCGGTGGAGACTGTGACCACTCCCCCCATGTACACAAAGCCAAACCGCACTTGCGGAAGGCAACAGAATTGTGCAACTTCTGACAAATTGCAGATGACAGAAAACCACCTTTATCTAATTTAAATTGTTTCCGAATATTATAGATTTCAGTATCAACAGAGATTTTAGATTATACTTTTTCCTTTCAAAATAATACACTGTAATCCTTTATTTTTAAATTTTGCATTGAATAAGTCTAGATAGTTCCCATTGCAAAAAACGCATTTATTAAGGATAAATTTTTACCAACCAATGGTTTCTAATACAGTATGTTGCATGTGTTGGTGTCAATATGGCATTGTATAAATACTCAAAATGCACTTTGACACAATTCTAGCATATTTTTTTTTTTAAATAAAAAGTTTAATTAAAATATAATAGTAATAGCCAACCAAAAATTCAGGGTAAGGTAAATTAATTCATAACAAAAAAAAAAACACACACTATTAATACCTGTATAAACGTAAACACATTTGGATTATTGATAAAAGCAAGTGATTGGCATTGTCATGTTGTCCCAAATGTTTGATGTTGGTATGTAGACAATTCCAACAGAGTCACTAATGTGTACAAAAATTGTATTAACGAGGTTATTCCTAATTTAATGTTTAAAAGTAATGTTTTCATTTTGTTTAAAACATGCAAGCTACAGCTGGAGACACACTCATCTAGCCTGCCTGTGGCGGTTGGCGTGCCACATTGACATTTGGCAAATGGTGTTACCGGATGAGTGCAATACCAGTGATCATCCACCAGATGTCACTTTTTAAAATCAGCACTGCGCATGTGTCAGATGTATAATGCAAAGCTATAGCGAAAGAATTTGACTGCACAGTTCAGCCTGCAGAGCGCTGAGCCTAGGACACAGAGGGTGAGCACCGATCAGCTCCCCCTCTTTATCCTAGGCTTGGCACTCTGCAGGCTGGACTGTGCAGTGTCCCTGACTAAGGAGCCCGGAGCTGCCGTGTGAGAAACACTGAGTGTGCAGACAGGGGGGTGGCGCTGTGCCGCTGTCACTGCATGTGGAGGAGGGAGCGCAGCGGGTGCAGCAGTAGGTACCGTATTGAACCTGCAAAATAAAGGCCTGGTTAAACAGTGGCATTACATGCAGTGTAAGGTGAATAAGATTATGCTACTGTGTGCTGTAATTAAAAAAAAAACACAACCTGTGACATCATAAGCCTTTTTTTATGGTGCGTGCCTCAAGCATGCACTGTCTCTATTATAAGGTATGGGACGGACTCTTCCGGTGGGCGGACCTAGCTGATGGCCGCATCTTAAGGAGCTCTCCGGCCCCAGACACATACAACTGTCTAAAAGGGCGAGAAAAAACCAACGGAGGAGTCCCAGGGCTCTGTGGACCCCCGACTAGGAGATAGAGGTGGGCAAGAGGCAGGTACCCGGCTCCCCACCGCACAAAATACCCCGGAATCGGCGCCTGAACCGGCGCGCTACAGGAGAGCGGGCGCCATCTTGAAAACGCACCGTTCACCCCGCCAGCTACTCACCGCCAGAACACTGCCCGGGCAAATCCAGCTGGCTCGAACAGAGGACCACCGGGGACCCGAGCGGTGACCTCACCGTACAGGAGGGAAAAGGCAGAGCAGCGGAGACCCGGAGACTGTGCTCCACCAGATCGCGGACGCCATATTGGATGTGGCAGACGGCAGCAGAGGCATACGAAGCGGCAGGCAAGTGACTTGAGGAGGGGGAGAAGGGACACCTCAGCAGGCTGGGCGTCCCAAATACCCCTCACCAGACTCCACAACCGCCCTAGCCCTCCCAAACCAGTATAAGGCCCACGAAAGTAGCTCACAGAGAGCTGAATCAAAAGTGCACCAGACGCCATCTTGGTACAGGCACACTCGCAGACAGCGTCTGCCTGACAGGGAAAAAAACGCTGCAAAAGACTCTGCATAAACAATAAGAAGGCTCACCCCCAGCACCCTGCAGAAGCATAAAGCTTATACCAAATATAACAAACCCTGCAAAACTGGTGAACAGCAGTGCCTTATCAGACCAAACTGCAGCAATAAAAGATCTGACACACAGAGGACTGAGCACTAACCTTAGAGCAGCCCCTGAAGTAAACAACTTGGGAAAAGTGTACAGGCTTTCACATCACTTCTCATAACATAGCCCCAGAAGACAAGAAACAGCACTTTAGTGCTAAACTTGAAGTGAGCCACAAATCTTTAAAACAAGCCAACACTGCCTCCCTGTGGAAAGTGGTGAAATAACACATCTATCAGTTATCCCATCCACATTGATATTAAAGAAAGAGAGCTATCACAGCCTCTGAGACTAAGCACATATGTCAGCAATGGATAAATACGTTGGAAAAACGCCGAGGGGTGGAAGAAACGCACCTACGGTGAGAAATAAAGATAAAAGATCCTCGCCCACGCACGAGTCTACCCTTCCAGCATCACCGGCTGACAAAAGAGCGTCACGGGAAGTAGACCCCCCCACAGAGAGCACCTCCTCCACACTACATGCACAGGAAATTGCGGCCATACTCTCACCTCTACTTGACGAGAAACTATCTGGTATAAAGGATGCCATAGAGTCAGTGGTTTCGCAATTGGGTGATTACGGCTCAAGATTCGAAGAAGCGGAACAACGCATTTCTAATGTGGAAGATGACCTCATTGCTGCAAAAAATACGATAGCATCACAGGAAACCACCATACTAGCCATCCAGGAGAAATTGGAAGATATGGAAAACAGGAATCGCAGGAATAATCTACGCCTCATTGGCCTACCAGAATCAGTGAAACACCGTGAGCTGCTACAGTTAGTTTCAAAATGGCTACCGGAGGAACTCAAATGCCTGCCACCTGCGGGCGTAATACAAATCGAAAGAGCACACCGCATAGGCCCTGACAACCAAGACAAAAGGAGAAGACCGAGACCTGTCATCTTCAAATTCCTCAATT
Source organism: Crinia signifera (assembly GCF_055691185.1). NCBI lineage: Eukaryota > Metazoa > Chordata > Amphibia > Anura > Myobatrachidae > Crinia > Crinia signifera. The sequence goes on from NC_139217.1 coordinate 43,989,323, forward strand.
ATCTGGACAAGATAACTGTGATGGAAGCATATCGTAAAATAGGAGACCTACAGTACCAAGGAGAACGTCTGCTACTATTCCAGGACTTCTCCTACCAGGTAGCGATGAAGAGAAGAGAATTTGCACCCATATGTACATCACTGTTCGAGGCAGGTATCAGGTTCGCATTGATGTACCCAGCAAAATTGCGCGTTCAGCGTGATGGAAAGCAACATTTTTTTGACACAGTTACCTCGGCACAGAACTTTCTGGACTCTATTGTGAATGATACTTCTCACATGTCGGACGCTGACTGATGATCGTTGACATATACTTGCAAGTATATACCCATTGAAATAGCGTAAAAATGTTGTTTTGGCTAAAGCATTATTGGATTCAAATGATGACACTTAGTCTAGTTGCCCCCCAGGGGTGCGTTATACAGTTGGTGTCAAACAGACACAAAGTTCCCTCCCCCCTAAACTGTTATCTAGTCAATTGTTATAGTACCGGTCACAACAGGCAAGGTTGGCCTGATCACTGGGTTCGTAAAAATATAAAAATTGTAAGAACTGTTAGATATCTTCAACAAATGCGTAGTGGGTCACACTATAGGACTAATCACAAAACTAGCTTCGTGGACAGGCCCCAGCTCACTGGGACTGGGGTCCCCGCGGGGCAGACGTTTACAATATTTGACACGATTCCCTTAACAGGCATTGGTTAAATGAGCACACAAACCGCTGATACGCTTGTCACGCGCACACATATACGATTCCTATCATGGAATATAGAGGGTCTAAATACTCCTCTCAAGAGGAAAAAGGTTCTGCAACACTTGAAACGTCTGAAACCGGATGTGGCAGTGTTGCAGGAAACACATTGGAGGGAGGGTGACCTTAATACCCTTAGGGACACTTGGTTCACGGAATTCCATGCAGCCTCCTATACGAGTAAGAGACGAGGAGTCCTTATCATTATTAACAAATCCCTGAGGCATGAAGTGATAGACACCCAGAAAGACCCTGAGGGACGCTATGTGTTTTTGAAACTAAAGATAGAAGGTGAGCTGTTCACCATAGCAACACTATATGCTCCTAACGGTCCCAATACTGTCTTCTACACAAACCTGTTTGTTCAATTACAGGGCTGGGCGGAGGGTCATGTGATCCTAGGCGGTGATTTTAACGCCACGCAAAAACAGTCACTAGATAGAAATAATAATGCAAGTGGTGATATGCCACCCCCTGCTCTGGGCTTATTGATGAGCTCTCTGGACATCACAGACCCTTGGCGCTACCTACACCCGGTTGAGAGAGATTACACATTCTACTCTCACCCTCATCACACCTCCTCGAGAATAGATTTTTGGTTACTACCCACACACATGCTAAACAGGGTTAAAAGTGCCCGCATTGAACCCATACTGATTTCAGACCATGCTCCTACATGGTTTGAATTGGCTTTAACCACACCTACACAACATTCCTACAACTGGAGGTTTCCTTCATATCTAGCAGATTCCCCCGACTTTCAATCAGAATTAAGACAGCACTTCCTAAATTATGTCGATGACAACATTCAACACATAGACGACATTAATCTATTCTGGGCAGCGTCCAAACCAGTGATACGTGGACATGTAATATCATACACCTCAACCAGGAAAAAAAAACTAAATGCTAGATTCCTAGAACTGAGTACAGCTGTTTCAGACTCATATGAAGCCATGTTAAGAGACGACTCCTTAACCAACAGACAATGCTACGCTGACACCAAAGCATTATACGACAGCCTATGTACTGAAAAAGCACAATGCACACTAGATTTTCAAAAACAGCGATATTTCAGGTGGGGAAACAAATCCGGCAAGTTGTTAGCTACCATTGCCCGTGGACAGCGCCCACAACACCATGTCAATAAGTTAACCGTAGACCAGAGACTACTCACTGAAACAACAGACATAGCGGACTCCTTTCTAAATTATTACACAAATCTATACTCCTCCCCTACAGACCATCCAGCACTAGGGATGGATTTTCTTAGGAGGGCGTCGCTCCCAATATTAACTCAAACTGAAAGAGAAACTTTAACAGCACCCATTACGGATTTGGAATTAGAATCGACCATAAAAGGTCTCCCAAAGGGGAAGTCGCCGGGCCCAGATGGCCTAGGAGCGGACTATTACAAAATTATACTACCACACCTCAAAACACACTTACTGTCACTCTATAACTCTATATTAGCTGGACATGCCGCACCCCCTGACTTTAACCAGGCAAGGATCATATTACTACCAAAACCAGGTAAAGATCCTACTCTGGTCGGCTCCTATCGCCCAATTTCCTTGTTAAATCAAGATTTAAAAACACTGACCACCATAATGGCCCGCAGATTGCAAGTGGTTTTACCGAAACTACTTCATCCATCCCAAACAGGCTTCGTTAAAGGTAGATCATCCGTACATAATATTAGACAAGTAGTGGCGGCCCTAACTAAATCCCAGTCAGCAAAACAGGGAGGTTCTCTGCTAGTGAGCTGCGACGCAGACAAAGCATTCGACAGGGTATCCTGGCCCCATCTCCTAAGGGTGCTCCACACCCAACAATTTGGGGTAAATTTTATATCTTTTTTCCGCAAACTTTACAATAGACCTACAGCAGTCCTTACTGTAAACGGCCTAAACACAGCAAGCTTCGTATTAGCCCGAGGCACCAGACAGGGATGCCCACTTTCCCCGCTGTTATTCAATCTGGCCATTGACCCCCTGATTAGGCTATTTCACCAACAAGATGATTGGCAGGGAATAAAATGCGGAGGAACGGAATTGAAGGTCTCGGCTTACGCCGATGACTTACTACTTTATTTTAATAACCCCCAAGAAGCGTTCCCAGGGTTCTTAAAAACATTAAAAGAATTTGAAGACATATCAGGCTTTGTAATAAATAAAACAAAAACTAAAGCACTGGCACTGCACAGAGGGGCTAAATCTAGATGGCATAATGAGTTCCCATTCATATGGGCAGACAGCTCGTTAACATACTTAGGACTTGAAATACCGGTAGACCCGACCCAATTATACACGGTAAATTACCCCCCACTCATAACAAAGTTGTTGGCAGACCTAAAATCCTGGAAGTCCTTGCCTTTGTCCTACTTGGGAAGATGCCACATGATCAAAATGATCTCCTTCCCAAGGATATTGTATACCATCCAAATGCTCCCTCTTTTGATATCTGAGGCTGATTTACGTACTATAAATTCGGCAATTAGCAAATTTATCTGGGATGGGAAGAAACCCAGAATCTCTATGTTTAAATTGTCACAACATGTGTCATTGGGAGGCATTAATTTACCGTGCATAAAAAGCTATATGTTGGCAGCTAATTTCAGATACGCAATTGACTGGATACATTCCACAAGCTACTATGCTGACACAGGGCTTGAGCAAGCAATGAGCCCACAGGTACCACTGCCGAGTCTCCTTCACATGAGACCAACGGACTATCCACCTGAAATTGCAGGAAATCTATTGTTCACCACGACGTGTAAAGCATGGAGAATGACACGCTCTAGACTCAAGCTATCCACGCATGACACGATATTCAACTCAGTCCTTTATAACACTAACACTAATGGGCAGATAATACAAAACACCAGACTGATTAAATGTTGTGAAGCAAAAGGTCTTAGACTACTGTACCAATTCACAGGAGATGGAGACGACCCCATCATGTCTTACCAACAAATCTGTGAAAAGTATCCAGAGGTGAACTTACCCATCTATGTATATTACCAACTGAGAAGTTATGTATCCAGCCAGGTTAAAAGAATCCCGGCAACTGACAAGACTGCTGGTATAGATATTATGATCAAACATGCTCATAATAGACCGTGCACCACCTCTTTACTATATTTACATATAAAAAGACGCATAGATATAGACACACTAGACTCAGGCATGGCAAAATGGACCGTAGACCTGCCCAACATAACACTACCCTCCCTTCTGTCTGCCTTTGTAAGGTTGAATAAAACATTGATATCGGCCTCATACATGGAAATGCAGTACAAGTTACTGCATAGAACGTATTATACTCCAAAGCGAATGTTACAGATGGGCGCTGCAGAGAACTCTTGTTGTTTTAAATGTAAAATGCCTGAAGCAGATATTCTGCATTGTATGTGGAGTTGTCCGGAGGTTCAGAATTTTTGGGGCAACGTATGTACATATATCAAATCTCAATATAATATTACGTTCACCGCCACCCCTGAATGGGCACTATGGGACATATACCCAACCCCCAATAACATCCGCCAAACAGCGGGGCAACGAATATTCCTATCTAAAATAGCCGCAGCAGTACGTAAAACCATTTTATCGCAATGGATACAATCTAACACTCTGTCTATATCCCTATTAGTGCCCCGGATATCCCACCTTTTCCAAATGGACTGGCTGGAGATGTCGTTAAATAAGGACGCAAAGGCAAAAAAATTCTTTGCAATTTGGTTGCCATATATAAAATCCTTACCAGAGTCTATAAAAATGACCCTTAGGAAGGCTGTCCAACTAACGTCATGGTATAATCTAATGTTACTACAGCATAATACACCCCCCTTTTGAGGAACCCTCACTTGTCATTGTAAACACCCTTAAGTGTGCATATCACAGCTTGTTGCCACAAAATGGTGCGAAAATGACCCACTATAATGTAAGATGTCTATACTACAACAGGAAACACATGACACATTGTTATTGTTGTAAAAGTAAAGTTATTTATTAGATGGTTTCATTTATTACTTGTGTAAAATTTATGCTAAAGATCCTGAAAAACAATGTATTACAAGAGCATGACAATTTTGTAATGTACAGTTCTTCAATAAAAAAAGTATAAAAAAAAAAAAAAAAAAAAAAAGGTATGGGACGGAGGGCACAAATTTATAGTTTGCAGGAGGGCGCCCAACCCCCTAGCACTGGCCCTGGGGGATCTCCGTATGCCTAATATAAGAGCATTGGATAAGTTGACTTTGATAAGCTACGATTTATAGCTGATTGGCTCTTACACACTAAATGTTGTTCCTATAGGGACTTGGAAAATGCACTTTTTCACCCACAAGCTCCAGCAGCTTTATTTTACACCCCCAAGTCACAACTTCCCCAAATATTATCTCCAACATTCTTTTATGGAATACATAAAGGGGGTCATTCTAACTGACTCTGTAAGCTGTGAAGCTCTCAGCTTACTGAGTCCCTGTGATGCGGCCCTGGCAAATCCCCGCCCCCCTACCAGGGCCGGTGCTAGGGTGTCCGGCGCCCTCCTGCAAACCATACATTTTGCGCCCTTTCACATTGCCATTGCAACAAGCTGCAGCCCGATTGTGGGAGCGTATGCAACATGCAATCCTATGGAGGATCTCGGGTGCATGTACATGTATGCATACACCATCTCAGTGCTGTGTCCGTAAAATGTTGCAGGCACTAAAGGTGCCCATACAGGCTGTGAGAATCGCATACGTTATGGTATAGATTGCATCGTACGGAATGCATGCAATGTGTGTGCAATCCGAAAGCAGTACAAAAAGTATGTGCAGCACATACTTTTTGTACTGTGCGATGCAATGCTTGCAGGAGCGCACATAGCATCGCACACTGCTATTGCAGCGTGTATGGCCACCTTTAGGCACATAACCCAGCCCATTATTTAAAAAGTGTCTAAATTAATATAAAAAATCTACAATTATTAAAAAAATGGTTATAAACATGTATAATAAAAGACTCTCTGTTATTTTGCTGTTTAACTCTTGTGCAGTCCCTCCTCTTCTATCTGCATAGGCAGGATGCTGAGGACGCCATTAAACCCCTCTCGTGACTGAGGGGGAAAGGAGGGGAGAAAAGGAGGAAATGGAAGAAGAGGAGAGGAGATAGAGGGGGCGGAGTGTTGAGGACTGGCAGTGGCACTGGCACAGCACACTGAGAAGAGGGAAGGAAGGGGAGGCGGCACTGCTGCCTGTTCGTCATTTCATTGACAGCTGATAGGCGCAGGGAGCAATGGGTAGGGGGTGGATCCGGACATGTCATCCAGGCATTCACAAACAGCCCTACATGCCTCAGCGCAAGTGTCCATGAGGAAGAGGGGGCAGGTCGCAGGAGGAGGACAGTGTGTGCACAGTGCAGGGAGCTGCTCAGCCTCTCCATACTGCCACCCGCTGTCAGACAGGCCCTGCGGGTGGCGTGCAGGCTGTGTGCACTCGCGGTGCAGGAAGCACCTCTTTATAATGCTGCCCGCCCACTGTCAGACAGGCGGCGTGCAGGAGGCAGTGACAGTGAGGCAGCTTTAGTAGAGCAGGGAGGGAGACAGCGCCTTTTCAGCATAGCGCCTCCCTGCTTTGCAGGAGCTGCTGAGTGGGTAGCGCCGGCCCTGCCCCCTACCACCGTTTACCCTAGCAACCATGCGAGGGGATCTGTTACGAAGACCCATCCCCTGGCATGTGCCCACAGCAGGAGAAATCATTCGATGGTCGGCGACCATCGAATGATTTATCCTGCCTTCACAAATATAAGTCAGTGGAGACTGACCTATATTTTCGGGCGCCCAGGACAAAGGCAGGCTGGGCGGCTGACGTCATATGACATCAGCCACCAGCCTCCGGCAGGCATTGGCCTGTCCACATACTCATGGGGACGCCCAGCATTTTCATGGGGATGCCCATGAAACGCTGGCCATTCCCAAGTCCCAGCGCCGCCACTGCCCCCTCCCTCCCCTTTGTGAACTGCCTGGTGATACTGTAAATCGAAGAGGCCATTCGCAATCGGAGTTTGCACATGCGCAGGAAGGTGCATGCGAAATCTGGACAGGGGATGAATGTACATGTATGCATACACCATCTCAGTGCTTTGTCCGCAAAATGTTGCAGGCACTAAAGGTGCCCATACAGGCTGCGAGAATTGCATATGTTATGGGCTAGATCGCATCGCACGGCATGCATGCAATGTGTGTGCAATCCGAAAGCAGTACAAAAAGTATGTGCAGCGGGAGCGCACATCGCATCGCATGCTGCTATTGCAGCGTGTATGGCCACCTTTAGGCACATAACCCAGCCCATTATTTAAAAAGTATCTAAATTAATATAAAAAAAATCTACAATTATTAAAAAAATTGTTATAAACATGTATTATAAAAGACTCACTGTTCTTTTGCTGTTGGGCAGTCCCTCCCCTTCTATCTGCCTAGGCAGGACGCTTAGGACGCCATTAAAACCCTCTCGTGACTGAGGGGGAAAGGAGGGGAGAGAAGGAGGAGATGGAAGAAGAGAGGAGGAGATAGAGGGGGCGGAGTGTTGAGGACTAGCAGCAGGGGCGGATTGGGCCACCGGGATACCGGGAGAAATCCCGCTGGGCCGGCCCAATCCACCCTCTGTCGGGCGGGCTGGTCATGACTGCCGGCCGGCCTGGTTACTGAGAGGTCGTCAGTGCGGCCGGCAGCAGTGCTTCCGGCCAGCTCACTAAGCTGCCAGCACTGCGCTGCCGCATCGCACACCCTTCACAGGCACAGCTGGATTCTGCTGTGCCGTGCGGACTGTCTGACAGAAGGCGCAGCGTTAATAGAGAGCCGCCGCGGGATAGGACTGTGGGCGTGGCTTCATTACCCACGCCAGTGACCCAAGAGATCACAGCAGGGAGCCGCCGAGCCATATATCTTGGAGGCGAACAGAATGTGAGACATGTGCGGGTATTATTTTTCAGGGGGAGGGAGGAGAAAGATGTTCATATGCAGTGTGTTTGTGTGTGTGTTGGGGGGGATGTGTGTGTGTGTGTGTGTAGGGGGGGGTTCATATACATTATGTGTGTGTGTAGGGGGGGTATATGTGTGCATATACAGTATATGTGTGTGTGGGGGGGGGGATGTGTACATATTTATACAGTGTGTGTGTGTAGGGGGGTTCATATACAGTATATGTGTGTGTGGGGGGGGTGTGTACATATTTATACAGTGTGTGTGTGTAGGGGGGTTCATATACAGTATATGTGTGTGGGGAGTATATGTGTGCATATACAGTATATGTGTGTGTGGGGTGTTCATATGCAGTGTGTGTGTGGGGGGATGTGTGCATATACAGTGTGTGTGTGTGTGTGTGTGTGTGTGTGTGTGTGCTCATATACAGTATATATGTGTGTATATAGTATGTGTGTGTGGGGGGATGTATGCATTTACAGTATGTGTGTGGGGGGGATGTGTGCATATACAGTGGTGTGTGTGTGTATGTGTTCATATACAGTATATATGTGTGTATATAGTATGTGTGTGTGGGGGATGTGTGCATTTACAGTATGTGTGTGTGGGGGGGGGGATGTGTGCGTATACAGCACTGGCACAGCTCACTGAGTAGAAGGAAGGAAGGAAGGAAGGGGAGGTGGTACTGCTGTCTGTTCGTCATTTGATTGACAGCTGACAGGCTCAGGGAGCAATGGGTAGGGGGCAGATTCGGACATGACATGTCATCCAGGCATTCACAGACAGGGCTACATGCCTCATCGCAAGTGTCTGTGACTAAGAGGGGGCAGGTCACAGGAGGACAGTGTGTGCACTGTGCAGGGAGCTGCTCAGCTTCTCCATACTGCCGCCCACTGTCAGACAGGCCTGCGGTCGGTGTGCAGGCTGTGTGCACTTGCGGTGCAGGAAGCAGCTTCTGTTTATACCATTGAGCAGAGAACAAACCACCATGGGATTCGAACTCTAGTCTCCACCACCATGACATACCAAGTACCTGCCGATATACTGACTGAGCCAAGGGAGATGCGGTGCAGGAAGCAGCTTTTTATACTGCCGCCCACCCGCTGTCAAACAGGCGCTGTGAGCGGCATGCAGGAGGCAGTGACAGTGAGGGCTGAGGCAGCTTTAGCAGAGCAGGGAGGGAGACTGCTCTTTTCAGCATGGCGCATCCCTGCTTTGCAGGAGCTGCTGAGTGGGTAGCGCTGGCCCAGTCTGAAGCCCAGGGAGGCGACAGCCATGCAAAAGGGCCGCCCACCCCAGATGAAGAGCACAGATGAAGATGAAGAGGCTGAAGTCCTGGGAGGCAGTGGCCATGCAAAATAGCTTGAAAGGCCGCCGCCCCCAGATGAAAAAAATGCAGAAGTAAAAAGATGCAGTTTAATAAAAATATTTTGAACCTGTTTTTTATATTTACTTTTACTATATTAACTAGAGGGGGCTATAGGTAGCAGTGGGCCTGTAATGCCCAACATGCTGGTACTGTGGTCCTACTGTAAAATACAATATTACAGCTTACTACAGTTTAAAACCAGCTGTCAACTCCTCACCCACTGCCCTGGGGTGCAAGGGATAGCCCGGGGCTTCAGACCAAGCATGGGGTGCCCTGGAAGGGGGCCCCCACCTCCCCAAAATCTCCCGGCCTGGGCTAACTACTTAGGGTGGTTAATGCTTTGGCCACGGGACCCTGCCAAGTGTGTCCCCTGGCTATGGCATCACACCCCCTGCTAGTGGAGCCTGGTGCTGGTCCCTAAATATCATTTTGTCCTCCATATTTTGGGAACCAGGGCCAGCTCCAAAAGACCGGTTCTGGATCTGAAAATACGGGGAATCCCATATCATTTTATCCCTGCCAAAAACTGCATTCTGCTAAACAAGATGTGTGTAGACACAAGAAGCTTTATCCCTCTAAACAGGATCCTGTTCAACTGCTTCCTGCTAAAAGGCAATGTGTAGATGCAGCCTAAGCAATCTGAGATAGACAATATTGACTAAGCAGGAGAAAAACTGGGAGATTTGGGCTAATCTTATAGGAGATTTTGACTATCTAGTCAAAGTCTCCTGCCAAAATCTCACACTATCAATTGGAATACCTCAGGGCATAGACTTGGGACCTATGCTTTTCCAAATCTATACCATATCTCATGGCAAACTAATCAGCTCTTTTAGATTTCAGTAGTATCTGTAAGCAGATGATCCTGCAATCTATCTATCCTCCCCAGACTTGTCACCGCCTGTATTCAGGGGCGTAACTAACTATTTAGCGCCCCCTGCCGCACGTGGGGGGTGCCCCCCCGCCGCACCTAACCTGCCCCACCTTCTTACCCGCGGTCTGCGTCTCGCCCGGCTCTCTGTCGGGACCTTCCTGATGTCACGGTCCCGGCCGGCTCCTGCTGCTACAATGAAAACGGACTCTTAGAAAATGGCTGCCCCCATACTGCAGACAGAAAACTGTCTGCAGTATGGGGGCAGCCATTTTCTAATAGTCAGTTTTCATTGCAGCAGGAGCCGGCCGGGACCGTGACGTCAGGAAGGTCCCGACAGAGAGCCGGGCGAGACGCAGACTGCGGGTAACTATAGCCCCGCAGCCCCCCCGGCGGCGCCCCCAATTTCTCTGCGCCCCCCCGCCACCGTGGGGGCTGCGGAGCTATAGTTACGCCACTGCCTGTATTGGTCCGTGTCACTGAATGCCTTTCTGATGTTTCATCTTGGATGTCATCTCGTCACCTAAAAGGTAATATTTCAAAAACAGAATCAAGTATGTTTCCACCAACCAATAGTAGTTACCAGCCTGATAACTCTATCAATGTTGAGAACACAACAATCAGTCCTAGCCAGCATGCTCGTGGCCTAGGTGTCCTCCTTGTCTCTGAACTGTCTTTTGTTCCCTACATTCAATCTGTCTCAAAATCATGTTACATATAGTACATATAAACTATATAGACAAAATAAGCCCATTCCTTACAGAAAACACTGCAAAAACTCTAATCCTGCACACCGGGGTTGCTAAAGGCCACACCTCCTTGCGGCAGTTCCTTGCATTAGACTCCGCACCCTCGTTTGGTCTAGTCAAGCCACTCTTACCCTGACTGATTCTATGCATAGGAATTGTATCCTTCCAGCACGGTTACAAGTTTCAAATCCAAAGGCCTCTCATCTTCAGGAGAATCTGCCAGATCCACAACAAATTCCAGGTTTTCAACTACCAGTTTAAATTGTAAAGTACAATATTCAATCTGCTGCACTATATAATAACCTGTTAATGAATAAATAAATAACAAATCTTTCAACAAAGGCTTGATATATCTGTCACTTACATACCTCCCAACTGTCCCGGTCCCATTTTTTTGGCGGACAGTCTGGCATCCCACCCAGGGCCAGCAGTCTCCTGCTGTGTGGGGGTTGGGAGTCTTCCCTGCTACCTGCTGCACTGTGCGCATCTTTTAAAAAAAGATTTCTTACCAGATCTCTCACTTTTTCAAACTCTCATCCTATTAAATCTCAACCACTGGGTGACTTTTAATGAAATGCGAAAATGTGATTATTGCGATTTTATTCGCCAAAACGGCCGAAATTGCATTTTTTCCCGAATTCGCATATTTAATGAGATTTTGCCGTGAAATCGCACTTTGCGCCAGAACTTGCATTCAGATGTTTTCCTATTGTAAAATATAGAAAATGCCAATTTAATGGGGTGCGATTTTGGAAATCGCCCAAAAAAAAAGTATAAAAATCGCAAAAAATAATAGACCAGGTTCTGATTGGCGAATTTGTCAGAAACATGCACAGATCATTGCGATCTATGCATGGTTCTGGTGTAAAAAAAACAGCGTGGGGTCCCCCCTCGTGAGCATAACAAGCCCCGGGCTCAAAGAGCCAGTCCTGGTTTCATAAAATAACGGGGCTGAACAAATAAGGGGCCCAGGATTTTATAAAACCAGCACCAGGTTTAAGGGCCGGTCCTGGTTCCCAAAATACGGGGGACAAAATGTAGGGGTACCCTATATTTCAAGAACCAGCACCGGGCCCAACCAGCCAGCAGGGTAATGCCACAGCCAGGGTAATGCCACAGCCGGCCAAAGCATTCACCCCTGACCGGTCAGCATGTGCAGGGATCCTGATTGGCTGAATTCAGCCAATCAGCGTCCGGCACGTCTTTTCAAAGTCATCACCAGCGCTTCCCGCCGCCGCGCTAGTAGGAGAGGGTAGAGACGGACGGAGTGAAGCTGCCGCTACAGCGGCTACCCGGAACCCCGCTGCCCGTCTTTTCAAAGTCATCACCAGCGCTTCCCACTGCCGTGCAAGTAGGAGAGGGTAGAGACGGATGGAGTCAAGCTGCCGCTACAGCGGCTACCCGGAACCCCGCTGCCTGTCACCAGACCCCCGCTAGCTGCACACAGGAGGTAATTTATGTTGTCAGCGGGGCGGTGAACTGGGGTGGGGTCTCTGGCGCCAGGGCCAAGGCGGTCATTTCGTCCGTCCCCCCCCCGTCCCGTCAGGGGGGGCACCAAATGACTGCCTTGGCCCGGGCGCCGGAAACCCTCGTTTCGGCCCTGACAGAGGACATCATCACACTGACATCCTGTCTCTAGCACACACCGGTCACCACAGAGGGCATTAAACTGACATCCTGTCTCAAGCACACAATGGTCACTGTCACACTGACACCACAGAGGATATCACACTGACATCCTGTCTCTATCACACACCGGTCACTGTCACACTGACACCACAGTGGACATCACAATGACATCCTGTCTCTAGCACACACCGGTCACTGTCACACTGACACCACAGAGGACATCACAATGACATCCTGTCTCTAGCACACACCGGTCACTGTCACACTGGCACCACAGAGGACAACACACTGACATCCTGTTTCTAGCACACCACCACTCACTGTCACACTGACCACACAGAGGACATCATCACACTGACATCCTGTCTCTAGCACACACCGGTCACTGGCCCACTGACACCACAGAGGACATCACACTGACATCCTGTCTCTAGCACACACCAGTCACTGTCACACTGACACCACAGAGGACATCACACTGACATCCTGTCTCTAGCACACACCGGTCACTGTCACACTGACACCACAGAGGACATCACACTGACATCCTGTCTCTAGCACACACTGGTCACTGTCACACTGACACCACAGAGGACATCATCACACTGACAGCCTGTCTCTAGCAAACACCATCACTGTCACACTGACACCACAGAGGGCATAACACTGACATCCTGTCTCTAGCACACACCAGTCACTGTCACACTGACACCACAGAGGACATCACACCGATATCCTGTCTCTAGTACACACCGGTCACTGTCACACTGACACCACAGAGGACATCACACTGACATCCTGTCTCTAGCACACACCAGTCACTGTCACATTGACACCGCATAGGACATCACATGGACATCCTGTCTCTAGCACACACCAGCCACTGTCACACTGACACCACAGAGGACATCACACTGACATTCTGTCTCTAGCACACACCAGTCACTGTCACACTGACACCACAGAGGACATCACACTGACATCCTGTCTATAGCACACAATGCTCACTGTCATGCTGACACCACAGAGAGCAACACACTGACATCTTGTCTCTAGCATATGTGGCACCCCACTCCAGGGGGTACCCCTTTTATTCCTGTGCCCCCAGGGTGTTAACATTGCAGCCAATGCTGCTTAAAGGACCTTCCTGTTATTGTGAGAGCTGCAGGGTAGTTAGGGGTTAAGAGACCCAGCAAGAACCCAGCTCCTATGCATGTGCAGGGATCATGGGACTCCTTTGCCTGATTGGCTACCCAGGACCTGTGAGGAAGAGATCAGATTTCAGCAGCAGTATGAGAAGCACGAAGAGAGAGACATGTGCTGAGAGAAAGCATGCAGGCTGAAGGAGAGACAGAGATGCTGTGTAGAGAGAAGCCCACATCTGAGACCCGGCGCCGGGAGCGAGGACCCAGTAGTGATAGACAGCCAGCACTGCCGACCAGAAGAAGGGGTGAGCAGCACGTGAAGTGAGATAGAGCCCTGTAGGAGTGACTGCAGAGACCTACAGCACAGAACTAGGCAGAGAGGGACACTGCAACCCATCTGGGAGTCACTCAGTGGACGGCCCCACGGAGCATCAGAGGCCAGAATTCATTACCAGCAGGAGCTGGCACCAGAACTAAGGTACCAGGAAGCCCTATACCCCAACCGCAAGCCCGCACCCCAGCAGGGATACCCCCTGAAGTCCTATACCCTCCTGACAGCCCACATCATGGAGGTCCACTTTAATGACTGACATCCTGTACCCTGTTTATTACTGCAGCACAGATAGTTCCAATAATTTACAAGAAGTCACCCTAAAACAGGGGGCTTGCTTGTCCCTATTGAGAGGACCGTTTTAGTGATATATCATAAAGTAGTGTGCACACTAGGATAGGCCATAGACTTGTTTGTCGTGGGACCTTCATCTGGGACTTGGAACTGAGCTTTGCATTACAGTTGGGAGCATATATTGAATGTGTAGCGCCACCTGCTGGACTTTTTAGTACCAAAGCATTACAGTTAGTGAAGTGGTTAAGTGTCTAATTTATTCTTATTGTCATTCTTCTTTAACGTCATTTAATATTGTCTTTTATGCGATCTCTTTTGATAGTCATTGTATCACACTGAGGTGGCCATTGAGCGTCAGACACATTACAGTAGATGTTTATATGCTGCACCTCTTTATTGGTAATGTTTTGCATATGTGTACAAATGCACTGCAGTGTCTAGAGCAGGTGTCTTTTTCAAATAAATGTTTTGTTGCTGCTAACTGTCTAGCTGTGTTTTCTGTGGGTCCTCCTTGGGTTGTGCCATCCCGTGTCACAGGATCTTCATAGGAAGAGGCCATGAAGATCTGAAGCCGGCAAGTCCAGAGTCCAGGTATGCATCACACCACACCGTGTCAGTGAGCCTGTCACACATACACCAATCACTGTGAGACTGACTCCACAGAGGACATCACACTGACATCATGGCTCTAGCAAACACCGTCACTGTCACACTGACACCACAGAGTACATCACACTAACATCTTGTCTCTAGCATACACCGTTCATTGTCACACTGACATCACAGAGTACATCACACTGACATCCTGTCTATAGCACACACTGGTCACTGTCACACTGACACCACAGAGGTCATCACCCTGACATCCTGTTTCTGGCACACACCAGTCACTGTCACACTGATACCACAGAGGGCATCTCACTGACATCTTTTCTCTAGCACACACCGGTCACTGTCACACTGACACCACAGAGGACATCACACTGATATCCTGTCTTTAGCACACACCGGTCACTGTCACACTGACACCACAGAGGGCATCACACTGACATCCTGTCTTTAGCACACACCGGTCACTGTCACACTGACACAGGGTTGCCGACTTTCAAAAAATCCTCTCCGGGAGAAGCCCGGAGAGGAATGTTTCATTGCGAATTTTGGGGGTGGGGCTTAACCGTGACGTCATTAGGCTCCGCCCCCATTACGATAAATAGCCTAAATAACTGATATCCATGGAGGGGCGGGGCTAAAACGACACAATTGTGCCGTTTTAGCTCCGCCCCCTCCCCTGAGACCCGCGGATTGCGGCATATAAATGCCGCGATCGGGGGGCTCAGCGGGGGTCCCCCTGATTCCGGGAGGGTTGCCCACCCTTCCGGGGGCCGGGAGGAAGGACCCAATTTTCGGGAGACTCCCGCAAATTCCGGGAGGGTCGGCAACCCTGAACTGACACCACAGAGGACATCACACATAGATCCTATATCTAGCACACACCGGTCTCTGTCACACTAACGCCACAGAGGACATCACACTGACATCCTGTCTCTAGCATACACCAGTCACTGTCACACTGACACCACAGAGGGCATCACACTGATATCCTGTCTCTAGCACACACCAGTCACTGTCACACTGACACCACAGTGGACATCACACTGACATTCTGTCTCTAGCACACAACAGTCACTGTCACACTGACACCACAGAGGACATCACACTGACATCCTGACTCTAGCACACACCAGTCACTGTCACACTGACACCGCAGAGGACATCACACTGACATCCTGTCTCTAGCACACACCAGTCACTGTCACACTGACACCACAGAGGAGATCACTCTGACATCCTGTCTATAGCACACACCGGTCACTGTCACACTGACACCAAAGGGGACATCACATTGACATCCTGTCTCTAGCACACACTGGACACTGTCACACTGAAACCACAGAGGACATCACACTGACATCCTGTCTCTAGCACACACCGGTCACTGTCACACTGACACCACCGAATTTCCATCTTATTTCCATACACAGTCTCTGGGGGATTTCCTGTCACATCTCACCTGTCACTCTCTATATATATCTCATTGTACAGGAGACGTCTTATAGCTTCTGTCTGACAGCCCAGATACAGCAAGATGGTGTCTCCCAGTTACCTGTTGGCTGTGATACTCATTTATATTCAGGGTGAGAGATTGGGGGCATTACATGGTGCTGTGTAGGGAAATCTATACATGTAACATAAGTAATCAGAGCAGGTTGTACAGAATATGACTATATACAGACATGTATCAGTAATGACTGTGTCTCCTCTAATCCTCAGGGTCCTGCGGGGAGATTGTGATGACTCAGACCCCAGGTTATATCTCTGTGTCACCAGGAGGAGCAGCCACCATCTCATGTACAGCCAGTGCTGATATAAAGGGCTGGTTAGACTGGTACCAACAGAAACCAGGACAACCTCCAAAGCTTCTTATCTATATAGCAAGCAACCAAGTCTCAGGAGTTCCAGACAGGTTCAGTGGATCTGGATCTGGTGCTGCATACACACTGACAATTAGTGGAGTGACAGTAGAGGATGAGGCAGTATATCACTGTCAGCAGTATAATGATTACCCTCTCACACAGTGATACAGAGCCATACAATAACCTCCTTCCTCTTTTAGATACAATTATGTTTAATCTGGCTCTAAGAACAATCTAATCTTTTTTCAGATCTTTATTTTAGTCAGCACATCCGCAGATACATGTCTGGTACTTGTTTCCTATCTGGGCGCCCGCTACGTTAATTGCGCACCATGCTATTCTCCGTATAAAAATCGGATCGCATCGCATCGGATACCACAAATGCACATACATGATATTGAACGATGCGATGCGATCCGATTTCGTTCCCGCTTTTATGGTTGGCCCATAGGATATATAGGAAACCCCCCCTGATGGTTTAAAATGCGCCTCCATTGTTAACGCCACCCCAGTATTGACGTCAACCCGAAGCGTGGCGAGCGCAGCGGTACGCGTCCTCCGACTTTTTCATACCCCCACTATCCACGTCGGCGTGGAGTTGAGAATAGAATAGTGTGGCGAGAGCAGTGAGCCACCCAGCCCGAAGCGTGGCGAGCGCAGCGAGCCCCGCGAGGGGACGCGGATACTTCACAGGTATCCGTGTCCCCTCGCGGGCTTCACAGGTATCCGCGTCCCCTCGCGGGCTTCACAGGTATCCGTGTCCCCTCGCGGGCTTCACAGGTATCCGTGTCCCCTCGCGGGCTTCACAGGTATCCGTGTCCCCTCGCGGGCTTCACAGGTATCCGTGTCCCCTCGCGGGCTTCACAGGTATCCGTGTCCCCTCGCGGGCTTCACAGGTATCCGCGTCCCCTCGCGGGGCTCGCTGCGCTCGCCACACTTCCGGCTCGGTGGCTCGCTGCGCTCGCCACACTATTCTATTCTCAACTCCACGCCGACGTGGATAGTGGGGGTATGAAAAAGTCGGAGGACACGTACCGCTGCGCTCGCCACGCTTCGGGTTGACGTCAATACTGGGGTGGCATTAACAATGGAGGCGCATTTTAAACCATCAGGGGGGGGGGTTCCTATACAAATCGTGGGTTTGCGGGGTTATTACATTAAAATCAATGTAAAATCGGGTCTCAGGGACCATTTAACATTGATTCCAATGTAAAAATCAGGTTGATCACGTCACCGCATGCGATACGATCCGATTTCAAATGAAATCGGATCGGATAGCATCGTATGCCATCGTACATCATCGAGTACCGAATCCGATGCGATGCGATCCGATTTCATTACGGTGCCGTACGTAGAAATCCTGGGCGCCCAGATAGGAAACAAGTACCACATGTCTTTATGGCCACAGCAGGTAACTTACTTCCTTATACTAATGCTAGAATCCACTCATGTATACTAAGAATCAGAAAACCGAAAGCTGTTTAAGCAAGGGACCAGGGGTACCTGCACCGTGGGTCCTCTGTGCAGTTTGTATCGCCAGGACCCAGCCCTGCTACCCGCGGGCAGGGCGGTCAGTGTTCGGCGGTGTCAGGGTTCCGGCGTGCTGGTCCATCCGGTGGTAACACAGCGGCTGCTTATGACGGGGTGCCGTGTGGCAGTGAGTAGCGGTCGGGTATGGCTGCACGCCCTGCCATTGGTAAACGTGGGGGCAGCCCGGGCAGGGGCGCTGCGAGTGGGGGGCCATGCTGCTAGCTCCAGAGGGCATATGCTGGCTAGGGTGGCCGGTACAAGGCCGGGAGCCACAACAGCTCATAATATAAATCCCCAAGATGGCTGCCAGATGTCTGCAGAGGTGGACACCACGCAGGCACCTACCTCCAGGGCCCCTCACCTGCCGAGCTGGTATGCGGACATTGTTTTGGCCATTGGGGGGTCATATGGGTACCACGTCCCTCAGGCATCCCCATATTAGCCAGAAGGGCCACTTTAGCACGCTTAGCTCCAACTGTGCTGCCCGTGCCGGCAGTGTGAATGCAGGCAACAGGTAGGAGTGCATTGCCTGTGACCCCATTGCGCACACCCGACACGCTCGGAATGATGGCAGTGGTTAAGCCGGGCTCGGCTGCTGCCGCAGCAGGTGTGTCAGAATATTGGCAAGGTAGCTCCCCCTCCCCAGCTTTAGCGCCAGTGGGGGCCCCTTCCCCAGTTCCAGTGTAGCAACCTGTGCAGTGGTTGTTCCAGCGGAGCAACCTGTGCAGTGGTTGGTGGCTATATTGTCAACATTGTTGGGCCAGACTCCTTTGCAAGGAGCTGGGGCGAGCTCAGCAGCGCAGGCATCTCCTTCTGGGACTGTGGATCTGGATGTAGTCTCCTCGCAGGTCTTGTCAGCTTTGGGTCTGCAGCCTTCAGCTGGCTCGTCAGCCAGGTTGCGAGTGGCAACACCTCCATCAGCAAGAGCTGTGGTGTCGCGGCTCCACCTCTACCTGTCTCCGCTGATGCCATTCCAGTGGCCATGTTGAGGGAAGTGGCCGGGCCCTCCGGAGTTGCAGGAGTTCCTCCAGCAGTTGCAGTTACAGGTAGGTCTCTGAATGTCTGTAAGAAGCGCAGGCACAGGTCTCGCACCTCATCCTCCGCGGGGTCGGAAGTGGTGACCTCCAGGGAGGACAGGGGGCACAGGTCTAGGCATAGGCACAGGCGCTCTAGGAGACACTGTCTGCACTCCCGGTCCACTAGTCTCACCTGACTCATACAACACCTGTCTCACCCTCCAGGATTGTTCGTGAATGATGCAATTCCGGCAGAGTTGTGTCATGTGTGGTACCAATCCTTCAAGGAGGCACTGGCGATCGTGCATAGTTTTGGTGAGGGGGCCCTGCTAGCTAAGATCGACATTGAGTCGGCCTTTCGGTTACTTCCCTTGCATCCCAATTCTTTCCGGTACATGACGCTTCAGGTTACCCACAGTGTTCTATGTAGACAAATGTTTGCCCATGGGATGTTCCATGTCCTGCGCATACTTTGAGTGCTTTAGTAGCTTCTTGCATTGGTGCGTCAAAAAGAGCTTGGGCAAAACAGGGGTCGCTCATTATTGGACGATTTCCTGTGTGTGGGCCCGGCAGACTCCCCATGGTGTGGGGCTCTTCTGTGTGCAATGAAACAGCTGTTTAGCCACTTCAGGGTGCTAATAGCGTTGGACAAGAAGGAGGGGTCAGTCACGTGCCTTTCCTTCTTGGGCACCGAGATTGATACGGTCACTGGATGCTGCCACTTGCCCATTGATAAGCTTGTATAGCTGCAAGGGGCAATCGCACAGTCTCTGGCCTTCGGCAAGCCAGCTGCAGTCCCTTTTGGGATTGTTTCATTTTGCTTGCAGGGTGATCCCCATGGGGTGAGTTTTCTGTCGAAAACTGGAGCAATCCATGGTGTGCAGCATTAGGCCACATTATTTTGTTCGTTTGACTGCAGAACTGAAGCGCGACTTGCGAGTGTGGGAGGTGTTCCTTATGCAGTTTAACAGGGTCTTGATATGACCAAGCCCCTCATGGAGCAGTGGTGAATTGCAATTGTTCACCGACGCTGCAGGGGGGGGTAGGTTTTGGGGCCTTCCTGTATGATTGTGGTATGCCGCTACCTGGCCAGTTAAATAAGTCGGGGAGGGCCTCACCAAAAACATGCTGCTGCTGGAACTATTCCCGATTGTTGTAGCTATGGAACTGTGGGGCGATAGACTGCGTGATGCTTGCATTGTCTTCTGGTGTGATAATCTGGGGGTGGCGCAGGCCATCAATCGGCAGAGCTCGTTGCCGGTGGTGCATTTGCTTGTGCGTTTAGTGTTGCATTGCCTGCAGATTAATTTGTAATGTGTGACCAGACATGCCCGGTGTAAACAACTCGATTGCAAATGCTCTGTCCAGAAGGGACTGGGCTAGGTTTTCCAGCATTTGGGAGCAGATGGTTCGTTGTCATATCCTCCAATATAATACCAAATTTTTGTTCCTACCAGACAGATTGGACAGTCTATACAAATACAAATCTATAGGTGTGTCCCCAGCTTTTAAAGCCCCCATCCACTAGTGCAATATGACCTGTTTTCATGCGATTGGGATGCTTTGATGCAATGCATCTCATGAAAACTGGCACATTGCAGGTGGTTTTTGTGCAATTGTGATTCCAGGCACGCTACCGTGCCCCTCTCAATCGCAGATCTCACTGGCTGCCATTAATATGACTCACAATTGCTCCTGCATAGGTGCACATCGCAGTGCATTTGTACACCTGTGATGCAATCGCATGTGTTTACTCTGAGGAAAGTCTGGAGTGGCAGCTCCAAGGCCACTCCCATACACACCCAGCAGCAGCAGATCTGGATCCAAATAGCAGCAGGCAGCGAGCACAAGTGGAGCACAATCAGCACCCATCCAATCTTATGGGCAATACAATCAAATTGCAAGTGAGTATACTGGCATCTGCACCATCACATACTACTTGCTGCTATTTATTGTCTGTAATTAATATGTGAAATGTTTAAATGACAACTCTGCACTCTTCCACCCATGTGAACATGTGCATCCTGTGTATGTGTCCCAGCTTATCCCACACTGTTTTTGAAACTTCTTGTCCTCATGTAATGTACCCCTATTTTCTGACATATTGACCTGTTGTACCATTCTATTGTTTTTTTTTTACTTCTTGTGGCTCATCGTCATCTAATGTACCCCTATTGTGTGTCACATGGCTGCATCTATACCATACTGTTATCAAATATTTTTGGGGCCTCATCCTTATTACGGTCAGTGTACCACTATTGTGTGTCACATGGCTGCTGCTGTCCCATACTGTTATTTAGTTATTTTTTATTGATGCCACTTTTTTTTATAACCAAATTTTATTTTTATAATATTAAAACATAATCCAAACAATTCAAAACAACCATATAACATTAAAAACAACTTTTAACATAAACATAGGGAAAACAGTAAACAAATGTGTTTAACATCATTTGTTTTGTCCTTTAGATATGTCCTTAGACAAAAACGTGGACTTTGTGACCAAATTTATACAATTGTTCGAGTCCAAGGAATTATTGTGGAAAATTAAATCCAAAGAATATTCCAACAAGACAAAATGTCAGGTGGCAAATGAGGAATTGGTTGAATTCAGCCAACCATTCTTCACCTCAGAAGATGTTGACTGGGTAAAAAAAAATGGCAGAACCTGCGGACAGTCTTTAAGAAAGAATACAAGAAGGTGGAGGATTCCAAGTGATTGGGGGCAGGCACAGATCAAATACAGATTTGGCCTCATACATCGCGGCTGCGTTGCACATAACGTGCGCTATGCAAATCGCGCATGAATCGCGCCTGCTCCTTGTGCTATAGTCCCGTTATAGATCGCGTTATAAATATAACATAATGTTGTAAATGTAACCTGCAATTACACTCATTGACCACCAGATGTCACTTTTCCCAAACAGTACAGCGCATGCATAAAAATCTCTTCTACAAAACAGTCAGGCTGCCACGACTTTAAACTACAGATTTTGTCCATCTGCGCCATGTAAACAGCACACTCAGACACAGACCGACACCTCAGACAATAAGATGTTGATTGCAGTCATACAAAATACAGTATGTTAATTGCAGTCTGCCTTCCTTTTGTTTCCCTGCGGTTAGGGTTAGGGTTAACCATAACCCTAACCCTAACCCTACACCACCTCTCTGGGCACCCTCATCAGCTCCTATTGTTTTCATTACCACCTTTATGCTGATGATACCCTAATCTATCTCTCTTTCCCCGACCTATCCCCATCACTCCTGTCCAAGGTCTCCGAATGCCTCACGGACATCTCAGCCTGGATGACCCAACGCTTCCTGAAGCTAAACATGGCTAAAACTGAACTTCTAATCTTCCATCCCCCGAACATCCCCTCTTCTCCCACTATCTCCATCAGTATTGGTGAAACCGAGATCACCTCCACCGACCAAACGCGCTGCCTCGGTGTCATCATTGACTCCTCCCTCTCTTTCACCCCCCACATTCGTGCTCTCTCACAGTCTTGCCGCTTTCACCTACGCAACATCTCACGCATCAGACCATTCCTCTCCACTGACGCGACCAAAATTCTCATTCACTCTCTTGTCATCTCCCGCCTTGACTACTGCAACATCCTTCTCTCTGGGCTACCTCTCACCCGCCTCGCACCTCTCCAATCCATTCTTAACGCTGCTGCTAGGCTCATCTTCCTCTCCCGCCGCTCTACCTCCGCCTCCCCCCCTCTGTCTATCTCTTCACTGGCTCCCCATTCCTTTCCGAGTTCTCTTTAAACTCCTCACCACCACCTACAAGGCTCTCTCCTCCTCCACCGCTCCTTACCTCTCTTCACTGATCTCTATCCACACTCCCTCCCGTCCTCTTCGCTCCATCACTGACCGCCGACTGACCTCTCACCTAATCACCTCCTCCCACTCCCGTGTCCAAGACTTCTCTCGCGCTGCCCCCCCTGCACTGGAACAACCTCCCGCCACCCATCAGGCTTTCTGATTCCCTTACCTCCTTCAAGCGCTCCCTTAAAACCCACTTTTTTCGACTAGCCTATCCCTCCTCCTAACCTCTTTTGATCCTCCTATCCTGCCTCCGTTCCCCTCCGTTCCTACTTATCCTATTGTTTTTCGTTCGTCCACCCACCTATTTTTAGTATGTTAACTCTTATGAGTAGGGCCCTCCTTCCTCACGTACTCACCCTACCTCTTTACCTCACCTGTGCTCCTGTCCTGTTCTTCCCTTCCTCTACTTCATCTTCAGTCTCCTCGACAATTTTGACACCTACTTTTGAACTGATGCTGATTTTAGTTCTACCAGCTATACCCCTATTTATACTGTATTTTTCAACACACCCTGTACGTTACCTTTTAATTTTTTTGTTTGCTATGTACGGCGCTGCGGACACTTTGCGGCGCCTTATAAATAAACGTACTACTATTGTACATAATTCAAATGCACCTATCAGCATTTAGCCGTGAAGGTTTTCCTTTGTCTCTGCCAGCATAAATTCAGCTACAGACGCCAAAATTATCAAACGATCCAGTTTGTAATTCTGCATCTAAACTGTTTAGAATTGCTACGGATCTCTTCATCTCTTGGCTGTATCATCATACAAGCATGAGATACCTGTACCTGTACCTGGACTATTCATTCTGCTGACTCCAAAGTCAAGTTGTTGCTGCGTTCCTGTGTCTACCAAGCTTTACCAGCATACTGCCTTCCGCAAGAACAGTACAGTATCTTCTCGCTGGAGCAGTAAGTACAGTACAGTCATGTGTACATTTTGACAGATTGCTGCATTACAGTATACAGTAAGCAGCCAGGCTCCTACGAGGACAAAAATGGTCCCTGAGCGGAAGCGCTCGGTTCCCACCTTGTCCCTGAATGAACCTGTTTCCCTTCTTTCCCTTCTGTTCAAATGCAACCGGTGCAGAAAACTGTATACAATCGCCTGCTGTGTATGGCCAGAGATTAGCGATGAGATTAGCGATAAGAATACTGTATTCAGATACTGCAGGCTGACGCTATGGGTATTGTCTGTAAATACTAGATTTGGGGTATTGTCCGTAATACTGTTGATGTAATACTGTAATTAACGGATTTGTTCGCAAAACTAGGTATTTATTAATGGACTGTTTCGCAGACTGAGTTACTGTATACAGTAGTGATATCGTGATTTTTGATGGCTTCCACGTACAGTACAGTGCAGCAGAGATAGCGCCAATTAGAATATTGTACAGTGTGTTTAAATTGCCTGGTGTGTATGGGCCAGAGATCCCTGACTAGCGATGACAATACTGTATTAGTGTAGGCTACTGCAGGCTGTAAGTACGCTGTTTTCATGGTGCAGTCCAGCGCCTCTAATAATGCTTTCTTTAGTCATCCAGCATTAGCAAAGGTTAGCATGACTTCAATGTTCACACAGTAGCAATCTGAACCAACGACATGTTTAACATTGAAAAGCTTGAGAAGCGAATTTAATCCCAAAACAAGGTCCTCAAAGCAAGGACTTTTACCTGAAGAGCGAAATCTATTGTTGCGAAAAAAAAACATTGTCTGTAGCACAGTATGTATGGGCAATAACTATCGTGTACATGGCAGCCTGTCATTGTGATTTTTTTTTGTGGAAAAGGCAGAAGGAATTTGCAAAGCACCAAATACTGTAACTATTGATTAAAAAAAAATAATAAGTTTAGAAAATAAAAAAATATTGTACCCAAGTGTGGATCGAACCACTGTTGCTGCTCACAGTGTAGCTGTGTCTCTACCCAGTAGGCCACTGTTACCTGGGATTTTATTCGCTTCATTGGTGTATGATATAACGTCCAATACGAGACATGCCCCGTAAAGTACAGTACATACTGTATGACATGCTCCGTATGATACTGTAGGTCCTCAAATAATGTTTTAAGTAGTCATCCAGCATTAGCAAAGGTTAGCATGGCTTCCATGTTCATACAGTAGCAATCTGTACCAATTACATAAATAACCATACGCAACTGCTGCTGCGAATAAAATACAAGCACCTAAAGTAAGGCCAAAATCTGTGGTGTGAAGTTGTGTGACTGCGTTTTGTAGAAGATACTGTACAGTACTGTAGATTTTTTTTCTTTTATAAAGGGAAGAACGTTGATTGGGCACTTTCTCATACTCTCAATGTCAGCTCCAACATCGCTGTATTCGGCACCGTAGTCTTAACGTGGAACATTAGTCACCCAGTGGTTAAACTATGTATTACATGGCGTGGTACATAACGCAGGACATAACGCAATCTACAACTCGCGACTCAGAGCCATCAAAAGCGCGTTGTAAACCACAATGTACTTGGCCACATCTGTATATACATCTAGTTTATGGTACTACAATATGAGGATCTTCCTGGTGGAACAAGATCCCACAAGATCTGGCTGCAGACACAGAAATGGCTGAAACTTCACAGGGGACATCTAAAGTGTATTGTGACTGTCAATATTTCTCAAAAAGGCCCATAGCACACAAGTTTCCGGGATCTGGGGGAGGGGGGTGTGTGTAACAATTAGTGCATGTTAACTGACTGTTTGGGTTTCTCACCCACAGATTGGCCATTTGGAGCCCAATATGACCAGCACCCAGACACAAGCTGTGGTACAGTACCTGATGACTCAGCACAAGATACAACCACCCAAGCACCACAACCCACATTTCCCAAGCCTTCACGCAAGAGAAGACAGAAGCGCAAAAAACCCAGGAGGATAAAGAGCGGGAGGAAGCTTGCTTCCAACAAATAAAGAGGGCATTGGCAAATCCACCTGCACACTTCTCTGAGTATGGAACATACTGTACCTCTCCACCTGCTTATGCAACGCTTCTCTTGACCAAGTGGAACATTATGATAGACTGTCCAATGAGATGGTATTCATGATGAGGAGAGGCCATCTAAGTGACGACACAGTTATTGGTCACTGTGCAAATGTTGTGTCACATTACTTGGCCTCACAATTCCATTTCTCCCACCCAGTCCATTCCTTTCGCTCAAACTCAGCTCACTCCTTCCACTCAAACCCAGGCCTTTCCTTCCACTCAAACCCAGCTCATTCCTTCCACTCAAACCCAGCTCACTCCTTCCACTCAAACCCAGCCCTTTCCTTCCACTCAAACAGGCTCATTCCTTCCACTCAACTGGAGCCCATTCCTCTAAACCAACTGTAGCATATTTAGCCCACAGAATCCCAGGGCAATCCTCCAACCCATTGCCAGCCTACACCTCCCACCAACTCTTTTTTTATCTCTCTGTTAGAGGATGACGATGTTGATTTGTGTCATTTTTTTAGCTTGTTTGATTATTTTATTATTCCAAATAAATATGGAGCGGTATGGTGCTATATGGTGATTTGCCAGTGGAGGATACACGCATGCTGCAAGTGCATACTGTCGGGCCGGGACCATTCATTATGCACTTTACAGCATGTGTATATTCTCCAGTGCAAGCCTGCAATCAAATCACCATATAGCACTTCCATTAAGATGCTGCACAATATTTATTGGGAAATTAGAGGGTTTGGCTAAAATCCAGGCAGCCTATGGGCTTTTACCGCAATCCACCGCCGCCCCGCATCGACCCCCCCTTCACCTGTGTCTGGGCAGCACAGTGCTGCCCGGACCTGTGACCTCCTCCTCCATGCACTATGATCCTCTTCAGGGTGCAGGGAGGAGGAGAGCCCGGCATAGCAGCAGCAGCACCGGGTAAGGGAGGGAAGGAGGGGGGGCACTGCTGCTGGGACCCGCTGTCTCTCACCGCAAAGGACAGCTCTTAATGCAAGAGCTGTCCTTTTCCATAATTGTCGCATATTTTAGAGCATATGCGATAATTATGTATGCGATCTGTGGCAATGTGCGACGGTAAGGGGGCACGGATGTTAGTGCATCCCCCCACAGTGAGTAAGATTCGCCAATCCCCAGACATGCCCGCCACATATGGGGACATAGTAGAGGCTATTAAAAGCACCATAGCCCCCTTGCTATCACAGGCAGTGTTGGAGACTCTCCCTCATGAGATGAAAAACTACTACCATATTTGGAGTAAGTTAGATGAGATAGAAAACTGTTCTTGCAGAAATAACATTAGGCTGGTTGGACTCTCTGAATCATTTAAAGGCACAGCGCTCTCTCAATAATGCAGAGACATGGTAATAGAGAGAGCCCACAGGGTCGCGCCCCCCACCCCCCCCCCCCACCCCCCCCCAATAAACCCAGGCCTAGGGTCACTTTGTTCAGATGCATAAACTATCTCCATTAGCAATTAATCTGGAATGCATCTAGACAAGTAAAAAACCGTCAATGGGAAGGTCATACCCTGCCAATCTTTCAGGATTACTCTGTGGAGCTGACTAAAGCTCGTAAGGCTTTTTCATCAATTTGCTCCCAATTAGAAACAGAGGGCCGCAAGTTTGGATTATTAGCTCACAACAGACCGTGATCAGGATATAAGTGACCGGGCCCCACCTCCACCCTCTTCAACTATGACCAGCCCCCATACGACCAGGAACCCACCAGCCTAATAAGTAGTCAGGTTTCTCCCGTACTCAAACCAAATCTGCCTCTCCTATTGGATCTGTTAGACGCCCACAGCAATAAAGCAAGTGCATGATATACTAATCTTTTATTCCCCCACTACCCTCACCCCCATTTCTTCCTCAACCTCTAAGCCTTAAAAATGCCCGGCACTCACAACTACAACCCTTCCTTGAAGCTAAATGACTGTTCCCCATCCGGAGCTACATATTATGCATCTCACACTTCACAATTGCTTGGATGAAGGACGTCAAATACTATGCGGTCTAAGACTGTTCCCTTGTCCTGAAGCTTATGGTTAAAGTGATCCGCATAACCTGTTTCAGTTCTGGACTACTAAAGCGGCGTGAAGTCAGATGCTTTACATTACCATCCCGAACAGGAGTTGAAGTAAAAGTTGTTACTTAAAATATGAGTCTAAAGGTGGCCATACACACGCAGATTAATCTTCAGATCTGGCTGGTTGGAACAAAAACAAGGTTATGGATGAGAGCAAATGACAGTTGACCATTTGCTTGGAAATGCTGGAAAACTGACAAACTGTCACTCATCCATAACCATGTTTTTGTTCCAACCAGCCAGATCTGAAGATAAATCTTACAAGTGTATGGGCACCTTAAGGGTCACTGCTCTCAACACACCCAAGGGAACTATATTACCCATAGGTATTTACAGAGTTCATCTTTTAAAAATTTGCAATTTGGGTATGCAATTTGCTGGTAAAAGTTTTGGTTAATAACATTGCTGTTTAACTCAATATGTCTTCCCCTCTCTCTTATGGAAATCCTCTACCTACCTTACAACTTCGGGGAATGAGCCCTCCCGCCTCAGCCTGTCTTCTTCCTTTCCCACACCCCTTTCCCCCCTATCCCCCATTCACTTTCTCTCCTCCCTCCCCCTCTCTACTCCCTCTCTTGTCCTACATTTGCCCTCCCACCCCCCTCCGACTAAACCCTCTTACCCTACTCGATAACCCAGGTTTAAATTTGAGGTTCGGTGTTGTTGGAGGCCTATGGGAAGGCATAGACCTCCCCCTCCATTACTTAATAATTGTTGGCAGGTGGGAATGGCGGCTGCGGTTCAGCTGCGCTGACTCCTCCGTGTTATGTTTAAGCTTTCTTCGGATATTGCACCTAGTGCAATACCCAATGTGTCTCCTATAGGAAGTTCGTCACCGATGATCAATAGGATCATATCCCATGTTAAACTCTACTTGATATTGGTGACAAATGTTTGTTGGTATCATTTGTTTTATAATGTATGTTTCTATGTCTATACAGTATGTTGTTTATGTCGCGTCTCCCCTTGTTTGTCTTTCCTCCCTATCAATTCTCATGTTTTTCCCGCATTGGGATTCATGAGCTCTTATTACCGACTTTATCAACCACTCGCCCCCCACCAGAGATGAAACGTCGGACCTCACTATCGGTTCATGGAACATAGGAGGCTTCAACTCACCTATGAAGAGACGTAAGATACTCATTACCTTAACAAACAAAAGATCCACCTAACATTTCTCCAGGAAACACATTTAACCCCCACTGAGACACTAAGTTAAACATGCTTGGCTGGAGGGTGGTCGGGTCTAGCCATTACAAATCTAAAGCCAGGGGAGTAGTAATATTAAAAAGAAGACAAATGTCCAGTGCTACTAGAGATTGTTATGAACCATGATCGGGGACCAGGGACATGGAAACTCAATCCATACTGGATGTTGTTACAGTTGTTACAACTGATCGCAACACCATGCTATCACCAACAAGTTGTCACCCCCGTAGTCTTGTCATGTCACTGCCATATTCTCAAATGTTGCGCTATTATCGCATCAATAGCGATCGCGCTAACTGTAATCTTCAGCTTGATGCCCTTATTGATAAATTTCTGGCTCGTGGCTTTAATCGTCAAGATCTACTGGCATGCAAAAATAAAGTCTTACAACTTAACCGTGAATCTTTATTACAATCTCGACCCAAAGACAAAACAATGTCTAAAATTATGCCCTGGGTCAACCGGTATAATGTTGTCTCCACTGATACGACCACCTTGGTCAAAAGTAATTGGCCCCTCATTAAAAGTGACACGACTCTGCCGCTTGGCGAGCATCGTATCATGCCCTGTTACTCTAAGGGACGAAGTTTAAAGGACATCTTGGTCAAAACCAATGTTTCCTTTGACCCTGCACCGCAAATTACGACATGGCTGGGTGCTAACAAAAAGAAAGGCTGTTTCAAATGTGCATGCACTACTTGCCAATTTCTTTTGACTGGTGACACCTTCAACCACCCCCACACTGGACAGGCCTTCAAAATCCGGCACTATCTTACCTGTAATTCTTCCTTTATTATTTACCAGTTGATTTGTCCGTGCAGTTTGTCTTACATAGGCAAAACTATCCGGAAATTCAAGGAGAGAATGACCATGCACAGGAGTACTATTCGCCAGGCACTGACCTCTGGTGCCAGCGAACACCCTGTGGCGAGACACTTCGTCGAGCATAAACATCCTTTACATAGCCTTAGATATAGGATGATTGATTGGGTGCCTCCTAATATCCGTGGTGGTGACCGTGGTACCCAATTGTTACGCTGCGTAGCGCGGTGGATACACCGCCTCAACACTATTGCGCCGAAAGGCATTAATGAGCAAATCTCGTTTGCTGTCTTTCGTTGATGCTGCTATGTTTTTACAGGTTTTTCTTATTTGATGCTGCTAATTATTGTGTTGTCTGTTTTTCTCTTTATCAGTACTACCTCTTTTGTATATACCGCAACAGTGTTTATTGCTTGTTATGAGTTATTATGATGTCGCTACATGTACTTTTTCTCTATTTTTATCTGTTCTGCGGTTGTTACATATTCTCTACACCCTATTGAGAAGTGAGCCTGAGATTGTGTGCAGACAGCGCTACCTGCATTTTTTGTTAAAGTATGTCTGAGATTGCGTGCAGACAGCGCTACTTGCACTTATATATTTTTCCAGCTTCCCCTTCCCACACTCTCTTGTAATTTTTGGTGTTTTTTTTCCCCACAGTGAAGGAGCTTTGTTTACCGTTTCTATGGTAACTCTATCCTCCGTTCACTGTTCACTGGCTGAACAAGTGACGTCATCATATGGCGTCCTGTGGGCGGTATTCCAATCCCCCGGCGTCTCAGCCTCACTCCTCTGGTGTAGTCTGCTATAAAGGTATGCTTTTATCTTTGTTTCTTTGTAACCTGACGAAAATTTGAAGTAATAAATTGAAACGTTGCTGCTATCTTCTGTTGGCTAGCTTTGTTCTGGATTATAACTGCCATGAGTGCCTCACCGCAAGTCTCATATATATATATATATATATATATATATATATATATACTAGGTGATTCATCGCGCCCTACGGGCGCTCTTCACACCGTCGTAAGGGGCTGCGCCCCCTTAATTTGTGAACGTTTGTATATGAGAAATATGGTTAGAATTGTATGAAAGATGTCCTGTATTGCAACTTAGGTGTCCGCGAATCGCGGGAGGGGGGGTCGCGGAGGGTGCCGCGAATTGCAGGAGGGGGGGTCGCGGGGGGTGCCGCGAATTGCAGGAGGGGGGGGTTGTGGGGGGGTGGATGCTGCGAATCGCGGGAGGGGAGGGATTGCAGAGAATCGCGGGAGGGGGGTCGCGGGGTGGGTTGCCGCAAATCGCGGGAGGGGGGTTACGGGGGCAGGGTTTGCGGCGAATCATGGTAGGGGGGGTCGCGGGGGATGTGCCGTGAATCACGGGAGGGGGGGTCACGGGGTGGGGTGCCGAGAATCGCGGGGGGTGTGTGTGTGTGTGTGCCATGAATCGTGGGAGTGGGGGTTGCAGGGGGGTGGGGGGGTGTGACGCGAATCGCCACAAGAAAAAATCAACACAGAAAGGTCAACACATGTAAATGTTGACAAAAGTGTGGCACTTCATTGGTGTCCATGTCGACACATGAGAATGAATATGAAAACATTCAAAAAATGAAAAAAAAAACTTCAAAAACTCATGTCAACATTTTTCATTGTCGACCATAGCCATGTCAGTGTTTTCCATGTGCAATTTAATTCTGGAGCTGCCGCGAATCACGGGGGGTGCCGCGAATTGCGGGAGGGGGGGGTCGCGGGGGTGGGTGCCGCGAATCGCGGGAGGGCGGGGTTCACAGGGGTTCCGGTAGGGGGGTTGCCGTGAATTGCGGGAGGGGGGTGACGCGGGGGGGGGGGTGACGCGAATCGCGGGAGGGGGGTTTGCGGGGGGTGTGACGCGAATTGCCACAAGAAAAACTCAACACAGAAAGGTCAACACATGTAAATGTTGACATAACTGTGCCACTTCATTGGTGTCCATGTTGACACATGACAATGAATATGAAAACATTCAAAAAATGAAATAAATCTTCAAAAACTCATGTCAACCTTTTTCATTGTCGACCATAGCCGTGCCAGTGTTTTGCATGTGCCATTTAATCCTGGGGCTGCCGCGATTCGCGGGGGGTGCCGCGATTTGCGGGAGGGGGGGGTTGCGGGGGGTGGGTGCCGCGAATCGCGGGAGAGCGGGGTTCATGGGGGTTCCGGTGTGGGGTTGCCGCGAATTGCGGGAGGGGGGGGGGGTCGCGGGGGGGTGCCGCGAATTGCGGGAGGGGGGGTCGCGGGGGTGGGTGCCGCGAATCGCAATTTAATTCTGGAGCTGCCGCGAATCACGGGGGGGTGCCGCGAATTGCGGGAGGGGGGGTCGCGGGGGTGGGTGCCGCGAATCGCGGGAGGGCGGGGTTCACAGGGGTTCCGGTGGGGGGTTGCCGCGAATTGCGGGAGGTGGGGGGTCACGGGGGGTGCCGCAAATCGCGGGAGGGGGGGTTGCGGGGGGTGTGACGCGAATCGCCACAAGAAAAAATCAACACAGAAAGGTCAACACATGTAAATGTTGACATAAGTGTGCCACTTCATTGGTGTCCATGTCGACACATGACAATGAATATGAAAAAATTAAAAAAATTAAAAATAAATCTTCAAAAACTCATGTCAACCTTTTTAATTGTCGACCATAGCCATGTCAGTGTTTTGCATGTGCCATTTAATCCTGGGGCTGCTGCGAATTGCGGGGGGGGGAGGGTGCCGCGAATCGCGGGAGGGGGGTCGCAGGGGGGTTGCCGCCAATCGTGCAAGGGGGGGTCGCGGAGGGGTCCTTTTTGCCGCGAATCGCGGGAGGGAGGTCGCGGGGGGGTGTTTTTTCCGCGAATCGGGGGGGGGGGGTCAGGGGGGAGGGTTTACAGCGATTCGCGGGGGGGGGGTCGCGGGGTGTTGGTTATGCCGCGAATTGTGGGAGGGGTCGTGGGGGGGTTCTTTTTGCAGCGAATCGCGGGAGGGGGGGGTCGCGGGGGTGTTTTTGCTGCGAATCGCGGTAGGGGGGGTCGCGGGGGAGCGGGTATTTTTGCCGCAAATCGTGGGAGGGGGGGGCGCGCGCGGGAGGGGGGGGTTTGCCACAAATCGCGGGAGGGGGGCGCTCACCTGGTGGCTGTGGAGTAGCAGTGCTGGGCAACATGGGAAGGCAGTGGGTGTCTGGCACTGTCTGTGGGCTCACTGGGCTGGTTCTCTGTCACATACCTCCCAACATGACCCTCTCCAGGAGGGACACAATGCTCTGTTTCTAGACTTCCCCTTAATGTATGATTGCCATCACCTGTTTTAAACAGGTTAATTTCTCAGAAAGGTGTTCAGCACAGATGAAGGCAATCACACATTAAGAGGAAAGTCCAGGAACAGAGCGTTATAGACACAGACACCCACTTTGAGTGACAGATGTAGCCAAATATATAGGAGATGGTATAGAAAATGACTCTCCCCTCTGGTATAATAATAACTTTCCATAACTGGCTAAAATATCACCAGATAATATATGGAAATATAAAGGAATAAACAACGTTGGACAGCTCTATATTAGCGGATATTTTAAATCATTTGCGCAGCTTCAGAAAGAATTTAATATCTCACAGAAGTGTTTCTTTAAATATCTACAATTGCGTCATGCTATTAACAAACAGTTTAAGGGTCTTACATTAGAAACCTACTCATCCCCTATTAAAATACTGCTAAAGAGAACAAATGGTAAAGGACAAGTATCCCGATTGTATACTAACATTAACAATAATTAACACCTAGACGTGCTGGATTGTCTTAAAGTAAAATGGGAAAAAGATTTAGGTCCAATTACAGGGGAACAATGGGAAAAAACACTGGGTTCAATAAAGTATGCCACATCATGCATTAGGTATCAACAAATATATTATTATATTTTGCACAGGGTATACCGAACACCAGAAATGCTATTTAAATGGGGCCTGAGAGCCAATGCACAATGTTCAAAGTGTGGGGAGGATGAGGCAGGATTTTGGCATTTGCTCTGGGAATGCCCAGGGGTGGTTCTATTTTGGAAGAGAGTTTGGAAGGATGTCATGTCCACAGTTCTGATTAATATACAATGTAGTCCCAGAGCCTGTATCTTTGGCCTGGAAGTGAAAGAACGCTGTTCTAAAGAGATATATCAATATATTATGTGCTTGTTTACATTGGCTAAGGTGATAATAGCCCATATATGGTTTTCACCAAAACAACCAGAAACAATAAAATGGAGAGACCTACTGTAGTAAATGAAGTACATAGACATGAGAAATATATGTCTCATGAACGAAATACAATCTCTGGGTACCATGCTAAATGGGATGGCTGGTGCCAATCAAAAATGTATAAACCTTAAAAAGTAGTTGATGTTATATGGTGGGCATATAGTAAATATTAAATAACGAGACTTAGTGTAACTAAAAAAAAAAAAAATCGGAAATGGTAGAAATAAGCTCGACAGTATATGGTGGCACAACATATGCCAGGCTGTGTATATTGATAAACAAATATTGGCCGTCCGCCCTTTCTAAAGTTGGTAATAGATAAAGTTTACTTTTAAAGAAGTCACTTGCTTATAGTCACACAATGGAGATTGTTATTTTAATTTTGCTCACTGTTTGTTTGCTTTTTCCTTCTACGCACCTAAATAGACTCTATAGAAATAGAGCAGACACTTGGTTAACACTGAAAGAGAGCACGCACAAAGAAACTGAATAGATTGTATAGATAATAGACACTGGCCCTTATTCAGATCTGATCGCAGTACAAATTTGTTCTCAAAATGGGCAAAACCATGTGCACTGCAGGTGGGGCTGATGTAACATGTGCAGAGAGAGTTACTTTTGGCTGGAGTGTGTTGAAATCTAAATTGCAGTGTAAAAATAATGCAGCCAGTATTTACCCTGCACAGAAACAAAATAACTCACACAAATCTAACTCTCTGCACATTTTACATCTGCCCCATCTGCACTGCACTACACATGGTTTTGCCCATTTTGAGAACAAATTTGTACTGCGATCAGATCTGAATAAGGGCCACTGTCCTCACTTTAGGGGAAGAAAAGAGGAAGGAATTTTTTTTTTTTCCCCTACATAAAATTTAGAAACTAGTGTAATGCACAAAGAATTTGAATAGTCTGTAACACTAACGATATGCACTAGACAGACACTGTTCTTACTTTGGGGAAGGAAAAAAAATTTTTGTTTTTTTAAAGAAATTAGTGTAATGTACAAAGAATTTGAATGACCATAACACCTAAGTTATTTCCCTTTAAGATAATACGGTACGATGATAACACAATAATACAATGGAATTGTCAGGTGTCCGAGAATACGCAAAATATAAGAAAATAATCTGATAATGTTGGAGGAAGGAGAGGGAAGGGATAGGGAGTCAATATGAGCTAAAGAAAAAAGGCGAGAAATTGGTAAGGGGAGAAGACTAATGCAAACAAGACAGTCAACTGCATTTGTGTTGCATATATGTAATGTTCTATGTATGTGGTTATGTATGCTATGTGTTTTTTTTTTTAAATGAAATAAAGAATATTGAACATAAAAAAAAGAAGACAAATGACAGAGCGCAAATCTATTTCTAAAATGACTCTATAATATTAAATTAATATTTTTAATATTAAAATAACGGGCCTTATTTTGGTTCATTCTTTCTGACAAAATCCTTCTTAGATGGGCAAAACCATGTGCACTGCAGGTAGGGCAGGTGTTACTTGTGCAGAGAGAATTAGATTTGGGTGGGGTTTTACTTCAAAGTGAGATCTATATTGCAGTGTAAAAATAAAGCAGTCAGTATTTTCCCTGCACAGAAACAAAATTACTCACCCAAATCTAATTCTCTCTGCATAAGTAACATCTGCCCCACCTGCAGTGCACATGGTTTTGTCCATCTAAGAAGGATTTTGTCAGAAAGAATGAATCAAAATAAGGCCCATAGTTATACACACATCACCGACCGGTAAATACACAATTAAAACTTAACAACGCTTTCACTGAAGACTGCTGCTTCCGGAAACGCTACACAAGCATATTCATTAGCATATTAAGCATAATTACTTAGTTCTCACAGCTCCTATTTGTTTTTAGTGCAGCTGTTAGTACCATGCACACTGCCGATGTTATGCAGAGAAATGCAGAATAAAACTCAGTCAGTCAGAAAGCATATAAGTTAGTAACTGAGCTCTTATGAGCTATAACTTGCCAGCTCCAAGCTCTATGTCTCCGTCCCTCTTTGTGGTGTCCCGGCTGCTGATTCCTTGCTGATGCAATGCGGCCTTTCAGGGTTCTCTCCACAGGGTAGTGAGCATGGTGGCAAAGAGGTCAGTGCCTGTGTGTGTCCTTTAATGCGTTTCTCCGCCTGTATGTCGGCGGCTTCCTCAGAAAGATATATGTAGTAATATTGATTCAATCAAATATCCCACATGAAATAGAAAAATTGGTTACTGAGCCGGAAGGCAGGTTTCTCATTGTCTCCCTCACTATATGTTCCAAACCATACACTCTTTGTAATGTTTATGCCCCTAATATTTACTCCAAATCATTCATGCAAAAATGACAGCTGCCATTGCTCCACTCACCCAAACCCCTCTTATTCTAGCCGGAGACTTCAACCTGATAACATCTAATATATTAGACCGCTCATCCCAGAGAAACCAACCACCAAAACCTCCTAAACTAGGTATCCCAGCCCTGACCGACTCCTTGCAAGTAATAGATGTATGGAGGGCCCTCCACCCAACTGAGAGGGAGTTCACATGCTTATCAGCAGCACATAACACTTTTTCGAGAATCGACTACATCCTAATCTCCCAATCCTTATTCCCCCTTGTACGCGACTCAGACATCAATGCCATTTCCTTGTCAGACCATGCACTCATCACAGTTTCACTAGGACTACCCTCCCCAGACCCTACGACTCACCTTTGGAAATTTCCTACATACCTAGAAGCCATATGGGAAAATATTTGCACTAATAACGCCTCTCGACTTCAAAATGACCCATCTTTATTTTGGATGGTTGCTAAGGCAGTCATTAGAGGAGAGAAACTCTCCTACATTGCAAATAACAATAGGAAATATACGGCTAAATATCGAGGACTCCAAACACAACTAACTTCTGCCTTTCAAAATTATAAATCACAGCCAGACACCTCTTCCAAATTAGCATACCTGACTACTAAAACAAACTTCGATGAGTTTTTACAAATACTTGGAGAAAGACACCTTTTCTCCACAAACTACAGGTTTCACAAATTCGGCAACAAGACCGGTAATCTCCTCTTGAATCTTCTAAATGGTACTAGACCTCCAATGTTGGTACAACCCCTTAGGAATGCTCGAGGTGACCTTACAAAATTTTCAATCAGTTAGAAAACCAGATTGATTGGGATTCCAACACTTGTCCTCAAATCTCCCCAATAGACGCACAATCCCTGCTGGCTCCAATCATGGAGGAAGAGGTACTTAAAGTGATTTCTGCACTGAAAGGCGATAAGGCCCCGGGGCCTGATGGTTTCAGAGGACATTTTTCTAAAATCCTATGCACAAGACCTTCTTTCCTCCAGTCTTTGTTTGCCTTTTTTAACCACATCCTGACAGCGGATACTCCCCCCCAACATTTTAATACTGCCATACTAAGGGTTCTCCCAAAACCGGGCCACGACCTCGCACTCCCTGGCTCCTACTGCCCAATTTCCCTACCAATTTAGACTATAAGTTATTCACCAAACTCATTGCGGACAGAATTAAACCCCTTCTCCCGTCCATCATTCATCCTGACCAGTTTGGCTTTATATGGAGACGACACTCTGAAACCAATGTCCACAAAGCACTCAGCACTATAATTGCCTCCACCTCCCCAAACAACACCAACCATGACAACCCGGTCCTGGTCTCATTGGATGCGGAGAAGGCCTTCGACCTTGTTGAGTGGGAACACCTTTATTGAACACTATTCAAATTTGGCTTCCCCGAGGGCCTTCTCTGGGTCCTGCGATGCATAAACTACCTACCCCATAAACATATAGCCTGTAATGGCATGTTGTCAGACCATTTCATTATTGAGAAGGGCACCAGACCGGGATGCCCCTTATCACCCCTTCTTTTCGCCAACATGTTGGAACCCTTGGCCATAGCCCTTAGGTCATCCTCAAGATTTCAAGGAATACAAATAGTTCCCATGGAGCTTAAACTGTCATTATTCGCAGATTACATGTTACTCTTTGTCACTAAACCCTCTGAGTCCATTCCAGAAATACTTAAAATTATACAGTCATTTGGCCTTCACTCAGGATACCGTATCAACCTATCGAAATCTGATATCTTACATTTTCCCATGATAGACCCAGAAATACAGACACACCTACAGACTCTTCCCTTCAACATAACCAATACTGATATTAAATACCTCGGAGTAAAAATCCCAGCAGATTTACATAAACTATATACATTTTACTTCTCCCCACTGATTTCTAGAGTCATTTCACTGATGGAAGGATGGCTTCTCCTCCCCCTTTGCCTACTAGGCAGAATTGCAGTAGCACAAAGTATAATCTTCCCCAAGAACTTTTATATGATGCAGATGCTCCCCACCAGAATACGCAAGCAGGACCTAATTAAATTGAACAAGGCGCTGTCTAAATTTATTTGGGGTGGCAAAAGACCCAGAACAGCTCTGGCTAAAATGATGGCACCAAAAATCTTAGGAGGCAGTGGAATACCAGACTTTAATGTATACAACATCACAACCCTATTTCGATACATATCGGACTGGATGAACAACACAAACCACTTCACAACAGTAGCGATAGGTAACGCAATTCTCCAATCATATTTCCCTGGTGTCACGCTAGCAGTAGCACCAGCTGGAGTGTAATGGAGGCTAGGTGCCTTGATGTAAGGTTTTTGCATAGACGACAGGAGGGAGGGATGCAATTGGATAAAAGTAAACCAGTTTTAACAAAGATACTGCGATACAGAAGATGAACTGTGGCACAAAGGTAATACTGAAGATATGAAATAACCAGAGTCAATGATATATAAAACTTATTGTAAAGTTCGTAGTGGATGGATAACGAGGTTGAAAACTGAAGATGAATTGAAGTGTAGATTTGAAGAATAAACGTAAACTTGAATAGTTGATGTGAAGGATTTACTTGAAGAGATGATTGAATTGAAGATTGAATGAAAGATTGGAAGATTGAATGGTTGAATGATTGGACAATTGGATGATTGTATAATTGGGTGATTGGACGATTGGGTGATTGGATGGTTGGATGATTGGAAGATTGGATGGTTGATAGGATGAATCCGGGAAGTATTGCAGCAGGCCTGAGTAGCTATGACCAGGGAGAGTTGCAGTGGAAGTAACCATCAGGTGAGGAAAGGGTGATCGCCTTTGGGGGCTAACCTTGTCCGGACTGTAGAGGCAGCAGCAGGGTTCTGCAGGTGGATGGTCTTCACAGCAGGCGAGCAGGAGTGGATTCAGTCTGGAGATAGCTGACAGGCAGTAGCGCTTTCAGCAGGAGTGGGAGTCAGATGCCTAGGGAAAGGACATCTTTGTACTGACTGCCTGTTTGGCCTAGCTGGTCAGTATTTAAACGGAGAGCTGCACTGTAATTGGCTGAAGGTAATTGGTAGTGCAGCCTGGTTGGAGAAACCAACAAGATGGCCACCGCCAGGGAAGGTGACAGGTTTCAGACCCAGGAAGTGTGTGCAGTACACTCCAGGCAGCGTGTCCAGCAAGGCCCAGGCAGAGTTCACAGCATCATGTCGCCTCAGTGTGGGAGGCATGGGTGGCAGACATGGTGGTCGTGACAGCACCCCCTCCTTTACGAGTGGCCCCAGGACACTTCTTTGGCTTAGCTGGACATTTCCTGTGAAAATCTTTGATTAGTTTGGGTGCGTGTACCTCTGTGGCATTAGTCCAAGATCTCTCTTCTGGGCCATATCCTTTCCAGTCGATCAGGTACTGGAGTCTCTTGTACCTTATACGAGAGTCCAGGATGCGAGCCACTTCATATTCCACGCCCCTGTGAATAAAGACTTTAGGAGATTTGGGGAGACTTGCATGATATTTGTTTAGCATCAATGGTTTGAGTAAGGAGACATGAAAAGAGTTGGGAACCCTTAAATAATGAGGTAATATTAATTTGTAGGCAACCGGGTTGATGATCTGCATGATTGGAAAAGGACCGATGAACCGCGGTGCAAACTTCATTGAGGGGACCCGAAGGCGAAGATTCCGTGTGGACAGCCATACCTTATCACCTACTTTTAAATTTGGAACTGCTCTTCTTCTTCTGTCGGCAAATTTTTTGTACCTTTGAGAGGCGCTGACCAAGGATTTCCTGACCTTTCTCCAATGGTGACGCAGTTGCTGGAGATTTGCTGGAGAAGGAAGCCGCTGGAAATCAGGAACCTTGGGATGGAAGCCATAGTTAATAAAGAAAGGAGTAGAAGAAGCAGACGAGTGATACTGATTGTTATGGCCAAACTCGGCCCATGGCAATACCTCAACCCAATCATCTTGAGAAGAGGACACATACAAACGTAAAAATGTTTCTACATCCTGATTGACTCTTTCCATTTGGCCATTAGATTGTGGATGATAAGCTGTACTAAAGTTGAGTTGAATCTTCAGGACTTTACACAATGCTCTCCAGAATTTGGCCACAAACTGAACCCCTTGATCGGACACAATCTCTTCGGGTAGTCCATGGACTCTGAAGATCTCTTTTATAAATAAATCAGCAAGCTTGGGAGCTGAAGGTAACCCCTTCAGAGGTATGAAATGCGCCATTTTCGAGAATCGATGATAACCACCCATATGGTACTATAACCATCTGAGGATGGTATATCTGTGATGAAGTCCATCGACAAATGAGTCCATGGTCCCCGTGGGATCGAGAGTGGCCTCAATGGACCTATTGGCGCTAGATTAGATGACTTATATTGGGCACAATGAGGACAGGATGCAATATACTCTTGCACATCCTTTTTTAAAGCAGGCCACCAATATTTTCTGGACAATAATTCATAGGTCTTTTGAACCCCTGGGTGCCCGGAGAATTTTAAATCGTGGGCCCACCGCAAGACTTGACTCCTTGAATTAGGTCTGACAAACGTTTTACCTGGAGGCACTGATACTTGCACTGTGGTAGCAGCAAAGGCACTTGGATTCAGAATTGGACTTCCTTCAAAGGATCTCGACTCCTCCTCTGTTTCCCATGACCTAGAAAGAGCATCTGCTTTGCGGTTGTTTACTCCTGTAGAGAAAGACAACTTATAATTAAATCTGGCAAAGAATAATGCCCATCTGGCCTGCCAAAGATTAAGACATTGTGCATTTTTTAGATAAAGCAAATTTTTATGATCGGTAACAACATTAATAATATGAACTGCCCCCTCCAAGAAATAACGCCATTCTTCTAGTGCCATCTTGATGGCCAATAATTCCTGATCCTCTATGGTATAATTTTGTTCAGCTGATGAGAATCTTTTTGAGAAAAACCCACAGGGGTGCAACTGTCCATCACTCTTTGCCTGGGAAAGTACAGCTCCTACACCGAGGCGTCAACCTCCAATGAAAAAGGCGAAGTGACGTCTGGTTGGGCCAGCACTGGTGCTGTGATAAATTTTCTCTTGAGAGTGATAAAAGCCTTGGAAGCTTCAGGATTCCATTTAGAGGGTTTGGCACCTTTACGAGTGAGCGCAGTGATAGGGGCAACAATTGTAGAAAATCCTTTGATAAATTTTTTATAATAGTTCGCAAATCCGAGGAACCTTTGGACCCCTCGGAGAGTATGAAGCTGAGGCCATGACTGAATTGCCTCTACTTTGGCTGGATCCATTTCTAGACCAGAGCCTGACACAATATATCCCAGGAAGGGTATAGAAGGCACCTCGAAAATGCATTTCTCCAACTTACAGAAGAGAAGATTTTTTCTATGGCGTGACAGTACCTCTCTGACGAGTTCTTGATGCTCCTGACGACTGTTGGAAAATATAAGAATATCGTCAAGATAAACCACAACATGTTTATACAGAAGGTCTCTAAATAGCTTATTCATATAGGACTGGAAAACTGCGGGAGCATTACTCAACCCAAAAGGCATAATGAGATACTCATATTGTCCATCTCTAGTATTGAAGGCAGTTTTCCATTCAACTCCTTTCCGGATGCGGATAAGATTGTAGGCTCCGTGTAGATCTAGCTTAGTAAAGATGGTGGCTCCCTTAATACGATCGAACAATTCTGTAATAAGTGGCAGTGGGTAACGATTCTTAATGGTGATTTCATTCAGGCCACGGTAATCGATACAAGGCCGCAACCCTCCATCCTTTTTCTTAACGAAGAAAAACCCAGCCCCAGCAGGAGAGGATGAAGGACGAATGAACCCTTTGGCGAGGTTTTCTTTTATGTACTCTGACATTGCTTGTGTCTCTGGCACGGACAATGGGTACGTACGGCCTCGTGGAGGATTTTTGCCTGGTAGAAATTCGATGGGACAGTCCCATGGGCGATGAGGAGGTAATTGGTCAGTAGCTTTCTTGCAGAATACGTCAGCGAAGTCTCTATATGAGGTAGGTAACCCTTCTGGAATTTGAGTGACTTGACGGGATGGTGTCACCAGTAGCGCACGCAGGGGGGTTTCTGAGTACCTAGAAACCCCCCAGGAGTCTAAGGGCACTAGTCTGAAAGCTGAGGGTCCCCTCTTTCCAATGGTACAATAATTTTAAAAATCGGCCCTTGGGAACCGGAGATATCTGACTTCAAAGCAGTGGTCCCCATCCAAGCCTGTTAATTGCTCTTCCCAGTCAGATATTTCAGGTTCTTTCTGACTTTTCTGAGGGTATATTCCAAAAGCTGGGACTCTCCCCCTTTGATGGACACTAGCAGCTTGTCTCTACTGTTCCTAGAACCAGAGATATCAGCCTTCCAGCAGCTGGTTACTGCTCCAGCTCCACACACCTGGTATGTAGTTTTATATACTCGTTGGCAGATTGCTCTGCCTCCTGAACTCTCATCTCCTAGTACCCAATACCATTTGGTAGGTGGTATTCTCTAGTTTTTAATTCCATTAAAATCTAAGAAATCTGGCGTAGCCACGGCGGCGTGTACGTGAGGGGAGGAGAGCGTCAGCTTCCCAGCGTCGGTACCCTTCCCGCTGCTCCCTGACCCCCGCCTCGCCGCATAGACTGAGAGCCGAATGCAACGCGGACAGGCTACAAGCCGATTCAGCGAGAGTACCTGTATGTGTCAGCCTCCCGATACCTTCCAGGCTGCAGACGGAAAGCAGCAAAACTTTCACAGCAGCAGCACCGCAGTACTCCTACACGCAGGTGCCGGTAGACGCGTGTTACAGAATAATATCCGGACCCCAGGTGACGCCCGGCAGCTAGAGGCCTGCGGCCGCTGTCCCATGTGAGAGGTGCAGCGATTGGATAGAGGAGATAACATCTACCTGCCTCACGCAGACTCCGGGTGCCGGGTGGACCGGAGCATTACCCCGATCCCCTGCGGTAAGACACAGAGCGGGAGAGGTCGCTGGAATAAGCTGCAAGCAAAAAGCTCAAGGGCCAACCGTGTGGTCCAGGCAGAGAAACCTGGGTTGAATCCTGCAGAGATAGGACCAAACAGACGGACGAAGGAAAGAATACAGAGAATAGATTCACTCCCTCTCCCTCAGCTGGAGGTAGTAGAGGTGCCGCTCCCCGAAAGAAGGTAGTAGCGGTTCGGAGGGCCCGACCATCTTGGGGTAAGACTGTTCTAAATTATCTCTTTGTTTGCTATATGAAAGTTGCAGCAGCAAAGAGTTGATATCTTGGAGCCTATATTGCTGTGAAAGATATTATATTGTTAAGAAGATTTGCTTCGATAAACTGCTTAGTAGTACCGCAACTAGTACCAGTGCCAGATATAACTGGCAAACCGGCAGTTAAGGAGCATGGGGAAAACAGGGGCAACAGCGGCAGCAAA
This sequence comes from Crinia signifera, assembly GCF_055691185.1. NCBI lineage: Eukaryota > Metazoa > Chordata > Amphibia > Anura > Myobatrachidae > Crinia > Crinia signifera. Next base: position 44,033,368 of record NC_139217.1, read on the forward strand.
GTTGGAAAAATTTGCCCGTACACAACCACAAAATGTAGGCAATTCAAATCCTAATACCCCACAAACTACCCCAGTAAAAGCAGGGGGAGCGTCTGTACAGAATGAAGTGACTTTACAGCAAGTACTGAATGCGGTCAGCTTATGTGAGACACGCTTATCCGGTCAAATTGACAAATTACAGTCGGACATTACCTTGTTAAGAGACGATGCCCAAAAAATACGTGACAGGGTACTGGAGGTAGAAAATCGTATCTCAAATCTAGAGGACACTTTGGTCCCTATGCAAAAACAGCTGCATAGTGCCTCGGGTCAAATCAGTGAGCTGCAAAATAAGGTCACTGATATGGAAGGGAGGCTACGCAGAAGTAATCTGCGAATTATAGGCCTTGAGGAACGAGCAGAAGGGAAAGAACCTGAAAAGTTTATTGAAGGCTGGCTTATTCAAGTGTTTGGAAAAGAGTCTCTCACTCCATTCTTTACTGTAGAGCGTGCTCATCGAGTTCCATCTAAACCCCCCATCCCGGGAGGCCCACCACGTACTATGTTGATTAAACTTCTTCATTATCAAGACCGGGACATTCTGTTAAAATTGGCAAGATACAGTGAGAAGCTGAGCTTCAATGGACAGAAAGTATCGTTCTTCCCTGATCTCCCGTACACAATTCAGAAGGAAAGGTCAAGGTTTAAGGAGGTCAAGGAGAGGCTAAGGGAACTGAATATAAAATATGCCATGATGTACCCAGTCAAGCTCCGGGTTCTTTATGAAAATGAGACTAAGGTTTTTTTTTCACCAGAAGATGCTGCGGACTGGTTGAACAGGGCCCATCCGGGTCGCACGCAGTTAACTGCTAGATGAGTAACAATGTCAAAATAGTCGAAAGAGAGTCTTGCTGTGCGGGGTGGGGGGGGGTGGGTGGGGGGGGATAAGAGGTAGATTCTTATTCTGTCAAGAAATAATACAGAATCGGCGACAAAAGTATGGGACAAAAAATTGACAGAATGTAGTCTATTATCCGTTAATATCAAGAGCTGGGGAGTTGAGCACGCCTTAAAAAAGGTTAATCTTAAGTGGTATAGGGTAAGGGCCCCAAGGTTGTGTAGGGAGATAAAGGGTTAAGTAGGGTAAGGGATAACTTAGGTATGCCTAAAGGGATAGGTTATACAGGGAGGGGGGAGGAGGGATGGGTCGATGTAGTAACTGTTTGTTATGTTATGTTAGTTGTATGTAAATACTGCAATGCTTGGCCTGCATGGATACTAAAAGAGGAGCTTGATCACTGCCATATGGAGGTAGGAAAGAGAGAAAACTGGTAATGGTTAATATACTGACTTGGAATGTGAGAGGAATAAATGAGAAAATAAAGAGGGCATTGGTGTTAAATCAATGTAGACATTTGGCTGCGGACATAATATGCCTGCAAGAAACTCATCTATATGGGGATAAGATTAGGGCGATTAAGAGGCCCTGGATTGAAAAATCCTACCATTCCCAGTTTTCTCCATCCTCCAGGGGGGTATCGATTATAATTAAGAAGGGTATTGGTTTCGAGTGTATCTCTTCAAAAATTGACTCCCAGGGGAGATTTGTATTCCTGGATGTGTATATAGCAACAAATAGATTTTGTATAATGGCAGTATATGTACCTCCTCCTTTTTCTTTTGAAGTTCTTAGAAAGGCTGTGGATTTCGCAGCAGAAAGGCCTACAGCGCATATTATATGTTTGGGGGATTTCAATGCAGTCATAGACCCTAGGCAAGATAGATTACAGATGAACCTAAGCAAGGGTAGACAGAGTGGGGGAATAGCGGAATTTGTGAAACAGATGGGTTGGTGTGACATCTGGAGAGAAAGACACCCTAATGTTCAGCAGTTTACCTGTTACTCGGCCCCTCATAACTCCTTTTCAAGGATCGACATGATCTTGATATCACCTGAAGTATCAAATCAGGTTAAAAAAATAGAACATGCTGCAAGGGGTATATCAGATCATTCTCCAGTACTTATGCAAATGGAGTCGGACCTTGAAAAGGGATTTACATATTGGAGGTTTGATCCAAGCTGGCTACCCAGATTTAAAAATAGTCAGGCAATGGGAGGGGAAATAGAAAGATTCTTTGCACAAAATAGTAATTCAGCTAGCGAAACCATAGTGTGGGAAACATTCAAAGCTTTTGTTAGGGGGATTCTTATGAAAGAGATTGCCGGGGAAAAAAAAGAATGTCGAGTAATAGCAAATGTACTGGAATCCGGAATGATTAGGGCTGAACAGAGGTATCTGAAGGATAGAGGGGAGACAGATAAAGAAATATGGTTAAAAGAACAGCAAAAATGGTTAGAGCATCTACAGATTATGGCCAGTTACAGAGTTTTAAAGAGCTCCCATCAGTTATATATGAATAGTGATAAATCAGGCAAATTTCTATCATATTTAGCCAAGGCGGATAATCCCTCTGGGATTGTTACTAGAATTTATACTGAGAATGGGCAAATAGTAACATCTAATGCTGATATAACTGAAACTTTTGTGAAACATTATAAGGAGGTATATAGATCTAAAATAGAAATAGAGACGCAGGCCCTAAAAATTTTTTTAAGCCAGCCCCAATTACCACAACTACCAGCTGAAAGTAGAGAACTGTTAGATGAATCTTTTACCCTGGAAGAAGTAGATGAGGCCCTTCGGAGCCTGCCCCAGGGTAAAGCTCCGGGGATTGATGGAATCCCAAGGGAAGTGTACACCTTCTTTGGGAAGGACATGGCTGGTCATATGCTTCGGTCATTTAGGGGGATGGAAATAGAAGGTAGGTTGGCCCACTCAATGTCTGAGGCAGTTATAAATGTCATTCCTAAGGAGGGAAAGGATCCCATGAAGGTCGACTCATATAGACCTATTTCTTTGATTTCAGTAGACGCCAAAGTATATGCCAAAGTATTGGCGAATAGGTTGAGTAAAGTAATACACCATGTTGTGCATCCGGACCAAACGGGTTTTATGGGGGGTAAATCTACGTCAATTAATATCCAAAGAGTTTCTGCATATTTACAATGGGCAGGAGTAGTTAAGAAAAACGTCGGAGTGGCAGCCTTTGATGCCAACAAGGCATTTGACTCAGTAGAGTGGCCATTCTTGAGGCAGTTGCTGGAAATGTTTGGATTTGGATCTAACTTCATTAAAAGAGTGTTTTTGTTATATCAGTCACCCACAGCAAGGATAAAAATAAATGGATATATATCTGAGCCCTTCAGTCTCTCCCGGGGAACCAGGCAGGGGTGCCCACTGTCACCGCAATTATTTGCGCTGGCAGTTGAGCCCCTTGCCTGTAAACTTAGGGAGATGTTGGCTCATGGGAGGAGACCAGAGGTGTTTAACCTTGTAGCTCTCTATGCAGACGATCTGCTGGTGGGGCTGTCAGAATATCAAAAAGATTTAGATATGGTTCTTAAAGTTATAGACACATATGGACAGTATTCTGGATTAACAACTAATCTTAATAAATCTCAACTTCTTGTTACTGGAGGAGAGGTTAACCTATTAAACGTGTCTCCCCAATATCCACCTAGGGTTGAGAAGTTTAAATACTTAGGTATATATGTAACAGAAGATCCAGGCAAATATGTGGATTATAACTTGGAACCAATAATAAAAGAGGTTAAAATGAAATGTAAAAACTGGTCAAGGCTGCCCCTAACAGTGATGGGAAGGGTTGGTCTGGTCAAGATGGTCATCCTGCCCAAGATACTGTATGTGCTCCGACATGCTCCATGCTATATCGAGCAGGGGGTATTTAATAAGATTCACAGTATCATATCAACATTTGTGTGGAATAATAGAAGGCCTCGGGTAAGGATGGCCACCTTGACCAGACCAAGAGAGAAAGGGGGAATGGCCCTGCCTGATTTTAGGATTTATTATGGTGCAGCACAACTAGCTCAACTAAAAGGATGGATAAATCAGCAAGAATGCTCTCCGGAACTCCTCAGACTCCTTGAATGTGTTGCCCCTGGGCATACACCTCTACAAGTTTTGCTGAGGAGGGATGGATCTAGAAGTCGGGTACCAATTGTGAAGCAGGCAAAAAAAATATGGCAATGGGCTAGTAAGGTAATGGGAGTAGAGGGTATAGATCCAGACACATATATATTCTCAGGTAATCAATGTGAAAATATCTAAAAGCACCAAGGGGTTCGACTTTGGACTCAATATGGTGTGAACTCAATTGGACAATTATATGTAAATAATCAACTTAAAACCTACGCACAGATTCAGGTAGAATTTAATCTTCAGAAAAACATGTTCTTTAGATTTCTTCAATTGAGGAGTGTACTCTCAGCTTATGAGAAAGAGCAGGGGTTTTACATAATAAATTCACGGGTTAAGATCTATTTGAAAGAACTAAAAAATGAAAAAGTGGCCTCAAGATGCTATAGGTACCTCTTAGAGGCAACACAAGAGGAGGGGTTGGAGGTACTTAGGAATAAATGGGAAAAGGAGGTACCAGGTATAGATCCAGAAACATGGAGAATTGCGTTGAAATCTCCGGTGGTGGCAACAAACTCAGTTAGAATACAACAAATTCAGTACAATATATTGCATAGAACATATATGACTCCTGAAAGAATTAGTAAATTTTCACCAAAAGATACAAGTATGTGTCCAAAATGTAAGGTTACTGTAGGAGGCTTTTTTCATTTAGTGTGGGATTGTGAACATATTCGTAAATATTGGCAAGCAGTCGAACAAATAATGGGGTGATGGCTTGTCTTTTGAGCCCCAGGAAAGTTTCAGTACTTGGAAATCACACGACACAGTTACGCTGACCGTCAGACAGATGATGGTGAAGGAGATGTGTTTTTAATATCAGCTGTTGCCTTTTTATACATAAAGACACCATTTCTTTACTCCCATAAAAGGAGTAACAATTAAATCTTTGGTACGACATGAAACGTAAGAATACGTAAGATAAATGGTATCTCTTATATCCATTAAAGGAGTGAAGCTCTATAGACGGGGAGTTATTTCTATATTATGCTGACTCTTGCAGATTATTTCCCATAAGTCTAAGCAGAACATATGATTTTTGTATATACATATGAGGCACCATACATTTCTGTACTACCTTAGTTTACATTGAAGGGGCCCATTTTCAGTAATGTTTAGTTTTTCCAATGGAAACTGGACTTAGATAGATATACGTTTAAATTTAACTGTTTCAGCAGTCTGAGAGAGAGATACAATAAGTTTCAGCAATACTTAATACTGGCTAGCAAGTCTAATATGATATAAGAAATATAATGTTAAGTACTATAACGTTATCATTCTCCCTCCTTTTTATAATAATTAAACATTACAAGTGAGATTACATTGTTTACATACAGTAGTAAACAAAACACACAAAAAAATTATTATAAATGTAAGAAAAACTCATAGTGGTTGGACATCTTACAATACAAACTGCCTAACTATGCTAAGGATTAGTCACATCAGATGGTTCTAGTGGGTTATCGCCCTGAGAACAAGGTAGCTTCTCCCCATTGTCAGAGGGCAACTGGCCGTTCGCTCACATCCATCGGAATAGACTGATCCTCTGCTTTCTGTGTCCGTCCAGATATGAGTTGTTTGAACTTGGTTGTAGTTATTGCAGACTGGCACTGTTTCAAACAGACAGAGAAAACACACATCAATATCTTGACAACAATATAAACCAGTATGCATAATCCTATAATTTTTAGGCTGAACATGAGAATTCCCATAAACCATCCACTGATTCCTGAAAACCATGTGGATGGATTCAAGAATGATAGCCAGCCCCAATTTCCTCCTAGAGTGTCAGGTGTATTATGCTCAGTGGCATAAATCCGTTTTTCCTCTTCTATCTCTTGTATATGTTTTTCTATTGTCTCTTGAGCATTGTCAGTCTCATTGGTAATAAATGTACAACACAATATTCCTGTCTGAGTATATAAGGTCATACAATAGCCTCCTGTCTGTGCCGTTAAGTGGTCCAACACTAATCTGTGTTGTAACTGTTCTTTTTTTACTTCTTGAATTTCTCTTCCTACATATCTGAAGGTGTTATCATATATTTCAGTAATGTTATCTAATAACATTGCAAGTGATTCAACTCTATAATATGATTTTGACCCAAATAGGTCCAAAAATCCCATTCTCTCATGCCAGGGTGTGTAGATTAGCTTTCTTGCCTTTTTCCCTGCTTCTTTTATTTCCCTTCTGTCCCTGTGTATGGGATTATACTTCCCTACCAGGCCTTCTTGGCCTTTGATTATGTTTTTTAGATCTTCATGCTTTATCACTTGCGCTGCAGGTACTATGCGTCCTAGTGTACAATTTCCATAGTCGCCATAAACAAGCCACTTGTAGGCGTATTTCCCACATAAAAAATACAAATTATTTGGAAGAATTGGAGGTATGCTATCCCACATTTGTTTTAGGTTAACCAATCCTTTTCCTGCTACTGTACCATTAACTACGAACTGGTCAGGATTGCTTCCTGTCTCATTCATCCAACTAGGGAATCCAGGCCCTGGCCACACTCCAATATTTAACATTTCCCTTAGTGCAGGTTTATCATCATATGGTGTTAAAAACATTTGGTATGGAGGTACTCCTAATTTGAAGGTGTCAGGGGCACTACCAACTCTAAAAGGGGCCTTTGAGCAAGGATGAAATGTTCCTAAGTAGGTGTTTGAGGGGGAAATCTTTTGTTTATTAAAGCCAAGTATGGTTTCACCCTTTTTCTTTTTTTTCAATTCAATGCAAAAAGATACATTTGGGGTAATTAGGTGTGCTAGCAGTTTAGGGGATTCCTTGCGTAAGTATTGGCTAACTGATGCTTTGAATGGTTCACTATCTGCACGGTTATCTTCAAATAGTGCCCATTCTTCATATGTGATGGGAATAAATGTCCACTCTCCTCCTCCTGAGGTAGGACCTTGAGAGCAGATCCAACAGTTTGTAGTGTTAAGGGCATTCCCTACCAAATTATGTAATTGCAACAACATATTTCGGTTTTCTCCAGTAGGGGCCTTACACCATTCTATACATGTCTCCTCAGGTGACTGTTTACAATACTCACAAATACACCTTGAGATGTGTGGTAAATTTCTACATTCATGATCAGGGTTTGCTACTTCCCTTTTTCTCACATAATGTGGTCTGGGATAGACAATGGAGGTGCTTTGTACTGTACTGTTGTTATTAGCATAATCTGGTACCTCTAGTACTGTACATAACCATATTATTGCCACTATTGTGGTTGCCAAACACATAATACATCCCCATAGACTTTTATCGGATTTGGGCCCCAATAACATTTCAGCAAACTGCATCTCCAAACTTAACTAGTAATTGTTTACAATGGGAGGCATGAACCCATGCGTCTCTTCCCTCTAGCTTCACGGATGTTGGTGTAGTCAGTAGAACCTGAAATGGACCATCATATCTGGGCTCAAGTGATTTCCGAACGTGTCTCTTGAGATATACCCAATCTCCTGGCTGGAGATGATGAGGATTGTTCTCTGCTGTAGAGTCTGGAAGTGAAGCATAAGCTGCAACATGAAGTTGGGTTAGTCTTTTAGTTAGTTCTTTTACATAACAGGTTAGATCTGCATGTTTATGCACAAGTTCTTGTGGGTAGTAACATCCTATCCTAGGTATGCTACCAAATAGGACCTCATATGGAGAGTATCCTGACTTTTTGTGAGGAATGGTCCTCATGCTAAAAAGTGCTAGAGGTAAACATTCTACCCATGTTCTACCTGTGTCCTTCATTGCCTTCATAATCTTGGATTTTAAAGTATAATTTGATCTCTCCACCAAACCAGAGGCCTCAGGCCTGTGTGCCGAGTGGAAAGCCTGTTGTATACCTAAATCCTGCATTATGTGTCTCATTACTTCCCCTGTAAAGTGTGTACCCCTATCTGACTCGATGACATCTGGGACACCATATCTACAGACAATTTCTGAGAGGATTTTCTTAGCTGTGTTCCTTGCTGTGGCCTTTGCCACGGGGAAAGCCTCAACCCATTTAGTCAGGATGTCGACTATTACAAGTGCATACTCATACACTCCACACTTAGGCATCTGAATATAGTCAATCTGCAGTCTCTGAAAAGGAGCTGTTGCTTTTGGTATTGCCCCTTGTGGAGTTTTTACTCTTATCCCTGGATTGCTTGTTCCACAGATCCAGCATGCTTGTGTGTGACGTGCTGCTGCCGATTGGAATCCTGGAGCAATCCATCTCTCTTTAGTAATGGCAGTCATTTGATCCTTCCCAAGGTGGGTCTGTCCATGAGTGACTTGGCACATGGCTGGGTACAGTACTCTGGGTAGACATAACAGTTCATCTTTTTTCCAGAGCTCTGTTTCTTCATCTTTTGCTGCTCCTTTCCTTTGCCACTCTGCTTTTTCCACTGGACCTGCTTGGTCTTGGAATTTCTTTAATTGTTGCATATCTGCCATGTGTTGTGGTTCTTCCGTTTCTGTCACAACCAAGTAGTGTATTTTTCCTACTGGCTGGGCTTTTGCTGCTCTCTTAGCTTCTGCATCTGCAAGATTGTTTCCTCTTGTTTCTTTCGTTTGATTCTTTGTGTGTGCTTGAATCTTGATGATGGCAACTTTGTGTGGCTTCATTAATGCTTGAAAAAGTTTTTTAATGAGGTCAGCATGTTGTATCTGTTTACCTGTAACTGTTTTGAAGTCTCTGCTTTTCCAAATTAAGCCATAGTCCATGGTCACTCCCCAGCTATATCTGGAATCTGTATAAATGTTCGCTGTTGTATGCTCTGCGTGCTCCAATGCTTTAGTAAGGGCCACAAGTTCAGCTGCTTGTGCTGATAAGTGTGCTGGTAGGGCTCCAGAAGTTACTACTTCAGTGTCGGTAGTGACGGCATATCCAGTGTAGGGTGTGCCGTTTTCATAGTATCTGGACCCATCAACATATAGTTCGTAATGAGCATTGGGTATCGGCATATCTTGGACGTGTGGCAATGTCTGGGTTTCTTGTTCCATCAAAGCAAGACAGTCATGAGAAAAATTTTGAGTACAAGTATTTTCATCTTTGTCCTCACCTTCACCTTCACCTTCTGGATCTACTTCCATTCTCTGAGCTGCTGTAGATATTCTCCCTCCTTGTGAACATTGATGTTCATACTCCTTCTGTTCTGGCAACAGGGCGGGGAGAAGCGTTGCTGGATTTAGAGTGAGACACCTCTTGATTGTCACATTGGTTGCACTCAATAGGGACACTTCGTACTTGGTGAGTCTCGCTGCTGAAAGATGTTTGGTTCTTGCTTGTTGTAGGATTTCTGTTACAGCATGCGGTACTTGTATGGTTAGTTCATGATTAAGAACAATGTCTATGCACTTATCCTTCAATACAGCAGCCGCTGCTACAGCTTTAATACATGTAGGTGATCCTTGAATGATATTGTCAAGCCTGCTGGAATAGTAAGCAAGAGGTCTTTGTCTTGTTCCATGGCTTTGTGTTAACACTCCCAAAGCATGTCCTTTTTCCTCATGGCAATACAAGGTAAAAGGTTTAGAATAGTCTGGTAGGCCTAGGGCAGGTGAAGAGGCAATGGCCAACTTTAATTGCTGAATCGCTTGAGCCATTTCTTCATCTGTTGGATGCGGACCTTCTGTTTTGATTGCATTGTATAATGTTTGCATGTAAACTGATGCAAGAGGTATCCAGTCCCTGCAGTAGCCCACCAGGCCTAGGAATGACCTGACTTGTTTAACAGTCTTTGGTATCTTGGCTTGCAGTATTAGCTTCTTTCTGTCTTCTGTCAGGTGTTTGATGCCTTGAGAGATACAATGTCCAAGGAAGACAACTTTTTGCTTACAGAGCTGTAGTTTTTCTTTTGAAGCCCTGCAGTCTTGTTCTCCCAGGAACTTGAGTAGGGATACTGTTTCTTGCTGGCATTTGTCTTGAGTTGTTGTAGTCAACAAGAGGTCATCAACATACTGGATAAGCTGAGTTTCTTCTGAGTAAAAGGGTCTCCAAGCCTGGAGAACCAGTGACATGGCTTCAGAGTAGTCACTGGGGCTAGTGGCGCCTCCTTGAGGCAATCTTGTCCAGCAGTACTGTTTGCCATCATGTGTAAAAGCTAACAGTTCTTGAGAGTCTTTAGTAATAGGTATCGAGAAATACGCATTCGCCAGATCGATCACCGTGAACCAGGCCCCTGATGGTGGGATCTGATTCAGCAAGGTGTGTGGATTAGGCACAATGGGACAATTAATTAACAGTCTCTTGTTGACCTCTCTTAGATCATGAATCATTCTGTATTGGGTCTCTTCAGAACTTGTGATACTTTTCTTCTTCACAGGAAATAAAGGAGTAGACCATGGAGATCTGCATTGTACGATGATGCCGGACTGTAGATAAGCTTGTAGTTGTTTGGTGATGGCGGCTCTTTGATCAGGATTCAGTGGATATTGCTTTACAGATACTGGTACTGTTCCTGGCTTTAATCGTAGTTGGACAGGTTGTACGTTCAGCTTGCCAGTGTCCATCTTTCCCTTAGACCACAGCTTGTCCGGTACTTGGGATGTGATCCAGTCTGGGAGGATAACTTCAGCAGAATCTGTAATAGATGACTGGGAAAGAAATACATACACAGCTGCATCTATTTGAGGTAGTAAGTCTTTGGATATATTGGATTTATATTTGATCCCAGTCTCTGTATATTCAATTGATGCTTGCATTAATTGCAAAATGTCAGCTCCCAACAAATTTACTGGACATGTAGATGAGGTAAGAAATTCAATCTGTATAGGCGTGCATTCATCATTAACAAGTAAAGAGGTTGGCTTACTTCTCCTAAGTGGAAGTGGCTGTCCACCCAACCCTGTACCTTGTATAGTGTTTCTGGACAGTAGCTCACTTGGAACTTCTTCTTCTCTCAGTACAGTGAGACTAGCACCTGTATCAATTAGACATTCAAGTGTGTGTCCTGTGGGAAGAGTGAGAGAGACAATACCTTTTGGAGAGTTCATCTTTTCTTCAAAATGAAATGCTGCTACGCCTTTTGGAGACTGAAATTGTCATGCCTGTTTTTTGTAAGGCAAGCCATCTGTCAAGTTCTTGCCTTGTAGCCATCGTTGATATTTGTGACAATTTTTTTTAATGTGCCCCAAATTTTTACAAAAATAACATCTGCCTGTAACATCGTTCCCCTCAGAATCACGTTGTACCGGTCTTACCACTGATGGTTTGGTACCTGCCATCTTTGGACCGCTAGTAGGGTCTTTTTTGTTCCAGGGTTGAACGACATTAACCTGAATAATTGGCGTCTTGTTGTTCTTCTTCTCTTTTTTCTCTCTCTCTGCATCTTCCAGGCCTTCCAGAATCTGTAAGATTGCACTTATATCCATAAAGTTAACTTCGGGTCGTATAACAAGCAATTGAGCTCTCATTTCAGGACGAAGCCCATACAGAAACTTAGTTTTAAACAGTCTTTCATTGGCTGGATTGTCAAGTGGGTAACCTTCATTCTCTTGCTTAGTAACAACCTTGTCATGGTATTCCTTTACTGTCATTTGCTTCTGTTGTATATCTGGCTGTGCTGGTGCCTGAGCAGCCAATCTATGACATCTGTGAGTTACCCTGTCCCCCAGCTGTACCCCACTTTCTGTTGTGTACTTATTCTGTGGTATATCCACTATGGCTGGTAACCCGGGGTGGAGGGGATCAACAGCAACATTTGGCATAGTCTGTATTACATTCCATTCCCCTGTACCTGCGGTTGCTCTTACAACCTGTTCTAAATCTACCCAACATGGTCTGTGTATGATAATAGCCTGTCTGATTTTTTTATCATACTCTAATGAATTCTTCCTTATATCAGGTAAATCATTTACAACTTTCATTTGGTCAGATGCGAACCATGGGACATAGTTCTGTCTCTCAACCAATTGCTGTCCCTGTGCATCTGTAATCATTTGAGGGTGGTAAGTTACTCTAACTGGGTACATAGACGGATCTGATTGTGATGCTGACATTCTACTTCGTGGAAGACTATATATTTTGACTGGGTGCTGTCCAGGCCTATCACTAGGAACTGGATTACCATAAAATTCTGTTTGTTTGCGTGTCCTAGCCTCAGATAACCCTTCTCTGGGTGGACTCTGATTGTAATCTTTTAACCTTGTTACAGATCTTACTTCTGGGTTACATGGTAAAGCCTCTGACCCTACCCAATTCCCACAATTTGAACATTTTGTGTCTCCCTCTGGTATACAAAACATACATATTGGACACTTCCTTTGTGGATAATAATTTCCAATTTTAAGGGATTGCAGATCTGAGGTTGGGTACAATTCCCCAATCCCCATGCCTGACCTGGCTATACCAGTAGTACTGCTACCTGATGTTGTAATTGTGGATGTGGTGCCCCCTGCTGTGAGCAAGTCTACTTCTGTTATGCCCTGTTCCCCAGCTGCCTGGGGTTGTTCAATTACCTGTGGGGGTTGGTGTACAAATGGTGCATTATCTACCTGATTATCTACTTGTGGTGGTGCATTAGGTAAATGATATGGTGGTGGACTTTCAAATGATAACTCCTGTTTCTGCTTTTTTTCATCTTCTAATTCCTGTGATACTGTAAGCCATATATTAACTGTATCATTATAACCCTTTTTCTGTAGCCAATGTGCGTTTGTCACTTGAAATCGTCTCCAAGCGTCAGGATCCAAAGTCCCATCCTTCGGGAAATTGGCCCTACGTAAGATTGAATCGATCGATTTGATCGCCTTCTTACCTTCTCTCATAGCAACAACCTGTAAAGGAGAGTACTCCATGAACCTTCCACTTTTTCCTCCCATCGGGGTAATTACTCCCTCTGGGTGTGGCCTTATCCACTTGCGGAAAGCAGTGTATAACGTTGTGCAGAGAGAAGCAACTGTGCACTATTGGTTTGGGGTCTAATGTGAATACGGCTTACAGTTCCCTGTTTTCAATCTAAACCAAAAAAAAAAAAAATCATAACCACCTATCAGGACAATAATAATAACACCACTGGCATACCCTGGGCAGACACCCTGTTCTGAGTATTTTTAAATATGAACTGGTGCGTGTTGTGTCCTTAATGCAAAGTACTCATGTCTGTTTTTCTTATCTAAGCACTTTCTCCACTGCTTATAACACTTGCTGACGTGTGGGTTTGTTTGGTCACTTAACAAAGTCTGCAAAATGTTATCTTGTGTGTTTGTCAACTCAGAATAACTATTTGGGCAAATTATTGGAAATATCCACTTCTCTATTGGTACTAATTCAAGGCAGCTTGGGTAATGTTCTCCATTTAACTGTTGCAGAGCCTCTTGCAATATGACACCCTACTGTTAAAGTAAACTCTGTCTCTCTAGACCAATACTTCCACGTATTACTTTAAAAGTACTTGCTGTATTACTGCAAGCACATGTGATTCTATATATTCAAAGTTGGGGACATGACACTTTATGCTGCATTTATATTCTAAAACATATTCTACGTGATACAGCAAGAGACATAAACACAAGACATCATAAGAGGCTAAAAAAAGGAAAAAACTAACAAAAATGTCTTAAGACAGGTCTGTCTTCAACTACACCTTACGCTTATTGATGTTTAAATGACACATAGACAGACAATCAGGCAACACTTAACATGTACGTAAAACACACTTAGTTTCATAAGGGCTGTATCCTAATTGGTTCAAACTGACTGCCAGGGTCAGTCTTTGATGAAAGCCAGGTCCTGCCTATTACAGCTTCTATCAAAGAAAGTCCTAACAGTCTTGTGAACACTGTTACACCTTATGACTTATATTGTGTTTACCAGACAAACAGACAAACAAACAAATACGCTTTAGATCTTTTCAACTGAGCGTTAACCAGAAGTAATACTCAGTGTTTATCGATCATCAGTCACGCCTCGTGAAGATGGCGTCCAGTCATCCAACATAAAACATACAGATACTGACACACAGTAGACACTGACAATACAGTAAACAATGACAATACAAACACAGTACAATCACAGTACAAACATATTACAGCTATACTTAATGTTGTGTGATATCGAAGTACCTCTGGTTCTATAACAATGAAGTCTACAAGGAAGAACTTAAATGTATATTTACACTCTGCTTACTACATAGGTAACTAACAGATCTGAGCGAGCAAAGCAGTCTTATAATTAAAAACAGATTGTACTCACTCAGATATGTAACGTAGCTTCAGCAGAGAACAATACACAGTTCTATTCCTTCAAATTTTCAATCCCGAACGAGATCCCCAAATGATGGCTTGTCTTTTGAGCCCCAGGAAAGTTTCAGTACTTGGAAATCACACGACACAGTTACGCTGACCGTCAGACAGATGATGGTGAAGGAGATGTGTTTTTAATATCAGCTGTTGCCTTTTTATACATAAAGACACCATTTCTTTACTCCCATAAAAGGAGTGCTTATTACAAAAACATAATCATATACAACACACCCCTAAAGTGGGGTTAACAATTAAATCTTTGGTACGACATGAAACGTAAGAATACGTAAGATAAATGGTATCTCTTATATCCATTAAAGGAGTGAAGCTCTATAGACTGGGAGTTATTTCTATATTATGCTGACTCTTGCAGATTATTTCCCATAAGTCTAAGCAGAACATATGATTTTTGTATATACATATGAGGCACCATACATTTCTGTACTACCTTAGTTTACATTGAAGGGGCCCATTTTCAGTAATGTTTAGTTTTTCCAATGGAAACTGGACTTAGATAGATATACATTTAAATTTAACTGTTTCAGCAGTCTGAGAGAGAGATACAATAAGTTTCAGCAATACTTAATACTGGCTAGCAAGTCTAATATGATATAAGAAATATAATGTTAAGTACTATAACGTTATCAGGGGGAAAGTGGGATTCCGGTCCAAAATGCATCACCACATGCATATCTACTGGGGGTATGGAATAATGACCAGATGACATATGGGCAAAGACAATTGGCAATTTATATGAGTTCAACTGCAAAAGTTATTATAGCACGCACATGGATGGCTAAGACAAGACCAGAAGTTAGGAATTGGATTAACTTAGTAAATCTCACTTATGAGCATGAAAGATACGTTAGTATCACACGGAAAAATACACAAAAGTTTTATGAAATATGGGAAGGGTGGTATAAAACAAAGTATTATAAAAAAGAAAAACATAACACATATTTAAATATATATTAATTGTTTAATTGATGAATATAACTTATATTATAATTAGATCACGTTTATTTTTATTTAATTAATGGGGGGGGGGGGGAAAAAAAAAAAAAAAAAATAAGAGAGGGGATATGAGTAAGTGTTGATAGAGGTGTATAACTACTGTTAAAAAGTAATCACGAAAAGTAAAAAGTAATTTTTGTATCAAGTATTGAAAGCACTCCGTTTCTAACTATGGTGTAACGATTGAAATAAGGATATTGGTAACTATGAATAGTAGCTATTGTTGAAAACCCATGCAATCTCCGTCTACCCCTGGTGATATGAATTAAGAACAGAAGTGGCTATGTAATAGTAGTAATGCATTAATACAGTAATATATCTCAGATAGGTCATATATTGTATTAAAATTTGAACTCGGAATGTTGTCGATTAAAAGGGTGGTGGTGATCGAGGATCCTAATGGTATAAGATGTGATAGAACATAACAATTAGAGGGGCCAAGTATTGCAGGTATTAATGTATGTATTTGTAAATGTATCTGTAATGTATAGTAATGTCTATGTTGTGAAATTTTGTTTTTATGAGGGGGGGGGGGAAATATTGAATAAAGATTATTTAAAAAAAAAAAAAATCTAAGAAATCTATTTCTGGGAACTGGAGATATCTGCAGTCAAGCAAGCTGTCCTCCCACCAGAAAATTATGAATAACAAGCCCACTCCACTATACACCCCTCCTCTGCATATTGAACATCCTCTACCCCCCTGGAAGTTATGTATCAGGGCCCCTTCATTCAGCCCAATGCCCCCTTCTCCCACCATCTGTGCAATAAACGGGTAATTAGTGGAAATTACTGATCCGTGTGTGTGTGTGTATATATATATATATATACTAGGTGATTCATCGCGCCCTACGGGCGCTCTTCACACCGGCGTAAGGGGCTACGCCCCTTAATTTGTGAACATTTGTATTGTGAGAAATATGGTTAGAATTGTATGAAAGATGCCCTGTATTGCAGCTTCTGGCAGTGGGTGAGGGTCCAGCGTGGCAGCACAGGAGTACCGGACGGTGGCCCTGAGTCAGTGTCTCCTCCTACTGGGTGGGAGTTAGGGTGCATGAGGAGGCTGGGATATGAGGCATGATAGGGGTATGTGGGCAACACAGCGTCAGCGATTACCCAGTGGTGGAAGTTACGGTTCAGGAGAGCAGGAAGCTGGGTAGTGATAGGGGTGTGTGGGCATACGGGGGACTAAAGAGGGTGGTGGACACTGTGCAGCTTCTGCCAGTGGGTGAGGGTCCAGCGTGGCAGCACAGAAATACAGGAGTAAGTGTCTCCTCCGACTGGGTGGGAGTTAGGGTGCATGAGAGCAGGAGGCTGGGCGGTAAAGCATGATAGGGGAATGTGGGCAACACAGGGTGAGCGGGTCTCCACTGGTGGAAGTTATGGGGCAGGAGAACAGGAGGCAGGGCAGTGTCCTCCCACATTGATGGCAAAAGTATTCAACATCGGCCATAAACCATCGATTATTTGAAAATCATTGATGGTCGATGGGCATCCCTAGAACTGGAGGAGGGTGGGGGACAGTATGCAGCTCCCGGCAGTGGGTGAGCGTCTCCTCCCACTGGGAGGGAGTGAGCGTGCATGAGAGCAGGAGGCTGTATAATAGTGGTATGTGGGCAAGACATTGATAAAAGTTGTGGCGCTGGTGCAGAGGGCAGTGGGGAAACCTGCAGTGCGGCAGCCAGGTCCGGATTTCCCACCTAGGGGCGGTACCTGCTTGTGGTGGTACAGGATCCCCCATTGTCACGGGGGTACGTGAAATGCGGGAGCGGGGGCCGCGGTGGTCCGCTGGGGGGTGGAATTGCCGGAAGGGGGTCTGCAAATTGCGGGAGGGGGGGTGGTGTGTGGGGATCCGCGGTTAGCGGGAGGGGGCGGGAGTCCGCAAATCGTGGGCGGGGGCGCTTGAATCGTGGGAAGGGGGGTCCGCAAATTGCGGGAGGGGGGTTGTCGGGGTTAGTGAATTGCGGAGGGGGGGTTGCCGAGGTCCGTGAATTGCGGGAGGGGCGCGTGGGGTGCCGTGAGTCAAGGGGGGGTGGTGCGGGGGTCCGTGAATCACGGGAGGGGTCATGAATCGCAGGAGGCGGGGGTCGTGGGGGGGCTGCGAATCGCAGGAGGGGGGGTGTGGGGGGTTGCCGTGAATTGCATGAGGGGGGCATGAATCAAGGGAGGGTGGGCGCAGGGGGGTGGTGCGGGGGTCCGTGAATCGCGGGAGGGGGCATGAATCGCGGGAGGGGGGGTCGTGGGGGGTTCCGAATCGCAGGAAGGGGGGTATGGGGGGTGCCGTGAATTGCGTGAGGGGGGCATGAATCGCGGGAGGGGGGGTCCCCGAATATGTGAATTACGGGGCGGTCGCAAATCGCGAGAGGTGCCGAGGGGGCCCGCATATCGCGGGAGGGGGGCGCTACGGGGGGTTTCGTGAATCGCGGGAGGGGGGGTCGTGGGGGGTTGCGAATCGCAGGAAGGGGGGTGTGGGGGGTGCCGTGAATTGCGTGAGGGGGGCATGAATCGCGGGAGGTGGGGTCCCCGAATGTGTGAATTAGGGGGCGGTCGCAAATCGCGAGAAGTGCCGAGGGGGCCCGCAAATCGCGGGAGGGGGGCGCTACGGGGGGTTCCGTGAATCGCGGGAGGGGGCGGCGCGAATTGCGGGAGGGGGGTCGCAAATCACAGTAGGGGGGGGGTGCCGTGAATCGCGGGAGGGGGGGTCGCGGGGGGCCCTTTTAATGCCGGGAGGGGGGGTCGCAGGGGTCCCGCGAATCGCGGGAGGGGAGGATGCAGGGGTCCTGCGAATCGCGGGAGGGGGCTCGCGGGAGGGAGGGGTCGCTGGGGTCCCGCGATTTGCGGGAGGGTCGCGGGGGTCCCGCGTTTCGCGGGAGAGGGTGGTCGCGGAGGTCCAGCGAATCGCAGGAGGAGGTGGTTGGGTCTGGGACGGATATTAGACAGCACTTACATCGACAGCCATTACATCGACACCATTAGTTTGACAGCTCAATAGGTCGACATGGTTTTAGGTCGACATACCATTAGGTCGACATGTCATTATGTCGACAGCTCATTAGGTCGTCAGCAGCACAGTCGACATGGACACAGTTTGAAGTGTACCGCAGCCGCTCGCTATGCTTCGGGCATAACTATTTTATTCTCCCACCGCGCCCTAGTGGATAGTAGGGCATGAAATACATGTCGGCTCAATAAACAGTGAAAAAAAACCATGTCGACCTTTTGACTGTCGACATAGACACTGTCGACCTAATGGCAGTGTCGACCTAAAAACATGTCGACCTAATGAGCTGTCGACCTAATGAGCAGTCGACCTAATGAGCTGTCGACATAATGACATGTCGACCTAATGGTATGTCGTGTCGAACTAATGGTGTCGATGTAATGGCTGTTGATGTAAGTGCTGTCTAACAATAGTCCGGATACCGGGGTGGTCGCGGGGGTCCCGCGAATCGCGGGAGGGGGGTCGCGGGGGTCCCGCGAATCGCGGGAGGGGGGGTTCGCGGGGGTCCCGCGAATCCCGGGAGGGGGGGTCGCGGGGGTCCCGCGACTTGCGGGAGGGTGGAAAGCGGGGGTCCCGCGAATCGCGGGAGGGGGGGTGCGGGGTCCTGCGAATGGCGGGAGGGGGGGTCACGGGGGTTCCGCAAATCGCGGGAGGGGGGGTCGCGGGGGGCCCGCGAATCGCGGGAGGGGGGGTCGCGGGGGTCCCGCGAATCGCGGGAGGGGGGTCGCGGGGGTCCCGCGATTCGCGGGAGGGGGGGGTCGCGGGGGTCCCGTGATTCGCGGGAGGGGGGGTCACGGGGGGTCCTGCGAATCGCGGGAGGGGGGGTCGCGGGGGGGTCCCTCAAATCGCGGGAGGGGGGGGTCGCGGGGGGTCCCGCGAATCGCGGGAGGGGGTCGCGGGGGTCCTGGCAGAGGGTAGGGATGTGCAGGACTAATGGTGGATGGTGGCTGTGGAGTAATGGTGGATGGTGGGCGTGTACTGTAGCCCTGGCTGGGCGGGGGGAGGTGATGTCAAGGGGGTGGAACGTCAGACACATGAAAGTGAAACTGTTTTACACAGGAACGTTCTCCACAGGGGTTGAGTGACAGATCTGGCTAAATATATGAGATATATATATATATACATTTGGTCTATCTATAATACTTTAACTGACCCGGCATATACTGGGTCACCTAAGCGCGGGAGCGCGCATCTCATAGCACACACCGCACACGGAAAATCTGTGCTTGTATGGGCACCTTTAGTACTATCTTGCATCGTATCTAGTACAAAAAGCACGGTGCTTTATCACATTGTATGCTATTTGTACTACTTTGTTCATCGCACCGTGTATGGGCTCCTTTAGATTATAATAGTGTGTCAAGGGCACACTAGATGGTGTCCATGTTGACTTATGTTGACATAGGCAAAAAAGTTAAACTTATTCCATGTCAACATTTTCCATGCCGACCTTTTGACCATGTCAACCTTCTGTCTGTTGATCATTAATGGTCGGTCTAGTGACTGCCAACCTACAGACTGTGGACCATTCATGCCATAACCCACGTAAATGCCCACTCCTGCCCTGTAGGCCTACACAGGGCAAACTGTGAATGTGCTGCATTGGCAATGCGCATGCAGATGTTCCATGGCTGATTTGGGAATGCATATCTTCTGCTGCTGTGGCCAGGCGGCATAGTCACAGACCAGCTCTTACTTCCATAATTGCATATACTCAGCTAATGTGGACACAGTTGCATGTCTGCGATGGCTCCTCTGGCCGTATCTTTACAATCCTGGCCGGCAGCTTCACCTGTAAATGTTAGCAGCTCCACGGCCTAGTTTGGGGTTTGGTTAATGCAACCCTGGGGGGACATAGTAACCCTATGTCCCCCCAGGGTTGCATTAACCAAACCCCAAACTAGGCTGTGGTGATGGGAAGGGTTAAGGTTATGCAGTGGGGAGTTAGGTTTAGGCATATACAATGGGTGGGTTAGGTGGTGGGGTGCGGGGGTTAGACACTAGTCGGTAGGGTTAGGAACAGGCTGTTTGGGGGTTAATTTTAGGCAGTGAGGGTTAGGCACTAGTGGTTAGGGTATGTCCTGGGCAGGGGGGGTTAGGGCTAGGCTGCAAGCTGTGAGGGTGAGGTGTAGGCAGTGGGGTGTTGGGCTAGGCACTAGTGGGTAGGGCTAGGATCAAGCTGCAGGGGTGGTTAGGGTTGGAGTTAGGTTGCATGATGCAGAGGATTTAGGCGTCATGGTGCGGGGGTTATGGTTAGGCAGTAGCTGGTAAGCTTAGGGTCTGAGTTAAGCTTTAGAAAGAAGGGTTACAGGGGTAGAGGAGCAGGTTAGGCTGTCATTGGAGCCCCTGTCAGGATGCAGGGACGGTATTATGACCTCTGGCATCCTGATCATTGGAATGCTGTATGTGTCCAAGCATGCACTATGCAGAAATTAAGAAAAATAATTATAGTAAAAAAAAAACCTGACACAAGATATATTACTTACACATACTCCTGCAGTTGCACTACAAGTACCAGCACAGTATGGTGGGACTTCTAGTTTAATTAATGCTGGACAGATATATATATATATATATATATATATATATATATCACACAGGACACCTAGACACCCCAGACATTTAGACCTCAAACTTCTCAGTCACAGCTCACCTCACCATTTCAGCTTCATGGATGGGTTGCACATGGCATGGATCTGTGTCAGGCCAGCCTCAACTTTGAGCCCTGGCCGCTGGGGTCTCTGACTGTCTGCTGCTGCAATCTGAAGATCCTCACATGATGATCATCATGCAGCTCCCCAGCTCAGACCAGCTCCATGTCTTACCCGGAGGCGGAGCTTCTCTGTGTCTGACTAAGGGTGAGAGGCAACAGTGCACTGAAACTGCATGTGCACTGACATCTCTGGCTGTGTGTGTGGTGACCACACTAGTCACTGGTGACTGTAGACAGAGGGTTGTTAAATCACATGGCCACCGAAGGATGTCTTTTTCAGAGACATCCTTCATTCTTGTGAAAAGCAAACTCAGCAGTGCCCCCTAGTGGCCAGCACTCATAAGCAGCTGCTAAACGTAGCTCCGACCCTGCAGACACTAGAAGTATGGCAATACCTCTGGTGTCTGTCTCCTCCAAGGCAGCGGCCATTTTGTGAGGGGCCGTCGCCTTACAGAAGGCTGTCTGCGCTGCGGCTGGACCCAGAGGAGGCGGCGGCTATGGCAAGATTCACACAGCCGGCCCAGCACCAGCCAGAAGATACCGGCCTGGGGGACATGTGGCACCCTGCCCCCCGGCCCAGCCTGCCCCTGGTTATCCCCTTTGGGGGGCTAACCTTGTCCGGACCGTAGAGGCGGCAGCAGGGTTCTGCAGGTGGATGGTCTTCACAGCAGGCGAGCAGGAGTGGATTCAGTCTGGAGATAGCTGACAGGCAGCAGCGCTTTCAGCAGGAGTGGGAGTCAGATGCCTAGGGAAAGGACATCATTGTACTGACTGCCCGTTTGGCCCAGCTGGTCAGTATTTAAAAGGAGAGCTGCACTGTAATTGGCTGAAGGTAATTGGTAGTGCAGCCTGGTTGGAGAAACCAACAAGATGGCCGCCGCCAGGGAAGGTGACAGGTTTCAAAACCATGAAGTGTGTGCAGTACACTCCAGGCAGCATGTCCAGCAAGGCCCAGGCAGAGTTCACAGCATCATGGTGCCTCAGTGTGGGAGGCATGGGTGGCAGACATGGTGGTCGTGACACTTGGAGCTCTACTGCACACTAAACACACTAACCTCCCCCACACAGTTAAAACTAATATCCTTTTTTATGACATCTACCTTGCATGGCAGCTGGTCAATAAAAGATTGCATAGAAATCCACTTGTATCCCCAAAAATCCCTCTCTGGGGCAACCCAGCTTTTCCCCCATCCTGTTTCAATAACCTCTTCCAGTCATGCAAAGAAAATGGTCTCTCAGATGCCTCCGTGGTTTTCGACCCTGGAGGACATATAAATTCTTTTGAACAGCTCAGACAAAAATATCAATTGCCTCAAACCAATTTCTTTATGAATCTGCAGGTTAGGCACTACCTGGCGACCCTCCAGCCAAAAACTATTTCAGGGATATCCATGCTATCCTCAGATCCTCTACAAAACATTCTTAATCAGGGAGCAAGGCATTCATTTAAACCACTGTATCTCCTTTTGCTTTCTGCATCCTAAGAAACAAGGTGAAATAAACTTAAACTACAATGGTCTGGGGATATTACACACCTTACCTCACATGACCCAGTAAATATTAAACTCTGACCATAAGAAATCTATCCTCCTCATATCTTCAGGAGGTTCACTTTAAAACAATTCAACGAGCATACATCTCTCCGGCTAGGCTGGCACACTTTGTCCCCTCTGTCACGGGGAATGCCCCAAATGCCATACTGAGCAAGCCCCATTTTTCCACTGTTTCTGGGAGCGCGGAAAAAGGGATTTTTGTAAGAACTTACCATTCGAATCCCTTTCTCTGATATGGTCCTGGTGATACAGCTCAACATTGGGATGTAGGAGGGTCCGTAGGAGCCAGGCACCTATCCTAAAGCTTTAGAGTGGTAGGCTCCTCCCTTCTGCATCCCAGACTCTTCAGTTCAATCTTTCAAAGCCACTGGAATACATTAACCCAGTACAAACGCCTGCACACATTATATGCACATTTTTCAAAAATAACTTTTAACCATATAACATGAAACATCATGAACCTGGCATACTTACTGAGCTAAAAAGGGATTTTTGTAAGAACTTACCATTCGAATCCCTTTCTCTTTCAATGGTCCTGGTGACACAGCTCAACATTGGGACGTTTCAGAGCCGGTCCTTTGGGTGGGTACGCTCAGGTCTGCAGCTCTCATCACTGCTCGCCCGAATGATGCGTCCTCCGACGCGAACTCATGGAACCTATAGAATTTGGCAAAGGTATGAACAGATGACCAAGTGGCAGCCCTGCAAACCTGCTCAGCTGTTGCCCCATGTCAAACCGCCCAAGAGGTGGCAACCGACCTGGTGGTATGCGCATTAATCCTGGCCGGCACAGGCCTACCAACTTTAGTATATGCAAACGCTATAACAGAGAGCAACCACCTAGCAATGGTCTGCTTAGAAGCAGGCCAACCAATTTTGTGTATGTCATACAAAACTAGCAAAGTATCAGTCTTTCTGACACTCTTAACTCTGTCCACATAAATGCGCAATGCGCGCACAACATCCAAATACCTCAATTTGTCCCTTTTCTTTGAACCCTCTGGGGGTTGAAACACAGGCAGAACTATCTCCTGATTTAGATGAAAAGCAGATACTACTTTTGGTAAAAATTGGGGTACTGTCCGAAGGACAGCCCTATCATCATGAAATATAAGGAAGGGAGACTTGCATGACAATGCTCCCAACTCCGATACTCTTTTTGCTAAAGCCACTGCCAACAAAAATACCAGTTTCCATGTAAGGAATTTAAGGTCAGCCGACCTTAATGGTTCAAAAGGTGCCTTTTGAAGACACTCCAAAATCAGAGATAAATCCCATGGTGCTACTGGTTGTTTGTAGGGAGGTTTCAATCGGGACACCCCCTGCAGGAAGGTCTGTACTTCCGGTAATAATGCAATCCTTCTTTGGAAATAAATTGACAAGGCCGAGATCTGCACTTTGAGTGACTGAAGGCTTAACCCGGAGGAAAAGCCATCCTGCAAACACTCCAACAATTTAGCCAATTTAAAGCGCGATGTGTGTGACTTCTGTCTTTCACTTTCTGGCTTTAATCATAGTGTTAACCACCGCCTCTGAGAACCCTTTATTCCTCAAAATGGCGGTTTCAACAGCCAGGCCATCAAAATTAATCGAGCTGAATCCAGATGGTTGAACGGTCCTTGTTTTAGAAGGTCTGACCTCAGAGGTAGACGACACGAGTCCACAGACAATCTCTGAAGCCTCGAGTACCAGGACCTCCTTGGCCAATCTGGGGCCACTAAAATCACTGGAATTGCCTGGGCCTGTATCTTTTTTAACACTCTTGCCAGCATTGGAACTGGCGGAAAAACATAAAGCAGCTTCCCCTCCCAGGGGATAGTCATGGCATCCACTGCTTCTGCCAGTGGATCCCTCGTCCTGGCATAAAACCTGGGTACCTGATGGTTGAACCTGGATGCCATCAGGTCCACATCCGGAGTACCCCACCTCAGTGTAATCTGGTGAAATACTTGTGGGTTCAGGATCCATTCCCCTTCCATCAGCTCCTCCCTGCTCAGGAAGTCGGCCTCTATATTCTCCACTCCTGGTATGAATATTGCTGATAATGCTGGAACATTCTGTTCCGCCCACAAGAAGATTCGGGACACCTCCCACATAGCCAGCTTGCTGCGTGTGCCTCCCTGGTGATTCAGATATGCCACAGCTGTGGCGTTGTCGGTCTGAATCCTTAAAGGGAGCCTCTGTAATCTTTCTCCCGCCAGAGAAATTACCTTCCACACAGCTCTCAGTTCCAAGATGTTGATCGGCAAGGCAGACTCCTCTGAGATCCACAAGCCTTGCAGACGCAGGTCCAAGACTACTGCCCCCCAGCCCCTGAGACTGGCGTCGGTAGTGACTACCAGCCAGCTCCAGGACTGCAGGGACCGACCCCACTGAAGGGAATCCACCTCCGTCCACCATTTCAGGGAGGATC
Source organism: Crinia signifera (assembly GCF_055691185.1). Taxonomy (NCBI): domain Eukaryota; kingdom Metazoa; phylum Chordata; class Amphibia; order Anura; family Myobatrachidae; genus Crinia; species Crinia signifera. The sequence goes on from NC_139217.1 coordinate 44,058,331, forward strand.
GAGTTTCTGAAGACAACACTATTTGTTCTGACTTCATGGTCTGAGTATTTCCTGACCAAGTTGTCAGAATGTTCCACTGGAACACTCGAGAGTGGAACCTGGCGAACTGCAACGTCTCGAAAGATGCCACCATCTTCCCCAGCAGCTTGAGGCACCTCCATACTGATGTGCTCTGAGACCCGAGGATCTCCTGGACCAAGGCAGCCAGATCCCTGGCCTTTGCCTCTGGTAGAAATACCCGATGTAGGTGGGTATCCAGAACAACTCCCAGGAATTGGAGTCTCTGTGACGGCACCAACTGAGACTTTTGTAAATTTAAAAGCCAGCCGTGAGCCTGCAAAAACCCGATGGCTTCTGCCAAGTGACTCTTCAACATGTCTGCTGACTCTGCTTTGAACAGCAGGTCATCCAAATATGGAATCACCGTGATTCCCCTTAGTCGAAGCACAGCCACCATTACAGACATTATTTTGGTGAATACCCTTGGCGTTGTGGCCAGGCCGAAGGGCAACGCCTGGAATTGCAAGTGCAGGTCTCCTATCGCAAACCTCAATAGAGCCTGATGTTCTGGGTGAATAGGAACATGAAGGTACGCGTCCTGGACATCCGTGGACGCCAAAAATTCTCCCTGGTCCAGGCTTAGCAGCACTGACTGTAGAGACTCCATTTTGAAATGGTCTACCCACAAATGGATATTTAATGACTTTAAATTGAGAATCGGTCGGAAAGACCCGTCTGGTTTGGGCACCAGAAACAGAGTGGAATAAAAGCCTTTTTTCCACTCCGCTCTGGGGACCAAGATCACAACACCCTTCTCTAAAAGAGAGTGAGCCACTCCCAAGAGAGCTGTACGGAGCCGAGCCTCCTTTGGTATTGATGTGGGAATGAATATTCTTGGAAGAAGAGCTTTGAAGGGAATTCTGTAACCCTGGGTTATAATTTCTAACACCCAAGAATCCAGGTCTAACAATGCCCATGCGTCTCTGAACAGTGTCAGACGTCCCCCCACCTTGACCACCGCCGGGCAAAACCCTTGGCAGTCATGCGGAGGGTTTGTCCTCTCCTTTTGTGTTTGGTTTCTTATGAAAGGAACCAAATTTAGACTTTGGGGCCTTGCCCCTGGAGGACTGAAACTTTCCCCTAAAGGACTGCCCTCAAAAGGACGCACCTCCTCTAGGGGAGGGCCGAAAGGACGGCCTGAAAGCAGAAAACCTTGATGTCTGCTTGGCTGCAGGGGCTGGCAGGAAAGTACTTTTGCCACCTGTGGCCTGGTTAATAATCTCTTCCAGTTCAGAACCAAATAACAGCTTTCCTTTAAAAGCTAATGCCTCTAAGGCTTTCTTAGACTCATTGGGCAGTATTCAATGACAAATTTTCTCCGTGCATGGCGAGAGATTTTTTCTCTCGCCATGCACTCGCCGTGTTCCGGAGCCTCCTGCTCCCACTATTCAACGTATGTAAGACTCGCCGCCACTCACGGCGAGTCTTAACCCCTGCAGCGGACGAGCGTCCGCGGCAGGGAGCTGACAGGGAGCCGTGGGACGGTGGCATCCAGGGAGATTAAAGTCTCCCTGGATGCCCCAGAACATATGTGGAGGGTAGGGGGCCCCCCCTGGGACCCAGGCAGCACAGGCTGCCCCCCCCTATAGCCAGCGGGGGACCCAGTATTCACTGTACCCGAACGTGCATCGGGTGCAGTGAATATATGAATATCTAATGAGCGGCTCGAGCGCTCCGGCCCCCTGCTGGCTGCACTGTGTAAAAAAAAAAAAAAATATATATTTTTTTTTTATTAAATATATATTCATGTGCTATAAGCACATGAATAAAAATAACATGCCCCTTCACAGAAAAAAAAAAAACCTGATTTTTTTACACCAAAATTTAAAAAAAAACCCTTTTAGATTAAAAGTTCACATTCCAGCTCTCCATCAAAAGATGGAGAATTTCTACACGGAGAGAGACGGCGAAAATTACTTAAAAAGACGGCGAATATTTCACATTGAATAGGGTTGCTCGCTTTTGGAGAGCAAAAGTCTCCATCCAAGGCGAGAAAAGCACAAACTCTCCATAAAACACGGAGAATTTTTCTCATTGAATACTGCCCATTATCTGCCTCCCAAGCCTTAAGCCAGAGCACTCTCCTGGCATTTACAGACACTGTGCAAACTTTGGCAGCCATTTTGAGAGCTTCCTCCTCAGGCTCCAGTACATACTCTGCAGCTGCTTTAAGCTTCTCCAAGCAATAACACACAAGGGTCAGCGTGTAAAATAGTGCACAAATCACTGGCCCACACAATCATGGCCTTAGAGACCCAGGCTGAAGCAATCAGAGGGCGTAGGGTGTATCCCACCCCTTCAAATATTGCCTTGAGGTTACCCTCCAGCTTTTTGTCTACGGGGTCCTTAAACGCTGCTCCCCCTTGCACTGGTAGCACAGTAGCTTTTGACAAACGTGCCACAGAAGCATCTACCTCTGGAACTTTCTCCCAGAGATCTGCATGAGCCTCAGGCATGGGGTATAAACTGAGAAATCTCTTTGGCATTTGCAGCCTTTTACAGCAGTAATCAAATCCTCCACCCCTGCGGCTGAGGAATCCTCAGAATCATCACCCTGCTCCCAGGGGATGTCTGCATATGCTCCATCCTCTTCATCAACCATTAAAGGCACTGAATAAGACCTTTTAGGGGTCCCCACAGCATCAACATCAATCTTGTCTAGCAATTCACTAAACCTGTTAATCCCCTTAGCAGTATCCTGCATGACCTGAAGAAAACCAGGATCTGCCTGGGTCAGAGGCAAGGAGCCAGAGGACTGCTGAGATGATGACATAGGTCTCTGAGAATCTACCAAGACATCACTCTGTCTGTCCAGCAATTGCACTAAAGCATTCACAGACCTGCCCAGGGCACTGGCCCACGCAGGTTCCAATTGCTCTACCCTCTGAAGTTCACTCCACATGGGTTTCACAGCAGCGCAAGCATTACACAAGCCCCCCTTGGCCATCTGCTCAGGGACAAATTTCAGTGTACAAACACTGCAAGCGCTCAATGTATCTGGGGCTCCCTCCCCCAAAACCACAGACTGATGCACAGACATGATGTTCACAAATAACACAGTCACAGCGCAAAATGTACATGCGTTTACACAGAGCCAATGTACTCAGTCACTTAGCTGTCTGTAGTCTTCAGAATGGGGAAAACGATGCCCAGGAAATCCAATCACTCTGTCAGGATCTGTCAGCCAGCTCAGCTCCGATGCAAGCGTTCCGAATGGCGCCAAAACAGAGTGAGGGAAGAGACCAAGTCCCTGCTGCTGCGGGGTCCGTGACTTTTGGCGCCAAACACCCCCAGTCAGCCGCTCCCTTAGTAGGATCTTCTAGTTCCAGTATCTCCCCCTCAGCTGGGGACCACTTGGAACATGCCTGTAACACACTGCTGTCCTCTCATATAGGAGCTCAGTGTGTAAGCTCCGCAGAAAATGGCCGCCGCCATCACGGAGCGCCTGTCCCCCATGATCCCCACCTAGCGTGAAGCCGGTTTCAGAGCGCTCCGGAGCCCAGGTAGCTTCTTAAAAGAAGCTGTAAGCGCTGCACAGGGAGGCCAGACAGCGTCTCCCCTGTGCACAGCAAGCTGACAGGATGCGCTTCTGTCAGCTCCTGCTGCGCTAGCAGTGTGAGGATTCACTAATGAGAATCCTCACACTGTGCCTACCTACAGTAGCTAGAGTGAAAAGTTAATAAAATAATAAAAAACCCTAACTAACTCTAATCCTTCGGCTGCTCCCGCAGCCCTTTAGAATAGCACCCACTCCAGTGGGCACCTAACACGAACTGAAGAGTCTGGGATGCAGAAAGGAGGAGCCTACCACTCTAAAGCTTTAGGATAGGTGCCTGGCTCCTACGGACCCTCCTACATCCCAATGTTGAGCTGTGTCACCAGGACCATTGAAAGAGAAAAGTTAGGAGATTTTGGAACAAAATGATATATACCATTTCCAACCTGTCCAAAATTAAGATCACCCCAAACCCCCTGGCTTGTTTGTGTGCAAATTTCGATTTGTGGGACCTGGGAACAAATAAATGACGCCTTCTTCCCCTCCTCATGATCACATTAGGGAAAAAAGCTATCCTACAGATGTAGCGCCTCTCATTCAGCCTACCCATGGTGGTTCTACCACCAGCCCGCCATGGCGGGCCACGGCGCATGGCATTGCAACACATTTTAACAGCTTGGCAATTGCCGGATGAGTACAATACCAGTGATCATCCACCAGGTGTCACTTTTTGAAATCTTCACTGCGCATGCGTGAAATGTGTGCTGCAGCGTGTGCATGAAGTGACTACAGTATTAAAAAGCTCTGTAGCGCAGGAACTACTTTGCTACTACTGTACTGTCCAGTAAGCTACAGTACTGTAGATAGACAGCTCTTATCAGGTGTGTAGGCTGATAAGCGCGCCGCTCTGCATGTTGTACATTAAAGTACAGTATGCCTTAGTTTGATTATTAACGAATTTACAGTAGGTCAGTTACTGTATATTTAGCACACAAAAACTCCTGCCTCCCTATTAACCTTTCCGTGCGTCTGCATGGGCACAAACGCTAATGCGTCTCATTGTTTTGGTCAAAAGGCACTAGGATGCATCTGAGTGGAAAGTCTGGCAGCTCTTGTCAACTGTTGTAAAGTAGTGGATAAGCGTACAACTCTGCATGTTTTACAGAATGCCTGAGTTTGATTCATAAAGGGATCATTTTTTTTAAACACAGCTATAGTACAGTAGGTCAGTTAGAGTATACAGTATTTAATAAAAAAAAAAATCCTGCCTCCCTATAAAGATTTCCGTGCATCTGCACCGGCAGGAACAGCTTTATTTTGTACTCTGCTGTAACAGTTACAGCTATAAGTAATAGCAATATAAGTTTAATGGGGATAGATAAAAGCTCCTCTCTAAGTTCTTGGATGCAAAAACACTGTCTTTAGCCTCTCTATACAGGATCTCCTATTTGCGGTACTCAGTAGTAATGAGCTGCATTAGGTGGACAATTGGAGGGGACCCTAACTACGGATGCTTGCCGCTTCCCTTACTGATGTCATATAAACTACTACTTAGTCTACTCTCTAAGCCAAGAGTCTCCTCTTTCATATGATACCAGACTCAAGTCTCTAGGATACATAGAACCAGAGAGAAGGAAAAATGTGTCAGCGCTGGCTATGCCAATAATTGGATCAGACAGTTCTCAAAAAATATAACAAATTTAATAGTAATAAAACACAAATAAAATACAATATAACACTAATAGGATGTGAATCAATAGACTATAGGTCCAATCATAATCTTTTAAAATTATATATCACCGAGATATTATGGGCTTGGTGGCAGATCATATACTGACAATCAATGTTACCATCCTGAGGGGTCTGGTGCTTAATTGTATCCAGACAGGTGACGTATATGTCCTGGGTTGGCCTATGTTTTCAAGGACTCACGGTTCCTACTTGTATAGTCCTCCTCCTCTTATTTTGGTGGAATGAATTAGGGATCAAGTGTTTATCCCAGCAGAGATTGATCCAGATATGTATCGAGGGACGTCTGTGGGTAAGTTGGACAGGTCATCGTATCAGCAGAAGTGGTGTCAGCAAGCCAGTGTTAGTACAGCTCAACGTGTTTCCCCGGAAAGTTGTGCTTCCGGCTTCCTCAGTAGCAAGTGTCCAAATGAGAGCTCAAGGCTCATATATATACCAAGAGACTGATTGTCTAATTGATTCACCTGAGTGTAATTTACACACCAAAACAAGTTAAAAAGATGAGAACCATTTGAATTATATACATATTCAATAACTATAATACATGTAAGGCAATACATGGTGAAATGTATTTATTTCATTCATAATAGAGCAACATTTCAGCAGTTTGATCACAATGTATCATTTGCGCTTGGTCAGAGGGTCACGTGACCCGGAAGTAAATTTCATAAAATATATACTATAATGTGGATCTGCTCCGTTCCTAAAAAGAAATTGTAGCTGTGTGACAGGGTGGCTCTGGACACCGTAGGGGGCCCCGCCGCTGGGCTCCGATTGCCGGTATCGGACCCGATCAGCGGGACGTCCGCTAGCGTCCACAGCCGCGTCCTTAGCAACAGACCCGGTCACGTGCACATCACGTGACCCGGGTTGTCATTGGCGGCGCAGGATGACATCCCCCTTCAATCCAGTCACTGGGTATGGAGGGGGCGTATACGCCCTATTCACATGACAGTGCAGTGATCCTCCCAGATCAGGAACTGTCGGGGAAGCGCCCCCACGTCGCCCAGCAACACCCGGACTGTGATCCTAGGATCAACTGAAACACTGCTAGTTTTCATAGCAAACATATACGTATGTATTTAGCAAAAGGAAGGCACATTGAGGAACCATAAGCAATGTAATATAGAATTGGATGGCCACAAATAGAAAATTGTAATTAGCCATCATATAAGTATATATTTAGCAGAATAAAGACACATTGAGGAACCATAAGCAATATAATATAAAATTGGATAGCCACAAATAAAAAGCCATATCAATATAATGTTATAATAGACATATTCATATGTAGTTAGCAGAAAAAAAAATATATTTATATATGTTATTAAACACAATGAGGAACCAAAAACAGTATGATATTAGATTTGATGGCTCTGGCCCTTATTCTGATTGACGCGGACTTTACCGCATTCTTACGGATCGCGTCTTTTCGGCGTCTGCGCATGCGTGGAGAACGCAACGCGCATGTGCCACGCCTTGACTCCGTACCAGTTCGGCCAAATCCCGTACAAAACTGTTCCCCGCAATCAGTCGGGAAATATGGGCGTATTATGGGCGTCATGCGGAATGTCACATGGGCGTAGTTTCAAAGTGGGCAAAACGGGGCGGAAACATGGGCGGACACGGGGGAGTACACTTATGTTGGGGGGCGTACATTCGGATAGCACTCCGAATGCACGCGATCAAAAAGGGAAGAAATGTGCGGTGTCCACAAGTGTACTATTGCTTTGCGGACACCACTCGTTCATGCGGTAGGCGAACGTACGCCTAATGACTACAAGCATTAACACCTGAACCCAATAGAATCTACTCCTTTACTCATTACTCACTAATAGGCCGCTTGTCAGTGCTTTAATTGAAACCATTGCTGCTTCAAGGAACCCTTACTAAACACCCACATATCCTGTACTTGTCAGACACTTTAAAACTGCTAACAATGGACATGACAGAATATTAATACTAGCAATACACATGTGTATTCGACATGTACTCATGAAACCACACATTTTTGGGTAAAGTAAAAAAATTTATTTCTATACATGTCACAGTCAATGCCACTGTGATGCAATGACCAAAAAATACAAAATCCAAAAAATAAACAACATGGCAGGAATGTAGCAAAATAAATAATAATACAAAACAAATATAATTGCACACAGATGGACTCCAGCACCTCCTATGTGCCACTGCACATGCAGCCAGTGGGAAATGAGGATGCTGCTGGCCCTTCTACAGCAGGGCAACCTGCACCTGACCATTCTACAGCAGGGCAACCTACACCTGGCCCTTCTGCAGCAGGCCAACCTGCAGCTGGCTCATATGCACCATCAGCAGAATCATTTGGAACACAACCGGGGACTTCACAAGATAGTACCATGGCCATCACTTAAAGTACAGCTGACAGTAATGGCAGGCAAAAGAGGGCAACAGGGGAACCAAAAAGGACATATGAAGCAAGGGCTCATCTGGTTACCCTCAGCACGTGATTGGACACAAGAAGCTGACACACACAGCACAATGGAAGATTTGGGACCACATAACGGTGGAGATTAATGCAGCCACAAGTTCATTTGCGACCACGTTTGGCCTTGGTAGGCTCCTTGGCCTGTGCAGCAGCTCTTCGGGGACGGCCAGATGCTGGGGCAGGTGGAGCAGATGATGTTGAGGGGTTGGCTGGTCTACCCCTCCTGCCAGCAGGGAGTGTTGCCGGTGGTAATGCACCAGAAACGGATGACATTAGGACCCTGTTGCTGGTAACCAGCTCCACCATAAGCTCATTATGGTGGAGGAGGAGATCATTTTGGCGGGTGGCTTGCTCGGCCAGCACCTGAGCACTTGCAGCCATGGCCTGATGTGACTGAGCCATGGCCTGCATGCTCGCAGCGATGGCCTGCTGGGTGCTGACCAAGCTCGCCAGGATCTCCTCGGTCCTATGCATCCGTTCTGATGCCAAGTCTCCCTGCTGGTTGATGTCCCCAAGCATCTGGGCCAAGGCGGCCAAATCGGCTTGGGCCGATGGCTGCTGCTGCACAGGCCTACCACTGGGGCCAGGTGGCACGGACTCCTCCACCTCCTGAGCAGAGTCGTCACCAAGCGGTGGGGTGTCTGTGGAAAAAGATAAACACAATTAGGAGACATTCTAAGATAATTACTTGCACAAGTTTATGGCATGACCAATATTTACCTTCCAGCAAAGACGCAAACACTTCAGCTGGGGCCTCGCTATCCATCGTGCTCACCCCCCTGATCTCCTCAACTGATATACAGCTCTCGGCCATCAACTCCAGGGGGGTGAGCTCTAGCCCTGATGGCATGGGCCCGGCCCCAGATGTCTGGCTGTGTTCCCACCGCTTGGTCATCTTCCTCTTCAGGTTGGTTTTGAAGTCCTGCCACCTGCAATGTAAGTTGACATATTAATACATGTCACTCCAGATGTTAGCTGTTGCAGCCATTGCTCTGTGCTACATATTACGACATGTGATTAATGTCCAAAAGATAATATTATATGCAACTATGATATCCACCGTTACAATACACATTCACAATCACCCTACTCTAACTCTCACCGAAATAACATGGCAATAATGTATGTGTATCGTAACAACCTCACGGGCCATTTGCTAAATCCATCTAAGCATCAATTCAATCATTACTTGGCTATTACTGGGCACATGTATCACAAAACAACTTGCCTCTTCTTCACATGGTCCGTCTCACGAACTTGTGGCGCTACTTCATTAATCTCTGCCGTTATCTGTTCCCAAATCTTCCATCTGCGTGTGTGTGTCAGCTTCTCCGATGGACACTCAATCCAATCACGTGCTCGGGGAACCAGGATGGCAAGCTCCTGTGCTTCATATGCCTTATTTTTTTTGGGTGGTTCCTCTGTTGCCCTGGCTCTCCCCTTGCCACGTCCTTGGCCACGCCCCCTGTCACGTGTCGCTGCACTTGAAGTGCTGGCCATGGTACTACCTTGTGAAGTCCCCGGTTGTGTTCCAATCAATTCTGCTGATGGTGCATATGAGCCAGCTGCAGGTTGGCCTGCTGCAGAAGGGCCAGGTGTAGGTTGCCCTGCTGTAGAATGGTCAGGTGCAGGTTGCCCTGCTGTAGAAGGTCCAGCAGCCTCCTCATTACCCACTGGCCGCATGTGCAGTGGCACATAGGTGGTGCTGGAGTCCATCTGGTCAAATAGTTGCTGCAGATCTGGGTCCACCTCTGGTTGTGATCCAGACATGTTAGCAACAACATGGTCACCTTCTAATACACCTTTATATACTGTTTGTGTATCCTGTTTGGCGGACATCAGCGGCAGCTGCGTTCCGTGCGTGAGCGTACGTCGCTGTTTTTTCGCGCCGCATACGGTGGCGGAAATTCCATTGTGTAAAACCTGGCGAAAGTTCTACATGAAATACTGGGCACCAATGCTAACATTGCATAGAATCTTCTGATACACCTGTGACTATTGCACAATACACATGCTATGACTACTGTGGTATTGTGGCGTTTGATTGCAAGCTAAAAGTAGCCCAATCCCTTAGATAATCCAGGCCACAAGTCATGCAATACTCATCTCTACTGTTATAGACCACACATGTGAGAGCCCTATAAATAGTGACTTGCTGCTAGAATCATTTGTCTCCAGATCTGGACTTGTCAGGGTCTAAGGTAAGCTCTTCCATGCTCCTTGTAGATATGATATCCATTAACAATGTAAGTGTATGAATGTATGCACCATTGCCTCACTGACTACAGATTGTTGGGCCAGCAAAGTGCGTGTAGCATTATTGCAACATGTCACATGTTCACTATTTCACTCACAGGTCTTAAACCTGTGTGGGTTCATCTATTGCAGGACAACATGTCCCAGCAATAGATGAAATGTCTCATAGTACATGATGTCGGCAAAAAATGCTGACACCTTTATCTGAGTGTTTTGGACGGTGTGTATTGAGTTCATATTATTGTGTCATCATTATAGAGTCAAATGGATCTGAGGGATTTCACGGGGCGGCCATCTATTGTACGTATTGAAGGCTACAAATCTATTTGTAGTGGGATATGGCCATTATGTGCATAGGTGCATCAGTATTTATGTTCATTTCTTTATAGGTTGCTGAAGCAATGATGCGCTACATGGAGAGGAGGCTAAGGGCACTTGCGGCTCTCCCCACTCGTCGGCCAAGGAGGCCAGGACGTGCTAGAATCTATCGCACACGGGTGACTCTGTTTGCTATGCCCGATGATGAGGTACTTACTAGGTACCGGTTACCGCCACATGTCATTCTGGATCTGCTCACCTTAATTCAGAGCGATCTGGAACCTCTACACGGGATCACGACAGCAATTCCGCCTCACACACAGCTGCTGGCGGTGTTGCATTTCTGCGCCTCAGGATCATTCCAACAAGTAGTGGCAGTACTTGCTGGAATATCTCAGCCGGCCTTCTGCCGAATCCTGAGGCGTGTGACGTCGGCCATGTTCAGGCGCAAGGGGCACTTCATGGCCATGACATTTGCCACCGAGACCCTGCGCAGAAGCCAGCAGGCCTTCCATCAAATTGCTGGCTTCCCTAATGTGATAGGGGCTGTGGATGGCACCCATGTACCATTTGTGCCTCCATCTCGAAGTGAGAAGATATATAGGAACCGCAAATTGTTCCACTCACTGAACGTGATGGTGGTATGTGGCCCATCCATGGAAATTCTCGCCTTCAACTCGAAGTTTCCCGGAAGTGCCCATGACTCTCATGTCATCCGACAAACCGGGATATGGCAAAGACTCCAAGAGCTGGAAGGCCGTGATGCGTGGGTTCTGGGTGACTCCGGTTACCCATGTACGCCCTGGCTACTTACGCCGTACAGCTACCCAGCACCGGGCCCACAGGAGGCATTCAATCGGGCGCATGTTGCCACCAGGCAAGTGGTGGAGCGCTCAATTGGCCTTTTAAAAGGTCGATTTAGAGTGCTCCACCGCACTGGTGGTGACTTACAATATGCGCCTCAAATGGTGTCGAG